>NC_135233.1:878349174-878950424 GCF_051348905.1 Ranitomeya variabilis
TTCCTAAGAATGAGCGCGTGAAGGACCTTAGATGACATCGCGGCTTGTCCATGTGACCGCTCGTGACCAATCAGAAGCCGCGACGTCACCGCAGGTCATTCACGCGCTCATTCTTAGGTAGGAAGGCTGCCGGTTAGTACCAGGGCGCGTCCGAGGGTGAGTATATCAATATTTTTTATTTTGATTCTTTATTTTACACATTAATATGGATCCCAGGGCCTGAAGGAGAGTTTCCTCTCCTTCAGACCCTGGGAACCATAGTATCCCATTGCACTGCATTGGGTTTCGTGTTTCGGCCGACCCCGACCCCGACTTTTTTATAGGATCGGCCGATTTCACTCGACCCGATTTTTGAGAAAGTCGGGTTTCGTGAAACCCGACCCGATCCTATAAAAATAAAAGTCGCTCAACCCTACTCAGGACAAATTGGACAACAACTTTTGTGGTCCAATTTCTCCTGTTACCCTTGGGAAAATACAAAACTGGGGGCTAAAAAATAATTATTGTGAAAAAAAAAGAATTTTTATTTTCACGGATCTGCGTTATAAACTGTAGTGAAACACTTGGGGGTTCAAAGCTCTCACAACTAGTGTTGAGCATTCCGATACTGCAAATATCGGGTGTCGGCCGATATTCGCTGTATCAGAGTTCCGATACTGAGTTCCGATACTTTTACGATATTGAATACCGGAATTGGAAGTTCCCATAGTGCAATGATGCACTATAATGGATTGTGGGCAGTGCGTGGGCGGAGACTGCGTATCTGTGTGTGCGGGCGGGGTCTATGTGTGACCGTGGGGGGTCTGTGAGGGCCTGCCGGAGGTCTGTACGGACCCGCCATGGGTCTGTGCGGGCTGCCGGGGGTCTGTGCGGGCATTCCAGGGGTCTGTATGGGCCTGCCGGGGGCCTGTGTGGGCTGCCAGGGTTGTGTGCGGGCATGCCGGAGGTCTGTACTGGCCTGACGGGGGTCTGTGCAGGCTGCCGGGGGTCTGTGAGGGCCTGCCGAAGGTCTGTACGGGCCTGCTTGGGGTCTGTGTGGGCTGCTGGGGGTCTGTATGGGCCTGCCGGGGGTCTGAGCGGGCTGCCAGGGGTGTGTGCGGGCCTGCCAGGGGTCTGTACGGGCCTGCCGGGGGTCTGTGTGGGCTGCTGGGGGTCTGTGCGGGCCTCTCGGGGGTTGTGTGTGTGTGCAGGCATCGTCCTATGGGACTACAAGTCCCATCGGGCTATGCCTGCTACAATGACAGTGATTGACACATTAGCCAATGATGGGACAGTAGTAGTCCCATCATCCGGCTAATGTGTTGAATGTAAAAAAAACCACAAACATACATACTACATCCATACTACATACATAATACATACATACAACTTACATACTACATACATACTACATACATACATACTACATACATGCTACATACATACTACATACATACTACATACATTCAACATACATACTATATACATACATACATACATACAACATGCATACTACATGCTACATACATACAACATACATACAACATACATACTAAATTCATACTACATACATACTGTACATACTACATACATACAACATACATACTACATACATACTACATACAATACATTCATACATTACATACAATACATACATACAGACATACAGAACATATAATATAGAGTACATACTCACCATCACTTGTCACTTTGTTCCCCGAAGCCAGTGTCATCTGTAAAAAATATGAAAATAACAAACAAAACAATATACTCCCTGATCCGCAGAAACCCACGAGTGTCCCACGACGATCTCCCATGGAGAATGGCATCATCAGCTGATGCGATCGCTCTCTAGGGGCTCCAGGAGTACAATGACGGGAGGATAGTATCCTTCCGCACTGTATTCCTCCACTGATGTAAAAAAATAGTCCCTAGTCTCACTTTTGGCATTGTTGTGTGAGAAATTTCCCATGCAGCAAATGCCATAAAGTGAGACTCTGAACTAAGGTAACCTCTCAGTGATACACTGCAGGAGCCATTGCCTCCTGTCAGTGTGTCACTGAAGGTCCTATAGAGCAGTGACATCACCCAATGTCACTGTTCTATGGGGAAGATCGTCGTGGGACAATTGGACTACGGCGGACAGGTAGTATACAGTTTATTATTTTACTTCAGCGCCTGCAAAAAACGTATGGTAAGTATGGTTAAATGAAGAATACTTAAAAACTCTTTCAATACCCTAGGATTAATAATGGATAGGCGCCTTATTGACGCCTCTCCATTATTAACCCGGCTTAATGTCAGCTTACAATAGCAAGGTGACATTAACCTCTTATTACCCCATATCCCATCGCTACACGGGAGTGGGAAGAGAGAGGCTAAGTGCCGGAATTGGCGCATCTTACAGATGCGCCATTTCTGGGGCGGCTGCGGACTGGTATTTGTAGCCGGGGGGCCAATATCCATGGCCCCTCTCTAGGCTATGAATATCAGCCCGCAGCTGTCTGCGTATCTATTCTGGCTATAAAATATAGGGGGACCCCATGTCATTTTTTTTGGGGGGTCCCCCTATGTTAACCCCTTCATGACCGTGGGATTTTTCGTTTTTCCTTGTTCGTTTTTCACTCCCCTCCTTCCCAGAGCTATAACTTTTTTATTTTTCTGTTAATTTAGCCATGTGAGGGCTTATTTTTTGCGGGACGAGTTGTGCTTTTGAAGGACATCATTGGTTTTACCATGTCATGTACTAGAAAACGGAAAAAAAATTCCAAGTGCTGTGAAATTGCAAAAAAAGTGCAATCCCACATTTGTTTTTTGCTTGGCTTTTTTGCTAGGTTCACTAAATGCTAAAACTGACCTGATTATGATTCTCCAGGTCATTACAAGTTCATAGACACCTAACATGAGTGGAATTTTTTTTCACCACTTAGGTAAAAAAATAACCTAAACTTTGCTAAATAAAAAAAAAAAAAAAATTGTGCCATTTTCCGATACTCGTAGCGTCTCCATTTTTCATGATCTGGGGTCGGTTGAGGGCTTATTTTTTGTGTGCCGAGCTGGCATTTTTAATGATTCCAATTCGGTGCAGATATGTTCTTTTGATGGCCCGTTATTGCATTTTAATGCAATGTCACGGCGACCAAAAAAACGTAATTCTGGCATTTCGATTTTTTTCTCGTTACGCCATTTAGCGATCAGGTTAATGCTTTTTTTTTATTGATAGATCGGGCGATTCTGAACATGGCAATACCAAATATGTGTAGATTTCATTTTTTTTGTATTGATTTAAACTTTAAAAACGAAAGGTGGGTGATTTAAACTTTTATATTTTTTTTTTCACTTTTTTTTTTTTACTTTTGCCATGCTTCAATAGCCTCCATGGGAGGCTAGAAGCAGGCACAGCATGATCGCCCCTGCTACATAGCAGCGATCTGCTGTTCGCTGCTATGTAGTAGAAAATCAGGTGTGCTGTGAGCGCCGACCACAGGGTGGCGCTCACAGCTACCGGCGATCAGTAACCATAGTGGTCTCAAGGACCTCTATGGTTACAATGGAGAAGCATCACCGACCTCCGCGTTTGACAGCGGCATTTAACTAGTTAATAGCGGCGGGTGAATCGCGATTTCACCCGCCGCTATTGCGGGCACATGTCAGCTGTTCAAAACAGCTTACATGTCCCGGCTTTGATGCGGGCTCACCGTGGAGCCCTGCATCAAAGCAGGGGAGCTGACATCGGACGTACTATCCCGTCCGATGTCAGTAAGGGGTTAATAGCCAGTAAAGGCTACACAGACAGCTTCGGGCTGATATTCATAGCCTGGGAGGGGCCATGGGTATTACCCCCTTCCCAGGCTACAAATATTGGCCCTCGGCCGTCAGCTTTTCCCCTCTGGCACAGAAAATTGCGTGGGAGACAACGCCGTTTTTTTCCTTCTTCTTTTTTTAAAATTAAATGCTCATTAAGGCCTCTTTCACACTTGCGTCGGTACACGTCTGTTGCTATGCGTCGGGGGTGACGTACACACGCACGTTGTGAAATTTGTGCTCGATGTGGGCAGCGGATGCAGATTTTCAACGCATCCGCTGCCCATTCTGAAGTCCAAGGAGGAGGGGCGGAGTTTCGTCCGCGCATGCACGGTAGAAAATGGCGGACACGACGGACAAAAAAAGTTCACTTGAACGTTTTTTTCTTGCCCACGGTCTGCCAAAACACGACGGACGTGACTTGTGGCCATCCATTGCGATCTGTCGCTAATACAAGTCTATGGGTAAAAAAAACGCATCCTGCGAGCACATTTGCAGGATTCATTTTTTTTTCCCAAAATGACGGATTGTGACAGATTGCTAAAAATGCAAGTGTGAAAGTAGCCTTAGAAACATCGGCCTTTCTATTATATATCTATGGATATATCTATCTATAGATATATTTATGGATAGATATATCTATAGATACATAGATGTATCTCTCCATATATCTGGCTGCTTTCACACATCAGGTTTTTTCTGTCAGGCACAATCTGGCGAGTTTTTAAAAAAACGGTTCCGCTTTTTTCCGCCGGATCCGTTTTTTTCTCATAGAGTTGTATTAGCGCCGAATTGCGCCTGATGGCCACACGTTTCATCTGTTTTTTGCCAGATCCATCAAAAAAGCTGTTTCCGCCATATGGAAAACACATACAGAGGAACGGTTTTTCTGTCCGGCGAAAAAACGCACAGCAACGGATCCGGTGAAAAATGTATGAAACTGAGATGTGAAATGATGAATCCGGCCTCCAAATCCATTTCTTCATGCATGTTTCCATTCAAATCATGCACATTTTCCATTTATTTATTTATTTCCAAAAACTATCAAAACCGCGCTAAAACCACACCAAAAACCACAACAAAAACTGAATCAAAACTGCACCAAAACTGCATCAAAAACGCATCAAAACGTCACCAAAAACTGCACCAAAATCTGCATCAAAACCTGCATCAAAAACTGGTGCAGTTTTGATGCAGTTTTTGGTGCGGTTTTGGTGCGGTTTTTGATGCAGTTTTTGGAGCAGTTATGATGCAGTTTTTGATGCAGTTTTGGTGCAGTTTTGATGCCGTTTTTGGTGCAGTTTTTGCGCATTTTGATGCAGTTTTTGGAAATAAATAAACGGAAAATGTGCATGATTTGAATGGAAATATGCATGTAAAAAATGGATTCGGAGGCCGGATTCATCATTTCACATCTCAGTTTCATACGTTTTTCGCCAGATACGTCGCTGTGCGTTTTTTCGCCGGACAGAAAAACCATTTATCTGTATGTGTTTTCCGTCCGGCGGAAACAGCTTTTTTGACAGATCTGGCAAAAATTGGATGAAACGTGTGGCCATCAGGAGCATTCCGGCGCTAATACAACTCTATGACAAAAAAACGGATCCGGCGGAAAAAAATGGATCCGTTTTTTTCAAAACTCGCCGGATTGTGCCTGACAGCAAAAACCTACTGTGTGAAAGCAGCCAGATATATGGATAGATATATCAATATATCTATAGATATATCTATCTACAAATATATCTATAGATAGGTATATCCATAGATATATTATAGAAAGGCCAATGTTTCTAAGGCTATTTTCACACTTGCGTTTTTAGCAATCCATTGCAATCTGTCGTTTTGAGAAAAAAATGGATCCTGCAAATGTGCTTGCAGGATGCGTTTTTTACCCATAGACTTGTATTAGCGAAGGATCGTGTCGGATGGTCACACGTCGCGTCCATCGTGCAACGGATCCATCATGTTTTGGCCAACCATCAGCACGAAAAAACGTTCAAGTGAATGTTTTTTGTCCATCGCGTCTGCCATTTTCTACAGCGCACACGTGGCTAAAACTCTGCCCCCTCCTCCCCGGACTTCAAAATGGGCAGCGGATGCATTCATTTAACCATTCTTACCTTACTTCAGCACCTGCAAAAAACATAAAATAATAAACCATATACTACATGTCTGCCGTAGTCCAATTAATAACGAGTGTCCCATGACAATCTCCCTTATAGAACAGTGATATCGGGTGATGTCACTACTCTATAGGACCCTCAGTGACACACTGACAGGAGACAATGGCTCCTGCAGTGCATCACTGAGAGTTTACTATAGTTCAGAGTCTCACTTTATGGCATTTGCTGCGTGGGAAATTTCTCACACAGCAATGCCAAAAGTGAGACTAGGGACTATTTTTTTACAGCGGCAGATGAATACAGTCCAGAAGGATACCTTCCTCCCGTCATTGTATTCTGGAGCCCCTAGAGAGCAGTCGCATCAGCTGATGCTGCCGTTCTCCATGCGAGATCGTCGTGGGACACTCGTGGATTTCTGCGGATCAGGGAGTATATTGTTTGTTTGTTATTTTAATATTTTTTACAGATGACACTGGCTTCGGGGAACAAATTGACAAGTGATGGTGAGTATGTACTCTATATTATATGTACTGTATGTACTATATGTAATGTATTGTATGTAGTATGTATGAAGTATGTATGTATGTGGTATGTCTGTAGTATGTATGTAGTATGTATGTAGTATGTTATATGTAGTTTGTACAGTATGTAGTATGGATGTATGTATGTAGTATGTATGTAGTATGTTGTATGTATGTTGTATGTATGTAGTATGTATGTAGTATGTTGTATGTTGTATGTATGTAGTATATAGTATGTTGTATGTATGCAGTATGTATGTATGTTGTATGTAGTATGTTGTATGTATGTTGTATGTATGTAATATGTTGTATGTATGTAGTATGTATGTTGTATGTATGTAGTATGTACGCAGTATATAGTATGTTGTAGGTATGTATGTAGTATGTATGTTGTATGTATGTATGTATGTTGTTCCCCTTGAGAAAGCAGCGGTTAAGCGCTGCGAAACGTGCGTTGGGGCACCTTCACCGGTGGGACCCTCTCTTGTCTACCTCCCTTCATTGTGGTAAGCATGGCACCTTTCTCTGTTATTGCGGTGTGGCGGGACTTTATGTAAATATATAGGGCACTGGCCCTCAGATTGTTTTCCTCACATGACCGCACAGCAACTTGTTCATACCATGTGCTTTGTGCTTCCCATCCTCCCAGCACTGTGTACTGTATTGGCACTTATTATCCTTCATCTTTTATCTGTGCCCACTCACAGTCATCACACTTAGTGCTTGGGGGGGCTGACAGGCAGAGGTGTTCCCTTTCTTGTTCCCCTCATGTGTTGTCGTGATATCTCCATTATTTTGTTTTTGCTTTATGTCCTATTTTTAAATAATAAATTATCTTTGTACATTTGTACTTTCGGCTCCCTGTTTCTCCTTTCTATATAATGTATGTAGTATGTATGTTTGTGGTTTTTTTTACATTCAACACATTAGCTGGATGATGGGACTACTACTGTCCCATCATTGGCTAATGTGTCAATCACTGTCATTGTAGCAGGCACAATGCCTGCACACAGACACAGAGACCCCCGAGAGGCCCGCAAAGACCCCCGGCAGGCCCGCACAGACCCCCAGCAGCCCGCACAGACCCCCAAGAGGCCCGTACAGACCCCCGGCAGGCCCACACAGACCCCCGGCAGCCCGTACAGACCACCGGCAGCCCGCACAGAATCCCGGCAGCACGGCCAGACCCACGACAGCCTGCACAGACACTCGAGAGGCCCGCACAGACCACCGGCAGGCCCGCACAGACCCTCGGCAGCCCGTACAGACCCCACACGGTTCTGCAAAGACCCCGCCCGCACACACAGACACGCAGTCTCCACCCACGCACCGCCCACACTCTTCCCCCCTCCGGAACTGGAAGTGAAAAGGAAAGAAAGGGTTTATATTTTTATCCCGATATTTGTGTCCCATTGACTTGCATTGGTATCCGGTATCGATATTGGCGATACCCGATATTTTTGCCGTATCGGTCCTGTCCAATCTGATCCGATATTTCCCAATATCGCAAGGTATCGCTCAACACTACTCACAACACATCTAGATAAGTTCTTTAGGGGGTCTACTTCCCAAAATGGTGTCACTTGTGGGGTGTTTCAATGTTTAGGCACACCAGGGGCTCTCCAAACCCAACATGGTGTCCCATCTCAATTCCAGTCAATTTTGTATTGAAAAGTCAAACGGCGCTCCTTCCCTTTCGAGCTCTGCCATGCAGAACAGTGGTTTACCCCCACATATGGGGTATCAGCGTACTCAGGACAAATTGCACAACAACTATTGGGGTCCATTTTCTTCTCTTACCTTTGGGAAAATAAAAAATGTGGGGCGAAAATATCATTTTTGTGAAAAAATGTGATTTTTTATTTTTACGGCTCTGCATTATAAACTTCCGTGAAGCACTTGGTGGGTCAAAGTGCTCACCACACATCTAGATAAGTTCCTTAGGGGGTCTACTTTGCAAAATGGTGTCATGTGTGGGGGATTTCAATGTTTAGGCACATTAAGGGCTCTCCAAGCACAACATGATGTCCCATCTCAATTCCAGTCAATTTTGCATTGAAAAGTCAAATGGCGCTCCTTCCCTTCCTAGCTCTGCCATGCGCCGAAACCGTGGTTTATCCCCACATATGGGGTATCAGCATACTCAGGAAAAATTGTACAACAACTTTTATGGTCCATTTTCTCCTGTTACCCTTGATAAAATAAAACAAATTGGAGCTTAAGTAAATGTTTTGTGAAAAAAGTTAAAAGTTCATTTTTTTTTAAACATTCCAAAAATTTCTGTGAAACACCTGAAGGGTTAATAAACTTCTTGAATGTGGTTTTGAGCACCTTGAGGGGTGCAGTTTTTAGAATGGTGCCACACTTGGTTAATTTCTATCATATCGACCCCTCAAAATGACTTAAAATGTGATGTGGTCCCTAAAAAAAAAATGGTGTTGTAAAAATGAGAAATTGCTGGTCAACTTTTAACCCTTATAACTCCCTAACAAAAAAAAAATTTGGCTCCAAAATTGTGCTGATGTAAAGTATACATGTGGGAAATGTTACTTATTAAGTATTTTGTTTGACATATCTCTGTGATTTAAGGGCATACAAATTCAAAATTGGAAAATTGCGAAATTTTCGCCAAATTTCCGCTTTTTTCATAAATAAATGCAGGTAATATCAAAAGAAATTTTACAACTACCATGAAGTACAATATGTCATGAGAAAACAATGTCAGAATCAGCAGGATCCGTTGAAGCCTTCCAGAGTTATAACCTCATAAAGGGACAGTGATCAGAATTGTAAAAATTGGCCAGGTCATTAACCTGCAAACCACCCTTGGGGCTTAAGGGGTTAAAGAACTAATTTTTTGTGTTCTTCTCTCCGGTTTTTCCTATTTTTTTTTATGAGACCATGCAACTGCTCATTAATGGGGAAGGCTCCAAGTTTCTTCCTCTGTAAGCTGCCAAACATGAGTTCCTGGGCCGATTTTTTAGCCTTCTCATCTACCAACCCCATAGTAGACAGGACTGCTTTTATTAGCTTGTCCGTTGCCTCTACTGGGAATGAAACCTCTTCTCCTGAACTACTCTCAGAATATTGCGATTTATCTGAGTCCTTTACTGTCTGTGTCCGTTGTAGCCTGTAATGTTATAACCGACTTACAGACTTCGGACTGTATCAAAGATTTTAAGCTCTCGGAAAAAGTGGCAGTCTCTTCTGCAATAGTCCTGTCAATACAGTCCTGATATAGCTTCTTATTCCAGGAAGCTTCTAACCGACGTCTGCATATGAGACATTCCCTATTTTTAAGCTTGGCTTTGCTCTTTTTTGGGACCCCCTATACTCCACACCACCCATGAATACAAAAAAAAGGAAAGGGTAGGAGACAGGGGAGAGAGAGAAAGAGAACAGACATTAGCGTGCTGTACTTTTTTGGAGCTCACTCACCACTCGGACGCTTCAAATGGGTACCAGATCCGGAGGTTGAATAGTGCTCTCAGTGTCTCATCCAGAGACTATGGACTCCTCCTTCCTGGAATCACAGAGATCCGCTCGTGTGCTGCCCGAGCGGCTCCCACTGCTGCTGAGACATGGCTGTTTTTTCTCCTGTGAGCGCGACTGCCTTTCTGGCTCCTGCTGTTCCTGCTGCTGGTGAGGCTGCAGGTGCTCAGGAGAGAAGGCTTCCATGGCTGCCACCGCCTGTAAGCCTGCTGTACCTTTAAATACCTTAGGCCTCATTTATTTGAGAAGGGTGCTATGAATTCCTGTACACACCTGCCTCATTATCCTCAGCATGTTTTCTCCTGATGCTGCTGATTGCACCATCTCTCTTTTCTCTTTTTTTTTTTTCCTAATAGCACTGCTCGTTGTCTAGGGGTATCGCAGGTTCTTCTCTGCTGCACGCTCCCCCTGCAGCCTCCGACCCCTCGCGCACCCGGCATCTTCCAGTGCACGCTGAGTTCTCCTCCCCCTTTTTTATTTTTACAGCTGGTTCCAGCCTCGCGGCCTTGCATGTCCAGTTTGAGCGCTGACCCGGAATGCACCCACCAGCCATCCCAAACCCTGCACCGCCATGATGCCCCAGTGTACACTCTCGTCCCAGACCATGCGCGCTCCCGGCATGTCACATCTGGTGCGCGCTCACTTCTGGCGCAAGTTCCCCCACGTGCTGCCACCATGATGACCCGTGGCCATCCTCCTACCCGGGCTCCGGATCCATACCGCTGGATGCTGCTCCTGCAGGACATTGCGTTCAGCCTCACATGTACTCCCCAAGGAAGGCACGGTGGTCTGATGTGCCCACAGGCTGCACAGCCTCTCTGAGCCACCGGGAGGTCAAATGGCTTCTGGGGCTTCCTCTTCACCTGGGCACCAATGTGCCTCATGGGCTGCATACCATATTGCACAACAGGGAGGGCACGGTGAACGTGGCCTCCGAGGCTGATTCTCTTTCCCACCTGGGTACCGATGTGCCTCACGGGCTGCAGGGCCACCTTATTCAACAGGGAAGGCACAGAAAAATGTGGCCTCCGTGGCTGGTCTTTCTTCATCTGGGAATCACCCCACGAGCCATGGCCATGCATCAGTCAGGGAGGGGTACAGCGAGACTTGGCCTCCCAGTTGCTACCAGTACCTGGTGAAGGATGAAGCTGAGCACTGCCTGCCAAAACCCATCTGACCCAGGCCCAGGCATCCTCTTCTGTCTTCTTAAGATTTCATCTTGAGGGTTCCCCATCAAGGACAGGAAACCAACTGATGCAGAGAGAGGAGCCCTTTTTATTTCGAAGGTTTCCTGTCGTTGAAGTTTGGATCCCCCACTTTCGTGGTGCCATCGTGGTGCCATCATGGGTGATGGAAAAATACTCGGTTCCACTTCCAGCAGGTTTCATAATCTGAATGTGTTTGCTGTCCACAGCCCCCACACAGTTAGCAAAATTACAAATGTCCTGGAATTTTGCAGCATTTTCCAGCCAGAGTTCAGTTGTTGGTTGGGGAGGAATTCTTGATGCAGAACATCACATAAAGCATGGCAGGTGTCTCCAACAATCCCAGAAAGGGTGGAATTGAAAATGTAGAGATGATAAGGTCCCTCCAGTAGCCATGAATCTGCCAAACAGAAAATGGAAAAAAAATACACGGCTTTTCTAACAATAATGCTATTGACATGTGTTTGTTTTTCAAAATTACGTACCTCAGTGTCACCAGCAGACGTTCCTCAGCAGGAATTGCTCGAAGGAGTTGTGTGTCCTGCTCGGGCACGTTTGAGCAAGTCATCGAAGCTCTGTTTTTACATCCTCGCGTAGTCAAAAAATGTTTCCGTGTTTTCACGTGGCTCTGTGTACAACGAGTGGTAGGCTCCACGGCTCTCTCAGAGTTCAAGGATGGGGTGTTGCCAGCAGCAACGATGACATCTTCTGCATCTTTGTCTTCTTCTTTATAAGCCACATCAAAGGCAAAAGCCAATTTCAATTGTAAATCTAGATTATCATAGAAGCTGTCCATGTCAAGATCCATCTTGCAGCTTGATATAGCAGCCAAAGACGAGGATTTCTTCAGTGCAGTGTGTCTATATATATATATATATATATATACACTCACCGGCCACTTTATTAGGTACACCATGCTAGTAACGGGTTGGACCCCCTTTTGCCTTCAGAACTGCCTCAATTCTTCGTGGCATAGATTCAACAAGGTGCTGGAAGCATTCCTCAGAGATTTTGGTCCATATTGACATGATGGCATCACACAGTTGCCGCAGATTTGTCGGCTGCACATCCCAAAGATGCTCCATACAAGGCAGGATGGATCCATGCTTTCATGTTGTTTACGCCAAATTCTGACCCTACCATCCGAATGTCGCAGCAGAAATCGAGACTCATCAGACCAAGCAACGTTTTTCCAATCTTCTACTGTCCAATTTCGATGAGCTTGTACAAATTGTAGCCTCAGTTTCCTGTTCTTAGCTGAAAGGAGTGGTACCCGGTGTGGTCTTCTGCTGCTGTAGCCCATCTGCCTCAAAGTTCGACGCACTGTGCGTTCAGAGATGCTCTTAGGCCTACCTTGGTTGTAACGGGTGGCGATTTGAGTCACTGTTGCCTTTCTATCAGCTCGAACCAGTCTGCCCATTCTCCTCTGACCTCTGGCATCAACAAGGCATTTCCGCCCACAGAACTGCCGCTCACTGGATTTTTTTTCTTTTTCGGACCATTCTCTGTAAACCCTAGAGATGGTTGTGCGTGAAAATCCCAGTAGATCAGCAGTTTCTGAAATACTCAGACCAGCCCTTCTGGCACCAACAACCATGCCACGTTCAAAGGCACTCAAATCACCTTTCTTCCCCATACTGATGCTCGGTTTGAACTGCAGGAGATTGTCTTGACCATGTCTACATGCCTAAATGCACTGAGTTGCCGCCATGTGATTGGCTGATTATAAATTAAGTGTTGACAAGAAGTTGGACAGGTGTACCTAATAAAGTGGCCGGTGAGTGTATATATATATATATATATATATATATATATATATATATACTGTATATGTATGTATATATATATATATATATATATATATATATACAGTATATATATATATATATATATATATATATATATATATATATAAATCCCATGAGACACGCCTATTGGGTGTCTGCTGTCAAGGAAAAGCTGCTGTAAACGCATTTGAAATATTGAAGGCATGCGCATAAACAATGCAAACGCATGCCAAAACGCATGCACACGCAGTGTTTTTTTGCCGTCATGCGTAAGATGCGGATAAAAATGCTGCGTAAGCATGCATTTGCATGCGTTTTTGCATGTGTTTGCACATGCAGATGATACGCTGCGCACACAAACGCTAATGTGAACCAAGCCTAAGATAGCTATGTGCTGTCTGAGTATTCAGTGAGCTTTGCATTTTGTTCCACATAGAGGTACTTCTGAACTTTGCTGAACCATTCATTTCTGTAAGCTGGTTAAACAAATTTTCAGCAAAGGACTGCTTGTTTATAATCTGTCTTCATTTACTTATTGTCTCAGACATACATTTATCCTTTTTTTTCCTGTAACCATTATAACTACTTTCTGCTACACTTGTAATTTTTTTTACTACAAAAATGTGCGGCAACTGTGTGTAAACATCTCTGCAAGCAAGTATTCAGTTGCCAGTTCATCATTGCTCACCTGTGTTTAACATGTTGTTCTGTTTTGTTTTGAGCTGTTCACACTACAAAGCTGCAGTAAAAGTGTGCAATCAAGCTAGATAATTCTTCAAGTAAGTATCCATTGTGCCCATTCATAATTTCTGCGTACAGTTAACCATTTGATTGCTTGTGGCCTGCATCTCTGATATTAAACATCTGTTTGCTGATCGCATACAGCTCTGCCATTAACCATATATTTCTGCAAGTTTTGGACTTACTATAATTCTTCAGTTACTGTATATATCCACACTCCTGCTTCTGTGTCTTCTGTCATTTCCTGCTCTGCATGTCTGCTAGTCAACCTGCAAACCCTGCTGTCCTAGTTCTTGATGATTGACATGTAAGCTGGAAAATCCTGACTGCTGTGCCATCTCTTTTGGTACTTGTTGCTGACCATGACCTACGACTTTGAGAATGCCCCTTACCTGGTGAGCCCATAACAAGAGGACTCATTGAAGTGATACTACCTAATTGTTAACTGTGTTGTTCATTGACTGTTCATTTATCTAGTATCCTTTCACAAGGGCCATTGTAGAGCTATAATTAATATTATTCACTTCAGCTGTCAGTTTTTATGGCAGAATTGTGTATAAATGAATGAGAAATACAAGTTTTGTGACTATGGTGCAATAAGGATATTAAAAAAGTTTCAATAAAATTATTGTCTTTCAAATTTACTGCCATGAACTTGAGTTCTGATCTAAAGTTGCAGGCAGCCAAAATCAACATACGGTACTTAAACACATGACTCTTACCCAGGAAATTGAATCAACCTACAACAGAATTTATTCCATGAGCTTCTGCATAGACTTCATTGTTAACAGTTAGCCACATAGACAGGGCATTCCTATTGTGTGTGTTAGTTTGAAAATCCTTACATAAGGATTTTCGCAATGGCAGTAATAAACTGATCTTAAAGTAAAGCTGAGCAATGCCATCCACACTATATAGGTTGAGTTCGCCAAATGTTCTTTTTGCTCATTTGTCAAACTGTTTAATGGTTTAATGTATATCATGATCTACCAGCTTAAGATATTATTGAATATTCAACTTACCAGATCCTTTGTTCACACAAGAGATAAGTTACAGCCAGGGATATGGCAGGTACATAGATCATGATAGCACAGCATTTAGACCATGCATGCTGCTCACAGTAACATATGAGTTGACACTGACATGTTGAAAAATTATTTCTGGGATATTTTCATATTCCCTTGTTAAGGCATCTTCATGGAGTTGCACACATGGTCTCATCTACCTATCTGCGGCTATCATTGCATTCAACATGAAAGCGATACTCATTCATGAACAGGATATACCTCCATTACAGCTTCCTTTGATGTCTTGCTCTGAACTCCATGCTCTGAAAAGCCTTTGAAAGTGGTGATGTGAGATCATTGTGATACTGGAAGTCTGAAGCATAGCCCTTCATCAAGCAAAAGGCTTCTGATGGTCTGTATAGATTCTACTTTATGCCTTATGCTTAGTATGTGATGTCTTATTTCACTTTCAATACAGAATGGATCACTAGGTACCATTCTTCAAATTTAACCAGACCACATGGACACAAAGATGCCTGCACGAGGGAATGTTACATTGGTCCCACACCTGAAATTATGTTGAGCAGTAGCATATTTTATGCTAGCTGGACACTTCATATTGTAATTCCAGATATATTAACAGCTCTACCCTGCATTAATTTGATGGTAGAACCAGTGGTATGTTCACTTCTGAAAAGTGTCTCAGAAGTCGATTTTCAACACATAAGGACATATGTTGCTGGTGCTACAATGTTCAGCCTGCATGGCCAAATGTGCTACCATGACCTTCAACATCTCTGGACTGGTCTTCCAACGAGCACATGTCATAAATCAAATGGTAGGCAATCGCAAAGGAAACTGCCAAATGTGGATCTTGATTTGCGTGCCCAAGTGCTTTCGGTATGACAGAACAACCATTAATAACCTCATTGATAGCATGCCAAAGCATGTAATTGTGTGTATTTTTGACGCACATGGAGATCACACACGATACTGAATAAATCAAGATATTTTTAGAATTTTATTTTCAGAATTTACATATATTAACAATGTCTATCGATCCTGTACTTTTCTCACTCCATGACTTTTCCCTCTTGTTGTTGCAATTTCATTGTTGAGAAGTGTATATATATCTGCTTGAAAGTTTGAGAATTCTACATAATTTTGGATATTTCTGTCACTCTCCGCAAGGAGAAACTTTACCCTTTGGATCACGGACAGACGCCTCTAACCCAGCCAAACCAGATCTCACAATTTGCACTGATGAGAGGCAGTACCCTGAAACACAGTGTCTGTAAAATGAGATTCTGGTCTGACTTTTCTCCTAAGCCATGTGGCAAGGCTTGCTAAAGGGTTGATATTGACTTTTAATATTGCTACTTCCAGTAGGTGGCACTAGAGTTCTGGTCTTCTTCCTCTCTGAAGAAAAAAATTGCATATTTAATTTCTCAGAAGAGCATTGCAAGACTTAAAAGTCTCCTCACCTTGGCATGCCAGACTTGGTTTGTCACTCTACACAAGGAGAAACTTTACCCCTTGGATCCCGTCAGACACCTCTTAGCCATTCAAACCAGATCTCACACTTTGTCCTAATGATTGGCAGTACCCTGAAACATGGTCTCTGCAAATTTAGATTCTGGTTTGGCTTTTATCCCAAGTCATGTGGCAAGGCTTGTTAAAAGGTCGATATTGACATTTAAGATTGCTACTTCCAGTAGGTGGCACTACAGTTCCAGCCCTCTTCCTCTCTGAAGAGATAATTTGAATATTTAATTTCCAAGAGCAGCATTGCAAGGCTTAAAAGTCTCCTTACCTTGACATACCAGGCTTATCTATTCTTTCTCCACAAGGAGAAACGTTAGCCTTTGGATTTCAGACGCCTCTCACCCAGCCAAACCAGATCTCACACGTTGCACTGATGATGGGTAGTGCCCCAAAAGACAGTGTCTGCAAACTGAGATTCTGCTTTGGCGTTTATCTTGATTCATGTGGCAAGGCTCATTAAAGGGTCGATATTGACTTTTAGTTTTGCTACTTCCAGTAGGTGGTACTAGAGTCCTCTTACCATCTAAAGAGACAATTTGCATATTTAATTTAACAGTGGAGCATTGCAATGCTTACAAGTCTCCTTACTTTGGCATGCCAGGTTTGGCTTGTCACGCTCCACAAGGAGAAACAGTACCACTTGGATCCTGGTCAGGCGGCTATCACCCAGCCAAACTCGATCTCACACTTTGCACTGATGAGATACAGTACCCCAAAACACAGTGTGTGCAGAATCAGATGTGCAAAACTAATTACCGTATTTTTCGGCATATAAGATGACTGGGCATATAAGACGACCCCCGACTTTTCGAGGGTCATCCTATACACCGGGAGTCGTCATATATGGCGTGTGTAGGAAGCGGTCCCAGATGGTTCCCAGGGTCTGGAGGAGAGGAGACTCTCCTTCAGGCCCAGGGATCCATATTTGTGTTAAAAAAGGAACAAAAATAAAAAATATGGATATACTTACATTCCAATGGCCCCCGGAGTTCTCCCGGCTCTCCGCGATGCACAAAGGTCGTTTGCAGCGCGCAATGCATCCTTGGGAACGGAAGCCGCCGCATGCACCTCTGAGAGCCGGGAGAACTCTGGGGGCCGTCGGAAGATAAGTATATCCATATTTTTTATTTTTATTCTTTTTTTTACACGAATATGGATCCCAGGGCCTGAAGGAGAGTCTCCTCTCCTCCAGACCTGGGAACCTTCTGGGACTGCTCACTGCACCATATGCGGCAACTTCAGAGCTCTGTACCCGGCGTATAAGATGACCCCCGACTTTTCAGAAGATTTTCAGGGGTTAAAAAGTCATCTTATACTCTGAAAAATATGGTAATATTACTGTAAATGTTTGGATGCACCCATTGCTGCGAGAGGGAGTCACACCATATACTGAAAAAAGGTTCAAATACTTTTTCCACTTACAAACATGTGATATTGAATAATTTTCTCTATTTTAAAATGACAAAGTCTAATATTTTTACTCATTTGTCTGTTTAAGCTCTCCTTATCTATTTCTTTTGTGAAAATCTGATGTAGGTTTAGGTACATTTTAAGCTAAATGTGTGAAGTCCTGAAGGATTCACAAAATTTGAAGTACCATTACTAGTGATGAGCGAGCATGCATGGAGGTGCTCGGTGGTTGCCCGAGCATCTCGATGCTCAGCGAGCATCGGGCATTTCCAAGGTTGTTTGGCGGGAGTTTGGGTCACTGCCCTGCATGTTTGGCGCTCTTTAGAGCACCAATCAACATGCAGGGATTGTCTGCCACACACTGTAATGCGGCAGCCATGTTGATTGTGGCATTACAGTGATTGGCTGGCTGCAGAGCATCATCATGTCTATATCAGACCTGGTGCCGCCCTGCTCGTCACAGTCAGCTCCTGACTTAGGCAGTGTAGGGAGAGGTGCTGCTGAGATAGGGACAGATTTGGTGGTGTATAAGTAAGGCCGGCGTCACACTTAGCGTAGGGAAATACGGTCCATTTTTTACAGGCATAATACGCAGAAAAGTTCCTAAACAGTGATCCGTATTCAACGCAAGGATGCGATTTTTTCTCTAAAAATTATCCGTGTGTCATCCATATGGCATCTGTACGTTGCCGGCTTGCAAAATGGACATATAATGGACCCATGGGCTCAAATATTCGTGAAAACATATATACAGTATATATATATATATATATATATATATATATATATATATATATATTGTGGTGTAGTGACCCCTGTGGCAGCTAGGGGGCACTGTGTGTGCTCCTTGGGATATGCATGGAGGCATATTTGTCATTATAATCGTGGTGAAACAGTGACTGGCAGTGTTGTGAATTACCGATATGTGTCGCAGAGGGAGTCTGCGTGGTAAGTCTGATGCAATGTTGTTGTTCTGGGACCTGTAGTCCCTCAAGAGTTTGTATAGTTGTAAGGGAGACTTACTAGGCTAGTTGTGTGAGATGGGTGGGACAAACTAGCCACACATCCACACTCCCACCTGAGGGAGTGGTTGGTAGCATATAATGTGACTGAGGGCTGGTCACATGGGCTCTGAGTGTGGATCTGAATGGTCTGTGCTGGAAGGTCCTGGAGAGAGCCCCATGTATTGGCAGTGTCGGCTCCCTGACGAGCACATGGCGGGGCTCTGGACCTCGCACAGACCCGACTGTGGAACGGATGGAGATCCATGTTATACTGACCGGGGTCAGAGTGAGAATGTCTGTCTGAAGGATACCTCTGTGGAAGAGAGGTATCCGAGAACCTGTGCAGCAATGGCAAGTAACGAATGGAGATTCGTGTTGTACTGACCGGGGTCAGAGAAAAGGAAAGACAGAGTGTGAATGTCTGCAGGATGCCTCTAAGGAAAAGAGGTATCCGAGAACCTGTGCGGCACCAACAGGTAACGGGAAGGAACCGTGTTGTACTGACCAGAGTCAGAGTGAAAGAAGAGAGAGACATTGTGTATGGGGCACCTCTGAGGCCAAGAGGTGTCCAGAAACCCGTGAAGGTTGCCAATGGGTAACGGTCTGAAAACCGTGTGTAATGCTGACCGGGGTCAGATACGAACTGTGGTAAAGTTGAATATGTCCAGATACTGTTCAAGCTGTTACTAAGTTCCTGTGGATGTGGTTTATGTTGTGCGAAATAAACCTAAGAGACTGTGTTTTTGATAGAAAACCGTGCCTGAGTGCATTAATCCCATGCCAAGCGAGTGTCCCCAAGACACATAGTAGGTGCTATGCTACAATATATATATATATATATATATATATATATATATATATATATATATATATATATATATATTTCATAAAGCGCTAGATAGCTTAAAAGCCGGTAATTCAATTGCCGGGTTTTGCTATCTCCTTATCAAACCCAATAGGATATGAGACATGGTTTACATACAGTAAACCATTTCATATCCCTTATTTTTTACATATTCATCACTACTAATGTTAGAAGTGTCTGTGTGCAAAATTTGGGGGCTCTAGGTGTTAAAATAAAGGGTTAAATCATGGAAAAAACTGGCATGGGCTCCCGCGCAATTTTCTCCGCCAGAGTAGGAAAGCCAGTGACTGAGGGCATCTTACAGATGCACCTTTTCTGGGGTGGCTGGGGGCAGATGTTTTTAGCTGTGGGGGCCAAAAACCATGGTGCATCTCTAGGCTATTAATATCTGCCTTCAGTCACTGGCTTTCCCACTCTGGCAGAGAAAATTGCGCTGGAGCCCACGCCAGTTTTTTCCGTGATTTAACCCTTTATTTTAACACCTAGAACCCCTAAATTTTGCACACAGACACTTCTATCATTAATAGTGAGGAATATGTAAACAAAATAAGGGATATGAAATGGTTTACTGTATGTAAACCATGTCTCATATCCTGTCAGGTTTGATAAGGAGATTGCAAAAGCTGGCAATTGAATTACCGGCTTTTAAGCTATCTAGCTCTGTATGAAATATAAATATATATATATATATATATATATATATATATATATATATATATATATATATATATATATATATATATATATATGCATCTCAATGACATATGTGTGTATATACAGGTCCTTCTCAAAAAATTAGCATATAGTGTTAAATTTCATTATTTACCATAATGTAATGATTACAATTAAACTTTCATATATTATAGATTCATTATCCACCAACTGAAATTTGTCAGGTCTTTTATTGTTTTAATACTGATGATTTTGGCCTACAACTCCTGATAACCCAAAAAACCTGTCTCAATAAATTAGCATATCAAGAAAAGGTTTTCTAAATGACCTATTACCCTAATCTTCTGAATCAACTAATTAACTCTAAACACATGCAAAAGATACCTGAGGCTTTTAAAAACTCCCTGCCTGGTTCATTACTCAAAACCCCCATCATGGGTAAGACTAGCGACCTGACAGATGTCAAGAAGGCCATCATTGACACCCTCAAGCAAGAGAGTAAGACCCAGAAAGAAATTTCTCAACAAATAGGCTGTTCCCAGAGTGCTGTATCAAGGCACCTCAATGGTAAGTCTGTTGGAAGGAAACAATGTGGCAGAAAACGCTGTACAACGAGAAGAGGTGACCGGACCCTGAGGAAGATTGTGGAGAAGGACCGATTCCAGACCTTGGGGAACCTGAGGAAGCAGTGGACTGAGTCTGGTGTGGAAACAGGTGCCGCATTCCCCAGGTAAAGCCACTTTTGAACCATAAACAGCGGCAGAAGCGCCTGACCTGGGCTACAGAGAAGCAGCACTGGACTGTTGCTA
Organism: Ranitomeya variabilis; assembly: GCF_051348905.1. Lineage (NCBI taxonomy): Eukaryota > Metazoa > Chordata > Amphibia > Anura > Dendrobatidae > Ranitomeya > Ranitomeya variabilis. Next base: position 878,370,139 of record NC_135233.1, read on the forward strand.
AGTGGTCCCAAGTATTTTTTTCTGATGAAAGCAAATTTTGCATGTCATTCGGAAATCAAGGTGCCAGAGTCTGGAGGAAGACTGGGGAGAAGGAAATGCCAAAATGCCTGAAGTCCAGTGTCAAGTACCCACAGTCAGTGATGGTGTGGGGTGCCATGTCAGCTGCTGGTGTTGGTCCACTGTGTTTCATCAAGGGCAGGGTCAATGCAGCTAGCTATCAGGAGATTTTGGAGCACTTCATGCTTCCATCGGCTGAAATGCTTTATGGAGATGAAGATTTCATTTTTCAACACGACCTGGCACCTGCTCACAGTGCCAAAACCACTGGTAAATGGTTTACTGACCATGGTATTACTGTGCTCAATTGGCCAGCCAACTCTCCTGACCTGAACCCCATAGAGAATCTGTGGGATATTGTGAAGAGAAAGTTGAGAGACGCAAGACCCAACACTCTGGATGAGCTTAAGGCCGCTATTGAAGCATCCTGGGCCTCCATAACATCTCAGCAGTGTCACAGGCTGATTGCCTCCATGCCACGCCGCATTGAAACAGTTATTTCTGCCAAAGGATTCCCGACCAAGTATTGAGTGCATAACTGAACATTATTATTTGATGTTTTTTTTGTTTGTTATTAAAAAACACTTTTATTTGATTGGACGGGTGAAATATGCTAATTTATTGAGACAGGTTTTTTGGGTTATCAGGAGTTGTAGGCCAAAATCATCAGTATTAAAACAATAAAAGACCTGACAAATTTCAGTTGGTGGATAATGAATCTATAATATATGAAAGTTTAATTGTAATCATTACATTATGGTAAATAATGAAATTTAACACTATATGCTAATTTTTTGAGAAGGACCTGTATATATATATACCTATACTATGTGTAGATATATATTCTATCTATTCTGTTCTAACCTGTCAGTGTGATTTTACTGTACACCTCGCTGAATTGCCGGCTTTTCTATAGAACACCGCTGCGTATTTCTCGCAAGTCACACTGATGGTCCGTGTGTAGTCTGTATTTTTCTCTCCCCATAGACTTTTATTGGCAGATTTTTTGCGCAATACGCTGACAAACGCAGCATGCTGTGATTTTCTATGCCCTTAAAATACGGCTGCGAAATATATGCCAGATAGGAGCTGCCCCATTGAGAATCATTGGTCCGTGTGCAATGCGTTGTTTTTGCGCCTCTCATACTTCGTAAAACTCTCTAGTGTGAACCCAGCCTTAGTGTGGGAATGCTATATTGAAAACACAAACCCATCTAAACCAACAGTCCTACTGTGGACTAATTGCGGTGTATATAGGTATCTGTGGTGTATATAGGTATCAGTGCTAGGTAGGCTAGGCAGGCATCGTATGTGGCATACTTCATTGCATACAGCAAGAAGGTTCATTCTGTTACTTACTGTAGTTACATAGTTATTAAGGTTGAAGGAAGACTTTAAGTCCATCTAGTTCAACCCATAGCCTAACCTAACATGCCCTAACATGTTGATCCAGAGGAAGGCAAAAAAAAACCATGTGGCAAAGAGTAAGCTCCACATTGGGGAAAAAAATTCCTTCCCGACTCCACATACGGCAATCAGACTAATTCCCTTGATCAACGCCCTATCAAGGAATCTAGTATATATACCCTGTAACATTATACTTTTCCAGAAAGGTATCCAGTCCCCTCTTAAATTTAAGTAACGAATCACTCATTACAACATCATACGGCAGAGAGTTCCATAGTCTCACTGCTCTTACAGTAAAGAATCCGCGTCTGTTATTATGCTTAAACCTTCTTTCCTCCAGACGTAGAGGGTGCCCCCTTGTCCCTGTCTCAGGTCTATGATTAAAAAGATCACCAGAAAGGTCTTTGTACTTTCCCCTCATATGTTTATACATTAAAATAAGATCACCCCTAAGTCTTCGATTTTCCAAACTAAATAGCCCCAAGTGTAATAATCTATCTTGGTATTGCAGACCCCCCCAGTCCTCTAATAACCTTGGTCGCTCTTCTCTGCACCCGCTCCAGTTCAGCTATGTCTTTCTTATACACCGGAGACCAGAACTGTGCACAGTATTCTAAGTGTGGTCGAACTAATGACTTGTATAGAGGTAAAATTATGTTCTCCTCATGAGCATCTATGCCTCTTTTAATGCATCCCATTATTTTATTTGCCTTTGTAGCAGCTGCCTGACACTGGCCACTGAATATGAGTTTGTCATCCACCCATACACCCAGGTCTTTTTCATTGACGGTTTTGCACAGAGTTTTAGAATTAAGCACATAGTTATACATCTTATTACTTCTATCCAACTGCATGACCTTACATTTATCCTCATTAAAGCTCATTTGCCATTTATCAGCCCAAGCTTCTAATTTACATAAATCATCCTGTAATATAAAATTGTCATCCCCTGTATTGATTACCCTGCAGAGTTTAGTGTCATCTGCAAATATTGAAATTCTACTCTGAATGCCCCCTATAAGGTCATTAATAAATATGTTAAAAAGAAGAGGGCTGTTATGACCCCAATGGCAGAGGGTCTCAGAAATATTTACTAAGTCTGCAAACACAAAAACCAGCTCATAGGGCAGTGGTAACTGGGCTGACCATATATCTAATCCTAGCACCACAAATAACAGCAGCCGGGGAACGTGCCTACGTTGATTCTAGACGTCTCGCGCCAGCCGGAGAACTAACTAACCCTAGAAGGGAAAAGAAAGACCTTTCTTGCCTCCAGAGAAAAGACCCCAAAAGTTGGATACAAGCCCCCAACAAATAATAACGGTGAGGTAAGAGGAAAAGACAAACGTAAGAATGAGCTAGGTATTTAGCAAAGAGAGGCCCACTAGCTAATTGCAGAATATAGTAAGATAACTTATATGGTCAGCAAAAACCCTATCAAAAATATCCACGCTGGAAATTCAAGAACCCCCGAACCGTCTAACGGCCCGGGGGGAGAACACCAGCCCCCTAGAGCTTCCAGCAAGGTCAGGAATCACATTTAGTACAAGCTGGACAAAAATGAGAGCAAGCAAATAACCCAAAAAACAAAGAAGCAGGACTTAGCTTAATTTAGCACGAACCGGGACCAGCAGATAGGAGCAAACAGAAAGGATCTGATTACAATGATGCCAGGCACTGGACTAAGGATCCAGGAAGTTTATATAGCAACACCCCTGGACTAACGGCCCAGGTGGGTGCAAACTGAGGGAAGAAACTCCCAGAGTAATATCACTAGTAACCACAAGAGGGAGCCAAAAAGTCTAATTCACAACAGTACCCCCCCCCTTAAGGAGGGGTCACCGAACCCTCACCAAGACCACCAGGGCGATCAGGATGAGCAGCGTGAAAGACACGAACTAAATCGGCCGCATGCACGTCAGAGGCAACCACCCAGGAATTATCCTCCTGACCATAGCCCTTCCACTTGACCAGATACTGAAGTCTCCATCTGGAGAGACGAGAATCCAAGATCTTCTCCACCACGTACTCCAACTCGCCCTCACCCAAAACACCGGAGCAGGAGGCTCAGCAGAAGGAACCACAGGCACAACGTATCGTCGCAACAAGGACCTATGGAACACGTTGTGAATGGCAAACGACACCGGAAGATCCAAGCGAAAGGACACTGGATTAAGTATTTCCAATATCTTGTAAGGACCGATGAAGCGAGGCTTAAATTTAGGAGAGGAGACCTTCATAGGAACAAATCGAGAAGACAGCCACACCAAATCCCCAACACGAAGTCGGGGACCCACACCGCGGCGGCGGTTGGCAAAACGCTGAGCCTTCTCCTGTGACAATTTTAAGTTGTCCACCACATGATTCCAGATCTGCTGCAACCTATCCACCACAGAATCTACCCCAGGACAGTCAGAAGGCTCCACATGTCCCGAGGAAAAACGAGGATGGAAACCAGAGTTGCAGAAAAATGGCGAAACCAAAGTAGCGGAACTAGCCCGATTATTAAGGGCAAACTCAGCCAACGGCAAGAAGGTCACCCAATCATCCTGATCTGCCGAAACAAAACACCTCAAATAAGCCTCCAGAGTCTGATTAGTTCGCTCCGTTTGTCCATTAGTCTGAGGATGAAAGGCAGACGAGAACGACAAATCAATGCCCATCCTAGCACAAAAGGATCGCCAGAACCTGGAAACAAACTGGGATCCTCTGTCAGACACAATATTCTCAGGAATGCCGTGTAAGCGAACCACATTCTGAAAGAACACAGGAACCAGATCGGAAGAGGAAGGCAGCTTAGGCAAAGGCACCAAATGGACCATTTTCGAAAAGCGATCACATACCACCCAGATGACAGACATACCCTGAGACACCGGGAGATCAGAAATAAAATCCATGGAAATGTGTGTCCAAGGCCTCTTCGGGACAGGCAAGGGCAAGAGCAACCCGCTGGCACGAGAACAGCAAGGCTTAGCTCGAGCACAAGTCCCACAGGACTGCACAAATGACCGCACATCCCGTGACAAGGAAGGCCACCAAAAGGACCTAGCCACCAGATCTCTGGTGCCAAAAATTCCCGGATGACCTGCCAACACCGAGGAATGAACCTCGGAAATGACTCTGCTGGTCCACTTATCAGGAACAAACAGTCTGTCAGGTGGACAAGAGTCAGGTCTACCAGCCTGAAATCTCTGCAACACGCGTCGCAAATCAGGAGAAATGGCTGACAAAATAACTCCCTCTTTAAGAATACCAACTGGTTCTGCGACTCCAGGAGAGTCAGGCACAAAGCTCCTTGAAAGAGCATCAGCCTTCACATTCTTTGAACCTGGTAAATACGAGACCACAAAGTCAAAACGGGAGAAAAACAATGACCAGCGGGCCTGTCTAGGATTCAGGCGTTTAGCAGACTCCGAGATACATCAAATTTTTGTGATCAGTCAAGACCACCACACGATGCTTAGCACCCTCGAGCCAATGACGCCACTCCTCAAATGCCCACTTCATGGCCAGCAACTCCCGATTGCCAACATCATAATTCCGCTCAGCAGGCGAAAACTTCCTAGAGAAGAAAGCACATGGTCTCATTACCGAGCAACCAGCGCCTCTCTGTGACAAAACGGCCCCTGCCCCAATCTCAGAAGCATCCACTTCGACCTGAAAGGGAAGTGAGACATCAGGCTGGCACAAAACAGGCGCCGAAGTAAACCGGCATTTCAACTCCTGGAATGCCTCCACGGCTGCAGGAGCCCAGTTAGCAACATCAGAACCTTTCTTGGTCATATCCGTCAAAGGTTTAACAACGCTAGAAAAATTAGCGATAAAACGACGGTAGAAGTTAGCAAAACCCAAGAACTTCTGAAGACTCTTAACTGACGTGGGTTGAGTCCACTCATGAATAGCTCGGACCTTGACTGGGTCCATCTCCACAGCAGAAGGGGAAAAAATAAACCCCAAAAAGGGAACCTTCTGTACTCCAAAGAGACACTTTGAGCCCTTAACAAACAAAGCATTCTCACGCAAAACCTGAAACACCATCCTGACCTGCTCCACATGTGAGTCCCAATCTTCAGAGAAAACCAGAATATCATCCAGATAAACAATCATAAATTTATCCAGATACTTCCAGAAAATATCATGCATAAAGCACTGAAACACTGAGGGAGCATTAGAGAGCCCAAAAGGCATCACCAAGTACTCAAAATGACCTTCGGGCGTATTAAATGCAGTCTTCCATTCATCTCCTTGCTTAATGCGCACAAGGTTGTACGCACCACGAAGATCTATCTTGGTGAACCACTTGGCACCTTTAATCCGGGCAAACAAGTCCGACAACAGAGGCAAAGGATACTGAAATTTAACAGTGATTTTATTCAGAAGCCGATAGTCAATACAAGGTCTCAAAGATCCGTCCTTCTTGGCCACAAAAAAGAATCCCGCACCAAGAGGGGAAGAGGATGGACGGATATGCCCCTTCTCCAGAGACTCCTTGATATGCGAACGCATTGCGGCATGCTCAGGTACAGACAGATTAAATAATCTTCCCTTAGGAAATTTACTACCTGGAATCAAATCTATGGCGCAGTCACAGTCCCTATGAGGAGGCAGAGCACCGGATCTGGACTCGCTGAACACATCCTGATAATCAGACAAATACTCAGGAAGTTCCGAAGGAGTAGAGGAAGCAATAGACACCGGTGGGGAATCAGCATAAATTCCCTGACAGCCCCAACTTGACACAGACATTGCCTTCCAATCCAAGACTGGATTGTGGGTCTGTAACCATGGCAGCCCCAAAACGACCAAATCATGCATTTTATGCAGAACAAGAAAACAAATCACCTCCCGATGTTCAGGAGTCATGCACATGGTCACCTGCGTCCAAAACTGCGGTTTATTTTCCGCCAATGGCGTAGCATCAATACCTCTAAGAGGAATAGGATTTACCAACGGTTCAAGAACAAAACCACAGCGCTTGGCAAATGACAGATCCATAAGACTCAGGGCAGCACCTGAATCCACAAACGCCATAACAGGGTAAGAAGACAATGAGCAAATTAAAGTCACAGACAAAATAAATTTAGGTTGCAAATTACCAATGGCGACAGGACTAACAACCCTTGTTAGGCGTTTAGAGCATGCTGATATAACATGTGTAGAATCACCACAGTAAAAACACAACCCATTCTGACGTCTATGATTTTTCCGCTCATTTCTAGTCTGAATTCTATCACATTGCATTAAATCAGGTGTTTGTTCAGACAACACCACCAGAGGATTAGCGGTTTTGCGCTCCCGCAAATGCCGGTCAATTTGAATAGCCAGCGCCATGGAATCATTCAGACTTGTAGGAATGGGGAAACCCACCATCACATTCTTAATGGCTTCAGAAAGGCCATTTCTGAAATTTGCGGCCAGAGCACACTCATTCCACTGAGTAAGCACGGACCATTTCCGAAATTTTTGGCAATACACTTCAGCTTCATCCTGGCCCTGAGAAATAGCCAGCAAGGCTTTTTCTGCCTGAACTTCAAGATTGGGTTCCTCGTAAAGCAATCCGAGCACCAGAAAAAACGCATCAATATTTGCCAATGCCGGATCTCCTGGCGCTAGCGAGAAAGCCCAATCCTGAGGGTCGCCCCGTAAAAAAGAAATAACAATTTTAACTTGCTGAGCTGAATCTCCAGATGAACGGGGTCTCAGAGAAAGAAACAATTTACAATTATTCTTGAAATTCCTAAACCTAAATCGGTCTACAGAAAACTGTTCAGGAATAGGTATTTTAGGTTCAGACATAGGACTACTGGTAACAAAATCTTGTATGCCCTGCACACGAGCAGCAAGCTGGTCTACACTGGTAATCAAGGTCTGGACATTCATGTCTGCAGCAAGCACAAGCCACTCAAAGGTAAAGGGGAGAAAGAGAGGAAAAAAAAAAAAAAAAAACTCAGAATTTCCTTTCTTATTATCCCACTTCTGCAATGCATAAACATTAAATGTTGGCCTGGCATACTGTTATGACCCCAATGGCAGAGGGTCTCAGAAATATTTACTAAGTCTGCAAACACAAAAACCAGCTCATAGGGCAGTGGTAACTGGGCTGACCATATATCTAATCCTAGCACCACAAATAACAGCAGCCGGGGAACGTGCCTACGTTGATTCTAGACGTCTCGCGCCAGCCGGAGAACTAACTAACCCTAGAAGGGAAAAGAAAGACCTTTCTTGCCTCCAGAGAAAAGACCCCAAAAGTTGGATACAAGCCCCCAACAAATAATAACGGTGAGGTAAGAGGAAAAGACAAACGTAAGAATGAGCTAGGTATTTAGCAAAGAGAGGCCCACTAGCTAATTGCAGAATATAGTAAGATAACTTATATGGTCAGCAAAAACCCTATCAAAAATATCCACGCTGGAAATTCAAGAACCCCCGAACCGTCTAACGGCCCGGGGGGAGAACACCAGCCCCCTAGAGCTTCCAGCAAGGTCAGGAATCACATTTAGTACAAGCTGGACAAAAATGAGAGCAAGCAAATAACCCAAAAAACAAAGAAGCAGGACTTAGCTTAATTTAGCACGAACCGGGACCAGCAGATAGGAGCAAACAGAAAGGATCTGATTACAATGATGCCAGGCACTGGACTAAGGATCCAGGAAGTTTATATAGCAACACCCCTGGACTAACGGCCCAGGTGGGTGCAAACTGAGGGAAGAAACTCCCAGAGTAATATCACTAGTAACCACAAGAGGGAGCCAAAAAGTCTAATTCACAACAGAGGGCCCAATACTGACCCCTGTGGTACCCCACTGCTAACCGGGACCCAGTCCGAGTGTGCTCCATTAATAACCACCCTTGGTTTCCTATCCCTGAGCCAGCTCTCAACCCACTTACACATATTTTCCCCTATCCCCATTATTCTCATTTTATGTATCAATATTTTGTGTAGCACTGTATCAAAAGCTTTTGAAAAGTCCATATACACTACATCTACTGGGTTCCCTTGGTCCAGTCCGGAACTTACCTCTTCATAGAAGCTGATCCAATTAGTCTGACATGAACGGTCCCTAGTAAACCCATGCTGATACTGGGTCATGAGGTTATTCCTCTTCAGATACTCCAGTATAGCATCCCTTAGAATTCCCTCCAGGATTTTACCCACAGTAGAGGTTAAGCTTACTGGCCTATAATTACCGAGTTCAGTTTTTGTCCCCTTTTTGAATATTGGCACCACATTTGCTATGCGCCAGTTCTGTGGTACAGACCCTGTTATTATGGACTCTTTAACCCCTTCACCCCCGGAGCTTTTTCCGTTTTTCCATTTTCGTTTTTCGCTACCCTCCTTCCCAGAGCCATAACTTTTTTATTTTTCCGTCAATTTGGCCATGTGAGGGCTTATTTTTTGCGGGACGAGTTGTACTTTTGAACGACATCATTGGTTTTAGCATGTCGTGTACTAGAAAACGGGAAAAAAATTCCAAGTGCAGTGAAATTGCAAAAAAAGTGCAATCCCACACTTGTTTTTTGCTTGCCTATTTTGCTAGGTTCACTAAATGCTAAAACTGACCTGCCATTATGATTCTCCAGGTCACTACGAGTTTATAGACACCTAACATGACTAGGTTATTTTTCACCTAAGTGGTGAAAAAAAATTCCAAACTTTGCAAAAAACAAAACAAAACAAAATTGCGCCATTTTCCGATACTCGTAGCGTCTCCATTTTTCGTGATCTGGGGTCAGGTGAGGGCTTATTTTTTGCGTGCCGAGCTGGCGTTTTTAATGATAGCATTTTAGTGTAGATACGTTCTTTTGATCGCCCGTTATTGCATTTTAATGCAATGTCGTGGCGACCAAAAAAACGTAAATCTGGCGTTTCGAATTTTTTTCTCATTACGCCATTTAGCGATCAGGTTAATGCTTTTTTTTTATTGATAGATCGGGCGATTCTGAACGCGGCGATACCAAATATGTGTAGGTTGGGTTTTTTTTTTATTGATTTATTTTGATTGGGGCGAAAGGGGGGTGATTTAAACTTTTATATTTTTTTTATTTTTTTCACATTTTTAAAAACTTTTTTTTTTTACTTTTGCCATGCTTCTATAGCCTCCATGGGAGGCTAGAAGCAGGCACAGCCCGATCGGCTCTGCTATGCAGCAGTGATCATAAGATCGCTGCTACACAGCAGATTTGCAGGTGTGCTGTGAGCGCCGACCACAGGGGGGCGCTCACAGCCACCGGCAATCAGTAACCATAGACGTCTCAAGGACCTCTATGGTTACCTTCCTGACACATCGCCGACCCCCGATCATGTGACGGGGGTCGGCGATGCGCTCATATCCGGCCGCACGGCCGGATGCGGTAGTTAAATGCCGCTGTCTGAGTTTGACAGCGGCATTTAACTAGTTAATAGCGGCGGGTGATCGCGATTTCACCCGCCGCTATTGCGCGCACATGTCAGCTGTAAAAAACAGCTGACATGTCGCGACTTTGATGTGCGCTCACCGCCGGAGCGCACATCAAAGCGGGGGTCCCGACATGTGACGTACTATACCGTCACATGTCGGGAAGGGGTTAAAGATTAAAAATAATGGTCTATCAATGACTGTACTTAATTCCTGCAGTACTTGGGGGTGTATCCCATCCGGGCCCGGAGATTTGTCAATTTTAGTGATTTTTAGACGCCGCCGTACTTCCTGCTGGGTTAAGCAGGTGACGCTTAATGGGGAATTTTTGTTATCACTGATCATATTGTCTGCCATGGGATTTTCTTTTGTAAATACTGATGAAAAAAAGTCATTTAGCATATTGGCTTTTTCCTCATCCTCATCCACCATTTCACCCAGACTATTTTTAAGGGGGCCAACACTATCATTTTTTAGTTTCTTACTATTTATGTAGTTAAAGATTATTTTGGGATTATTTTTACTCTCTCTGGCAATGAGTCTCTCTGTCTCAATTTTTGCTGCCTTGATTTGCTTTTTACAGAATTTATTTAATTTTTTGTATTTATTTAATGCCTCATCACTACCTACTTCCTTTAATTCTCTACATGCTTTCTTTTTGTCACTTATTGCGCCCCTTACAGCTCTATTTAGCCATATTGGTTTCCTCCTATTTCTAGTATGTTTATTCCCATACGGTATATACTGTGCACAGGTCCTATCCAGGATACTAATAAACGTCTCCCATTTTCTTTGTGTATTTTTATGTCTCAGGATATCATCCCAGTTAATTGCACCAAGATCATCTCTCATCCGTTGGAAATTTGCCCTCCTGAAGTTTAGTGTCCTTGTCACCCCTCTACTACACATCTTATTAAAGGATACATGAAAACTTATTATTTTGTGATCACTATTCCCCAAGTGACCCCCAACCCTTATATTTGATATGTGGTCTGGCCTGTTGGTTAATATTAGGTCTAGCAGTGCCCCCCTTCTTGTTGGGTCCTGAACCAGTTGTAAAAAGGTAATTGTCTCTCATAGTTGTCAAAAACCGATTACCTTTGCTGGAACTGCAGTGTTATGATCCTTAGTGGTTGAGGATCACAAAATACTCCGGCTAAGTAACAAACATAGGACAAGCTCTAGGGAGGTGGTAAACTGGACTGACCGCAAAACTGAACCTATCCAACACACTAGAGGTAGCCGGTGAACGTGCCTAAAAATCCTAGACGTCTCGAGCCAGCCTGAGGAACTAACTACCCCTAGAGAGAAAGAAAGACCTCTCTTGCCTCCAGAGAAATAATCCCCAAAGATATAGAAGCCCCCAACATATAATAACGCTGAGATAAGAGGAAGGCACATACACAGGGGTGAAAGCAGATTCAGCAAATGAGGCCCACTAATACTAGATAGCAGAAAATAGGAAAGGGGTCTGTGCGGTCAGTAAAAAACCCTTACAAAATATCCACACTGAGATTTCAAGAACCCCCGCACCAACTAACGGTGTGGGGGGAGAAACTCAGTCCCCTAGAGCAACCAGCAAGCGAGGAGATCACATCTTAGCAAGCTGGACAAGAAACATGATGAATGCTGATAATCAAAAAAGGAACAAACAAAAACTTAGCTTGTCTTGGAGAGACTGGGAGCAAGGTAGTCACAAGGAATCTGAAGAGCACTGAATACATTGATAGCAGGCAAGGAACTGAGTATCCAGGTGAGTTAAATAGGAAACCAACCAAGGATAACGAACCAGCTGATGCTGCCAACCTGCAGAAAGACAACACTACACAGTACCACTAGTGACCACTAGAGGGAGCCCAAAAATAGAGTTCACAACACTGCAGGTTTCTGTTCCCCAATGTATTTCAGGATAGTTGAAGTCCCCCATAATAATGATTTCTACTTGAGTCGCAGCTTCATCTATTTGCTTTACGAGGATATTCTCCATTGCTTCCATTATTTTTGGAGATTTATAACAAACCCCTATCAGTAATTTATTATTTTTTACTGTCTGCTGCGGCCTATTACAGATAATATTACAGATAACAATTACAGCAATTTGCTTTTTGGCAGTGTAGAGTACAGCCAGATCCTTTCCATATTTCAGTGTGAAAATCCAGCTATTTAAAAAACAGGGGTTTGGCCGTGCCAGCGATCACATCTGAGTGCACAGACAATTCTGCCATTTCTGGGCTACTGTAAAAATTTATGGAGTGTCTTATGGCAGTTATTGACACAAGTTTGCTGGAAAAAAAAATTACCCACAGGGCATTTATTTAAACCAGGGGTTTGGCAGTCACAGGGGTTCCCATCTGAGAGCGCAGAAAATTCTGCCATTTCTGGGCTGCTGTAAACTTTTGTTGAAGTGTCTTACACAAATTATTGACACCAGTTTGCTGGAAAAAAAAAATTACCTTATTTTTCGCTTTATAAGACGCACCCCCAAATTTGGTGAAGAAAAAATGTTTTATGTTAAATGGGGTCTGTTTTATAATGCCAGTGTCCGTCTTACAAATCATATATATATGCCCCTCATCCTGGTATCTATATAACCCCCATCCTGGCACTTACCCCCCCTCTGCTGCTGGCACACTACCCCCTTGTGCTGGCACATTGGCACATTGCTCCCTCTGGCACATTGCCCCCTTGTGCTGACATATAGCCCCCATCCCATCCTGGATATGGCCTCCCAGGTCACTATATGACCCCCTGCTGTTACGCACATGGCTCCCCTCTCTCTATATGCCCCCCTGCTGAAAAAGCATGACTCCCCTTCTCTCTATATGCCCCCCTGCAGCCACGCTCATGGCCCCCTGGTCACTACATGCCCCCCTGCTGGCACGCACAAGGCCCCTCCGGTCACTATATGCCCCCCTGCTGGCACACACACTTTATAAAATAACAAACACTTATCTCACATTCCGATGATGGCTCCGTGTTCCCAGCTCCTTGGTTGCGCTTCCTGTTTCCTGGTCATTCGTTCATGTGATGTGAGCGCAGTGATGACATCACTGTGCTGTGCCGACTGGATGTCGGCACAGACACAGGAAGAGCTACGGGGTGGATGGGAGCACGGAGCCATCATCGGAATGTGAGTTAAGTGTTTCATTATTTTATAAAGTGTGTGCCAGCAGGGGAACATGTAGTGACCGGGGTGAGATGTGCGTGCCACAAGGGGACATATAGAGTGACTGGGGGGGCATGTTCATGAAAGGAGGGGGGGAGTGCAGGCACATGCATTATGAGCCGCTCCCCTGTCAACCAACTCGGCGCTGCTTCAGCATCGAGGTGATGGACCGCGGGTGCAGTGAATATTACATGAGACTAATGAGTGGGAGCATGTGACCTCCAGCTTTCTCTGCAACCCACAGCCAGCTCACCCCAGCCACCTGACACAACTCTAGAGCCATCCCCCTCCCATACAGCACAGCACACTTATTCGGATTATAAGACGCACCTCCCCACTTTCCCCCAAAATACAGCGGAACAAAAGTGCGTCTTATAATTCGAAAAGTACAGTAGTTACCTACAGGCAAGCTATTTTTAAACAGGTGTTTGGCCGTCACAGGGTTCACATCTGAGTGTGCAGAAAATTCTGAAATTTCTGGGCTACTGTAAGATTTTGTTGGAGTGTCTTATACAAGTTATTGACACCAGTTTGCTGAAAAAAAATAGTTACCTACTCACATTTTCTCACCCGACCTTCCTTTCCCAATTACTAGAGGACCGCAGCAGCACACCACTATTGAACCCAGCGCAGTGTCAAAACGTTGTTGGTTAGATAGTGGATAATGCTTCCAGTCACTTTGCTGCCACCACCACCTTCCTGTCTTCCACATGGTCAAGTCTGAGTAGCCGTGAGTCTGGACCACATATTCCTCACCCTGATCCTCCTTCCTCCCATCATGTCGAGTGCCCAGAGACATCTGATCCCACACTTGGACACTCTGAAGAGCTGTTTACTTTTCCATTTATAGATTCGGGACTCTAGCCTGATCCACTTGAAGTGGGGCAAGAGGAGATGGCATGTAGCGATGCCCAAATATTTGAGGAGCCATGCTCGCACGAAGGCGATGGTGGGAACGTGTCACAAGAGTTGGATGATGATGAGTCACAATTGTCAGAAAGTCAGAAGGAGAACCAGGGTGCAGAAGTGGTAGACGAGGTGGTAGATGATATATTAACTGAACCAAGCTGGCAGGAGGACAAGCAGAGTGGGGACAGCAGCACACAGGGGGAGGGAGGCGTAGCACCACAACAGGCAGGAAGAAGCAGTGTGGTGGCCGCATACAGAAGGCTGGCAACCGTTCCCCATAACACCAACACAACAGTAGTTGCCAGTCCAACTGTTAAGTCTTCCCGTGTCTGGTTGTTTTTTAAAGACCCTGCTGATATCCCCAAAAAGGCCATTTGCACCACCTGCCAGGCAAGAATCAGCAGGGGTAGCAAAACTACTAGCCTGACCACCACCAGCATAAACAGGCAAATGCAAAGCACCCGACTTTGTGGGCCAAACCACAGGGTCCAGGAACAGTCTCTATGGGTGACACCACTGCTTCTTCCGGTGTTGTGCGTGCAAAGCAATCCTCTGTCCATTGTGCATGTGAAGATGCCTCCTGCCCCGCACCTGTCATTGCACACACTCAACTAGCACCATCATCAACATCCACGTCCTTGTCTCAGCACAGCATTCAGTTGTCCATACTCCAGTCCTTGGAATGCAAGCGCAAATACACAGTCAACACCACACAGGCCATGCTACTAAATTCACACATTTCTCTTCTGCTTGCACTCGAAATGTTGCCTTCTAGGCTTGTGGAGATGGAAGCTTTCTGTGAACCTCATGGCAGCGGCCATCCCTCGGTACTCGGTCCCCAGCCACCACTATTTCTTCCGGTGTGCGGTCCCCGCATTAAACAAGCACTTGTCCCACAACATTAGCCATGCCTTCAATGATGTAGTTAGTGGGAATGTTAACTGTGGAAACGTGGACAAGAGCTTGTGGGCATGGATGCTACATCTCGCTGATGGCATACTGGGTTAATGTACTCGAAGCCAGGACCCAGTCGGACCTTGGGATGGAACACGTCCTCCCAATGCCAAGGATTGCGGGCCCTACATCAATCAGGGTTGCTCCCATAGTCTATAGCTCCTGCACCTCATCCTCCTCCTCCTCTTCGTCTTCAGCCTCCATATCCGAAATTGCCACATTAGTCACAAGCTGGAAGTACTGCAGCACTGCCTCAGCCAAGCGGCAACAGGCTGTGCTGAAGCTAATATGCTTAGGTGACAAACCGCACAATGCTGAAGAGTTGTGAACAGCTTTGAAAGACCAGGCAGATCTGTGGCTGACACCGCTGAACCTACAGCCAGGCATGGTCATGTGACAATGGCTGGAACCTGGTGGAGGCTTTGAGGGGAGGCAAGCTCATACACGTACCATGCCTGGCCCATTTGCTTAACCACATTGTTCAACTGTTCTCAAAAGCTACCCGGAGCTGTCGGATCTGCTTATGAAAATATGCCTCCTGTGTGCCCATTTTGGAAAGTTAGCTACAGATTCCGTCAACCTTGCCGTGCTTCAGCAGCGTTTACAGCCTCCATCTCATAGATTGTTGTGTGATGTCTCCATGCGTTGGAACTCTACACTGCAGATGTTGGAAATGATTTGTAAGCAGAAGAGGGCAGTTATTGAATACCAGCATCATCAAGGCCATCGATATTCAGTTCAGACTCCACACATGAGACCTCAGGAATGGACATTTATGTCAGACATATGTACCATCCTCCAAAACTTTGAGGACTCCACCAAGATGGTGAGTGGCAATGATGCCAAAATTAGCATCACCATCCCGCTTATCTGTGTTCTGAAATGCTATCTGCTCACAATCAAAGAGGATGCATTGCAGGCGGAGCATGATGAGACAGAGAAAGGAACCATATAGGGTGATTACACACAGCCCATCCTCATCTCATCCCAACGTGGATTGGGTGACAATAAGGAAGAGTAGGAGGAGGAAGAACAACAACTAGTTTCATGCGCTATAGATGGTACAACCTGCACAACTGTCATACTGTCTGTTTAGCGTGGATTGTTGTGAAATTGGATTCTGGGCTCCCCCGGTGGCCACTTGTGGAATTGTACTTGTGTGCATCATCCCCTCTGTTCACCTGCTCCTATCAGGATGTGGGAGTCGCTATATAACCTTGCTCCTCTGTCAGTTTCATGCCGGTCAACAATGTAATCAGAAGCCTTCTGTGCATGTTCCTGCTACTAGACAACTCCTAGCTAAGTTGGACTTTTGTCCTTGTGTGTTTTTGCATTTTGTTCCTGTTCACAGCTGCTGTTTCGTTACTGTTTCTGGAAAGCTCTTGTGAGCGGAAATTGCCACTCTGGTGTTATGAGTTAATGCTAGAGTCTTAAAGTAATTTCTGGATGGTGTTTTGATAGGGTTTTCTGCTGACCATGAAAGAGCCCTTTCTGTCTTCATGCTATCTAGTAAGCGGACCTCGATTTTGCTAAACCTATTTTCATACTACGTTTGTCATTTCATCTAAATCACCGCCAATATATGTGGGGGCCTCTGTCTGCCTTTTGGGAAAATTTCTCTAGAGGTGAGCCAGGACTGTCTTTTCCTCTGCTAGGATTAGGTAGTTCTCCGGCTGGCGCTGGGCATCTAGGGATAAAAAACGTAGGCATGCTACCCGGCCACTTCTAGTTGTGCGGCAGGTTTAGTTCATGGTCAGTATAGTTTCCATCTTCCAAGAGCTAGTTCTCATATATGCTGGGCTATGTTCTCTCGCCATTGAGAATCATGACAGTTTGACCGGCCAAAAAAAGGGTTAAATTACTGGCTGAGAAAGGAGAGAAAAAAGAAGTCTGCTACAATTTTTTTTTTTTTTTCCCTCTAGTTCTGAGTGTGCTCTTAATTGAATCACTTGCTAGTTTGCCTATGCTGCAGCCTTCCTCTTTTTCTCTCCTTCTAATCCTTGAATGGCTCTGTGTTCACCTGTTTCAAATGGATCTTCAGAGTGTAGCTACAGGTTTGAATAATCTCGCCACAAAGGTACAAAATTTGCAAGATTTTGTTGTTCATGCACCTATGTCTGAGCCTAGAATTCCTTTGCCTGAATTCTTCTCGGGGAATAGATCTCACTTTCAAAATTTTAAAAATAATTGCAAATTGTTTTTGTCCCTGAAGTCTCGCTCTGCCGGAGACCCTGCACAGCAGGTCAGGATTGTAATTTCCTTGCTCCGGGGCGACCCTCAGGACTGGGCTTTTGCATTGGCACCAGGGGATCCTGCGTTGCTCAATGTGGATGCGTTTTTTCTGGCCTTGGGGTTGCTTTATGAGGAACCTCATTTAGAGCTTCAGGCGGAAAAGGCCTTGATGTCCTTGTCTCAGGGGCAAGATGAAGCTGAAATATACTGCCAAAAATTCCGCAAATGGTCTGTGCTTACTCAGTGGAATGAGTGCGCCCTGGCGGCGATTTTCAGAGAAGGTCTCTCTGATGCCATTAAGGATGTTATGGTGGGGTTCCCTGTGCCTGCGAGTCTGAATGAGTCCATGACGATGGCTATTCAGATCGATAGGCGTCTGCGGGAGCGCAAACCTGTGCACCATTTGGCGGTGTCTACTGAGAAAACGCCAGAAAATATGCAATGTGATAGAATTCTGTCCAGAAGCGAGCGGCAGAATTTTAGACGAAAAAATGGGTTGTGCTTCTATTGTGGTGATTCAACTCATGTTATATCAGCATGCTTTAAGCGTACTAAGAAGCCTGACAAGTCTGTTTCAATTAGCACTTTACAGTCTAAGTTTATTCTATCTGTGACCCTGATTTGTTCTTTGTCATCTATTACCGCGGACGCCTATGTCGACTCTGGCGCTGCTTTGAGTCTTATGGATTGGTCCTTTGCCAAACGCTGTGGGTATGATTTGGAGCCATTGGAGGCTCCGATACCTCTGAAAGGGATTGACTCCACCCCATTGGCTAGTAATAAACCACAATACTGGACACAAGTGACTATGCGTGTTAATCCGGATCACCAGGAGGTTATTCGCTTTCTGGTGCTGTATAATCTACATGATGTTTTGGTGCTGGGATTGCCATGGCTGCAATCTCATAACCCAGTCCTCGACTGGAGAGCTATGTCTGTGTTAAGCTGGGGATGTAAAGGAACTCATGGGGACGTACCTTTGGTTTCCATTTCATCATCTATTCCCTCTGAGATTCCTGAATTCTTGTCTGACTTTCGTGACGTTTTTGAAGAACCCAAGGTTGGTTCACTACCTCCGCACCGGGAGTGCGATTGTGCCATAGACTTGATCCCGGGTAGTAAATACCCTAAGGGTCGTTTATTTAATCTGTCTGTGCCTGAACACGCGGCTATGCGAGAATATATAAAGGAGTCCTTGGAAAAGGGACATATTCGTCCTTCGTCATCTCCCTTAGGAGCCGGTTTTTTCTTTGTGTCTAAGAAAGACGGCTCTTTGAGGCCGTGTATTGATTATCGACTTTTGAATAAAATCACGGTTAAATATCAATATCCGTTACCACTGCTTACTGATTTGTTTGCTCGTATAAAGGGGGCCAAGTGGTTCTCTAAGATTGATCTCCGTGGGGCGTATAATTTGGTGCGAATCAAGCAGGGGGATGAGTGGAAAACCGCATTTAATACGCCCGAGGGCCATTTTGAGTATTTGGTGATGCCTTTTGGTCTTTCAAATGCCCCTTCAGTCTTCCAGTCCTTTATGCATGACATTTTCCACGATTATTTGGATAAATTTATGATTGTGTATCTGGATGATATTCTGATTTTTTCGGATGACTGGGACTCTCATGTCCAGCAGGTCAGGAGGGTTTTTCAGGTTTTGCGGTCTAATTCCTTGTGTGTGAAGGGTTCTAAGTGTGTTTTTGGGGTTCAAAAGATTTCCTTCTTGGGATACATTTTTTCCCCCTCTTCCATCGAGATGGATCCTGTCAAGGTTCAGGCTATTGGTGATTGGACGCAACCCTCTTCTCTTAAGAGTCTTCAGAAATTTTTGGGCTTTGCTAACTTTTATCGTCGATTTATTGCTGGTTTTTCTGATGTTGTAAAACCATTGACTGATTTGACTAAGAAGGGTGCTGATGTTGCTGATTGGTCCCCTGATGCTGTGGAGGCCTTTCGGGAGCTCAAGCGCCGCTTTTCTTCCGCCCCAGTGTTGCGTCAGCCTGATGTTGCTCTTCCTTTTCAGGTTGAGGTCGACGCTTCTGAAATTGGAGCTGGGGCGGTGTTGTCGCAGAGAAGTTCCGACTGCTCCGTGATGAGACCTTGTGCCTTTTTTTCCCGTAAATTTTCGCCCGCCGAGCGGAATTATGATATTGGGAATCGGGAGCTTTTGGCCATGAAGTGGGCTTTTGAGGAGTGGCGTCACTGGCTTGAGGGGGCCAGACATCAGGTGGTGGTATTGACTGACCACAAAAATTTAATTTACCTTGAGTCTGCCAGGCGCCTGAATCCTAGACAGGCGCGCTGGTCGTTGTTTTTCTCTCGGTTTAATTTTGTGGTGTCTTACCTACCGGGTTCTAAGAATGTTAAGGCGGATGCCCTTTCTAGGAGTTTTGAGCCTGACTCCCCTGGTAATTCTGAGCCCACAGGTATCCTTAAAGATGGAGTGATATTGTCTGCCGTTTCTCCAGACCTGCGGCGGGCCTTGCAGGAGTTTCAGGCGGATAGACCTGATCGTTGCCCACCTGGTAGACTGTTTGTTCCTGATGATTGGACCAGTAGAGTCATCTCTGAGATTCATTCTTCTGCGTTGGCAGGTCATCCTGGAATCTTTGGTACCAGGGATTTGGTGGCAAGGTCCTTCTGGTGGCCTTCCCTGTCACGAGATGTGCGAGGCTTTGTGCAGTCTTGTGACGTTTGTGCTCGGGCCAAGCCTTGTTGTTCTCGGGCTAGTGGATTGTTGTTACCCTTGCCTATCCCGAAGAGGCCTTGGACGCACATCTCGATGGATTTTATTTCGGATCTGCCTGTTTCTCAGAAGATGTCTGTCATCTGGGTGGTGTGTGACCGTTTCTCTAAGATGGTCCATCTGGTTCCCTTGCCTAAGTTGCCTTCTTCTTCCGAGTTGGTTCCTCTGTTTTTTCAAAATGTTGTTCGTTTGCATGGTATTCCGGAGAATATCGTTTCTGACAGAGGGACCCAATTCGTGTCTAGATTTTGGCGGGCATTCTGTGCTAGGATGGGCATAGATTTGTCTTTTTCGTCTGCTTTCCATCCTCAGACTAATGGCCAGACCGAGCGGACTAATCAGACCTTGGAGACATATTTGAGGTGTTTTGTGTCTGCGGATCAGGATGATTGGGTTGCTTTTTTGCCTTTGGCGGAGTTCGCCCTCAATAATCGGGCCAGCTCTGCCACCTTGGTGTCCCCGTTTTTCTGTAATTCGGGGTTTCATCCTCGATTTTCCTCCGGTCAAGTGGAATCTTCGGATTGTCCTGGAGTGGATGCTGTGGTGGAGAGGTTGCATCAGATTTGGGGGAAGGTGGTGGACAATTTGAAGTTGTCCCAGGAGAAGACTCAGCTTTTTGCCAACCGCCGTCGTCGTGTTGGTCCTCGGCTTTGTGTTGGGGACTTGGTGTGGTTGTCTTCTCGTTTTGTCCCTATGAGGGTTTCTTCTCCTAAGTTTAAGCCTCGGTTCATCGGCCCGTACAAGATATTGGAGATTCTTAACCCTGTGTCCTTCCGTTTGGACCTCCCTGCATCCTTTTCGATTCATAATGTTTTTCATCGGTCATTGTTGCGCAGGTATGAGGTACCGGCTGTGCCTTCCGTTGAGCCTCCTGCTCCGGTGTTGGTTGAGGGTGAGTTGGAGTACGTTGTGGAAAAGATCTTAGACTCTCGTGTTTCCAGACGGAAACTCCAGTATCTGGTCAAATGGAAGGGATACGGTCAGGAGGATAATTCTTGGGTCACTGCCTCTGATGTTCATGCCTCCGATCTTGTCCGTGCCTTTCATAGGGCTCATCCTGATCGCCCTGGTGGTTCTGGTGAGGGTTCGGTGCCCCCTCCTTGAGGGGGGGGTACTGTTGTGAAATTGGATTCTGGGCTCCCCCGGTGGCCACTTGTGGAATTGTACTTGTGTGCATCATCCCCTCTGTTCACCTGCTCCTATCAGGATGTGGGAGTCGCTATATAACCTTGCTCCTCTGTCAGTTTCATGCCGGTCAACAATGTAATCAGAAGCCTTCTGTGCATGTTCCTGCTACTAGACAACTCCTAGCTAAGTTGGACTTTTGTCCTTGTGTGTTTTTGCATTTTGTTCCTGTTCACAGCTGCTGTTTCGTTACTGTTTCTGGAAAGCTCTTGTGAGCGGAAATTGCCACTCTGGTGTTATGAGTTAATGCTAGAGTCTTAAAGTAATTTCTGGATGGTGTTTTGATAGGGTTTTCTGCTGACCATGAAAGAGCCCTTTCTGTCTTCATGCTATCTAGTAAGCGGACCTCGATTTTGCTAAACCTATTTTCATACTACGTTTGTCATTTCATCTAAATCACCGCCAATATATGTGGGGGCCTCTGTCTGCCTTTTGGGAAAATTTCTCTAGAGGTGAGCCAGGACTGTCTTTTCCTCTGCTAGGATTAGGTAGTTCTCCGGCTGGCGCTGGGCATCTAGGGATAAAAAACGTAGGCATGCTACCCGGCCACTTCTAGTTGTGCGGCAGGTTTAGTTCATGGTCAGTATAGTTTCCATCTTCCAAGAGCTAGTTCTCATATATGCTGGGCTATGTTCTCTCGCCATTGAGAATCATGACAGTGGATGTCCTGAGGACAGGGAGGAGGGGGAGAGCATGGTCAGTTGTCCTCTTGGTGAGGACATGGAAGTCTTGCCTGTTAGCAGTCTGGCACGCATGGCTGATTTTATGTTACTCTGCCTTTCCCGTGACCCTTGCGTTCTCAAAATTTTGGGTAACAGTCATTACTGGTTGGTGATACTTCTAGACCCACGCTACAAGGAGAACTTTGTATCTCTTATTCAAGAGGCAGACAGGTGTACTAAAATGGTGCAGTACCAGAGGGCCCTTCTTGCAGAATTATTTGAAAAATTCCCATCTGAAAATGCTGGCGGCAGAGGTCACAGTTTGTTTGAAAACCAAGGAGTACAGGCGAGAGAGACACAACTCCAATCCAGCAGAGGCAGAGGAACACTGGCAAAGTTCTGGGGAGACTTTTCTCAGACTCTCACCTCGCAAAGGCCCTGAGGCGCAGGGTACTCTCACAAGGAGTGTGAAGTTTTGGAAGATGCTGAGGATGTTCCTTGCTGACCGTAACAACATCTTCCGTGAACGATCTGTAACTCATAATTATTGGGTATCCAAGCTGAACACTTGGCATGAACTGGCTCTCTATGCCTTGGAGGTCCTCACCTAACCTGCCGCTAGCTTTTTGTCAGAGCGGGTATTTAGTGCTGCTGGTGGAATTATAACTGATAAACGCATCCGCCTGTCAACTGAAAATGCTGACTCTTATAAAAATGAACAAGGGCTGGATTGAATCTGACTTCTCAACACCACCGAAAGATAAAAGCGTAACATAAGCTCAAATTCAGTGTCTTTTTGTGGGAGGTCTATTCTCATGCACCGCTTCACACCCACACATGGGTATACGCTTCCTGAATTGGCCTATTTGCTGTTTTCCTCCTCCTTCTCCTCATCCTCTTCATCCACCACTAGATCACCAGGGTGACCGTGTTCTGTGATGCAACAGCCACATAATTTTTAAAGGGTGTTTATGATGCCCGTAACAAAATTATACAGTATGTTGATGTATACCCTCAAGGGGTAAAAATGTTTCTCAGCCCATACACTTACTGTATGGGCATTACAAGTATAGGAGACCTGCTCCTTTGTAATGGGAAGGAACAGATATTTATGAGGCCCTCCTCCACGTCTCTTCAAAGGGGTACTGGGGTGCATTCAAATTTGGGGCAGGCCTTGCTTTTAATGCATAGGCAAACTGTATGGGAGACCCACTTACTAATAATGGGAACTGTAGAGGTTAGTCATCTTCAACAATGCAATTCTCCACTGCTGTGTCTTCAGCCTCAACACTTCAATTCACCAATGCCCGGTCTTCAGCTTCAACACTGCAAGTCGCCACTGCCAGGTCTTCAGCCTCAACACTGAAATTCTCCATTGCAAGGTCTTCCACCTCAATAATGCAATTCTCCACTGGAGGTTCTTCAGGCTCAACACTGCAAAACTTCCCTTGCCAGGTCTTCAGCCTCACCATTGCAATTCTCCACTGCAGACTCTTCAGCCTCAACACTGCATTTCACCAATGCCGGGTCTTTAGCCTCAAAACTGCAATTCTCCACTGTCGGGATTTCAGCCTCAACACTGCAATTCTCCACTGCTGGGACTTCAGCCTCAACACTGCAATTCTCCACTGCCGGGTCTTCAGCCTCAACAATGCAATTCTCCACTTCAGGATCTTCAGGCTCAACACTGCAATTCTCCACTGCCAGGTCTTCAGCCTCAAAAATATAATTCTCCACTGCAGGTTCTTCAGGCTCAACAATGCAATTCTCCACTGCTGGGTCTTCAGCCATAACAATGAAATTCTCCACTGCAGGTTCTTCAGGCTCAACACTGCAATTCAACAATGCCAGGTCTTCAGCCTCAACACTGCAATTCACCAATGCAGGTTCTTCAGGCTCAACACTGCAATTCACTGCATAGGAAAACAGTATGGGAGTATCAAATTACTAATAATGAGAATTTTGGTTTCATGTGGCCATCCTGTACGTTTCGTCAAAGGGTTATTAGGGTGCTTCCAATTTTTGGGCAGCCCTGCCACTCACTGCTTATTCAATAACATGGTAGAAGACCCAGTGTTTAATAATGGGAACAACAAAGCATAGCTGGCTGATGGCTCTCTCTCTCTCTATGGATAGTAAGGGCTGACTGCTGGCCCTTTAAGAATTGTAAAGGCCTCCTGATGGCCCTATAAAAATATGCTTTGTGACTTTCAGAGTCCCTCCTTCATAAATGAAATAGGATGTGTCAGATGATGT
This sequence comes from Ranitomeya variabilis, assembly GCF_051348905.1. Lineage (NCBI taxonomy): Eukaryota > Metazoa > Chordata > Amphibia > Anura > Dendrobatidae > Ranitomeya > Ranitomeya variabilis. The sequence continues at coordinate 878,394,109 of NC_135233.1, forward strand.
GTCACACAGCACATGGCCAGCTAAGGTTGTACAATGTTAAAATGGCATTTCCTAGTGAGTGCATTTGTCTTGGTTGAAAGCAATGCTAAAGTTGAAAAGCGCATCAAAAATGCTACGTGTGAACATAGCTCAAGTGGTGAAGGAGCATTTTTGTTTGGAGCTATTTATTCTGCCTTACATATAAATCTTTATCCTGGAAAAGATGTTCCTTAACCCCTTCATGACCTTGGGATTTTCCATTTTTCCGTGTTCGCTTTTCGCTCCCCTCCTTCCCAAAGCCATAACTTTTATATTTTTCCATCAATTTGGCCATGTGAGGGCTTATTTTCTGCGGGACGAGTTGAACTTTTGAACAACATCATTGGCTTTACCATGTCCTGTACTAGAAAATGGGAAAAAAATTGCAAGTGTGGTGAAATTGCAAAAAAAGTGCAGTCCCACACTTGTTTTTTGTTTGGCTTTTTTGCTAAATTCACTAAATGCTAAAACTGACCTGCCATTATGATTCTCCAGGTCAGTACAAGTTCATAGACACCTAACATGACTAGGTTAATTTTTTATCCAAGTGGTGAAAAAAAATTTCAAACTTTTCTAAAAAAAAAAAAAATTGTGCCATTTTCCGATACTCATAGCGTCTCTATTTTTCATGATCTGGGATCGATTGAGGGCTTATTTTTTGCGTGCTGAGCTGGCGTTTTTAATGATACCATTTCGGTGCAGATACATTCTTTTGATCGCCTGTTATTGCATATTTTTTTTTTAAATTCTTTATTTAAGTTTTCAAGTAACGTAAACAAAATATCAAAACATTCGTGCTCACAAGATACATCTCCATTGTATATAGACATAAAAGAGACATGAAACACTGAAAACAACAGGAGTCCAGTGCAGATATAGCTTGAAGTAGACAAGTGAGCATAAACAACATAGATGAAACTGGTTCAGGCCTGGAAAAGATAGCCTAAAATTGGATTATTAAACATATAGAGTAAGTAAAGGCCATAAGGTGTGACGGTAGGAAGTTTTCGTAAGCATTTTATTTATTTCTAGAAGTGAGGAAGGACATGAGGCTCATATAGAAGGTAAGTCAGTCAAGAAGGCAGAACAGTCAAGGTGGTGGGCACGGTCACGGCGTAGCATCATAGAACCCCAGGGAGTAGAGAGGGAGGGGGGGAGAAAACATTTAGCAATGAATGTTTATACAGGTGCATATGGGTTCATGGGGGGAGTCATGGGGAGGGGCGGCCATGTCCGCCCGAATGGGATGAAAATTCAATCCAGGGAAGCCAAGAGTTATGAAACTTGTGAACGAGATTCCCAACTAGAAAGTTCTTCCAGACGAAATAAGTATTGGACCTTTGAGATCCATTCTTTCAGTGTTGGGGAAGCTGATTGCCTCCAATGTGTAGAAATCAAATGTTTGGCAGCGGCAACTTGTATGGGAAGCAGCTCATGTTTCCCTGGATTAAAAGTTGTGGAAGGGAGGGAAAGCAATACATTCTGGGGAGTCAGGTCTCGCGACATTAGGCCCATGATGTGAAGAGATTTATCGATGTCAGTCCAGAATTGTGCTTGTTCCGGGCAGGACCAAAAGATATGCAGAAGAGTCCCTGTAGATTGGGAGCATCTCCAGCATAATGGGGAGTCCGTTAGTCCAAAGTGGAAAAGTCGCTCTTGAGTTCTGTACCACCTAGAAAGAATTTTAAACGCGTTCTCTTGTAATAAAATACATCTAGAAAACCCGTGGGAGTTGGCAAGTATTTGTTTAGTTTCTCGGGGGGATAGTGTAATTCTTAATTCTGTCTCCCAGGAAGAGAGATAAAGTGGTTTAAATTGGTTTGGGGGTTTTAAGAGATTAGCGTATAACTTAGAAACTAACCTAGTAATTGCCGATTTCAACCTAATCAGAAATTCTAGCCATAACCAGTCCGGGGGGTGTTTCTCTATTGATTTGAGTTTTGACATGACATATCGAATATGTTTTTTCTGAAGAAGGTTGGAGAGTTGTTTAGTCGCGTTAGATGGCCAATTGTCAGTGCAATGAATCTGTTTGGACAGAAATTAAGAGATTGTGACATTAGGCAGGGAATCCCAAAGTCCGAAGGCATCTACTTAGTTAGGATCTGTTAGCCAGGGAGGTACTTTGAGCGGAATATTATCGAGAAAATGGCATAATGGAGGGCGATTTGGGATAAGGGTACGTCTAATAGATAAGGTGTTAAAAAGTATGTCGTCGAATTTTTGTTGCGGGGGGATGGTAGATGTCCAGATATACCGATCAGCCTCTTTACCCAAAAGGGCCAATTCGAGTTGCGTGTTTAGGTTTTCCGGGTTAGGTTTAACTAAGTTTATCCATCTAGCAAGGTGGATTGCTTTGTGATAGGTGCGAAAATCAGGCAAGCCGAGACCACCCTCACCTTAGGGTAAAGAGAGGATTTTTAGAGGAAGTCTGGCTTTTTTGTATTTCCACACAAATTGAGAGACCAATTGGTTAATTGAAAGAAAGAGTTAGGAAGGGTTATAGGGACCATATTCATGATGTAGAAAATTTTAGGAAAGATGTAGGATTTTATAACATTTATCCTACCTATCCAAGATAGATATGGAAGGTCATACTTTTTTAAGTCTATTTGTAGGTTGGCTAAGAGGGGAATGTAGTTATACTTATAAAGGGAGGAAGGGTCAGTCGTTAAGTAGATTCCAAGGTATTTTAATTTATTTACAGGCCAATTAAAGGGTGTGTCTTTTTTTAATATTGAGACATCAGTGGAGCTTGCCGAGATATTTAAAGCTTCTGACTTATTCATATTTATTTTAAAGTTAGAAATATGACCAAATTCTTCAAATAGTGACATAAGTCTGGGGAAAGATGAACTTGGGTTAGTGGTTAGAAGTAGGAGATCATCAGCGAAAGCAGCCACCTTAACCTCTGTCTCGCCCACCTTAAGGCCTTTAATATCAGTGTCTTGCCTTATTCTTTCCATCAGGGTTTCCATAACCACTATAAAAAGGGAAGGGGAGAGAGGACAGCCCTGTCTGGTGCCATTACGTATATTAAAAGGTTCCAAGAAGATCCCATTCACACCAACTCTAGCAGATGGGTCCACATAAAGGGACATAATGGCCTCTATGAAAGGGGGCGGGAAGGCAAATTTTTGTAATGCGCAGACCATATATTGCCAACTGATCCTGTCAAACACTTTTTCAGCGTCAGTTGACAGGATGGCCAGCGGCGTACTGGGCTTCCTGGCGTAAGATATAGCATGTAGAACTTTTACAGAGTTGTCTTTGCCCTCACGACCTCTCACAAACCCCACTTGGTCAGGGCGAATAATCCCGCTTAATATTTTATTGATTCTTGAGGCCAATATCTTAGCCCACAGTTTGAGGTCCGTATTTAGCAATGATATGGGACGGTAATTACTGCAGAGGCTGTCGTCCCTCCCCTCCTTTGGTATGATGGCAATGTAAGCTTCCAGTGCTTGGCGGGGTGGGGTCATCCCTCAAAAAAAGGAGTTAAAAAGATTCACTAGATGGGGTAGGAGGATATCAAAGAATTTTTTTATAGTATCCTACCGGGAACCCGTCAGGGCCCGGGGATTTACCATTAGGGGTGTCTTTTAAAGTGTCCTCTACTGTTGTGAATTAGACTTTTTGGCTCCCTCTTGTGGTTACTAGTGATATGACTCTGGGATTTTCTTCCCTCAGTTTGCACCCAGCTGGGTCGTTAGTTCAGGGGTGTTGCTATATAAACCTCCTGGATCCTTAGTCCAGTGCCTGGCATCTTTGTAATCAGACACATTCTGTTTGCTCCTATCTGCTGGTCCTGGTTCGTGCAAAATTAAGCTAAGTCCTGCTTCTTTGTTTTTATGGGTTATTTGCTTGCTCTCATTTTTGTCCAGCTTGTACTAAATGTGATTCCTGATTTTGCTGGAAGCTCTAGGGGGCTGGTGTTCTCCCCCTGGGCCGTTGGTTCGGGGGTTCTTGAATTTCCAGTGTGGATATTTTTGATAGGGTTTTTGCTGACCATATAAGTTATCTTTCTATATTCTGCTATTAGCTAGTGGGCCTCTCTTTGCTAAATACCTAGCTCATTCTTATGTTTGTCTTTTCCTCTTACCTCACCGTTATTATTTGTTGGGGGCTTGTATCCAACTTTTGGGGTCTATTCTCTGGAGGCAAGAAAGGTCTTTCTTTTCCCTTCTAGGGTTAGTTAGTTCTCCGGCTGGCGTGAGACGTCTAGAATCAACGTAGGCACGTTCCCCGGCTTCTGAATAAAATCACTGTTAAATTTCAGTATCCTTTGCCTCTGTTGTCGGACTTGTTTGCCCGGATTAAAGGTGCCAAGTGGTTCACCAAGATAGATCTTCGTGGTGCGTACAACCTTGTGCGCATTAAGCAAGGAGATGAATGGAAGACTGCATTTAATACGCCCGAAGGTCATTTTGAGTACTTGGTGATGCCTTTTGGGCTCTCTAATGCTCCCTCAGTGTTTCTGTCCTTTATGCATGATATTTTCCGGAAGTATCTGGATAAATTTATGATTGTTTATCTGGATGATATTCTGGTTTTCTCTGAAGATTGGGACTCACATGTGGAGCAGGTCAGGATGGTGTTTCAGGTTTTGCGTGAGAATGCTTTGTTTGTTAAAGGCTCAAAGTGTCTCTTTGGAGTACAGAAGGTTCCCTTTTTGGGGTTTATTTTTTCCCCTTCTGCTGTGGAGATGGACCCAGTCAAGGTCCGAGCTATTCATGAGTGGACTCAACCCACGTCAGTTAAGAGTCTTCAGAAGTTCTTGGGTTTTGCTAACTTCTACCGTCGTTTTATCGCTAATTTTTCTAGCGTTGTTAAACCTTTGACGGATATGACCAAGAAAGGTTCTGATGTTGCTAACTGGGCTCCTGCTGCCGTGGAGGCGTTCCAAGAGTTGAAGCGCCGGTTTACTTCGGCGCCTGTTTTGTGCCAGCCTGATGTCTCACTTCCCTTTCAGGTCGAAGTGGATGCTTCTGAGATTGGGGCAGGGGCCGTTTTGTCACAGAGAGGCCCTGGTTGCTCGGTAATGAGACCATGTGCTTTCTTCTCTAGGAAGTTTTCGCCTGCTGAGCGGAATTATGATGTTGGCAATCGGGAGTTACTGGCCATGAAGTGGGCATTTGAGGAGTGGCGTCATTGGCTCGAGGGTGCTAAGCATCGTGTGGTGGTCTTGACTGATCACAAAAATTTGATGTATCTCGAGTCTGCTAAACGCCTGAATCCTAGACAGGCCCGCTGGTCATTGTTTTTCTCCCGTTTTGACTTTGTGGTCTCGTATTTACCAGGTTCAAAGAATGTGAAGGCTGATGCTCTTTCAAGGAGCTTTGTGCCTGACTCTCCTGGAGTCGCAGAACCTGTTGGTATTCTTAAAGAGGGAGTTATTTTGTCAGCCATTTCTCCTGATTTGCGACGCGTGTTGCAGAGATTTCAGGCTGGTAGACCTGACTCTTGTCCACCTGACAGACTGTTTGTTCCTGATAAGTGGACCAGCAGAGTCATTTCCGAGGTTCATTCCTCGGTGTTGGCAGGTCATCCGGGAATTTTTGGCACCAGAGATCTGGTGGCTAGGTCCTTTTGGTGGCCTTCCTTGTCACGGGATGTGCGGTCATTTGTGCAGTCCTGTGGGACTTGTGCTCGAGCTAAGCCTTGCTGTCCTCGTGCCAGCGGGTTGCTCTTGCCCTTGCCTGTCCCGAAGAGGCCTTGAACACACATTTCCATGGATTTCATTTCTGATCTCCCGGTGTCTCAGGGTATGTCTGTCATCTGGGTGGTATGTGATCGCTTCTCGAAAATGGTGCATTTGGTGCCTTTGCCTAAGCTGCCTTCCTCTTCCGATCTGGTTCCTGTGTTCCTTCAGAATGTGGTTCGTTTACACGGCATTCCTGAGAATATTGTGTCTGACAGAGGATCCCAGTTTGTTTCCAGGTTCTGGCGATCCTTTTGTGCTAGGATGGGCATTGATTTGTCGTTCTCGTCTGCCTTTCATCCTCAGACTAATGGACAAAGGGAGCGAACTAATCAGACTCTGGAGGCTTATTTGAGGTGTTTTGTTTCGGCAGATCAGGATGATTGGGTGACCTTCTTGCCGTTGGCTGAGTTTGCCCTTAATAATCGGGCTAGTTCCGCTACTTTGGTTTCGCCATTTTTCTGCAACTCTGGTTTCCATCCTCGTTTTTCCTCGGGACATGTGGAGCCTTCTGACTGTCCTGGGGTAGATTCTGTGGTGGATAGGTTGCAGCAGATCTGGAATCATGTGGTGGACAACTTAAAATTGTCACAGGAGAAGGCTCAGCGTTTTGCCAACCGCCGCCGCGGTGTGGGTCCCCGACTTCGTGTTGGGGATTTGGTGTGGCTGTCTTCTCGATTTGTTCCTATGAAGGTCTCCTCTCCTAAATTTAAGCCTCGCTTCATCGGTCCTTACAAGATATTGGAAATCCTTAATCCAGTGTCCTTTCGCTTGGATCTTCCGGTTTCGTTTGCCATTCACAACGTGTTCCATAGGTCTTTATTGCAACGCTACGTTGTGCCTGTGGTTCCTTCTGCTGAGCCTCCTGCTCCGGTGTTGGTTGAGGGCGAGTTGGAGTACGTGGTTGAGAAGATCTTGGATTCTCGTCTCTCCAGACGGAGGCTTCAGTATTTGGTCAAGTGGAAGGGCTATGGTCAGGAGGATAATTCCTGGGTGGTTGCCTCTGATGTGCATGCGGCCGATTTAGTTTGTGCCTTTCACGCTGCTCATCCTGATCGCCCTGGTGGTCTTGGTGAGGGTTCGGTGACCCCTCCTTAAGGGGGGGGTACTGTTGTGAATTAGACTTTTTGGCTCCCTCTTGTGGTTACTAGTGATATGACTCTGGGATTTTCTTCCCTCAGTTTGCACCCAGCTGGGTCGTTAGTTCAGGGGTGTTGCTATATAAACCTCCTGGATCCTTAGTCCAGTGCCTGGCATCGTTGTAATCAGACACATTCTGTTTGCTCCTATCTGCTGGTCCTGGTTCGTGCAAAATTAAGCTAAGTCCTGCTTCTTTGTTTTTTTGGGTTATTTGCTTGCTCTCATTTTTGTCCAGCTTGTACTAAATGTGATTCCTGATCTTGCTGGAAGCTCTAGGGGGCTGGTGTTCTCCCCCCGGGCCGTTAGACGGTTCGGGGGTTCTTGAATTTCCAGTGTGGATATTTTTGATAGGGTTTTTGCTGACCATATAAGTTATCTTTCTATATTCTGCTATTAGCTAGTGGGCCTCTCTTTGCTAAATACCTAGCTCATTCTTATGTTTGTCTTTTCCTCTTACCTCACCATTATTATTTGTTGGGGGCTTGTATCCAACTTTTGGGGTCTTTTCTCTGGAGGCAAGAAAGGTCTTTCTTTTCCCTTCTAGGGTTAGTTAGTTCTCCGGCTGGCGCGAGACGTCTAGAATCAACGTAGGCACGTTCCCCGGCTGCTGGTATTTGTGGTGCTAGGATTAGATATATGGTCAGCCCAGTTACCACTGCCCTATGAGCTGGTTTTCTGTGTTTGCAGACTTAGCAATTATTCCTGAGACCCTCTGCCATTGGGGTCACAACACTCTACCTCTTTTAGTGTGACTTCAGCAAGAAGTGTATCGCAGTCCCTAGGGGAGATTGTCGGGAGAGAGAGAGGGGCCAAGAAATTTTGGATTTTGGTTATGGCCATTGAGCAGTCTTTCATGTCTTCAGAGGGGGGCAGATTGTAAAGAGATTCATAATATTGGCGGAAAATCTCAGCAATTTCCTTAGAGTCCACAACTCTCTTGTTAGTCTCAGTGAGAATGTTTAATGAATTTCTTTTCTTTTTGCTGTTTAAGCAGCTTTGTAGTGAGTTTGCTACTCCTGTTTCCATGCATGTAGAAACGGTGTCTGCAATACATGAACAGTTTTGCTGATTTCACGTTTAACAAATCTTTGAGTTTGTTGCGGAGGGAAATAAGATCTTGAAGAGACTCACTCGATCTAGTAGTTTTATGGATGCATTCTGAATGATAGATTAATTTGATGTAGAAGAGACTGAATCTCTTTATCTCTCTGCTTTTTGACGTACGAACCTAAAGAGATAAGTTCTCCTCTGAGGATGGCCTTATGTGTTTCCCAGATGATGGGAGAGATATGCCCAGTGTTAATATTTTCATCCAAATATTGAGAAATAAAGGTTTTTAAGCTGCTCAGATGTTTTGGATTGTCGAGCAGTGATTCGTTTAGTCGCCAGGTAATGGTAGCTCTAGGTAAGGTGGAGATTAGTATCTCCAGAAAAATAGGTGCGTGGTCCGACATTGTAATTTCTCCAATACGGGAAGATTTGATTAAGTGCAGAGTGCAGGATTGCACAAGTAAATAATCTATACGGTGATATGAATTATGTGGAGGCGAAAAAAAGGTGTAATCTTTTGTGGTGGGGAAAAAATTACGCCAAGGGTCAACTAACTGAAGAGATCTTAGTTTATTTAGGAGTTTTTGTCTCGATTTCTGAGGTATGGGAGAGGAACCACTGGAAGCATCTATATTTGGTTGTAGCGTTAAGTTTAGGTCGCCCCCCACGATCAGTAACCCATCCTTAAAAAGGCAAAGGGTATCTAGAGTTCTAATAAGCCATTGAGTTTGGTTGGTGTTGGGAGCGTATAAATTGGCTAGAGTAATTTTCGTGTTGGCCAATAGACCTTTTACAAAAATATATCTGCCCTCCGAATCTGCCAAACTGTCCCCAAATGTAAAGGGAAGTCCCTTTTTAAGCGCTATACTCACACCTTTAGAAGCAGAGGAGGAGCAACTGTTACACCAATTGGGGAAAGAAGAGAATGACACATTCGGAGCTCTACCTATTTTAAAGTGTGTTTCTTGTAGAAACACTATTTGTGCCGATTGTTTCTTCAGTAATGAAAGGATTTGATTGCGCTTCGCGGGGGAGTTAAGGCCTTTCACGTTAATGGATGCCACCGTGACCGAGCCCACATCAGACCCACCTTCAGCCATCAGTCCTGTCCTCAAGGTCCTCCATCACACCGTAGAGCCTGAAAAAACAATATAACAAGGTAAATAACCAACTTTGTACAGTATAGTACTCGCCCATCGCAGGGGGGGGGGTATAAAGACCCAAACATGAGCGAGATTTGTTCAGGTGGTGATCTTTAGAGAAAAAATTACTGAAAAATCAAAAACAGAAAATAGGGAATTATTCCCGATAAACCTATGAATTAAGAATAAAGAAGAGTATAGTACCAAGATAAACAACAGTAGGAGACCTCTCGACTCTATATAAGTCGGACTCAATTACAGGCGAAAAAGGGCCTAGTGAGAAATAGTATGAACGGCAATGAATTGCGCCTATTCAAGGCAGTCTATCAAATATATTCCAACATATTTGTTTTTAAAGAGTTCAGGTGGGGTGATTTTTTGAGACAGTCTTTTTTGATTTTGGGGAGGCATGTTTCCTCTTGACAATCCACTCCTGTGGTTTTGACAGCTGGGGGAGGCTCCAACCTGTATCGACTGGCATCCAGGAAGGAATGTCTATTGAAGCAATATCGAGAGCTTTCCAGGCGTCTTCCAGGTCAGCAGGGGAGCGTATTGTAATCTGGCGATTCCCTAATGTAATGGCAAGGCCGAACGGGAAAAGCCACTTATATAACAATCCTTTTGCTCTCAGTTCTGTCAGAAGGGGTTTGAGAATTCGCCTCTTTGCGAGGGTGGATGGGGCCAGGTCCTGAAAAATTTGGAGCTGAGAGCCTTCATATAAAAGATTGTCTTTCTCCTTTGCATTAGCTAGAATGGCTGCAGTGTCTACAAAACTCAAGAGACCGCATATGACATCTCTAGGAGGATCGTTCTGTTTAAGATTAGGCTTAAGAGCACGGTGAACTCTTTAGATGACAATTGTGTCGGCCCTCTCTTTGCCAAGAAGGTTAGAAAAAATTTCTCTGGAAACCTTATCTAGGGATTCCCGAGCAAAGGACTCAGGAATACCTCTCATTCTGATATTCTTTCTCCTGCTGCGATTTTCCTGGTTCTCCGTTGCCAATAGAGCTGTATTTAGCTGGTGTTGTTGTTGAAGAAGTTGGTCTTGTAGGCAAATTATTGCTTCTGTCGCTTCCACATTAGCCGCTTCCAAGGTCTCCACTCTCTGACCCATTTGCTGTATGTCGGCTCGCAAGCCAGCTATTTCCTCCAAGAGTGGTTGCATGCTTTGAGCCATCAGCTTTTTCATAAAGGCTCTGGAAATTGGTACAGAGTCTTCCACAGTAGATTCGCACTCAGAACCCTCTCCACTAGAGTCTGTGTCATCCAAGTTGTCAAGGGAGATAGCTCTTTTAGGTGCTTTTTTTGAAGGAGTTTGAGTTGCTTCAGGTCTCTTTTTGAGATATTTATCAAGGTCACCATGTGTGTTGCATTTTTGGCTTTCCGTTAAAGCTTTAATCGAACTTTTTTCCCGCTCTTTATTTGATTTACCCATGTTGAAGCTTCTGAAAGCGTGATATGCGATGATCACCACTTGAACATTCAAAGAAAAATCAGATATTCATTTATTTGTGAGAGGTAACTCCCTTGAGTTTGTCAAGAGATGTCACCCTAATGTTAGGCTGTTTAAAAGTCTATAAAAACTAAATAGAATTATACAAAGAAAAAGTAAAAAAAAGAAATAAAAGTAAACTGAAAAGGAATGAGAACTTCTATTGTTTGTCCACTAGGTGGCAGTGAAGTACTATATAATAGTTTCTTCTGTTGTAGATCCAGTCCACAGAGGAATTTTTGTCCTCAATAGTATGTGGAGCAGTTTGTTGCAGTATAAGAAATATATAGCACTCCAACAGTAATTTGGAAAAATAAAGCTTTGTAGAGCAGTTGCCTTGTGGTGTAAAAGTTTAAAATATAAAGTGGCCACAGTGGTCAGTCTCTTGTAGTGGAGTGACTTATTTTACTGGGTGTGGGGCAGCAGAGGGTATAGGTCAGACAATATAGGATTGCTTATTGTTGTCCTGGGTATGGGGCAGCAGGAGACAGGCACTCAGTTCAAGAAAAAACAAGTCTCTCACCTCTGTAGCTCGCATATACCAGTTGCCCTGCTGTGGGAATCCAAGATGGCGGCTAATGGTGGGAAGGGGCAAACCGGAGAGGAAGGAGGGGGCCCCAAGTCTCTGTCAGCCGACCCCAACCGGGGACCAGCGCCGGGTACAGGAGGCAGCCCACTTCGGTCCAAGCTGACCACCGACCTGTGCCTCAGATGACCGTGCGTTGCCGAGTCTTCCGGGGCCACCGGCACAGAAAAGCTGAGGTGAGTGAGAAGGAGACCGCGAGGGGCAGCGGCAGTCATGCCCGCGGGAACCAGAGGTCTGGAGCCCACACCGCAGCTTTGAGGGATCAGCACCTCTCGGTCCTGTGCGGAGGGAGCGGGGGACTCTCACAGAAGTAGTGCGTCCACACAGCGGCACCTTCCACAGCGTGGCAGGACCCAAGATGGCGCCTCCACACCCCGCTCACCTCTCACACCGGCCAGGGAGCAGGGGAAAGACGGCTCCACGAGGTTCACAGTCCGGTCCGGAAAGGCCCCAGGGCTCCACAGTATGAGGAGGCTTCACCTCCGCAGGGCACTCCGGCGCATCTCCCACACCAGATCCGGCACCAGCCGGCTGGAAAGGCGGCTCTCCGGCCAGCCCTGAGAACCGCTGATGAATCCTCAGTTTTCACTGTGTCCCGGTCACAGAACCGAGTACCAGACAATCAAAAAGCTCCCTCTGGGTGAAGGGCTGCTAGTCAGTGTCTAATAAAAACGAGGATGGGTCATCAAAACCGTAGATTTAGGCAGATTATTATGGCCAGAAGAAGAGCTCAGGGGAGACACGTCTTGCTCCTTTAGCTGCTGGCCACGCCCCCGCCCGTTATTGCATTTTAATGCAATGTCGTGGCGACCAAAAAAAAAGTAATTCTGGCGTTTCAAATTTTTTTCTCGCTACGCCGTTTAGCGATCAGGTTAATGCTTTTTTTTATTGATAGATCAGGCGATTCTGAACACGGCAATACCAAATATGTGTAGGCATGATTTTTTTTTTATTGATTTATTTTGATTGGGGCGAAAGGGGGGTGATTTAAACTTTTATATTTTTGTATTTTTTTCACTTTTTTTTTACTTTTTTTTACTTTTGCCATGCTTCAATAGCCTCCATGGGAGACTAGAAGCTGGCACAACGCGATCGGCTCTGCTACATAGCAGCGATCATCAGATCACTGCTATGCAGCAGAAATGCAGGTGTGCTATGAGCAGCGACCACAGGGTGGCGCTCACAGCTACCAGCGATCAGTAACCATTGAGGTCTCAAGGACCTCTATGGTTACTCTGCAGAAGCATCGCTGACCCCCGATCATCTGAATCTGGAGCCCCATATAATGCTCCATACAGTTCATGATGGCCCCATAAGATGCTCCATATTAAAATATGCCCCATATAATCCTGCATAAAGGTTAATAATGGCCCCATAAGATGCTTCATAGACACATTTGCCCAATATAATGCTGCACAAATGTTGATTATGGCCCCATAAGATGCTCCATAAAGATATTTTCCCATACAGTGCTGCACAAATGTTGATTGCTGCACAAACGTTGATTATGGCCCCATACAGACACTTGCCCCATATAGTGCTGCACAAACGTTATGGCCCCATATAGTGCTGCACAAACGTTATGGCCCCATATAGTGCTGCACAAACGTTATGGCTCCATATAATGCTGCACAAACGTTATGGCCCCATATAGTGCTGCACAAACGTTATGGCCCCATATAGTGCTGCACAAACGTTATGGCCCCATAGATGCTCCATACAGACATTTGCCCCGTATAGTGCCCCACAAACGTTATGGCCCCATAGATGATCCATACAGACACTTGCCTCATTAGCTGTTGCTGCTGTGATAAAAAAATAAAAAATCACATACTCACCTCTCCGTCGCTCAGGCCCCCGGCACTTTCAATATTCACCTGCTCCTCATTCTGGCGCCACTCCATCTTCAGCGTCTCCTCCACTGACGTTCAGGCAAACCACGTCACCACACCCTCTGACCTGAGCGTCACTATAGAAGACGCTGAAGATGGAATGGCGCCAGAACGAGGAGCACAGCTCTCCCCTTCCCCGTTATACTCACCTGCTCCTGGCGCGGTGTAGTCCCTGCTTCCCCGCAGCTTCTTCCTGTACTGAGCAGTCACCATGTGACCGCTCAGTACAGGAAGAAGCTGCCGGCGCCGGGGAAGCCAGGGATGTGCAGGGACCGTGCCATGAGTAGGTGAGTATTATTAGACAGCCCCCGCTCCCCCTCCCCTGCCGACCCCCGGGTATGACTCGAGTATAAGCCGAGAGGGGGACTTTCAGCCCAAAAAAATGGGCTGAAAATCTCGGCTTATACTCGAGTATATACGGTAAATGTGAAACACATTCAGTTAATTTTTTCTTCGTAAGATAGCACAAAAAAAGTTCTAACATTTCTTGGATGCATGAAAGGATACTAATTCTCATTCCCATAGCCGTTTACTCATTTACATATATGCTGAGGTCACTTTAACATTACTGAGGTTGTGTTTGCATGAAATACATCTTTAAAGGGATTGGATTTAGCTCTTGGAGGCTTTAGAATGTCATATATGTCTTAGTGCAAATTTTGGCTCTGCAGTACTTTCATTCTAATTCAAACTGATTAACTGGAAATAGAATTTTTAGGGAAAACATTTTTCAAAGTTGGCAAGCTTGTATTTCAATATTCACCTAACTTGTATGCTTTCTTTATTTATAACCTGTGTGTCAACAGCACTTTTGTCCTGAATTATATAGATTATCTCAAATAGTATCTGCTGCTCTCTGTGTACTTAGACACTTATTCTTCTTATCACTATTGACAGAGCAGATCAGCTAATTATTATTGCTACAGAACTACATTTTTTTCTATTTATTTTAGATGAGAACAAGAAACAAATATAGGTATAGTTAAGTGTGTTCATTTCAAAACATTTCAAAACTTTTCCTTATTTGATAAGAGTAGAATGCAATGTGGCAATCAAAATATAAGATTAGTTTTCTGTAGGAGCAAAAAAAATTGGGTAAATTCAGTACACAGTGATTTCTACTTTATTCTGACAAGTTGCAGCAGAGCAGAGCTTTTCATTTTAAACTTTTCAATATCTTATTTTGCTTTCGGAAAAGAGACTGAGTAATATGGTCAAATGATTATTGTATTTTTTTTAAATTACCAATAAGAATAATACTTTATTCTGGCAATATTAGAGTTGGTAATTATACTTTTCCTGAGGTTTCTTACGCACGACATTGGAATGCTCCATTACACAAGTACATATCCAGGTCTGGAAAACCATAGTGGCAAGTAAAACTTTGGGCACCCCTGTTCAAAATTGCTATTATTGTGAACAGTTATGGTCTCTAAAAGATTTAAAAAAAAATTGTATATATATATATATATATATATATATATATATATATATATATCTACTATATAATTGTCTAAGGGTACTTCCGTCTTTCTGTCTGTCTGTCTGTCCTTCTGTCTGTCGCGGTTATTCGTTCGCTGATTGGTCTCGGCAGCTGCCTGTCATGGCTGCCGCGACCAATCAGCGACGCGCACAGTCCGGAAAAAAATGGCCGCTCCTCACTCCCCGCACTCACTGCCCGGCGCCCGCATACACCCCTCCACTCACCGCTCACACAGGGTTAATGCCGGCGGTAACAGACCGCGTTATGCCGCATGTAACGCACTCTGTTACCGCCGCTATTAACCCTGTGTGTCCCCAACTTTGTACTATTGACGCTGCCTATGCGGCATCAATAGTACAAAATGTAATGTTTAAAATAATAAATAAAAAAAAAACCTGCTATACTCACCCTCTGTAGTCCGCTGAGCCGCTCGCGCCGCCCGCCATCTTCCATCTCAGCTAGATGGTATGGCAGCAGGACCTGCCATGACGTCACGGTCATGTGACCGCGACATCATCACAAGTCCTGCGCGCCTGCGCGGAAAGGACCTGACGTGACGTCACGGTCATGTGACCGAGACGTCTTCATAGGTCCTGCGCTCAGACCAACCCTGGGACCGGAAGCTGTCATGGACTACAAGGGGCCCTCGGAAAGGTGAGTATATGTTTATTTTTTTATTTTTTTAACCTGTGACAAACGGGGCTGGGCAGTACACTGTGTTCCAAATTATTATGCAAATTGGATTTAAGTGTCATAAAGATTTAATTGTTTTGTTTTTCAAATAAACTCGTGGATGGTATTGTGTCTCAGGGCTCAATGGATCTCTGAAATCAATCTTAAACACATGTGATAATTGGTTTTCCAGGTGATTCTAATTAAAGGAAAACTACTTAAAAATTATGTTCCACATTATTAAGCAGGTCACAGTTTTCAAGTAACATGGGAAAGAAAAAGGATCTCTCTGCTGCTGAAAAGCATCAAATAGTGCAATGCCTTGGTGAAGGGATGAAAACATTAGAAATTTTCCAAAAACATAAGCGTGATCATTGTACTGTTAAGAGATTTGTGACTGTATCTGAGCCCAAATGTGTTTGGCTGATAAAAGCATAATGATGAAGATTTCTGCCAGGCAAGTTCATCGGATTAAGAGAGCAGCTGCTAAAAAGCCATTACAAACCAGCAAACAGATATTTGAAGCTGCTGGTGCCTCTGGAGTCCCTCGAACCTCAAGGTGTAGGCTCCTTCAAAGGCTTGCTGTGGTGCATAAACCTACTATTCGGCCACCCTTAAACAGTGTTCACAAGCAGAAATGGTTGTATTGGGCCCACACATACATGAAGACTAATTTCCAAACAGTCTTGTTTACTGATAAGTGTTGAGCAACCCTGGATGGTCCAGATGGATGGAGTAGTGGATGGCCACCATGTCCCAACAAGGCTGCAACATCAGCGAGGAGGTGGAGGAGTCATGTTTTGGGCCACAATCATGGGAAACAGCTGGTAAGGCCCTTTAAGGTTCCTGAAGGTGTGAAAATGACCTCTGCAAAGTATATAGAGTTTCTGACTGACAACTTTCTTCTATGGTCTAAAAAGCAGAAACGTGCCTTCAGGAGCAAACCCATCTTCATGCATGACAATGCACCATCTCATGCTGCAAAGAATACCTCTGAGTCATTGGCTGCTATGGGCATAAAAGGAGATAAACTCATGGTGTGGCCACCATCTTCCCCTGACCTCAACCCTATAGAGAACCTTTAGAGGATCATCAAGCAAAAGATCTATGAGTGTGGGAGGCAGTTCACATCCAAACAGCAGCTCTGGGAGGCTATTCCAACTTCATGCAAAGAAATTCAAGCAGAAACTCTCCAAAAACTCACAAGTTCAACGGATGCAAGAATTGTGAAGGTGACATCAAAGAAGGGTCCTATGTTAACATGTAACTTGGCCTGTTGGGATGTTTTGGTGTTAAATAGCTTTTTTGTTCAGTGAATGTAACCTCCTAATGCTGCAAATTCCAAAAATGAGCATTTTCAGTTCTTTAAAACATATCAAATGTTTAGAAATTCTACTGTGCCTAATAATTTGGAACAGTGCATTTTGAGTTTTTATTCATTATGGAGATTATACTGTTATAATTGGGAGGTTTCTTCAATAAAATTCGATGTATAATCTAACGGGTGATGACTTTTATTAGACTGACTGTCATTTGCACCGACCATTTAGGAAAATCTGATAAAAATGTAATTTGCATAATAATTTGGAACATAGTGTATACTACGTGACTGGCCAATATACTACGTGACTGGCCAATATACTACGTGACTGGATGCTGTATACTACTTCGCTGTGCAATATACTACGTGGCTCTGTGCTGTATACTAGGTGGCTGGGCAATATAGTACGTAACTGGGCAATATACTACGTCACTGGGCAATATACTAAATACTACATGGCTGGGCAATATACTACAGCGCTGAGCAATATACTACGTCGCTGGCCAATGTACTACGTTGCTGGGCAATATACTACGTCGCTGGGCAATATACTAAATACTACATGGCTGGGCAATTTACTAAGTGGCTGGGCAATATACTGCACGACTCGGCAATATACTACGTGGCTGGGCAATATACTACGTCACTGGGCAATATACTACGTGACTGGGCAATACACTACGTGGACATGCATATTCTAGAATACCCGATGCGTTAGAATCGGGCCACCATCTATATATATATATATATATATATATATATATATATATATATATATATATCTATAATATAACGCTGGGAGCGTCACTCTGTCCGAAGCCTTTATAGACTGCGCAAGCGCAAGCGCCGGCGCAGTCTGGACCCCACAGAGCGACGCTCCCAGGAGATCGCGGTATGCGTAAGCGCTGAACGCACACCGCGATCTCCAACAGAGAAACAGGGACGAGCCAGGAGGCGGAGGGTGAGTATACTTACCTGTCCCGTTCCACCGACGCCATTCCGGGCCATGAATATCCCCCTGCTCCCGGAATCGGCGCCTGCGCAGTCCGCGCTTTCCGGCGCCATTTTCTTGAAGACACATTGCAGTGTGTCTTCAAGAAAATGGCGCCGGAAAGCGCGGACTGCGCAGGCGCCGATTCCGGGAGCTGGGGGATATTCATGGCCCGGAATGGCGTCGGTGGAACGGGACAGGTAAGTATACTCACCCTCCGCAAGTAACAAATTGCTGTGCCATGAGGCTGTGGCACTTCATGCCACAGCTATTTGTTACTTACGCCACTTACGTCCACAGCCGCCACACCCAGCACAGCCGCCGCACCGAGCACAGCCGCCGCACGCAGCACAGCCACGCACAGCCGCCCACAGCCACGCACAGCCGCCCACAGCCACACACAGCCACCCACAGCCGCCGCACCCAGCACAGCCACGCACAGCCACCCACAGCCGCCGCACCCACCACAGCCACCGCACCCAGCACAGCCACGCACAGCCGCCGCACCCAGCACAGCCGCCTACAGCCACGCACAGCCGCTGCACCCAGCACAGCCACGCACAGCCACCCACAGCAACGCACAGGCGCCTACAGCCACACACAGCCACCGCACCCAGCACAGCCGCCGCACCCAGCACAGCCACGCACAGCCGCCGCACCCAGCACAGCCGCCGCACCCAGCACAACCGCCGCACCCAGCACAGCCGCCGCCCCCAGCACAGCCACGCACAGCCGCCCACAGCCACGCACAGCCGCCCACAGCCGCCGCACCCAGCACAGCCTCCGCACCCAGCACAGCCGCCGCACCCAGCACAGCCACCCACAGCCGCCGCACCCAGCACAGCCGCCGCACTCAGCACAGCCGTCCACAGCCGCCGCACCCAGCACAGCCACGCACAGCCGCCCACAGCCACACACAGCCGCCCACAGCCGCCGCACCAGCACAGCCACGCACAGCCACCCACAGCCGCCGCACCCACCACAGCCACCGCACCCAGCACAGCCGCCGCACCCAGCACAGCCGCCTACAGCCACGCACAGCCGCTGCACCCAGCACAGCCACCCACAGCCGCCCACAGCCACGCACAGGCGCCTACAGCCACGCACAGCCACCGCACCCAGCACAGCCTCCGCACCCAGCACAGCCACGCACAGCCGCCGCACCCAGCACAGCCGCCACACCCAGCACAGCCGCCGCACCCAGCACAGCCACGCACAGCCGCCCACAGCCACGCACAGCCGCCGCACCCAGCACAGCCGCCGCACCCATCACAGCCACGCACAGCCGCCCACAGCCGCCGCACCCAGCACAGCCGCCGCACTCAGCACAGCCGTCCACAGCCGCCGCACCCAGCACAGCCACGCACAGCCGCCTACAGCCACGCACAGCCGCCTACAGCCACGCACAGCCGCCGCACCCAGCACAGCCGTTGCACCCAGCACAGCCGCCACACCCAGCACAGCCACTGCACCCAGCACAGCCACGCACAGCCGCCCACAGCCACGCACAGCCGCCGCACCCAGCACAGCCATCCACAGCTGCCGCACCCAGCATAGCCACGCACAGCCGCCTACAACCACACACAGCCGCCTACAGCCACGCACAGCCGCTGCACCCAGCACAGCCACCACACCCAGCACAGCCATCCACAGCCGCCGCCGCACCCACCACAACCACCGCACCCAGCACAGCGACGCACAGCCGCCGCACCCAGCACAGCCGCCGCACCCAGCACAGCCGCCCACAGCCACGCACAGCCACCCACAGCCACGCACAGCCGCTGCACCTAGCACAGCCACCGCACCCAGCGCAGCCGTCCACAGCCGCCGCACCCAGCACAGCCACCCACAGCCGCCTGCACCCAGCACAGCCACGCACAGCCGCACCACATACACCCCCCCTCACTCGGCACAGCCGCCGCACTCAGCACAGCCACCGCACCCAGCACAGCCGCCCACAGCCATGCACAGCCGCCTACAGCCACCCACAGCCGCCGCACCCAGCACAGCCACCGCACCCAGCACAGCCGACCACAGCCGCCGCACCCAGCACAGCCACGCACAGCCGCCCACAGCCACGCACAGCCGCCTAGAGCCATGCACAGCCGCTGCACCCAGCACAGCCACCCACAGCCGCCGCACCCAGCACAGCCGCCGCACCCAGCACAGCCACGCACAGCCGCCGCACCCAGCACAGCCGCCGCACCCAGCACAGCCGCCCACAGCCGCCACCCACAGCCACACACAGCCGCTGCACCCAGCACAGCCACCACACCCAGCACAGCCACCCACAGCCGCCCGCACCCAGCAGCGTCACGCACAGCCGCCCGCACTCAGCACAGCCGCCCGCACTCAGCACAGCCGCCCGCACTCAGCACAGCCGCCCGCACTCAGCACAGCTGCCCGCACTCAGCACAGCCGCCCGCACTCCGCACAGCCGCCCGCAATGATGGGGGCACAGGATGGAGCAGCACGTGATAGGATGGGGGCGCAGGATGGGAGCACATGACAGGATGGGGATGCAGGATGGAGCAGCACATGACACGGTGGAGCAGCACATGACAGGATGGGGCGCAGGATGGAGCAGCACATGACACGGTGGAGCAGCACATGACAGGATGGGGATGCAGGATGGAGCAGCACATGACACGGTGGAGCAGCACATGACAGGATGGGGGCGCAAGATGGAGCAGCACATGACACGGTGGAGCAGCACATGACAGGATGGGGATGCAGGATGGAGAAGCACATGACACGGTGGAGCAGCACATGACAGGATGGGGGCGCAGGATGGAGCAGCACATGACAGGATGGGAGAGCAAGATGGGAGCAGCACACACCAGGATGGAGACCATATACCAATATAAATGCTCGCCACCCGGGCGTAGAACGGGTTCAATAGCTAGTATATATATATATATATATATATATATATAGTACAGAACAAAAGTTTGGACACACCTTCTCATTTAAAGATTTTCCTGTATTTTCATAACTATGAAAATTGTACATTCACACTGAAGGCATCAAAACTATGAATTAACACATGTGGAATTATATACTTAACAAAAAAGTGTGAAACAACTGAAATTATGTCTTATATTCTAGGTTCTTCAAAGTAGCCACCTTTTGCTTTGATGACTGCTTTGCACACTCTTGGCATTCTCTTGATGAGCTTCAAGAGGTAGTCACCGGGAATGGTTTTCAATTCACAGGAGTGCCCTGTCAGGTTTAATAAGTGGGATTTCTTGCCTTATTTTTTTTTATCGCTTTTTATTCTGATTTTTGTGATTCAGAATGACCAAAAACCAGCTATTCATGAATTTCTTGTCTGGGGGCGTTTATACCATTCCATGTTTGGTAAAATTGATAAAGCAGTTTTATTCTTTGGGTCAGTACGATTACAGCAATATCTCATTTATATCATTTTTCTATGTTTTGTCGCTTTTATACGATAAAAACTATTTTATAGAAAAAAATAATTATTTTTGCATCGCTTTATTCTGAGGACTATAACTTTTTTATTTTTTCGCTGATTATGCTGTATGGCGGCTCGTTTTTTGCGGGACAATATAACATTTTCAACGGTACCATGGTTATTTATATCTGTCATTTTGATTGCGTGTTATTTCACTTTTTGTTCGGCAGTATGATAACAAAGCGTTGTTTGTTGCCTCGTTTTTGTATTTTTTTTTTTACGGTGTTCTCTGAAGGGGTTAACTAGTGGGACAGTTTTATAGGTCGGGTCATTATGGATGTGGCGATACTAAATCTGTGTACTTTTATTTTATTTTTTTTATTTAGATAAAGAAATGTATTTATGGGAACAATATTTTTTTTTCTTTATTTAGGAATAATTTTTTTTTTTTACACATCTAAAATTTTTTTTTTCATTATCACTTTGTCCAAGGGGGGACATCACTATATAGTGACAGATCGCTGATCTGGCACTTTGCAGAGCACTTTGTCAGATCAACGATTTGACAGGCAGTGCTCCAGGCTTACAGGCGCCTGCTCAGAGCAGCCGCTTGTAAGCCAACTCCCTGCAGGACCCGGAAGTAGCCTCGTGGCCATTTTGGATCCGGGGCCTGCAGGGAGGAGATGCTCGGTACAAGCTGAGCACATCGCTTGGACCGAGGGTCTCAGCGAAGCCCGCAGGGAGCCCCCTCCCTGCGCGATGCTTCCCTATGCCCCCGGAACGCTGCGATCATGTTTGATCGCAGTGCGCTGAGAGGTTAATGTGCCGGGGGCAGTCCGAGACTGCTCCTGGCACATAGTGCCGGATGTCAGCTGCGATAGTCAGCTGACACCCGGCAACGATCGGCCGCGCTCCCCCCCATGAGCGCGGCCGATTGCATATGACATACTATCCCGTCACTGGGAATTAAGTCCCAGGTCACCTCGACGGGATAGTACATCATATGGGATTAAGGGGTTAAAGCGATATGCTCCTGAATACAGAACAGGATAAATGTGTATCTAATGACCTCTAATGGTGACAACTGGTACTACATTGGGAATTAACTTGCTGCACATTAATGGGCAGAACACATCTGCTCAGCGTATCACATTCACCACCAACTTCAGCATAGTGAGGGGCAAACTACAGCAGGCTGTTCAGAACTTAATGTTTGTATGAATAATCTCACACTGCACAGAAGCTGTGGATGGGGATCAAAGAACAGACAGATGTGTGGTTGTTGCCACTAAACCTCAAGCCTGTCCTGGTGGTGTGCGATAATGGGTGAAATCTCGTAGCAGCTCTGGGCTTAGTCGCTTTGACACACATCGCTTGCCCGACACAAGTGCTGAAGTTTATGATGCAGAG
The DNA here is from genome assembly GCF_051348905.1 of Ranitomeya variabilis. NCBI lineage: Eukaryota > Metazoa > Chordata > Amphibia > Anura > Dendrobatidae > Ranitomeya > Ranitomeya variabilis. The sequence goes on from NC_135233.1 coordinate 878,416,425, forward strand.
CTTCCATAAAAATTACACAGATGTGGTAGAGAGCTGCTGCTGAAACTGCAGGCCATCTGTGCTCGCTTTTAGATTTCTCACACTGATACTGATCACTAGTGTTGAGCGATACCGTCCGATACTTGAAAGTATCGGTATCGGATAGTATCGGCCGATACCCGAAAATTATCGGATATCGCCGATACCGATACCCGATACCAATACAAGTCAATGGGACACCAAGTATCGGAAGGTATCCTGTATGGTTCCCAGGGTCTGAAGGCGAGGAAACTCTCCTTCAGGCCCTGGGATCCATATTAATGTGTAAAATAAAGAATAAAAATAAAAAATATTGATATGCTCACCTCTCCGACGCAGCCTGGACCTTACCGATGTAACCGTCAGCTTCCGTTCCTAAGAATGAGCGCTTGAAAGACCTTAGATGACGTCGCGGCCTGTGATTGGTCGCGTGAGCGGTCACGTGACCGCCACGCGACCAATCACAGGCCGCGACGTCATCTAAGGTCTTTCAAGCGCTCATTCTTAGGAACGGAAGCTGCCGGTTACATCGGTAAGGTCCAGGCTGCGTCGGAGAGGTGAGTATATCAATATTTTTTATTTTTATTCTTTATTTTACACATTAATATCGATCCCGATACCGATTCCCGATATCACAAAAGTATCGGATCTCGGTATCGGAATTCCGATACCGCAAATATCGGCCGATACCCGATACTTGCGGTATAGAATGCTCAACACTACTGATCACCTGTCTGCGTTGAAGCTTCACTTCTGCCTTCTCACTCACTGCCTCTTATGTCACATTCCCACAAGGTAAAACTCCACTTTGCACATGTTGGAGAGATTGTATGAGCATCAGCAGCAGGTGATTTATAGAGTTAGAGCTGCAGCAGACACTGTTGAGTCGCTCTGTGAAACAACACTACTTCACGAGCAACCAGTGGACCTCTTGCTTGTGCTGTCTTGCACTGCTTCGAGTACTCCATGAATATGGCCAGTGCTGATGACTGCATCATCAGTGTTACTATCTAACTTCAATGCCTCCTGGAAAAACAAAGCTTCAGGCAATGATGGATGAGATGGTGGCACAGGAGGTAGAGGAGGAGGAACAGGGACCTTTTATGCCATTATCTTGCCAGGTATTCACACAGGTCTTGGAGGATTGCTTCTTGTACCGACAGTGGACATGTACATAAATATCCAGCCATGGGACAGTTTTGGAAGAAGGATAAGGAACAACTGTGTTCACAGCAGGGTGGAACTCAAAGCAGCTTACGTGCTTCAATGAAGCGTGGCTAAATGGATATAGAGACGATAGACCTCCCACCGAAGACAGCTTGTCATTGCCTCTGAGCAGCCTGGCAGACATGAGGCAATACATGCTGCTGTTCCTGCTCAGTTACAGCTGAGTTGGCAAGATTGTTACAAGCGCTGATTACTGTGAGGCCACCCTCTTGTTTCCCCACTACAAGCACAACATTCTATCCTTATTTAAGTCACTAAAGCAAACTTGAAAAATACAGGAATACAAGTGAACGCTGATAGACCAACTACAGAAGGCGTCCCCACATGCAGGGCCGCCATCAGGACTTTACTGCCCTTACTGGCATATGGGGCCCAGTGGACAGGGGGGCCCGCATCGGGCCCCGTGTCATCTGCTCATTAGACCCCAGCGGCAGGCTTCTATCAGTAACTGAACCTGCATTCGAGACGCAGGTTCAGTTACTCTATTGCAGCCTTGCGGTCCGTGTGGGACCGCATGGCAATGGTAAAACCACCAGCCAATCGGAGGCTGGCAGCTGACGTCAGCATGCATTGCCGCTGGCGTATGAGGTCATTGTCATTCGCCGGCGAGTGCGCGCTGAAACTCCGGGAGGGATCCCCGCCGCAGGAGCGCGTCAAGGTAAGAAGAAAGTTTTTTTTATTTTTTTTAACTGAAAGCGGCAAGCTTCAATCTTTCACCGGCAGGATAGAGACACATGGACCGTGTGTCTCCATCCACACAGCACAGAAGGGAGACATGGGGCAGAATGGAGACAAGGAGGCAAAATGGAGACAAGGAGGGAGAATGGAGACAAGGGGCAGAATGAAGACAAGGGGGCAGATTGGAGACAAGGGGCGGATTGGAGACTGTTATATATGCTTATTTTGCACATTTATTTAATCAAGACTATTCACCAGGTGCATTACTCTTAAAGAAAAATGTCATGATATTCCCATAAAAAAGGTAGTGGTTTATTGAATTGTCCACAGAAAAACCACATAGCAGTGAAACATAAAACAGATTGTCCATGTGTAGATATCAGCACTTGATACTCATCTTTCCCAAAGTTTGGATGGTAAAAGCCGTCTGTCTGTGTGTAGTCTGAAGGTCATTATGGCTACCGCTGCCAGCTGTCCTTCCTTGTGACTTGTCAGATGTCCATGGAGAATGATGATGAAGCAGGAGGTGGCAGTCCCACGTGACAAAAGCCCCCACACCCTACTGAGAGACGTTTATATATCTTTCCTACAGACCACGTGTTCCCTGTATATGGAATTGACTTATACATACACAGAAATAGCTCTTTGTACTGTCAGCAAGAAGCAATGTGCTCTTTACTGAATTGAGATTAAGAATCATTCAATTAATTAATATTTAACAATTCCCCCTTTTGAGGGTGACAGGCACTGATTGGAACCCTCAAATTAAAATATTAATAAGATCTTCTATCTTCTTTTCTTCTTCTTTGGCAAAATAATTTAATGTTCATAATAATAATATTGTTATATGTACTCAATAATATAATGATATGTAAATTCATGTTATGGTAAGCCGTGACCAATATTCATATAAAATATATATAATTATACTTCCCTATATCTACTTGAAGCATCTCAGATCTGATCATCATCTGATGTCATCTGGTCTTCATTTTGATGTCTTCTCCTTGGTTCTTTTTAAACAATCTTTATTATAATTCTTTTGAAATAGATGATGGCTTGTAGATATTGTAGAGACTGTGTGTCATGTGTCAATCAAAGTCCATAAATTCAAATGTTGATAAGAAAACAAAGTTCATAGATGAAATGTAGCTTTAATATCTGTGCAGTGTCACCTTTAGAGACCTGGACTTACATTGGCTCGCCTTGGAAATCATCTGGAATCTTCATATCATCCGCAGTGGTCTTGGAACAGGTGTGATGTCTTTGGTCGACACAGCAAGGGTTACATTGACTCTTCCCTGCTAAGCATAGCACCATAACCAGTCTTTAGTGCACAGGACACATGTCAGGGTTGTAGCGTCCTGACAATTACCTGTTTGTTCACCAGCTTTCATGGAAGTCTTATAGGTGATAGGAAACCACTGGAACATAATAACACAGTTCATCTTAGCAACATTGGATCATTGTCCTCTTCGCGGTGGTCAGTTTAGATACTGTACTCATACTTGTCAGTGATGGATGCTGTAGTTGTGAGTGGTGACATGAATTGTATTTGACACAGTCTATTATTACTCAGAAATCATAGAATGTTACCTTGTGGAACTTCTGGATAACGGCTTTTTCTTCTTGTAACTTTTGAGAATGACTTGAATTTAGAAATATGAAAAGACTTTATTAACGTCTTCAGTATCTTGATTGAAGTCTTCATTCCCTATTCTATACCAAATCTGGTAATGTACCAAACTTATAATATCATAGCTTACCATAGCAATCAATAATATCCATATAATTATTAAATTCTATTAATATGGAATTTATATTTGGAAAAATAAAATAATAATAAATGATAATATATATATTATTAACCATATTCTTTATGTGATAGGACATTTTTATGTCGTAGGTGTAATTTCTTTTTTGAACCCATAGATATCAGTGTGTTTTATTATGTAACAAGTGTTTTATTACTAAAACTTTATTAATAGACCAATAATATGTAAGAATGCGTAGCCATGAACCAAAATAAGAATATATATAAATATATGAATAAATTAATGAATGAGTGAAAGAATTTTGTATTTAACTCAGAATTGAAACATTTCTTATATAATGAAACCATATGATCACTATATTTGATAAAGCAATATTCTTGTTTTAGACATTACTTTATTAAATATTGATTTTTTTTTCTTGGAGTAAAAAATAAAAATTAAGAATAAAAATTGAAGGAAAAATGAAAAATAAAAAATAAAAAATGAGAATAAAAATAAAAATTGAAGAAAAAATAAAAAATAAAAATAAAAATAAGGCCTTTATATGTTGATGATAAATGCTGAGGTTATGTCTCAAAAACACATTCCTTAATATATATATCCATCATTTTGATGTTGTCATAATCTTGGATTACTGAAATATTGAAATTATGCAGCTTTGCATATAATATCCTTCATTAGAGAGAAAAATGACTTTTATAACACTTAATGTTATTATACCCAATAATACCTTATTAATATTTCTTCTTTATTAAAATGTGTGAAAAAGAGGTATTGATGAAATATGATTATGTAATCTGGATCAAAAACACATTTCCCCCTTAATACCAAAAAATATTATTTGATGAAAAAATTAATTTATAAAAACCAAAAATAAAAATAATTAATTAAATAAATAATTAATAATTGTCATATCAGCTTGTGCCATATATTTGTTTAAAGATGTGTACCCATCTATGTAACTATTAAAAAAAACACTGAATATCATAAAATTATAATTTGGAAAAATTATTCTAAATGTAGATTTTCTTGGTTAAACCATATTGATGTGTGATTGCACTTATTCATTATTAACTAAATCAAGAAATAATAATTACTAAAGAAATATATGTTGAGTAGATAATATTTAAATGTATCTTAATATTGAGTGAATCTTATTTGCCATAAACACAAGGTTTGGTTTTTTTTTTCAACATAGCATAAATCATAAGACTGAAAGAGGCCTGTTTCATACCGTACATTCCACACTAGTCTTACGTTACACTTCACTCTTAGCAGCTGCTCATACACTCATCTGTCATCTGTCACTCAGACTGTGACACACATAGAAGTTCACAATACATATTTCACATACAAAGAATAAGAAAACAAGTATATTAACCCAAAATACTGTATCCTAATTATCAATCAGTGCGCATTGTATACTATTAAATTTAGTATTCTAATATTTATTTGAATATTCCCCAAATATTATTAACACTATGTTCTAATCTATAGATAGGACTCATCCATTTGAATGTAAAGGCTGAGGAGCTTTCTAAATTCTTCTTATACTAAAACAAGGGTATGACATGTCATGCCATGCAGTGAAGGAAAAAAAACTATATTATTTATTATCACCATGCAAAGGAATAAAAACAAGTTTTAAAATTGTTACTGAACAAGAATTACAATACACAAATTTTAGATTGTTAGTTATATATTATTTTTTTTTTAAGTGTTAAATATATATACAATCATGCAGTTATTATAACTTCCTGTGTAAATAAAATATAAATTCATGAAAGAGGTTTTTGTTCAATTCCTGCTTTGAAATGAAAGCTCTAAGGAAAAATAAAAGATAAGGTTAATCTCATATTTATTTAAAAACAAAATAATTGTAATATCTTATACATATGTATATATTTAATAAATGTAATTAATGTAATTCTAAGTATATTACTGGAGTAAATTTTAATTATTTCACTATGCATATAAAAATACAGTTAATATAATCTCTACTTATACAAATATGCTACAGTATTTACTGTATACTATATTAATATATATATAAACATAACTATAACTGCAGAATTATATTGTATAAAATAATTACATATTAATAAATAATACATTGTATAACTCATTTACACATGAATATTATTAAATTTTTAGCCAATTCCTAAACCAAAATTTACCTCTCTGTCAATAATTTGCTGGAAAGAGCTATTTAATAAGGTCATCTTTAAACTTATGAGCTGTGATAATGGAGTGTTCAGTTGAGCACCCCCTGGGATACTCACCTGTTTCCATCTGCCAATTTCCGCCATCTTTACAGACAGATCTGACCCTTCAGCTTTTAACCCTTTCAGTGCAGCTTCAGTGGAAGACTCATAGAGTTTGTAGCAAATATGTAATTTTCTTCATACTTCATAGATTTGATTTTGGGTCAGTTTTGGAGATTTTGATTTTGGCTTCTGATAAGATATAATTCTGCCTGGTTTAAAAAACTTAGTATGATTTGTTTTTCTTTCAAGATTCTCATGTTTTCTAGAAAAATCAAGGGATTGCGCACATTCAAATAAAGAATCTTTCTGTGAAGCAATAACACGAGATGCAGGATTTAGGAATCGAAATTTGTTTACAAAACAATTTATCATGCATTTTTTATTCAAATTCGTACTGACCATCTTGTACACCCTTTCAAAAATAGACATGAATGCAAAAGTACATTCTTTCCGGACAATCCTCAATTTTAGAAGAATATCAAGATCTGGATAATTTTCTTTTAATCCACAAAATATCAACATTTTTAATCTTTCTACATCAGTCATTTCTTCACGGAACTCATCATTCTGCATTTCTAATGAGAAAGTTCTGGAGAAACTTACTGGTAGCCAAATTTTAAACAACTTGTTTTCTCTTGATTAGTCAAATCAAACTTATCAGCAAAACTCTCAAATATCTCTGAATTTCTGCACACATGGATTTTGTCATCATATGCAGGAATGATTTTGCATAATTTTAACAAGATTTTCCTACATTTAGTTTGGGGTTGGGCCTCTGAGTCCTCTTCTATTTTTAGTGACCCTTCTACATCTGTCCCTCGTACATCATCTTTGTCAGTTGTCATGTCTCCTACATGTCCTCCATCTTGTTTTTCATCATGAGGCACAAAATCACCTTGAGTGGCCATTACAGACACGTGCATCACATCTTCCTCACTCTTCACATCACAGTCAATCTTGGGAACATCATTAATTTCCATTGGACTTTTCTGTAACAAACTCGTTAAATACATTAACCATATGTAATATATTTTTCAGTTGCTCTTTTTCTTTTTTCCTAGATACTAGCTTAGAATCTAACTTTAGATTTGCCATTTTGCATTCTGCAAATAAGCTAAGCCAGAAAATTTCTACACTAGATTTGTACAAACTTACAAATTCTATCTGTCTTGATTTAGCATATGAATTAATTAAATACATTTCTTACCTTGAGTTCCTTTGAAATATCTCAGCAACGCTGGGCTTTGGACTTCAGCATGGCTATTTTCAGCACGTCCAATGCTAGTGCTTGTCAATCCGTCTGACACCCGTTAGTCTCTGTAATTCCTAGGTTCTTGTATGAGATCTTTGTGACTTGAAGTTTTGAAGTGAAATTTCTGAAAACTTGCACAAAATCTAGCGCACTCTTCCGTCTCTCCCCGTGTGCAAAAATAAAGGAAATTCACGCAAAAATAGCACAGAAAATCAAAACTGGCTGGCTTGGCCAATGTTAAATATGCTTATTTTGCACATTTATTTAATCAAGACTATTCACCAGGTGCATTACTCTTAAAGAAAAATGTCATGATATTCTCATAAAAAAGGTAGTGGTTTATTGAATTGTCCACAGAAAAACCACATAGCAGTGAAACATAAAACAGATTGTCCATGTGTAGATATCAGCACTTGATACTCATCTTTCCCAAAGTTTGGATGGTAAAAGCCGTCTGTCTGTGTGTAGTCTGAAGGTCATTATGGCTACTGCTGCCAGCTGTCCTTCCTTGTGACTTGTCAGATGTCCATGGAGAATGATGATGAAGCAGGAGGTGGCAGTCCCACGTGACAAAAGCCCCCACACCCTCCTAAGAGACGTTTATATATCTTTCCTACAGACCACGTGTTCCCTGTATATGGAATTGACTTATACATACACAGAAATAGCTCTTTGTACTGTCAGCAAGAAGCAATGTGCTCTGTACTGAATTGAGATTAAGAATCATTCAATTAATTAATATTTAACAGAGACAAGGGGCAGAATGGAGACACGGGGGCAGAATGGAGCCAAAGGGGAAGAATGGAGACAAGGAGGCAGAATGGAGACAAGGAGGCAGAATGGAGACAAGGGGCAGAATGGAAAAATGGGCAGAATGGAGACAAGGAGCAAAATGGAGACAAAGGGCAGATTGGAGACAAGGGGCAGAATGAAAAAAATGGTCATAATGGAGACAAGGGGGCAAAATGGAGACAAGGGGCAGATTGGAGACAAGGGGTAGATTGGAGACAAGGGGCAGAATGGAGACAAGGGGCAGAATGGAGACACGGGGCAGGATTGGAGACACGGGAGCAGAATGAAGACACGGGGTCAGAATGGAGACAAGGGGCAGAATGGAGACACGGGGGCAGAATGGAGACACGGGGCAGAATGGAAATAAGGGGACAGATAGAGACAAGGGGGCAGAATGGAGACGAGGGGCAGATTGGAGACATGGGGCAGGATTGGAGACACGGTGGCAGAATGGAGACACGGGGCAGAATGGAGACACGGGGCAGAATGGAGACAAGGGGGCAGAATGGAGACAAGGGGCAGATTGGAGACAAGGGGCAGAATGGAGACATGGGGCAGGATTGGAGACATGGGAGCAGAATGGAGACACAGGGCAGAATGGAGACAGGTGGCAGAATGGAGACACGGGGGCAGGATTGGAGACACAGGGCAGAATGGAGACACAGGGGCAGAATAAAGACATGGGGGCATAATGGAGACCCAGGCGCTGAATGGAGACAAGGGGGCAGAATGGAGACAAGGGCAGAATGGAGACAAGGGCAGATTGGAGACAAGGGGCAGAATGGAGACAAGGGTCAGAATGGAGACAAGAGAGCAGAATGGAGACACAGGGCAGAATGGAGACAGGTGGCAGAATGGAGACACGGGAGCAGGATTGGAGACACAGGGCAGAATGGAGACACAGGGGCAGAATAAAGACATGGGGGCATAATGGAGACACAGGGGCTGAATGGAGACAAGGGGGCAGAATGGAGACAAGGGCAGAATGGAGACAAGGGGCAGAATGGAGACAAGGGGCAGAATGGAGACACGGGGCAGAATGGAGACAAGGGGCAGAATGGAGACAAGGGGCAGAATGGAGACACGGGGCAGAATGGAGACAAGGGGCAGAATGGAGACAAGGGGGCAGAATGGAGACACGGGGCAGAATGGAGACAAGGGGGCAGAATGGAGTCACAGGCCCAGAATGGAAACAGGTGGCAGAATGGAGACACGGGAGCAGGATTGGAGACACAGGGCAGAATGGAGACACGGGGACAAAATGGAGACATGGGGCAGAATGGAGAAATGGGGGCAGAATGGCGCAGGTAGCAGAATGGAGACATGGGGGCAGGATTGGAGACACTGGGCAGAATGGAGACAGGTGGCAGAATGGAGACACGGGGCAGAATGAAGACACAAAGACAGATGGGAGACATGGGGCAGAATGGAGATAGATGGCAGAATGGAGACACAGGAGTAGGATTGGAGACACAGGGGCAGAATGAAGACACAAGGGCAGATGGGAGACATGGGGCAGAATGGAGATAGATGGCAGAATGGAGACACAGGAGTAGGATTGGAGCCACAGGGGTAGAATGGAGACACAGGGGCAGATGGGAGACACGGGGGCAGGATTGGAGATGGGGCAGAATGGAGACACGGGGCAGAATGGAGACATGGGGCAGAATGGAGACATGGGGCAGAATGGAGACACGGGCAGATGGGAGACACAGGGCAGATGGGAGGCACGGGGGTAGAATGGAGACACGAGGAGAAGAATGGAGACAAGGGGGCAGAATTGAGACAAGGGGGCAGAATGGAAACACGGGGGCAGAATGGAGACTCGGGGCAGATGGGAGACATGGGGGCAGGATAGAGACATGGTGCAGGATAGAGACAGATGGGGTAGGAATATGGGGCAGGATGGAGATAGATAGTGCAGGATCATGGGACAGATGGGGCAGGATGGAGACAGATTGTGTAGGATCATGAGGTAGGATGGATATGATGGAGACGGATGGGGCAGGATCATGGGACAGATTGGGCAGGATCATGGGTCAGGATGGGGAGATCATATGGGGCAGGATGGTACATCACATGGGGGCAGGATAGGAGAACATATGGCTGGAGCCAGGAATGAGACACACCAGGGCCAGGATGGGGGATATTATTACCATAGGGGCTAATTAAGGGATATTATTACTCCAGTGATGTATTTATTTTATTTTTTGAGGATACAGTTTTAAATGGGGGGCGGTCCTGTTACTGTGCAGAGTAACACTGTCGCTTTTTTTCTTCATCTGTTGTAGTTTAGAATTTGGGAAAAAAGTAAGTAATGTTTTCTGCAAGCGGTACTCTAGATAACTGTAATAATAGCTCCTTGTATGTGCTATTATTTGGTCACTATGTGATGGTAATATGGTGTCTGGTCATGGTGCGGTGGTATTTGTCCCCTGTATGGGGTATTAGTCATTTTAAAAATTGAAAAATAAATAAAAATATACCTAAATTGTATTGGATATTTTAACAAATGTTTAGTAGGTTAGAGTAGGGTAGGGTCCGACCTTGTCGTGGTGGTGGCTTTAAAAATCTTTTGACTGTGGACAGTTTGAGGGGTGGAGGCAGGGCTGGGGTGGAGCCTGGGTGGGGTCTCAAGGAGGCCTCCCAAATTTTGACAGTATGGGGCCCCGAAACTCCTAGTGGTAGCCCTGCCCACTAGGGTTGAGCGAAACGGGTCGTTCATTTTCAAAAGTCGCCGACTTTTGGCTAAGTCGGCGTCTCATGAAACCCGATCCGACCCCTGTGCTTGTCGGCCATGCGGTACGCGACTTTCGCGCCAAAGTCGCGTTTCAATGACGCGAAAAGCGCCATTTCTCAGCCAATGAAGGTGAACGCAGAGTGTGGGCAGCGTGATGACATAGGTCCTGGTCCCCACCATCTTAGAGAAGGGCATTGCAGTGATTGGCTTGCTGTCTGCGGCGTCACAGGGGCTATAAAGGGGCGTTCCCGCCGACCGCCATCTTACTGCTGCTGATCTGAGCTTAGAAAGAGGTTGCTGCCGCTTCGTCAGAAGCAGGGATAGCGTTAGGCAGGGTCCACTAACCAACAAACCGCTTGTGCTGTAGCGATTTCCACTGTACAACACCACCTTCGGTGTGCAGGGACAGTGGAAGCTATTTTTTTTTTTTTCCCTCAGCACTGTAGCTCATTGGGCTGCACTAGAAGGCTCCGTGATAGCTGTATTGCTGTGTGTACGCCACTGTGGAAAGCAACTGCTTTTTTCAAAGCACATATCCTCTTGTTCCTTCCTTTCTGCACAGCTATCTTTTTTGTTTGTCCACACTTTTTATTTAATTTGTGCATCAGTCCACTCCTATTGCTGCCTGCCATACCTGGCTTACATTACTGCAGGGAGATAGTAATTGTAGGACAGCCCCTGTTTTTTTTTTTGTTTTTTTTTTGTGGAAGATTAAGATTGGCATTTCTGCTACAGTGCCATCCCTGTGTGTGCCATCTCTCACTGAGTGGGCCATAGAAAGCCTATTTATTTTTTTCCTTGATTTGTGTTCTAAAATCTACCTCAACACAAAAACACTACATCAATCAGTGGGAGAAAAATATTGGCCTCAGTCAGGGCTTGTGTGCCACTCCTGTGTGTGCCATCTCTCATTCAGTGGGCCATACAAAGCCTATTTATTTTTTTGTTTTTTTTAATATTATTGGGTTTCTAAAGTCTCCGTGAAAAAAAAAAAATACATAAAAAAACAGTGGGAGAGTAATATTGCCCTTTCAGCTTGTGTGCCAGTCTTGACTCCTGGGTGTGCCACCTCTCTCTCTCTAATTGTGGGCCATAGAAAGCCTATTTATTTTTTTGCTTTTTTTAATATTATTTGGTTTCTAAAGTCTCCCTGAAAAAAAAAAAACATAAAAAAACAGTGGGAGAGTAATATTGCCCTTTCAGCTTGTGTGCCAGTCTTGACTCCTGGGTGTGCCACCTCTCTCTCTCTAATTGTGGGCCATAGAGAGCCTATTTATTTTTTTCCTAGATTTGTGTTCTAAAATCTACCTCAACACAAAAACACTACATCAATCAGTGGGAGAAAAATATTGGCCTCAGTCAGGGCTTGTGTGCCACTCCTGTGTGTGCCATCTCTCATTCAGTGGGCCATACAAAGCCTATTTATTTTTTTTATTTTTTTAATATTATTGGGTTTCTAAAGTCTCCCTGAAAAAAAAAAAAAATACATAAAAAAAACAGTGGGAGAGTAATATTGCCCTTTCAGCTTGTGTGCCAGTCTTGACTCCTGGGTGTGCCACCTCTCTCTCTCTAATTGTGGGCCATAGAAAGCCTATTTATTTTTTTGCTTTTTTTAATATTATTGGGTTTCTAAAGTCTCCCTGAAAAAAAAAAAATACATAAAAAAACAGTGGGAGAGTAATATTGCCCTTTCAGCTTGTGTGCCAGTCTTGGCTCCTGGGTGTGCCACCTCTCTCTCTCTAATTGTGGGCCATAGAAAGCCTATTTATTTTTTTGTTTTTTTTAATATTATTGGGTTTCTAAAGTCTCCGTGAAAAAAAAAATACATAAAAAAACAGTGGGAGAGTAATATTGCCCTTTCAGCTTGTGTGCCAGTCTTGACTCCTGGGTGTGCCACCTCTCTCTCTCTAATTGTGGGCCATAGAAAGCCTATTTATTTTTTTCCTAGATTTGTGTTCTAAAATCTACCTCAACACAAAAACACTACATCAATCAGTGGGAGAAAAATATTGGCCTCAGTCAGGGCTTGTGTGCCACTCCTGTGTGTGCCATCTCTCATTCAGTGGGCCATACAAAGCCTATTTATTTTTTTGTTTTTTTTAATATTATTGGGTTTCTAAAGTCTCCCTGAAAAAAAAAAAAAAACATAAAAAAACAGTGGGAGAGTAATATTGCCCTTTCAGCTTGTGTGCCAGTCTTGACTCCTGGGTGTGCCACCTCTCTCTCTCTAATTGTGGGCCATAGAAAGCCTATTTATTTTTTTGTTTTTTTTTAATATTATTGGGTTTCTAAAGTCTCCGTGAAAAAAAAAAAAATACATAAAAAAACAGTGGGAGAGTAATATTGCCCTTTCAGCTTGTGTGCCAGTCTTGAATCCTGGGTGTGCCACCTCTCTCTCTCTAATTGTGGGCCATAGAAAGCCTATTTATTTTTTTGCTTTTTTTAATATTATTTGGTTTCTAAAGTCTCCCTGAAAAAAAAAAAAATTACATAAAAAAACAGTGGGAGAGTAATATTGCCCTTTCAGCTTGTGTGCCAGTCTTGACTCCTGGGTGTGCCACCTCTCTCTCTCTAATTGTGGGCCATAGAAAGCCTATTTATTTTTTTGCTTTTTTTAATATTATTGGGTTTCTAAAGTCTCCCTGAAAAAAAAAAATACATAAAAAAACAGTGGGAGAGTAATATTGCCCTTTCAGCTTGTGTGCCAGTCTTGACTCCTGGGTGTGCCATCTCTCTCTCTCTAATTGTGGGCCATAGAAAGCCTATTTATTTTTTTGTTTTTTTTAATATTATTGGGTTTCTAAAGTCTCCGTGAAAAAAAAAAAATACATAAAAAAACAGTGGGAGAGTAATATTGCCCTTTCAGCTTGTGTGCCAGTCTTGACTCCTGGGTGTGCCACCTCTCTCTCTCTAATTGTGGGCCATAGAAAGCCTATTTATTTTTTTGCTTTTTTTAATATTATTTGGTTTCTAAAGTCTCCCTGAAAAAAAAAAAATTACATAAAAAAACAGTGGGAGAGTAATATTGCCCTTTCAGCTTGTGTGCCAGTCTTGACTCCTGGGTGTGCCACCTCTCTCTCTCTAATTGTGGGCCATAGAAAGCCTATTTATTTTTTTGCTTTTTTTAATATTATTTGGTTTCTAAAGTCTCCCTGAAAAAAAAAAAAATTACATAAAAAAACAGTGGGAGAGTAATATTGCCCTTTCAGCTTGTGTGCCAGTCTTGACTCCTGGGTGTGCCACCTCTCTCTCTCTAATTGTGGGCCATAGAAAGCCTATTTATTTTTTTGCTTTTTTTAATATTATTGGGTTTCTAAAGTCTCCCTGAAAAAAAAAAATACATAAAAAAACAGTGGGAGAGTAATATTGCCCTTTCAGCTTGTGTGCCAGTCTTGACTCCTGGGTGTGCCACCTCTCTCTCTCTAATTGTGGGCCATAGAAAGCCTATTTATTTTTTTCCTAGATTTGTGTTCTAAAATCTACCTCAACACAAAAACACTACATCAATCAGTGGGAGAAAAATATTGGCCTCAGTCAGGGCTTGTGTGCCACTCCTGTGTGTGCCATCTCTCATTCAGTGGCCCATACAAAGCCTATTTATTTTTTTGTTTTTTTAATATTATTGGGTTTCTAAAGTCTCCCTGAAAAAAAAAAAAATACATAAAAAAACAGTGGGAGAGTAATATTGCCCTTTCAGCTTGTGTGCCAGTCTTGACTCCTGGGTGTGCCACCTCTCTCTCTCTAATTGTGGGCCATAGAAAGCCTATTTATTTTTTTGCTTTTTTTAATATTATTGGGTTTCTAAAGTCTCCCTGAAAAAAAGAAAAAACATAAAAAAACAGTGGGAGAGTAATATTGCCCTTTCAGCTTGTGTGCCAGTCTTGACTCCTGGGTGTGCCACCTCTCTCTCTCTAATTGTGGGCCATAGAAAGGCTATTTTTTTTTATTTTTTTTTTATTAGTATTTGGTTTCTAAATTGTCCCTGAAAAAAACATTTTATCTTATTTGGTTTCTAAAGTCTCCCTGAGAAAAAAAAATAAAAAAAAAAATTAGGTGGGAGAATAATATTGACATTAGTGCTTGAGTGACAGTCCTGCGTGTGTGTCATCTCTGTGATTTTGTGCCACAGAAAACAGAGTGTGTAACATTGTGCCTGATTTTCCTTGTGGTCTCACCAACCTGTTAAGGGATATAGAAATCATACTGAAGTTATAGCTCACCGTGTAAGTTGTTTGACAGCAACAAATAAAGTTACTTTGGTTAATTTTTTAAAACAATGAGGAAGTCTGGTGCAAGAGGTCGTGGCCGTGGGCGTTCATTGTCAGCTGGTAATGATGGTAGTGGTAGTGGAGCATCAGGTGGTCGTGGGGATAAAAATATTCCACCTAAGTCTGGAGCTGTGGAGCCAGTTTCGTCGTCTGGCTACACAAGGCCTCGAACGCTCTCTTTTCTGGGAGTAGGAAAAACGCTTTTAAAGCCGGAGCAGCAACAGCAAGTTTTGGCTTACATTGCAGACTCAGCCTCTAGCTCTTTTGCCTCCTCTTCTGAAACTGGTAAATGTAAAAGCAGCGCGTCGCTTGTGGATGTTCACGGTCAGGGACAAGTCGCTTCCTTGTCCTCCTCAGCAAAAACTACAACAAGAGAGAAGGATGCAGCAGGCGACACACAGTGGGTCACTCCATGGAGCTCTTTACACATACCGTCCCTGGCTTAGAAAGTGAAACACTTAACAGGCCATGCCCATTACAAGTAGATTCTGACATGGAGTGCACTGATGCACAGCCACAGCCAGAGTACTATGCTGCTCCTTTGACTCAGACCACCACATTGCCCTCTCAGGGTACAGATCCACAATCAGACCCTGATGAGACTATGTTGCCCCGCCACGAACGCTATACCACAGACCGACACAGTGACACAGACGAAGTTGCACACGAGCTCGAAGAGGAGGTAATAGATGACCCGGTTGTTGACCCCGATTGGCAGCCATTGGGGGAACAGGGTGCAGGCAGCAGTAGTTCAGAAGCGGAGGTGGAGGAGGGGCCGCAGCAGGCATCAACATCGCAACAGGTTCCATCTGCCGGGCCCCTATCTGGCCCAAAACGCGTGTCAAAGCCAAAACCTGTTGGAGCACAGCGTTGCCATCCGGTTAAAGCTCAGTCTGCAATCCCTGAAAAGGGATCCGATGCTAGGAATAGTGCAGTCTGGCATTTTTTTAAACAACATCCAATTGATCAGCGCAAAGTCATCTGTCAAAAATGTTCTACTAGCTTAAGCAGAGGTCAGAATCTGAAAAGTCTCAATACTAGTTGCATGCATAGACACTTAACCACCATGCATTTTCAAGCCTGGACTAACTACCAAACGTCCCTTAAGGTTGTAGCACCCTCGGCCAATGAAGCTAGTCATCAACGCAACATCCCTTCCGTCACTGTAAGGCCACCATTTTCCGCACCACCGGCAGTATCTGTGCAGGTTTCTTTGCCAGCCAAAAGCAGTCAGGGTCAGGGAATCACCAGTTTTGTAGGCGGAAATATTGCATCTAGGGCACCGGCGGAAACAATACCGTCTCCAACCGTCTCTCAGTCTGCCATGTCCACCGGCACACCCACAAGTTCCACGATCTCCATCTCTCCAGTTCAGCTCACACTACATGAGACTCTGGTTAGAAAAAGGAAGTACTTATCCTCGCATCCGCGTACACAGGGTTTTAACGCCCACATAGCTAGACTAATCTCGTTAGAGATGATGCCCTACCGGTTAGTTGAAAGCGAAGCTTTCAAAGCCCTGATGGAGTACGCTGAACCACGATACGAGCTACCCAGTCGACACTTTTTTTCCAGAAAAGCCATCCCAGCCCTGCACCAGCATGTTAAACAGCGCATCGTCCATGCACTCAGGCAATCTGTGAGTACAAAGGTGCACCTGACTACAGATGCATGGACCAGTAGGCATGGCCAGGGACGTTATGTGTCCTTCACGGCACACTGGGTGAATGTGGTGGATGCAGGGTCCACAGGGGACATCAATTTAGGGACAGTTGTGCCTAGCCCACGGTCTAGGAAACAGTTGGCTGTAGGCGTTCGCACCCCCTCCTCCTCCTCCTCCTCGTCCTCCTGCAGAAGCTACAGCTCTTCCACAGACCGCAGTCGGCCAACCACTCCATCGGCAGATGACACTGTTGCACACCAGTTGTCCCATTATGGGCCAGCTACTGGCAAGCGTCAGCAGGCTGTATTGGCTATGAAGTGTTTGGGCGACAACAAACACACCGTGGAAGTTCTGTCCGAGTTCTTGCAACAAGAAACGCAGTCGTGGCTGGGCACAGTAGATCTTGAGGCAGGCAAGGTAGTTAGTGATAACGGAAGGAATTTCATGGCTGCCATCTCCCTTTCCCAACTGAAACACATTCCTTGCCTGGCTCACACCTTAAACCTGGTGGTGCAGTGCTTATTGAAAACTTATCCTGGGTTCTCCGACCTGCTCCTCAAAGTGCATGGACTTTGCTCACATATCCGACATTCGCCTGTACACGCCAGCCGTATGCAGACCTATCAGCGGTCTTTGAACCTTCCCCAGCATCGCCTAATCATAGACGTTGCAACAAGGTGGAACTCAACACTGCACATGCTTCAGAGACTGTGCCAACAGAGGCGGGCTGTTATGTTTTTGTGGGAGGATACACATACACGGGCAGGCAGTAGGATGGCAGACATGGAGTTGTCAGGTGTGCAGTGGTCGAAGATACAAGACATGTGTCAAGTCCTTCAGTGTTTTGAGGAATGCACACGGCTGGTTAGTGCAGACAACGCCGTAATAAGCATGAGCATCCCCCTAATGCGTCTGCTGATGCAAAGTTTGACGCACATAAAGGAGCAGGCGTCTGCACCAGAGGAAGAGGAAAGCCTTGATGACAGTCAGCCATTGTCTGGTCAGGGCAGTGTACAGGACGAGGTAGCGGGCGAAGAGGAGGTGGAGGACGAGGAGGATGATGGGGATGAGTATATTTTTAATGCGGAACCTTTCCCGGGGGCACTGGAAATTGGTTGCGTGTCAAGGCCGGGTTCTGGTTTTTTGAGGGACACAAGTGACGTAGATTTGCCTGCAACAGCCCCTCACCCAATCACAACCGGAGATTTGACAACTGGAACTTTGGCCCACATGGCGGATTATGCCTTACGTATCCTAAAAAGGGACACACGCATTACGAAAATGATGAACGATGACGATTACTGGTTGGCCTGCCTCCTTGATCCACGCTATAAAGGCAAATTGCAAAATATTATGCCACATGAGAACTTGGAACTAATATTAGCAACCAAACAATCAACTCTTGTTGACCGTTTGCTTCAGGCATTCCCAGCACACAGCGCACGTGATCGTTCTCACACGAGCTCAAGGGGGCAACAGACTAGGAGTGTTAGGGGTGCACACATCAGAAGTGGCGTTGGACAGAGGGGTTTTCTGACCAGGTTGTGGAGTGATTTTGCTATGACCGCAGACAGGACAGGTACTGCTGCATCAATTGAAAGTGACAGGAGACATTTGTCCAGTATGGTTACTAACTATTTTTCATCCCTTATCGATGTTCTCCCTCAACCGTCATTCCCATTTGATTACTGGGCATCAAAATTAGACACCTGGCCAGAATTGGCAGAATATGCATTGCAGGAGCTTGCTTGCCCGGCAGCAAGTGTCCTATCAGAAAAAATATTCAGTGCTGCAGGTTCAATATTAACCGAAAAAAGGACTCGTCTGGCTACCCAAAATGTTGACGATCTAACATTCATTAAAATGAACCACAACTGGATTTCGAAATCTTTTGCCCCACCTTGCCCGGCCGACACCTAGCTTTCCTATGAAAAGCTCTTGCCTGTGGACTACTGTGAATTACTTTTCTAATGTCTAATTTGCTGCAGCTGATTGTCCAGCATACGACATGTTTACACCTCCCTAAATGGCCAAACTCCCCACACGGGGCCGTGGTATCGCGACTTGGCGCAAGCACCCGTGAGACTGCTGTTTGTCTGAAGAGGTGGGTGTACTCGCTTTTGGTCGACGGCATTGCTACTGGGTTCCTCATAGTACAATAAAGTGTCTCTGGCGGTGGTGGTGCGCACCCAACGTCAGACACACTGTTGTAACATGAGGGGCCTTGGGCCTGTAACGCCGGCCACAAGAGAGTTCACCCACCCCCAGGTCAAACATTGCTCTACCACTTCCACAGTTATCTCTCACACTTCCACCAATGTTAAGTCTATGCGCTGACATCCTTCCATACCTGCCACTGACAATACCATTGTGTTGACATGTATGATGGTACTTAACATAGTCAGGGGCAGTGTCCTCTATTTACCACAGTAAATACTTTGCGCAAAATTAGGAGGTCTGAAACAACGCAGAGGATCCCACCCCTGAACCTAATGATTGCACCCTTTAGTGTTTTTGTTTTGTTTTAATGCGAGACATTCACATTTAGTTGTTGTTTTGGACTACTAACTGGCAGACACTCATTACAATCGGCCTCCGTTGACCAGACCACTGCTGCCCGTGTACCCCTGTAACTAATAATAAAGTGCCTACAGCCAGCCCAATTTAATTATATTAGGCCTTCGAAGCCTGTCTGCAGTCCCTCCTTCCACTAGGTCTCCACTGACCAGACCACTGCTGCCCGTGTACCCCTGTAACTAATAATAAAGTGCCTACAGCCAGCCCAATTTAATTATGCTAGGCCTTCGAAGCCTGTCTGCGGTCCCTCCTTCCACTAGGCCTCCACTGACCAGACCACTGCTGCCCGTGTACCCCTGTAACTAATAATAAAGTGCCTACAGCCAGCCCAATTTAATTATGTTAGGCCTTCGAAGCCTGTCTGCGGTCCCTCCTTCCACTAGGCCTCCACTGACCAGACCACTGCTGCCCGTGTACCCCTGTAACTAATAATAAAGTGCCTACAGCCAGCCCAATTTAATTATGTTAGGCCTTCGAAGCCTGTCTGCGGTCCCTCCTTCCACTAGGCCTCCACTGACCAGACCACTGCTGCCCGTGTACCCCTGTAACTAATAATAAAGTGCCTACAGCCAGCCCAATTTAATTATATTAGGCCTTCAAAGCCTGTCTGCGGTCCCTCCTTCCACTAGGCCTCCACTGACCAGACCACTGCTGCCCGTGTACCCCTGTAACTAATAATAAAGTGCCTACAGCCAGCCCAATTTAATTATGTTAGGCCTTTGAAGCCTGTCTGCGGTCCCTCCTTCCACTAGGCCTCCACTGACCAGACCACTGCTGCCCGTGTACCCCTGTAACTAATAATAAAGTGCCTACAGCCAGCCCAATTTAATTATATTAGGCCTTCGAAGCCTGTCTGCGGTCCCTCCTTCCACTAGGCCTCCACTGACCAGACCACTGCTGCCCGTGTACCCCTGTAACTAATAATAAAGTGCCTACAGCCAGCCCAATTTAATTATGTTAGGCCTTCGAAGCCTGTCTGCGGTCCCTCCTTCCACTAGGCCTCCACTGACCAGACCACTGCTGCCCGTGTACCCCTGTAACTAATAATAAAGTGCCTACAGCCAGCCCAATTTAATTATGTTAGGCCTTCGAAGCCTGTCTGCGGTCCCTCCTTCCACTAGGCCTCCACTGACCAGACCACTGCTGCCCGTGTACCCCTGTAACTAATAATAAAGTGCCTACAGCCAGCCCAATTTAATTATGTTAGGCCTTCGAAGCCTTTCTGCGCTCCCTCCTTCCACTAGGCCTCCACTGACCAGACCACTGCTGCCCGTGTACCCCTGTAACTAATAATAAAGTGCCTACAGCCTGCCCAATTTAATTATGTTAGGCCTTCGAAGCCTGTCTGCGGTCCCTCCTTCCACTAGGCCTCCACTGACCAGACCACTGCTGCCCGTGTACCCCTGTAACTAATAATAAAGTGCCTACAGCCAGCCCAATTTAATTATGTTAGGCCTTCGAAGCCTTTCTGCGCTCCCTCCTTCCACTAGGCCTCCACTGACCAGACCACTGCTGCCCGTGTACCCCTGGAACCAATTATAAAGTGCATAGAGCCTATTTTTTAATTTAATTTAATATTAATAAAGCCAGGATGAACTATGATATAACACGCTATGAGCTACCCAGTTGACAATTCTTTTGCGAGAAAAGCCATCCCACCCCTCCACCTGCATGTTAAAGACCGCATTGTCCTTGCATTCTGTCAATTTGTCAGTCCAAAGGTATACCTGACAACAGACACATGGACCTGTAGGCCTGGCCACGGAAGGTTACGTGTCCTTTGTGGCTCAATGGGTTAATGTATTGGATGCATGGTCCACACAGGGGACAGCCTGCAAAGTCTGTCTGCAGTCCCTAATTCAAGTTGGCCTCAACTGAATAAAGCTGAGCTTCTACCTTCTGGCTCTGATTAACTGCTGTTTTTAAAAATATTGGCTTTTCCGTCCTTCTAAAGGTGTCTGCCCCTGCCTGGTGTTGTCCTCAACTGAATAAAGCTGAGCTTCAACCTTCAGTTCCAAACATACAACAAAAAACTGGTACAATACAAAAAGTGGCCTCTAGCTACAAAAACTTTCTCCTACAAGTAGTTAACTGACAGTTTTTTTTTCCAGTGAAAACACAGATATGGCATCCAACGAGTGTTGTCCTGTCTCGTCTTCTTTATATTATTGCCAAGAAGCTGCAACTGAATAAAGCTGTGCTTCAACCTTCTGTTCCAAATTACCATTTTTAAAAATGCAATTGGCTGTTCCGGCCTACTAAAGGTGTCTGTCTGCCCCTGCCTGGTGTTGTCCTCAACTGAATAAAGCTGAGCTTCAACCTTCAGTTCCAAATTACCATTTTTAAAAATGCAATTGGCTGTTCCGGCCTACTAAAGGTGTCTGTCTGCCCCTGCCTGGTGTTGTCCTCAACTGAATAAAGCTGAGCTTCAACCTTCAGTTCCAAATTACCATTTTTAAAAATGCAATTGGCTGTTCCGGCCTACTAAAGGTGTCTGTCTGCCCCTGCCTGGTGTTGTCCTCAACTAAATAAAGCTGTGCTTCAACCTTCAGTTCCAAACATACAACAAAAAACTGGTACAATACAAAAAGTGGCCTCCAGCTACAAAAACTTTCTCCTACAAGTAGTTAACTGACAGTTTTTTTTCCAGTGAAAACACAGATATGGCATCCAACGAGTGTTGTCCTGTCTCGTCTTCTTTATATTATTGCCAAGAAGCTGCAACTGAATAAAGCTGTGCTTCAACCTTCTGTTCCAAATTACCATTTTTAAAAATGCAATTGGCTGTTCCGGCCTACTAAAAGTGTCTGTCTGCCCCTGCCTGGTGTTGTCCTCAACTGAATAAAGCTGAGCTTCAACCTTCAGTTCCAAATTACCATTTTTAAAAATGCAATTGGCTGTTCCGGCCTACAAAAGGTGTCTGTCTGCCCCTGCCTGGTGTTGTCCTCAACTGAATAAAGCTGTGCTTCAACCTTCAGTTCCAAACATACAACAAAAAACTGGTACAATACAAAAAGTGGCCTCCAGCTACAAAAACTTTCTCCTACAAGTAGTTAACTGACAGTTTTTTTTCCAGTGAAAACACAGATATGGCATCCAACGAGTGTTGTCCTGTCTCGTCTTCTTTATGTTATTGCCAAGAAGCTGCAACTGAATAAAGCTGTGCTTCAACCTTCTGTTCCAAATTACCATTTTTAAAAATGCAATTGGCTGTTCCGGCCTACTAAAGGTGTCTGTCTGCCCCTGCCTGGTGTTGTCCTCAACTGAATAAAGCTGTGCTTCAACCTTCAGTTCCAAACATACAACAAAAAACTGGTACAATACAAAAAGTGGCCTCCAGCTACAAAAACTTTCTCCTACAAGTAGTTAACTGACAGTTTTTTTTCCAGTGAAAACACAGATATGGCATCCAACGAGTGTTGTCCTGTCTCGTCTTCTTTATATTATTGCCAAGAAGCTGCAACTGAATAAAGCTGTGCTTCAACCTTCTGTTCCAAATTACCATTTTTAAAAATGCAATTGGCTGTTCCGGCCTACTAAAGGTGTCTGTCTGCCCCTGCCTGGTGTTGTCCTCAACTGAATAAAGCTGAGCTTCAACCTTCAGTTCCAAATTACCATTTTTAAAAATGCAATTGGCTGTTCCGGCCTACTAAAGGTGTCTGTCTGCCCCTGCCTGGTGTTGTCCTCAACTGAATAAAGCTGTGCTTCAACCTTCAGTTCCAAACATACAACAAAAAAACTGGTACAATACAAAAAGTGGCCTCCAGCTACAAAAACTTTCTCCTACAAGTAGTTAACTGACAGTTTTTTTTCCAGTGAAAACACAGATATGGCATCCAACGAGTGTTGTCCTGTCTCGTCTTCTTTATATTATTGCCAAGAAGCTGCAACTGAATAAAGCTGTGCTTCAACCTTCTGTTCCAAATTACCATTTTTAAAAATGCAATTGGCTGTTCCGGCCTACTAAAGGTGTCTGTCTGCCCCTGCCTGGTGTTGTCCTCAACTGAATAAAGCTGAGATTCAACCTTCAGTTCCAAATTACCATTTTTAAAAATGCAATTGGCTGTTCCGGCCTACTAAAGATGTCTGTCTGCCCCTGCCTGGTGTTGTCCTCAACTGAATAAAGCTGTGCTTCAACCTTCAGTTCCAAACATACAACAAAAAACTGGTACAATACAAAAAGTGGCCTCCAGCTACAAAAACTTTCTCCTACAAGTAGTTAACTGACAGTTTTTTTTCCAGTGAAAACACAGATATGGCATCCAACGAGTGTTGTCCTGTCTCGTCTTCTTTATATTATTGCCAAGAAGCTGCAACTGAATAAAGCTGTGCTTCAACCTTCTGTTCCAAATTACCATTTTTAAAAATGCAATTGGCTGTTCCGGCCTACTAAAGGGGTCTGCCCCTGCCTGGTGTTGTCCTCAACTGAATAAAGCTGAGCTTCAACCTTCAGTTCCAAACATACAACAAAAAACTGGTACAATACAAAAAGTGGCCTCCAGCTACAAAAACTTTCTCCTACAAGTAGTTAACTGACAGTTTTTTTTCCAGTGAAAACACAGATATGGCATCCAACGAGTGTTGTCCTGTCTCGTCTTCTTTATATTATTGCCAAGAAGCTGCAACTGAATAAAGCTGTGCTTCAACCTTCTGTTCCAAATTACCATTTTTAAAAATGCAATTGGCTGTTCCGGCCTACTAAAGGTGTCTGTCTGCCCCTGCCTGGTGTTGTCCTCAACTGAATAAAGCTGAGCTTCTACCTTCTGCCTCTTATTAACTGCTGTTTTTTAAAAAAATTGGCTGTTCCGGCCTACTAAAGGTGTCTGTCTGCCCCTGCCTGGTGTTGTCCTCAACTGAACAAAGCTGAGCTTCCACATTCTGGCTTTCGCCCTATACTATCAGATATTAAACTGCATTTGGCCTACTAGTGTGGTTAGGCCCTTGAAACAGTGTCTGCTGCTCTTGGGTTTGCTACTCCACTGAACAAAGCAATGCCGCCTGTTTAGTCCTGTTAACAATTTTGAACTGCATTTAGCCTACTTTATTCTTTGGCCCTATATCTGTTTCCTCCTCATCCTGCCCATTGCCCAGCCACTGCTAGATGAGTCTGCTGGTACATTGACCTAGACCACTACATTCCCCTTATACTCTACACAGCCAGAATCTGACCCTGCTGAAAGTAAGGTTCCCCTTCCCGCATGTTATACCACCTTACACAGGGACAGAGAGGAAGGTGCAGATGAAAGTGCAGGTTCCTTCATCAGGTGGGGGGGCATACTCGTTGGCGACGTCACTGGCACAGGGCCCCTCAGAGTACGCAAAAGTGTCGCTGCTGGTGGGAGGCGCCCCCGCCATGCAAACACACCGCCGTACTTTGAGGGGCCCTGTGCCAGTGCCAATGCGAACGAGTGGGCCCCCCCTGCTTGCTCAGGATCACAGCACTTGCAACGTTGAAATACTTACCTTTCCCTGCAACACCGCCGTGACGTAGTCCGCATTTCCTGGGCCCACGAAAAACTTGAGCCAGCCCTACTCCCCCCACAACTTTTGCCAAATGACCCCCAATTCCCTATGCCCAACTATTATTATAAAGTTAATTAAGATTGACAAGCTTCAGAAACAAGAATGGATGTTTTTGGCATTAAAATGGGCACTGTAGGTGTTTTCCTGGCCTCCACTCACTGCCGACTATGCTTCCCCATTGACTTGCATTGGGTTTCGTGTTTCGGTCGATCCCCGACTTTTAGCGATAATCGGCCGACTGCACTCGACTCGACTCTGGACAAAATCGGGTTTCACAAAACCCGACTCGATCTTAAAAAAATGAAAGTCGCTCAACTCTACTGCCCACTTGATAGGGGTGATCAGTGGAAGCACAAGGCAGAGGAGGAGAAAGAAGTTGCCAACGCAGCTGGGGCACCGTCATCACTATAGAAGGGATGGTTAGCTTGGCAAAAATGTGTAAAACCTTACTCCGCACGTTGCAACATCCAACACCACCATCTGATCTGGTTCGTATTAGCAGGGTTTACATTTTACCTGTGTTGCAACTCAGTCGAGATTAATAGATTGTTTTTTTTTTTTACACACAGTACTCCCACAGACATAGGTGTAGAATATAAATATGGCAGATTATAATTATTTTTTATGCACACTACTCGCACAGACACAGCTGCACAGTAGACAGAGATACTTTTTGGCAAAATACAAACATACATTTTTTTAGCACAGTACTCCTAGAGACTTTATAAGCACAGTACTACCATAGGATTTTTGATACAGTACACACAGATGCTTTTTGGCATAGTACTTCCTCAGTCGTTCTTCGCTGCAGCCTTTCAATATATTTTATTAGACTGGCAAACCTAAACATGAAAACGGACATTCAGTAAAATGTCTGTGTTTGAGTTCAGTTCGCTCATCCTTAGTCACCATCAATAACTGCACTGTAATCTCTTATGTGTTCTGGTATCTACCACTATATGATCACTATATGGCAGTAATATGAGTGCTATGCCTCTGCATGAATGTGGGAACTCGGTCCGATATAAGACACATGACTTTATATATGGTCATTTCAAGTATTACCTACAAAAGATATTGGATTCCAAAAATCTGACTAATAAAATGGCTTTATTGTTTAAATGTTAAGTAAAATATAATTAAAACATTTCAAAGAGATTGTTAGTTATCATACTAGTTAAGAAAATGTATCGCAAACAGTGATCCAAAAAGTATTAATGATCAAATGAAGGAATGTAATTTATACTGTCATACATTCATTAGATGTACAAATAAAGTGCAAGTGCAATAATTAATAAATGACCAATACTACTAAAGTACATAGTACATTTATAAATAGATAATACATTCTATACCCCAAGAGACAGACTATGAATTTTACATACACACTATTCATGATTAATTATTAAAGTTTATAAATAAAATTCCTCTGCATCCTGTCCTTGTGCATTAAAGGGGTTTCCACTACTATGACAACCCCTACTCGATCTGAATGAGTTCCGCCTTGAAAATTAAAACACTTTCACTAACCTCCCATGCTGGTGCCTTTCCAGCGGTGTTGGAACATACATTCCTGGGGCTCATGAGCAATATGAGCCCTGTGCCCCCTCAGCGCTGGTGTCATTGTTCCCCCCTTCGGATGTATTAGTTATGAAGAAGAGTAGAAAGGCCAGCCAAAGCCCTGACTTTCTCTTGATTATGTACATGTTTGAAGGCAGAGATAGTGATGCCAAAGCTAATTGGGTGCAGGACTCAGGTGTCATAACAACCACATGCTTGGACATGTATATATACATAGCACATACACATGTATACACAGAGCACATCCACACACATATATATGTTCACAGAAATTATATACATACAGATACATGCTTACACAGAGCAGATACATACAGATATATGAACACACAGAGCACCCACATACAAACACGTGCATGTACGGGTACATGCAATGGGGGAAATAAGCATTTGATCTCTTGCTGATTTTGTAAGTTTGCCCACTGACAAAGACATGAACAGTCTATAATTTTAAGGGTAGGTTAATTTTAACAGTGAGAAAGAGAATATAAAAAATAAAATCCATAAAATCACATTGTATAAATTATATAAATTTATTTGCATTTTGCAGTGAGAAATAAGTATTTAATCCCCTACCAACCATTAAGAGTTCTGGCTCCTACAGACCAGTTAGACACTCCTAATCAATTCATTACCTGCATTAAAGACCACTGTCTAACATAGTCACTTTTATAAAAGACTCCTGTCCACAGACTCAATTAATCAGTCAGACTCTAACCTCTACAACATGGGCAAGACCAAAGAACTTTATAAGGATGTCAGGGACAAGATCATAGACCTGCGCAAAGCTGGAATGGGCTATAAAACCGTAAGTAAGATGCTGGGTGAGAAGGGGACAACTGTTGGTGCAATAGTAAGAAAATGGAAAAAATGCAAAATGACTATCAATCAACGTTGATCTGGGGCACCATGCAAAATCTCGCCTCGTGGCTTATTCTTGATCATGAGAAAGGTGAGAGATCAGCCTAAAACTACATGGGGGGACTTGTTAATGATCTCAAGGCAGCTGGAACCACAATCACAAAGAAAATCATTGCTAACACATGTCGTAAAGGTTTAAAATCCTGCAGTGCCCGCAAGGCCCCCTGCTCAAGAAGGCATATGTGCAGGCACTGAAGTTTGCCAATGAACACCTGGATGATTCTGTGTTTGATTGGGAGAAGGTGCTGTGGTGAGATGAAACAAAAATTGAGTTCTTTGGCATTTATTCAACTCGCCGTGTTTGGAAGAAGAGAAATGTTGCCCAAAGAACACCATCCCCACTGTCAAGCATGGAGGTGGAAACATTATGTTTTGGGCATGTTTCTTTGCTAAGGGCACAGGACTTCTTCCCCACATCAATGGGAGAATGGATGGAGCCACGTACCATAAAATTCTGAGTGACAAACTCCTTCATTCCGCCAGGACATTAAAATGGATCGTGGCTGGGTCTTCCAGCAAGACAATGACCCAAAACATATTTATTTTTTATATTCTATCTCTTAATGTTAAAATTAACCTACGCTTAAAATTATAGATTGTTCATGTCTTTGTCAGTGGGCAAACTTACAAAATTAGCAGGGGATAAAATACTTATTTTCTCCACTGTACATGCAGATGCATGCATACATGGAGCACATGCATACAAATGCATGTATTCACAGAGCACATACAAATGCATTTATACATAGAGCCTGTAATGCTGCTGCAGTGCAGTATAGCGCAACCTCCATCAGGGGATGCTGGTGAGGGAAGAGAGGTTGCACACACAGCGTAACTGAGCAGCAGCACAAGTACCACCAAGTGGTGAAAGAGTGGTCAGACGAACCGAGTCAAACCGTCAGGACAAGAAGCACCAGAAGTCATAGCAATGCACATGGTCAAATACAAGCCAGAAGTCAGAGCCAGATGGGAGCAGATATAACCGAGACGAGAGACAGTAAAACAGGTCAGAAGACAGGCCAGGTCACATACCAAAAGGTCCAAGAACAGGGA
Source organism: Ranitomeya variabilis (assembly GCF_051348905.1). Taxonomy (NCBI): domain Eukaryota; kingdom Metazoa; phylum Chordata; class Amphibia; order Anura; family Dendrobatidae; genus Ranitomeya; species Ranitomeya variabilis. The sequence continues at coordinate 878,444,760 of NC_135233.1, forward strand.
GGAAACACTAAGACAAAGCTGGGTGGCAGGAAAGGGAATTCATGGGAACAGAGTTAATGGGCAGAGGACAACACACGGTATCAAGGGGTCAGCTGCTCTAGCCTGGGAGCATGAACTATCACTGATATTGGTCTGCAGGCCACAGCAGACTGAAATAGCCACAGAGAACCCAAAACTTGGCAGAGACGGTTAACCCCCACGTAAGCAGACCGGGGAGAAAAAAACAAGTAACAAACCCCGGCATGGATAATGACAAAGCCCCTACATACAGACACATACATACATGGAGCACATACAAACTGATGCATTCATATTCAGAGTACATCCTTACAGACACATATACATGGAGCACTTACTGTACATACACAGATCACGTACATACAGAGACATGCTGCATACAAAGATCACATGTATACACAGATCACATACATAGAGACACACTGCATACATGTATCTCCACCATCCGTGGAAGGGGAGTACTCACTTGGCTGGTCGTTGAGGCATATGCTGGGACACTCAGGGTTAAAAAGTCCATACATTTATTTACATAAACCTCTCAGGTACTTGTTAACATGCAGCACCCCGTGAACCACCCTGCAACAGTTCGGCTCTACGGTACCCACGGACCTCATGGAGCCCTGGTGTGCCTAATATGGTTTAGTGTCTGTTGAGTGTCCATGACGACAGCACAGGTTCCCGGATACCTCTTATATCCCCAGAGGCGTCCTCTCCAGAGATATATCACAGGCCTTCTCACTGTGGCTCACACTAGCCAGCACTGCCACCCATGCACAAACACAGAGACTCCATCTTGGATGTTCAGGCACAATCTCTTGGGTGGAATATGTAGGTGACTGGACCCACCCATCTCTCCAAGTCACCTGGAAGCCTTCCCAATGTATAGTAACCCTGAGTAGTACTATAGATCTGCTGAGCAAAACAAGCCCAGGCTTCCATCCAAGGGCCACCCACCTCTGTGATACATAGCACTCATTAACCACATGGCCAGTCACCATACCACAATATATTATTATACTTACCAGTCTCCTCTTCTTCAGTTCTTTTTCTTTTTTTTATTAGGTTTAACAGTAGCAAAATAGATTTTCAAACATAGCTGTTAATATTAAATTTTAACTATAAAATAACAGTATTAGGAGGGTAGTAAAAAGAAGTCTAAGTTGTTGAGATAAAGGTATGAACAAAATTACAGGGTTCGTCAGTTCTTTTAAAGTCACTTACAGTACAGGACATATGCTGGCATCACGGTCACATGACTGTGATGTCAGCAAAGGTCCTTAAACAGGCTCAATGTTGGAAATTACATTAATAATGTAAAGCTATAATCAATATAATTTCTGCTCATCAGCTGGAGATACTAGGAGCCCCTAGGGAAGTGGCATCCCTGGGCAATTGCCCAGTTATTCCCCTAATGCCGTGCCTGCCTATAATACAAGCTGGATGTGAGCTTTGTGTATACCAAATAATGCTGATTTCACTTGTTCTTGTGTATCAGCACTGCTCCATAACTGCACGTATTTCCTCTTCATGTGTTTTCTTCCATATCTATATCCTGCTTCTTTGATCTCCACTGCAGATCTGTGTGCAACCCACTCAGCCTCCATCCTACTATCTCTAACACTCAGAGAAAGAAGAGGGGAGCAGAAGGGCATCAGAACCAGTAGCTCTGACAGACATCTTTGCACTCCTCTAGATAAAAAGACCTATAATCATCAGCAGCGAAATGGTAGAATTTTGTTTAATGACCTATTAAGTAAATTAAGTGTGAAAGTCTACATCAACTACATGAGAAAATATTTTTTACTACTTATCAAATTTTTGAGTCCTGAAAATTGATTCTTTAATTTTTCTGTCCCTTAGGATAAGAATGTTCATCATTCAAAACACTGTCGTGCTCATAACCTTGATTAATGTAGATTTTGCCATCTCCATGGGTCTTTATACAATTTCTATAACTTGTCGTTCCAATAGGTGGCCAATTTGCGTCCTGTTCCAAAACTGCATGTAACTTTTTATATTTGCTGCCTGGTTTCATCTTTAAGCATCTCTTCAAAGCCAACCAGAGAGCTCTGTTATCAAGAATGAATTCCTGAAAAGTAAGGATTAATAAGTGGACTGGTTAAAAGTATAAATACCAGATGCCATATATATTGAAAAGTAGCAAACAATGCAAGTAGATACAAGAAAACAGAAAACTTGTCTATGTAAGAATAAATAGATAAAATTATATATCATTCATTAGCGACTTTGACAAGGGATATATTGGGGTTGCTAGATGACTATTAGAGAACCTGCAAAACGACAGATGGTGTGGTGCGCTTCTGGCATACAATGGTCAAAAGCTAACTAACGTGGTATGAAAAAAAAAAAAAAATATATATATATATATATATATATATATATATATATATATACCCAACTCTAAAAGGCAACAATATTTTTTTGTGTCAATATTATATTTTAGCAAGATAATTGAAAATGATCAAATCTGCCAAGATGTGAATTTGCCAAATCGCTTGGATTTTACAGGGAAATTTAATTTGCAGCAAAGTAATTCTGTACTAATTGAATGTTCCTAGTTATGCTTTGGAGTATCTCCAGACTGCAGAGCTTAATTAAAGTAGGAAGTGAAAAAAAAAGTTATGCCTTATAACTCACCTGTCCCACCATTAATGCTGCCCACCGTCCGGTCCTTGGTGCCACTTCTATTCCACTTCTTCCACTGCAAATATTCTCTTTGGCTTGTTTACTCCATGTCCTGGCTTTCCGCTCAACTAGGTCTCGAACGTCACGGCATGCTGTGTGTTGCAGTGCACATTATTACATCACAATGTTATGATGTGCACCACCCGAGTGACCGAACAAAGCGCAATAACATCTGAGGTTGAGCCAGAAGCCTGGTCCTGGAGTGAAGAGGCCACAATAAATGTGTGCAACCAAAAGGAAAAGAAGAGACGCCAAGGATCAGACAGTAGGCTGCAGGGATAGCAGAACAGATGAGCAATAAAATCTGTATTCTTTTTTTTTAACCATTTGCCTAGCCCCCTTCAGTTCAGTAAAATGGTGGTTGCGAATTGAAGTAGTAAAGTGAATTGATATAAAAATAAATTTTCTGGAGAATATTTTTAAAAATAATATTCAAGGAGAATTCAATTCCACTCAAATAAATTTGCTCATCTCTAAAGATATGCATCCTGCGATACTGCAAAAATCCTTAGAGCTTGACAAGAATTGGGGGAAATTTGTTAGAGTGCTTACACCAGAAAACTGGCATAAACACCTAATCTCGACAGTTGTGCAAAAATATTGTGACTTTTGTCTTTTTCAAACCAATCCCATAAAGCTGCGCCAATACAGGGAAAGCATAACCGGGGCATGAACTTGCAGTGCAGTTTTTGTTGATTTCTGATTTCATGAGGTCGGTGATCTTCGCACCAAAGTCACATATCGTATGACGCTTTCAGCGCCATTTTTCAGCCAATGAAGGAGGACGCAGAGTGTGGGCAGCGTGATGACATAGGTCTCGGTCCCCACCATCTTAGAGAAGGGCATGACAGTGATTGGCTTGCTTTCTGCGGCATCACAGGGGCTATAAAGGGGTGTGCCGTCATCTTAATTCTGCCCATTGTTATGCTGTAAGAATCAGGCTGCACTCAGATGTCATCCGAGTGCAGTCCTATTGTGAGTATGACGATTCAAAGAGGAAAAAAGGAAAGTGGACCCTCTAGACCGCGATGACGAACCCCTCACGGACGAGCTGACCAGATAGACCGCCACTATACAGGGAGACTTAGGGCCAGGCCCGTGAGGGACTATCGCCATGGAAGCTGGAGGACCAGGATGGGAGAAGACCAAGAAGAGGCGAAGATAGTAGGACCACAGGATAGGTGAGTACTGCAAAGACACAGGACTGGTGGGTAAACTGCAGCAGTGCAGAGGTTGGCGGAGGAACTGAGGGAACGCAGAGGCTAGCAGGATACAGGAAAGACAGGATAAACCCAATGTCAGAGGGAAAAACGAACTTCACAGAGACTAAGAGCGGCCAGGAACACCTGAAGGAACAAATGATAACCAGGCACAGAGGGACGGCAGGAAGCAGTTTAAATACCCAAAGGCAGGGTAGCACTTCTGGGTAACAGACCTCCAGAACCATAGAGAGGACAATAAGGAAGACCGACTTCTGGGTACTAGTCCTCCAGGACCATAGAGGAGACGAAGAGGAGCGCCGACAGAAGATCAGAAGTGCACACACGCAGCACTGAACCTGGTATGCGCGCGCACGAGAAGCAGAGGCCGGGAGCGAGCGAGGAGGCGGCAGCAGCGGTATGATACCGATCTCGGCATAGGGAGAGGTTGCTGCAGATTCGTCAGAAGCAGGGATGGAAGTAGGAAGTAGGGAAGTAGGGAGGGAAGATTAACCCCCAAACCGCTTGTGCTGTAGCGATTTCCACTGTCCAAAACCACCTTTTGTTTGCAGGGACAGTGGAGGGTATATCTTTGTGCATCAGCTCTGTAGCTTATTAGGCTGCCTTATAAGGCTCACCGATAGCTGCATTGCTGTTTGCAGGCTGCTGTGCAAACCCACTGCTTTTTTAAAAGCAAAAATCCTGTTGCTCCTTTCTGCACAGTTCTTGTTTATTTGTCCACACTTTTGTGTGCAGCAGTCCTTTTTATTGCTGCCATACTTGTCCTGAGATTATTGTAGGGAGATTGAAATTGTACTACAGTCCTTGTATTTTTTCATAGATCTTCCAGCCACTTTCTGCCACTTATATTGTGTTGTGTTATACACTGGGCCTGAGTTTTGCTGCAGTCTCCCACACAAAAAAGGGAGATTTAAATTGCCACTAAGTGGATCTATGTCAGTTCTGTTTGTCGTATATCTGCAAGCCACGTTCTGCCACTTACATTGTGTAGTGTAATACACTGGGCCTGAGTTTTGCTGCAGTCTCCCACCCACAAAAGGGAGATTTAAATTGCCACTAAGTGTATCTACGTCAGTTCTGTTTGTCGTATATCTGCCAGCCACGTTCTGCCACTTACATTGTGTAGTGTAATACACTGGGCCTGAGTTTTGCTGCAGTCTCCCACCCAAAAAAGGGAGATTTAAATTGCCACTAAGTGGATCTACATCAGTTCTGTTTGTCGTATATCTGCCAGCCACGTTCTGCCACTTACATTGTGTAGTGTAATACACTGGGCCTGAATTGTGGTGCAGTCTCCCACCCAAAAAAGGGAGAATTAAATTGCCACTAAGTGGATCTACGTCAGTTCTGTTTGTCGTATATCTGCAAGCCACGTTCTGCCACTTACATTGTGTGGTGTAATACACTGGGCCTGAGTTTTGCTGCAGTCTCCCACACAAAAAAGCGAGATTTAAATTGCCACTAAGTGGATCTACGTCAGTTCAGTTTGTCGTATATCTGCCAGCCACGTTCTGCCACTTACATTGTGTGGTGTAATACACTGAGCCTGAGTTTTGCTGCAGTCTCCCACCCAAAAAAAGGGAGATTTAAATTCTCAAAAAGTTTAGATACACCTTCTACCTTGTTTTACAGTGCCATATAATGGTTGTTATTTTGGTTACATTTTCCCAAAAATGAGGGTCTGGTGGAAGAGGCCGTGGGCGGTCTTTGCCAGCTGATACTGATGGTGGTGGTGGTGGTGGTGGTGGTGGAGCATCTGGTGGTAGTGGGAAAAGCAAAATAGCACCTAAGGCTGGAGGTGTTGAGCCAGCGTCATCGTCTGGCTACACAAGGCCTCGAAGGCTCCCTTATCTTGGAGTAGGAAAACCGCTTTTAAAGCCAGAGCAGCAGGAAAAAGTTTTGGCTTGCTGACTCAGTCTCTAGCTCTTTTGCCTCCTTTTCTGACAGTTCAAAATATAAAAGCAGCCAGTCATCAGTGGATGCTCACGGTCAGGAACAAGTCGCTTCCTTGTGTCCTTCACCTACACCAAAAGTGAAGGATGTGTCAGGCGACACCACAGGTTACTCCATGGAGCTCTTTACACATACCGTGCCTGGGTTAGAAAGGGAAATTGTTAACAGCCCATTACAAGATGAATTGGACATGGAGTGCACTGATGCACAGCCACAGCTAGATTATTATGCTGTTCCATTGACTCAGATCACTACATTGCCCTCGCAGTGTACTGAGCCAGAAACTGACCCTGATGAGACTATGGTGCCCCATCCCAAACGCTATAGCACCTTACACGGTGACACAGAGAAAGGTGCACATGACATTGAAGAGGAGGTGATAGATGACCCAGTTGTTGACCCAGATTGGCAGCCATTGGGGGAAGAGGGTGCCACTGACAGTAGCTCAGAAGCAGAGGAGGATGATCCGCAGCAGCCATCAACATCAAGTCCTTCAGTGTTTTGAGGAATGCACACGGCTGGTAAGTGCAGACAACGCCATCATAAGCATGAGCATCCCACTAATGTGTCTGCTGATGCAAAGTTTGACGCACATTAGGGAGCAGGCATCTGCAGCCGAGGAGGAGGGAAGCCTTGATGACAGTCAGCCATTGTCTACTCAGGGAACTCTCCTGGACGAGGTGGTGGATGAAGAGGAGGAGGAGGATGATGGGGATGAATATTTATGGGAGGAGGATGCTTCTCAGGGGGCTATAGAAACTGGTGGCGTTGCAAGGTCAGGTACAGGGATTTTGCGGGAGACAAGTGATATTGATTTGCAAGAAAGTGCTCCTCAACCCAGCACAAGCAGTGAATTGACACCTGGAACATTGGCCCACATGGCTGAGTATGCCTTGTGTATCCTAAAAAGGGACCCCCGCATTATCAAAATGATGACCGATGATGATTACTGGTTGGCCTGCCTCCTGGATCCACGATATAAGGGAAAATTACAAAATATCATGCCACATGAGAACCTTGAGCAAATATTGGCTACCAAACAAGCAACTCTTGTAGACCGTTTGGTTCAGGCATTCCCAGCACAAAGCGTCGGTGATGGTTCTCACACAAGCTGTAGGGGGCAACATGGCAGAGGTGTTAGAGGTGCACAAATCAGAGGTGGCATTGGACAGAGTGGTTTTATGACTAGGTTGTGCAGTGATTTCGCAATGACCGCAGACACGACAGGTACTGCTGCATCGATTCAAAGTGAGAGGAGACAGCATTTGTCCAGTATGGTTACAAACTACTTTTCCGCCCTTATCGATGTTCTCCCTCACAGGTCATTCCCCTTTGATTACTGGGCATCTAACATAGACACCTGGCCTGAATTGGCAGAATATGCATTACAGGAGCTCGCTTGCCCTGCTGCTAGTGTGCTATCAGAAAGAGTCTTCAGTGCTGCTGGTTCAATACTGACCAAAAAAAGGACTCGTCTGGCTACCCAAAATGTTGATGATCTAGCCTTCATTAAAATGAACCAATCATGGATTTCAAATTATTTTGCCCCACCTTCCCCTGCTGACACCTAGCTTGCCTGAAAAATGTCTTGGTTTTGGCCTCCTCTTACTGACTGCTCCAATTCCTCCATTTGCAGCTGCTGAATGTACACCATAGGCCATTTTTTTACCTCCCTAAATGGGCTGACTCCCCCCACAGGGCCGTGGTCACCACCTGGCGCAAGCACCCGTGCAAGTGCCGTTTGCCTGGACAGGTGGGTGTGCCCACTCTTGGGCGACGGCACTGGCACAGGGTCCCTCATAGTACAATGAAGTGTCTCTGACGGTGGTGGTGCACAACCAACGTCAGACACACCGTCGTAATATGAGGGGCCCTGTGCCAGTACCGCCGCCCACGAGAGAGTGTTCCCCCCAGGTTGAACAGTGCTCTACCACTTGCAAAACTTACCTCTCCCTGCTCCACCACAGTGTAGTCTGTGCTGCTAAATCCTTCACTGACACTGCCAATACAAATTTGTTCAAATGATAGATGATAGTAAAAATATACAGGGGCCTTGGCCTCCATTTAGACCAGTTAATACTTTACGCCAACTACCACTGTCTGCTACTCTGCAGAGGAGCCCACCCCTGTACCTAGCTATGCCACCTGTTTATTTATGAACATTTTTTTGGCAGACATTTAGCTCACTTTATTATTTTGGCCTACTAACTGTGTCAGCCACTCCTTACAGTTGTCCTCCACTGAACAAAGCTATGCCGACTGTGTACTCCTGTAACCAATTTTGAACTGCATTTAGCCTACTTTTTTTATTTTAGGCCTACTACGTGTGTCTGTCTGCGCCACTCAATACAGCTGTCCTCCACTGAACAAAGCTATTCCGCCTGTGTACTCCTGTAACCAATTTTGAACTGCATTTAGCCTACTTTTTTATTTTAGGCCTACTAAGTCTGTCTGCGCCACTCCTTACAGTTGACCTCCACTGAACAAAGCTATGCCACCTGTGTACTCCTGTAACCAATTTTGAACTGCATTTAGCCTACTTTTTTATTTTAGGCCTACTACATGTGTCTGTCTGCGCCACTCAATACAGCTGTCCTCCACTGAACAAAGCTATTCCGCCTGTGTACTCCTGTAACCAATTTTGAACTGCATTTAGCCTACTTTTTTATTTTAGGCTTACTAAGTCTGTCTGTACCACTCCTTACAGTTGACCACCACTGAACAAAGCTAAGCCGCCTGTGTACTCCTGTAACCAATTTTGAACTGCATTTAGCCTACTGTTTTATTTTAGGCCTACTAAGTCTGTCTGTGCCAATCCTTACAGTTGACCTCCACTGAACAAAGCTATGCCGCCGGTTTAGTCCTGTTACCAGTTTTGAACTGCATTTAGCCTACTTATTTGGGCGTACTAACTGTGTCTGCCTCCCATTACAGTTGTCCTCCTCCACTGCACACAGCAATGCCGCCTGTTTAGTCCTGTTACCAATTTTGAACTGCATTTAGCCTACTTTAATATTTGGGCCTACTAACTGTGTCTGCCACTCATTACAGTTGTCCTCCACTGAACAAAGCTATGCCGCCTGTTTACTCCTGTAACCAATTTTGAACTGCATTTAGCCTACTTTTCTTATTTTAGGCCTACTACGTGTGTCTGTCTGTGCCACTCAATACAGCTGTCCTCCACTGAACAAAGCTATGCCATCTGTGTATTCCTGTAACCAATTTTGAACTGCATTTAGCCTACTTTTTTTATTTTAGGCCTACTAAGTCTGTCTGTGCCACTCCTTACAGTTGACCTCCACTGAACAAAGCTATGCCGCCTGTGTACTCCTGTAACCAATTTTGAACTGCATTTAGCCTACTTATTTGGGCCTACTAACTGTGTCTGCCTCCCATTACAGTTGTCCTCCTCCACTGAACAAAGCTATGCCGCCTGTTTAGTCCTGTTACCAGTTTTGAACTGCATTTAGCCTACTTATTTGGGCCTACTAACTGTGTCTGCTGTTGTGAATTCTGCTTTTGGGCTCCCTCCTGTGGTTGTAGGTGGTAATGCAGTTGCCCCTGAGTTGCAGTCCTGGTCAGGTGTATCTGCTGATTGCAGATCTGACTGGGGTATTTAGGCGTGCAGGATTCATTACTCCTTGCCAGTTGTCAATTGTTGTTGGGAGGTGTAGGACCTCTGCCTGGTTCCTCCTGCCTTTCTGCCAAATCAGCAAAGATAAGTGTCTGGTTCTTTTTCCCTGTGGCACACATGTTGTGTGCTTCACAATTCAGTGCTATTCTTTGTGTTTTCTTGTCCAGCTTAGATTGTGTCAGTATTTTCTCAGTCTTGCTGGATTCTCTGGAGTGGCAGATATACATTCCATGTCTTTAGTTAGATTGTGGAACTTTTTGTATTATCTGCTGTGGATATTTTTGGAAGGGTTTTAATACTGACCGCCTAGTTATCTGTCCTATCCTTTCCTATTTAGCTAGAGTGGCCTCTTTTGCTAAATCCTGTTTTCTACCTGTGTGTGTCTATTCTTCTCCTACTCACAGTCATTATTCGTGGGGGGCTGCCTATCCTTTGGGGGTCTGCTCTGATCCAAGATAGCATTCCCATTTCCATCTATAGGGGTATTTTGTCCTCTGGCTGTGTCGAGGTGTCTAGGGAGTGTTAGGCACACCCCACGGCTACTTCTAGTTGCGGTGTTAGTTCAGGATTGCGGTCAGTACAGGTTCCACCGACTCCAGAGAAAGTTTCATGCGGCTCCAAGGTCACCAGATCATAACAGTACAACTGGCCCATAATGAGTTAAATGCATCTCAGAAGAAGGGAAGAAAAGTGTTGAGCCATTTTTTTTTCTGCAGTCTGTTTTGTATTTTTTTCCCTCTTTATTTATGGGTGGCTGAGGAGTCTTGTGCCAGCATGGATGTTCAGGAATTAGCTTCTCGTGTAGACCAGCTTGCTGCTAGGGTACAGGGTATTTCTGATTATATTGTTCAGACTCCAGCTTTAGAACCAAAGATTCCTACTCCTGATTTGTTTTTTGGTGATATTTCCAAATTTTGGGGGTTTAAAAAGAATTGTAAATTGTTTTTTGCTCTGAGATTGCGATCCTCCGGTGATTCCATTCAGCAGGTTAAAATTGTCATCTCCCTGCTGCGTGGTGATCCACATGATTGGGCATTTTCCCTGGAATCTGGGAATCCGGCCTTGCTTAATGTAGATTCCTTTTTTCAGGCTTTAGGTTTATTATATGATGAACCTAATTCTGTGGATCAAGCAGAGGAAACTTTGTTGGCCCTGTCTCAGGGTCAAGAGGCAGCAGAATTGTTTTGTCAGAAATTTAGAAAATGGTGTGTGTTGACTAAATGGAATGATGATGCTTTGGCGGCAATTTTCAGAAAGGGTCTTTCTGAATCCGTTAAAGATGTTATGGTGGGGTTTCCCACGCCTTCCGGTCTGAGTGATTCTATGTCTCTGGCCATTCAGATTGATCGGCGCTTGCGGGAGCGTAGAACTGTGCGTGCTGTGGCGTCGTCCTCAGAGCCAATTCCTGAGCCAATGCAGTGTGATAGGATTTTGTCTAGAACGGAACGACAAGGATTCAGACGTGAGAATGGGTTGTGTTATTATTGTGGCGACTAGGGTTGAGCGAAACGGGTCGTTCATTTTCATAAGTCGCCGACTTTTGGCAAAGTCGGCGTCTCATGAAACCCGACCCGATCCCTGTGTGGGGTCGGCCATGCGGTACGCGATCTTGGCGCCAAAGTCGCGTTTCGTATGACGCGATTAGCGCCATTTTCTCAGCCAATGAATGAGCGTGGGCAGAGTGATGACATGGGTGTTAGGGGAGTGAACGCCTATCGTCATGCTATCGCTTGTGCGCAGTAGCGATTTGGAATGTGCAAATCGAAATTTTCTGTTCTGGGACGGAGGGGAGAGAGAGAGAGAGAGAGAGAGAGAGAGAGAGAGAGAGAGAGAGAGAAAAAAAAAAATAAATAAATAATATCTTCACTGGGTTTCGTGTTTCGGCCAAAACCCGACTTTTCACTGTGGTCGGCCGATTTCACTCGACTCGACTTTTAAGACGGTCGGGTTTCACAAAACCCGACTCGACCCTAAAAAACTAAAGGTCGCTCAACCCTAGTGGCGACGCGTCTCATGTCATTTCAGTCTGCCCTAAGTGGACAAAGAGGATCGCTACCATCAGTACTGTACAACCTAAATTTCTGTTATCGGTGTCCTTGATTTGCTCATTGTCATCATTCTCTGTCATGGCGTTTGTGGATTCAGGCACCGCCTTGAACTTAATGGATTTTGAGTTTGCCAGGCGTTGTGGTTTTCCCTTGCAGCCTTTGCAGAACCCTATTCCTTTAAGGGGGATTGATGCTACACCTTTGGCTAAAAATAAGCCTCAGTTTTGGACACAGGTGACCATGCCCATGGCGCCAGCCCATCAGGAAGATTGTCGATTTCTGGTGTTGCATAATTTGCATGATGTTATCGTGCTGGGTTTCCCGTGGTTGCAGGTACATAATCCTGTATTGGATTGGAAATCTGTGTCTGTGACTAGTTGGGGTTGTCAGGGGGTTCATAATGATGTTCCTTTGATGTCAATCTCCTCTTCTTCCTCTTCTGAAATTCCAGAGTTTTTGTCTGATTTTCAGGATGTATTCGATGAGCCCAAGTCCAGTTCCCTGCCACCGCACAGGGACTGTGATTGTGCTATTGACCTGATTCCAGGCAGTAAGTTTCCTAAGGGTCGACTTTTCAACCTGTCTGTGCCTGAACATACCGCCATGCGGAGTTATGTTAAGGAGTCTTTGGAGAAAGGGCATATTTGGCCATCTTCTTCACCATTAGGAGCAGGGTTTTTTTTTGTTGCTAAGAAGGATGGCTCCTTGAGACCTTGTATTGATTATCGCCTCTTGAATAAGATCACAGTCAAGTTTCAATACCCTTTACCTTTGCTTTCCGATTTGTTTGCTAGGATTAAGGGGGCTAGTTGGTTTACTAAGATTGACCTTCGGGGGGCATATAATCTTGTTCGTATTAAACAGGGTGATGAATGGAAAACTGCGTTTAATACGCCCGAAGGCCATTTTGAATACCTTGTGATGCCATTCAGGCTCACTAACACTCCATCTGTTTTTCAATCCTTCATGCATGATATCTTCCGGACTTATATTGATAAATTCTTGATTGTATATTTGGACGATATTTTGATTTTTTCCGATGATTGGAAGTCTCATGTGGAACAGGTCAGGATAGTATTTCAGATCCTTCGTGACAATGGTTTGTTTGTGAAGGGGTCTAAGTGTCTCTTTGGGGTGCAGAAGGTTTCTTTTTTGGGCTTTATTTTTTCTCCCTCATCTATGGAGATGGATCCGGTTAAGGTTCAGGCCATTCATGATTGGATTCAACCCACATCCGTGAAGAGCCTTCAGAAATTTTGGGGTTTTGCAAATTTTTATTGCCGTTTCATTGCTAACTTCTCCAGCGTGGTTAAACCCTTGAATGATTTGACGAAAAAAGGCGCTGATGTGGCGAATTGGTCCTCTGCGGCTGTCTCTGCCTTTCAGGAGCTTAAACGCCGATTTACTTCTGCTCCGGTATTGCGCCAACCAGATGTTTCTCTTCCGTTTCAGGTTGAGATTGATGCTTCTGAGATTGGGGCAGGGGCCGTTTTGTCTCAGAGGGATTCTGTTGGTTCTTTGATGAAACCGTGTGCCTTCTTCTCCCGCAAGTTTTCGCCTGCAGAACGCAATTATGATGTCGGCAATCGGGAGTTGTTGGCTATGAAGTTGGCGTTTGAGGAGTGGCGACATTGGCTTGAGGGAGCTAAGCACCGTATTGTGGTCCTGACCGATCATAAGAATTTGATTTACCTCGAGCCTACCAAACGGCTGAGTCCTAGACAGGCTCGATGGTCCTTGTTTTTTTCCCGTTTTGATTTTGTGGTTTCGTATCTTCCGGGTTCTAAGAATATTAAGGCTGATGCCCTTTCTAGGAGTTTTTTGCCTGATTCTCCTGAGGCCCTTGAACCGGTCGGCATTCTGAAAGAAGGGGTGGTCCTTTCTGCCATTTCCTCTGATTTACGGCGGGTTCTTCAGGAATTTCAGGCTGATAGACCTGACCGCTGTCCTGTGGGGAAATTGTTTGTTCCTGACAGATGGACTAGTAGAGTGATTTCTGAGGTTCACTGTTCTGTGTTGGCTGGTCATCCTGGTATTTTTGGTACCAGAGATTTGGTTGGTAGGTCCTTTTGGTGGCCTTCGTTGTCACGTGATGTGTGTTCTTTTGTGCAGTCCTGTGGGACTTGTGCGTGGGTTACTTTTGCCATTGCCGGTTCCTGAGAGGCCCTGGACGCATATTTCTATGGATTTTATTTCTGATCTTCTGGTTTCCCAGAGGATGTCGGTTATCTGGGTTGTTTGTGACCGGTTTTCTAAGATGGTTCATTTGGTGCCTTTGCCTAAATTGCCTTCCTCTTCAGAGTTGGTTCCGTTGTTTTTTCAGCATGTGGTTCGTTTGCATGGTATTCCAGAGAATATTGTGTCCGACAGAGGTTCCCAGTTTGTTTCTAGGTTTTGGCGGGCCTTTTGTGCTAGGCTGGGCATTGATTTGTCTTTTTCTTCTGCATTCCATCCTCAGACAAATGGCCAGACCGAGCGAACTAATCAGACTTTGGAGATTTATTTGAGATGCTTTGTGTCTGCCGATCAGGATGATTGGGTGGCCTTTTTGCCATTGGCCGAGTTTGCCATTAATAATCGGGCTAGTTCGGCTACTTTGGTTTTTACTTTTTTTTGTAATTTTGGTTTTCATCCTCGTTTTTCTGCTGGGCAGGTTGAGCCTTCTGACTGTCCTGGTGTGGATTCTGTGGTTGACAGGTTGCAGCAGATTTGGGCTCATGTGGTGGAAAATTTGGTGTTGTCTCAGGAGGAGGCTCAACGTTTTGCTAACCGTCGTCGGTGTGTTGGTTCCCGGCTTCGGGTTGGGGATTTGGTTTGGTTGTCTTCCCGTCATGTTCCTATGAAGGTCTCTTCCCCTTATAGGATTTCTGAGATTATTAATCCAGTGTCTTTTCGATTGGCGCTTCCGGCCTCTTTTGGTATCCATAATGTCTTCCATAGATCTTTATTGCGGAAATATGTGGTGCCCGTTGTTCCCTCTGTTGATCCTCCGGCCCCTGTTTTGGTTGATGGGGAGTTGGAGTATGTGGTTGAGAAGATTTTGGATTCTCGTTTTTCGAGGCGGAGGCTTCAGTACCTTGTCAAATGGAAGGGTTATGGCCAGGAGGATAATTCTTGGGTTTTTGCTTCTGATGTCCATGCTGCTGATTTGGTTCATGCTTTTCATCTGGCTCGTCCTGGTCGGCCTGGGGGCTCTGATGAGGGTTCGGTGACCCCTCCTCAAGGGGGGGTACTGTTGTGAATTCTGCTTTTGGGCTCCCTCCGGTGGTTGTAGGTGGTAATGCAGTTGCCCCTGAGTTGCAGTCCTGGTCAGGTGTATCTGCTGATTGCAGATCTGACTGGGGTATTTAGGCGTGCAGGATTCATTAGTCCTTGCCAGTTGTCAATTGTTGTTGGGTAAGACCTCTGCCTGGTTCCTCCTGCCTTTCTGCCAAATCAGCAAAGATAAGTGTCTGGTTCTTTTTCCCTGTGGCACACATGTTGTGTGCTTCACAATTCAGTGCTATTCTTTGTGTTTTCTTGTCCAGCTTAGATTGTGTCAGTATTTTCTCAGTCTTGCTGGATTCTCTGGAGTGGCTGATATACATTCCATGTCTTTAGTTAGATTGTGGAACTTTTTGTATTATCTGCTGTGGATATTTTTGGAAGGGTTTTAATACTGACCGCCTAGTTATCTGTCCTATCCTTTCCTATTTAGCTAGAGTGGCCTCTTTTGCTAAATCCTGTTTTCTACCTGTGTGTGTCTATTCTTCTCCTACTCACAGTCATTATTCGTGGGGGACTGCCTATCCTTTGGGGGTCTGCCCTGAGGCAAGATAGCATTCCCATTTCCATCTATAGGGGTATTTAGTCCTCTGGCTGTGTCGAGGTGTCTAGGAAGTGTTAGGCACACCCCACGGCTACTTCTAGTTGCGGTGTTAGTTCAGGATTGCGGTCAGTACAGGTTCCACCGACTCCAGAGAAAGTTTCATGCGGCTCCAAGGTCACCAGATCATAACAGTCTGCCTCCCATTACAGTTGTCCTCCTCCACTGAACAAAGCTATGCCGCCTGTTTAGTCCTTTTACCAGTTTTGAACTGCATTTAGCCTACTTATTTGCTCCTACTAACTGTCTTTACCTCCCATTACAGTTGTCCTCCTCCACTGAACAAAGCTATGCCGCCTGTTTAGTCCCTTTACCAGCTTTGAACTGCATTTAGCCTACTTATTTATTTTAGGCCTACTAAGTCTGTCTGCACCACTCCTTACAGTTGACCTCCACTGAACAAAGCTATGCCGCCTGTGTACTCCTGTGTTATGACCTGGTGGTTAAGAGGCCACACTGATATGACCTGGTGGCTAAAACGCAACATGGGACGAGCTCTGAGGAGGTGGTATCTCTACTGACCACAGTCCCTAATCCTAACAACAACACTAGTAATAGCCGTGGGATGTTCCTGACTCTCCCTAGACACCTCTTCACAGCCTAAGAATTAACTACCCCTAAAGAAGGAAATAGAAAGCTATCTTGCCTCAGAGAAAACCCCAAAAGGAAAGATAGCCCCCCACAAATATTGACTGTGAGTGGAGAGGGAAATGACGTACACAGAAATGAAATCAGATTCAGCAAAGGAGGCCAATACTAAACTTGATAGACAGAGAGAAAAGGATACTGTGCGGTCAGTATTAAAAAACTACAAAAATCCACGCAGAGGTTACAAAAATGATCTCCACACCGACTCACAGTGTGGAGGGGCAAATCTGCTACCCCAGAGCTTCCAGCTAGCCTGAATATGACATAGTGACAAGCTGGACAAAAAGAGACATATTTGCAAAGCAATAGAGTCCAAAACAAATGGACAAACAAGAACTAGCAGAAACTTATCTTTTGCTGACAAGGACAGGCCATATGAGAAATCCAAGGAGAGAACCAAATCCAACCTAAGACATTGACAGCTGGCATGAACTAAAGCCCAGAGCAGGTTTAAATAACAAACCCAGGCAAGGCGATTAGTGAAGGCAGCTGCTACAGCTACCTAACGGAGCAGCAGTTCCACTCGAAACCACCAGAGGGTGCCCAAGGGCAGAACCCACAAAAATACCATCAGCAACCACAGGAGGGAGCTCCAGAACGGAATTCACAACACTCCTGTAACCAATTTTGAACTGCATTTAGCCTACTTTTTTATTTTAGGCCTACTAAGTCTGTCTGCGCCACTCCTTACAGTTGACCT
This sequence comes from Ranitomeya variabilis, assembly GCF_051348905.1. NCBI lineage: Eukaryota > Metazoa > Chordata > Amphibia > Anura > Dendrobatidae > Ranitomeya > Ranitomeya variabilis. The sequence goes on from NC_135233.1 coordinate 878,461,552, forward strand.
CCACTGAACAAAGCTATGCCGCCTGTGTACTCCTGTAACTAATTTTGAACTGCATTTAGCCTACTTTTTTATTTTAGGCCTACTACATCTATCTGCGCCACTCCTTACAGTTGACCTCCACTGAACAAAGCTATGCCGCCTGTGTACTCCTGTAACCAATTTTGAACTGCATTTAGCCTACTTTTTTATTTTAGGCCTACTAAGTCTGTCTTTCCCACTCCTTACAGTTGACCTCCACTGAACAAAGCTATGCCGCCTGTTTAGTCCTGTTACAGTTTTGATCTGCATTTAGCCTACTTTAATATTTGGGCCTACTAACTGTGTCTGCCACTCATTACAGTTGTCCTCCACTGAACAAAGCTATGCCACCTGTGTACTCCTGTAACCAATTTTGAACTGCATTTAGCCTACTTTTTTATTTTAGGCCTACTACCTGTGTCTGTCTGTGCCACTCAATACAGCTGTCCTCCACTGAACAAAGCTATGCCACCTGTGTACTCCTGTAACCAATTTTGAACTACATTTAGCCTACTTTTTTATTTTAGGCCTACTTTGTCTGTCTGCGCCACTCCTTACAGTTCACCTCCACTGAACAAAGCTATGCCGCCTGTTTAGTCCTGTTACCAGTTTTGAACTGCATTTAGCCTACTTATTTGGGCCTACTAACTGTGTCTGCCTCCCATTACAGTTATCCTCCTCCACTGAACAAAGCTATGCCACCTGTTTAGTCCTTTTACCAGTTTTGAACTGCATTTAGCCTACTTATTTGGGCCTACTACCTGTCTCTGCCTCCCATTAGAGTTGTCCTCCTCCACTGAACAAAGCTATGCCGCCTGTTTAGTCCTTTTACCAGCTTTGAACTGCATTTAGCCTACTTATTTATTTTAGGCCTACTACATGTGTCTGTCTGCGCCACTCAATACAGCTGTCCTCCACTGAACAAAGCTGAGCCTCAATTTTTATCCTGTTTCGAATATTGAACTGCATTTGGCCTACTTGTTTGGTTGGGCTTACTAACGGTGTCTGCCGCTGCTTGTTGTTCTCCTCCATGGAAAAAAGCTGAGCCTCAATTTTCATCCTGTTTCGAATATTAAACTGCATTTGGCCTACTTGTTTGGTTGGGCCTACTAACGGAGTTTGCCGCTGCTTGTTGTTCTCCTCCACTGAACAATGCTGAGCCTCAATTTTCATCCTGTTTCGAATATTAAACTGCATTTGGCCTACTTATTTGGTTGGGCCTACTAATGGTGTCTGCCGCTCCTTGCTTTTCTCCTCCACTGAACAAAGCTGAGCCTCAGTTTTCATCCTGTTTCAAATATTAAACTGCATTTGGCCTACTTGTTTGGTTGGGCCTACTAATGGTGTCTGCCGCTGCTTGTGGTTCTCCACTGAACAAAGCTGAGCCTCAATTTTCATCCTGTTTTGAATATTAAACTGCATTTGGCCTACTTGTTTGGTTGGGCCTACTAATGGTGTCTGCCGATGCTTGTTGTTCTCCTCCACTGAACAAAGCTGAGCCTCAATTTTTATCCTGTTACGATTATTAAACTGCATTTGGCCTACTTGTTTGGTTGGGCCTACTAACGGTGTCTACCGCTGCTTGTTGTTCTACTCCACTGAACAAAGCTGAGCCTCAATTTTCATCCTTTTTCGAATAATAAACTGCATTTGGCCTACTTGTTTGGTTGGGCCTACTAATGGTGTCTGCCGCTACTTGCTTTTCTCCTCCACTGAGCAAAGCTGAGCCTCAGTTTTCATCCTGTTTCAAATATTAAACTGCATTTGGCCTACTTGTTTGGTTGGGCCTACTAATGGTGTCTGCCGCTGCTTGTGGTTCTCCACTGAACAAAGCTAAGCCTCAATTTTCATCCTGTTTTGAATATTAAACTGCATTTGGCCTACTTGTTTGGTTGGGCCTACTAATGGTGTCTGCCGCTGCTTGTTGTTCTCCTCCACTGAACAAAGCTGAGCCTCAATTTTTATCCTGTTACGAATATTAAACTGCATTTGGCCTACTTGTTTGGTTGGGCCTACTAACGGTGTCTGCCGCTGCTTGTTGTTCTACTCCACTGAACAAAGCTGAGCCTCAATTTTCATCCTTTTTCGAATAATAAACTGCATTTGGCCTACTTGTTTGGTTGGGCCTACTAATGGTGTCTGCCGCTACTTGCTTTTCTCCTCCACTGAACAAAGCTGAGCCTCAATTTTCATCCTGTTTTGAATATTAAACTGCATTTGGCCTACTTTTTTGGTTGGGCCTACTAACGGTGTCTGCCGCTGCTTGTTGTTCCCCTCCACTGAACAAAGCTGAGCCTCAATTTTCATCCTGTTTCGAATATTAAACTGCATTTGGCCTACTTGTTTGGTTGGGCCTACTAATGGTGTCTGCCGCTCCTTGCTTTTCTCCTCCACTGAACAAAGCTGAGGCTCAGTTTTCATCCTGTTTCAAATATTAAACTGCATTTGGCCTACTTGTTTGGTTGGGCCTACTAACGATGTCTGCCGCTGCTTGTTGTTCTCCTCCACTGAACAAAGCTGAGCCTTAATTTTCATTCTGTTTTGAATATTAAACTGCATTTGGCCTACTTGTTTGGTTGAGCCTACTAATGGTGTCTGCCGCTGCTTGTTGTTCTCCTCCACTGAACAAAGCTGAGCCTCAATTTTTATCCTGTTTCGAATATTAAACTGCATTTGGCCTACTTGTTTGCTTGGGCCTACTAACGGTGTCTGCCGCTGCTTGTTGTTCTCCTCCACTGAACAAAGCTGAGCCTCAATTTTCATCCTGTTTCCAATATTAAACTGCATTTGGCCTACTTGTTTGTTTGGGCCTACTAACGGTGTCTGCCGCTGCTTGTTGTTCTCCTCCACTGAACAAAGCTGAGCCTCAATTTTCATCCTGTTTCGAATATTAAACTGCATTTGACCTACTTGTTTGGTTGGGCCTACTAACGGTGTCTGCTGCTGCTTGTTGTTCTCCTCCACTGATCAAAGCTGAGCCTCAATTTTCATCCTGTTTCGAATATTAACCTGCATTTGGCCTACTTGTTTGGTTGGGCCTACTAACGGTGTCTGCCGCTGCTTGTTGTTCTCCTCCACTGAACAAAGCTGAGCCTCAATTTTCATCCTGTTTCGAATAATAAACTGCATTTGGCCTACTTGTTTAATTGGGCCTACTAATGGTGTCTGCCGCTACTTGCTTTTCTCCTCCACTGAACAAAGCTGAGCCTCAATTTTCATCCTGTTTCCAATATTAAACTGCATTTGGCCTACTTGTTTGTTTGGGCCTACTAACGGTGTCTGCCGCTGCTTGTTGTTCTCCTCCACTGAACAAAGCTGAGCCTCAATTTTCATCCTGTTTCGAATATTAAACTGCATTTGGCCTACTTGTTTGTTTGGGCCTACTAATGGTGTCTGCCGCTGCTTGTTGTTCTCCTCCACTGAACAAAGCTGAGCCTCAATTTTCATCCTGTTTCGAATATTAAACTGCATTTGGCCTACTTGTTTGGTTGGGCCTACTAACGGTGTCTGCTGCTGCTTGTTGTTCTCCTCCACTGATCAAAGCTGAGCCTCAATTTTCATCCTGTTTCGAATATTAACCTGCATTTGGCCTACTTGTTTGGTTGGGCCTACTAACGGTGTCTGCCGCTGCTTGTTGTTCTCCACTGAACAAAGCAGTGCAGCCTGTTTAGTCCTGTTACCAATTTTGAACTGCATTTGGCCCACTTTATTACTTGGGCCTACTAACTGTGTCTGCCAGTCAGTACCGTTTTCCTCCACTGAACAAAGCAATGCTGCCTGTTTAGTCCTGTTTTGAACTGCATTTAGCCTACTTTATTATTTGGGCCTATATCTGTGTTTACTCCTCATCCTGCCCATTGCCCAGCCACTGCTAGATAAGTCTGCTGGGACATTGACCCAGACGACTACATTCCCCTAGCACTCTACACAGCCAGAATCTGACTCTGCTGAAAGTCAGGTTCCCCTTCCCGCATACTATACCACCTTACACGGGGACAAAGAGGAAGGTGCAGATGAAAGTGCAGGTTCCTTCATCAGGTGGGGGGGCATACTCGCTGGCAACATCACTGGCACAGGGCCCCTCATAGTACGCAAAAGTGTCTCTGCTGGTGGGAGGCGCCCCCGCCGTCAAACACACCGCCGTACTTTGAGGGGCCCTGTGCCAGTGCCAATGCGAATGAGTGGGCCCCCACGCTTGCTCAGGATCACAGCACTTGCAAAGTTTAAATACTTACCTCTCCCTGCTCCACCGCCGTGACGTAGTCCGCTATTCCTGGGCCCACGAAAAACTTGAGCCAGCCCTACCCCCAATTTTCAATGCCTAACTATTATTATAAGGTAAATTAAGATTGACAAGCTTAAGTAACAAGAATTGATGTTTCTGGCATTAAAATGGGCACTGTAGGTGTTTTCCTGTCCTGCACTCACTGCCAACTTTGATTCCTTATTGACTGGCATTGGGTTTCGTGTTTCGGTCGGCCCCCGACTTTTCGCAATAATCGGCCGATTTCACCTGACCCGACTTTTCACAAAGTCTGGTTTCGCCGAACCCGACTCGATCCGAAAAAAGTAAAAGTCGCTCAACTCTAATGGTCGGTGTACTCCAGCGTGCACATCATTAAGAGTGGAGTGCACTTCACCAGGTTAATGAATAGCCCCCAAATTGTATCAAACATTCAGCAACTGTGAAATGTGTGCTGGAAAAACAAGGCCCATGCATGTATAGATGTAGCCAATGCACCATCTTGATAACTTGTCTCAGAATGTTATCTCTCGTAAATGGAACATGTCAGACCCCCCCAAATTAATTATATGGCTGTGCAGCACTTTAAAAAATATGCCAGCGGAACTCTTTAAGAGCCCAGATATACTCGTATGCTTCTGGAGCAAGAAATCAGATCTTGAACTTGTGTCTGGAGGTGTATTGGGGTATGAGGATGCATGTCTAGCTTCTCAGCCTCATTCTGTATTCCAGCGCTAGCAGCATCCTTCCCTGGCTGATTGACAAGTTGTTTTCTCTGGTACTTGGCCACTGACCTGTCACTCATCCAAGGAAGGGCGCTACTAGATAGAAAATACAGAGTGAGGATGAGACGCTAGAGATGTACCCGTCACTCCTCAATGTACTTCAAGGCACAACTTCAGAACTCGATTTCTTGCTGGTGGAGAATTACATTGGTATCATAAAGGGATCCACTGGCTTATCTTTAAAGGATCACACAGTCATATCAATGATTTTGCGGTAAAAGTTTGTTACAGGTTCCCTTTAAGAGGATTAAGGTAATTTAACATTTCACAAGCCATTTACTGATGTCAAATCAGATATCAAATTATACTTTATTTGTGCAATGATATCCCTGTGTTGTGTTATCTGTGCTAAAGCGAATCTGTCAGTGAGTTTTTGCTATGTAATCTGAGAGGAGCATGATGTAGGTATTGAAACCTTCATTCCAACGATGTCTCCCTTACTGAGCTATGTTTCGCAGTTTCAATAAAATCACAGGTTTATCAGCAGGAGATTATCACTGAAAAACTCAGTGTCTTGTGCTCCCTGTTCATAACATGCCCCCCCACCACGGCTTATCAACTTTCTGTCAACATACAGTGTAGACAGACAGCTGACAAGCAGTGGGAGAGGGGGGTAAAATGAGCTCCACATTCTGAGCTCTGCTAGATTTGCAGAAGAGAAAATTGTGATATACTACTGGAATCAGAGTCTCTGTCTCTATATTATGCTACTGTTCGATTACATAGCAAAAACCTGCTGACATTCCCTTTAAGGTAAACTTTGTAAGATCAATTTACAGGACTTAGAGGGAATCTGTCAGTAAATTTATGCTTCACAATATGAGATTTGCATAAAATAGCAACTAGAACCCCTTTTATAGGAAGACAACTACTAAATCAGTATAAAAAGAAAAATAATACATAAGCATATAGAAAAGTACATAGCATAACATTGTGGTTTATACAGTGGATAGTTTAGACTTGATGGACCTAGGTCTTTTTCCAACCTGCCATCCTCCTTCTTGATTTGTTGGTTTGTGTGGATGACGCGCTCCTGCATCATCCGCACAGTCTCCCCGGCATCGCGCTCCTGTGCAGGCGTACTTAGATGTCCTGTCGAGGGCAGAGCAAAGTCCTGCAGTGCCGGGCCTGCGCACTACAGTACTTTGCTGTGCCCTCAACAGAACATATAAGTACGCCTGCACAGGAGCACAGTGCCGGGGAGACTGTGCGGATGATGCAGGGACGCGTCAGCCACATGAAGCAAGAAGGAGGATGGCATCGCAGGAAGATGGGAGGAGCTGGACCAAGAAGAGTGACATCCATCAGACTGCCCCACCTCCCAGGTGAGTATAATAAAAGTTATTTTTCTTCTCTTACAGATTGGGTTGAGGGCAGATATACAGCATTATAGAATGCTGTATATCAGCCCTGAAAGACCGTGGCTGCATCTCATATCGGCCAAACTTGGTGACAGGTTCCCTTTAATAGCAATAAAATACAAACACATTGCTTATAGCATAACTATCACTGACCTCTACTAGGAATGACACCACTAGACATACAACCAGTAAAACAAGCATGTGTATTCTCCAACTGAGGGGAGTGCAGACAAGCTAGAAATGAAGAAGAGTCACATAAATAACAGTATGTTAGACCAGATGATATCTTTAGGTTTGAAGACTGGCACAATCCATTCAGTAACAAAAAAAACTTACTTCCAAATCAAGATATATTCTTGGAAAGTCAGCAAATATGAAGAAGATGTTGAATGCAGCTTCCAATATTAATACAACCACAAATAAATCTGCAACACAAAACACATCTCTATAGCATTGATGGCATGTCCAGTCCATCTCTTCTAGAATATATGTCTTAAACATTGTTCAAAGATTATATAATCAGATGATGTCAATGTACATTATAGGGAACGTTCAGTTCAGAGACATGTTCTATAAGTCTGAATTCAGAAGTCTGGGAAACACGAAAATACAGACTGGCCGAAGGTCTCCCAATCTGAACACAACAGCTTCATAATAAGCATATTTAAGGCTGTTGACTTCAGGTCGGAAATCCATTGCCGGCAAACAAAAGCATGTCATCACTTCGAATTTGATTCCAATGATTCAGCGTTGCTTACTCACCACCTTGCATCGAGCGCAAAGTAGCTTGTCGACCAAGCACATAGCAGCAAAGATAGTCAAGATGAAAAACACATTCCAACGCTCTTCATAAATGTGCTTGTGTGCTCTTTTTCCCCAGGATAGGGTTCATTATACAAGAATGGGGGCCAGGATGGAGATCATTATAACAGGGAGGGTCCCAGGATGATGGCCATTAATATGAGATGGGGGTAGTATACCAGGAATGGACCCATGATGGGGGGCATTATACCAGGATGGGGGACATTGTTACCAGAAGGGGCGAGAATGAGGGACATTATTACATTCAGTGGCCCACAAGAGGGGACATTATACCAGGAAGGTGCTCAGGATGGGGAATATTATACCAGCAAGGGGAACATTATACCAGGAAGAGCCTAGGGTGGGGGATGTTATAATAGCAAAAGGCCCAGGACAGGGGAAATTATAACAGGAAGGGGTCTAGGATGAGATACATTGTTACAGGATGGAAGCCAGGATAGGGGAAATTATTACAGAAATGGCCCTAGGATGGGGGACATTATTAAAGGAAGGTGTTATAAATACAATTGAAAAAAATCTGTCAAGTTCTGAAACTTAATATTTGGTTGCACACCGATGGAATAAATAACTGTAATTAATAGCTTCCTATAACCTTCAAAAAGCTTTTGACATTTCTCAAATAGAATTTTGGACCACTCTTTTTTGCAAACTGCTCCAGCTTCCTCATATTTGAGGGATGCCTTCTCCAAACAGCAATTTTAAGATCTCTCTTTAGGTGTTCAATAGGATTTAGAGACATACTCATTGATTGCCACTTCAGAACTCTCCAGTGCTTTGTTAACATCCATTTTTGGGTGCTTCTTGAAGTATGTTTGGGGTCATTGTCCTGTTGGAAAACCCATGACCAAAAGTGCAAACCCAGCTTTTTGATACTGCTCAGTACATTGTGACGCAAAATCCATTGGTAATCTTCAGATTTTATGATGCCTTCCACACAGTCAAGATACCCAGTGCCAGAAGCAGCAAAACAACCCCAAAACATCCTCGGACCTCCGCCGTATTTGACTGTAGAATGATGCCAAAAAGCTCTATCATGGTCTCATCTGTCCACAAGACGCTTTCTCAGAAGGATTTTAGCTTGCTTGATTTACAGTTTGGCAAACTGCAGTCTAGATTTTTATGTCTCTGTGTCACCAATGGAGTCCTCCTGTGTCTCCTGCTATCGTGTTTCATTTCCCTTAAATGCGGATGGATAGTTGACAATGACACTGATACACCCTAAGCCTACAGGACAGCTTGAATTTCTTTGGAATTTGATTGGGGCTGCTTATCCACCATCAGGACTGCCCTGCATTGCAACATTTCATGAATTTTTTTCTCAACTGTCCATGTCCATGAACCCCGGCCCCCCATGTTATAGCCAGTCAAACCTCCCAATTGCTACACCCAGAAACCCCTCTAAGCTTATTAATATTCCCTGCATGCCTTCTGTCTCTTTCAATTGTGCCCTTTGGAATTCTCGCCCTGTGTGTAATAAACTCTCCTTCATTCATGACTTTTTCCTTTCTAACTCGCTTAATCTCCTGGCTCTTACTGAAACCTGGATCCAGCAGTCAGACACCACCGCTGCTGCTGCTCTTTTATATGGTGGACTACACTTTTCTCATACCCCAAGATCGGACAACAGAGCAGGTGGAGGCGTTGGTCTGCTCCTTTCACCCAAATGTACCTTCCAAGTTATCCCCCAAGTACCCTCACTTGTCTTCCCTTCCTTTGAGGTCCATGCAGTCAGACTCTACGTCCCCTTCTCCATGCGAGTGGCGGTGGTGTATCGTCCTCCCGGCCCCTCTCATCAGTTCCTGGATCACTTTGCCACCTGGCTTCCACACTTTCTCTCCTGTGACGCCCCCACCCTTATCATGGGTGATTTCAACATCCCCATTGCTTCTCCTCTCTCCCCATCTGCTTCTCACTTTTTATCTCTAACCTCCTCCTTCGGCCTCTCGCAGCATACTAACTCTCCAATGCATGAAGATGGAAACTCCCTTGACTTGGTCTTCTCCCGGCTTTGCTCAGTGGATGATTTCACAAACTCCCCTCTCCCACTCTCTGACCACAACCTTCTTTCATTCTCTATCAAGAACTGCCACTCCGCTCAGGTCACCCCCACTTTGCACACTTATAGAAACATACAGGCCATTAACACCCAGAAACTCATGAAGAACTTGCAGTCCTCATTGGCCCCAATCTTCTCCATCTCATGCCCTGATTCTGCTCTGAAGCATTACAATGAAACCCTGCAAAGTGCCCTGGTGCACCTCCTATACATAGAACAACTCGGCACAGACGGCGACAACCGTGGCACACGCTGCAAACACGTTTCCTGCAGCGGTGCTCCAGGTGCGCCGAACGTCTGTGGAGAAAATCTAATCTACCCGAAGATTTCATCCATTTTAAGTTCATGCTAAAAACATACAACTCTGCCCTTCACCTCTCCAAACAAACCTATTTCAACACCCTCATCACCTCGCTGTCAAATGACCCTAAACGTCTCTTTGACACTTTCCAGTCCCTACTCAACCCAAGAGAGCAGGCCCCAACCACAGATCTCCGCGCTGATGATCTGGCCAATTACTTCAAAGAAAAAATTGACCACATTCGACAGGAAATCATCTCCCAATCTCTTCATACCATGCACTGTCCTCCCTCCCCCACTGCATCTAGTTCACTCTCTGACTTTGAACCAGTTACAGAAGAAGAAGTAAGCAGGCTCCTTGCATCTTCTCGCCCGACCACTTGCACCAGTGACCCCATTCCGTCACATCTCCTCCTGTCCCTTTCCCCGGCTGTCACCTCTCACCTAACAAAAATATTCAACCTTTCCCTCACTTCCGGTATTTTTCCCTCCTCATTTAAGCATGCCATCATACATCCATTACTTAAAAAACCCTCCCTCGACCAAAATTGTGCCGCTAATTATAGACCTGTCTCTAATCTTCCCTTCATTGCTAAACTCCTCGAACGCCTGGTCCACTCCCGTCTTACCCGCTATCTCTCAGATAACTCTCTTCTCGACCCTCTTCAATCTGGCTTCCGCTCTTTACACTCTACAGAAACTGCCCTCACTATAGTCTCTAATGACCTACTAACAGCTAAATCTAATGGTCACTACTCCATGCTAATTCTCTTGGATCTCTCCGCAGCATTCGACACTGTGGATCATCAGCTCCTCCTCACTATGCTCCACTACATCGGCCTCAAGGACACCATTCTCTCTTGGTTCTCCTCCTATCTCTCTGACCGATCCTTCACTGTATGTTTTGCTGGTTCCTCCTCCTCTCACCTTCCCCTTACTGTTGGGGTTCCTCAAGGATCAGTCCTAGGCCCCCTCCTCTTCTCTTTGTATACTGCCCCTATTGGACAAACAATCAGTAGATTTGGTTTCCAGTACCATCTCTATGCTGACGACACCCAATTATACTCCTCTTCTCCTGTTATCACGCCGACCTTTTTAGAAAACACCAGTGATTGTCTTACCGCTGTCTCTAACATCATGTCCTCCCTCTATCTGAAACTGAACCTGTCAAAAACTGAACTCCTCGTGTTCTCTCCCTCTACTAACCTACCTTTGCCTGACATTGCCATCTCCGTGTGCAGTTCCACCATTACTCCAAAGCAACATGCCTGCTGTCTTGGGGTCATCCTTGATTCTGAGCTTTCATTCACCCCCCACATCCGATCACTGGCTCGCTCTTCTTATCTGCATCTCAAAAACATTTCTAGAATTCGCCCTTTTCTTACTTTCGACTCTGCAAAAACTCTTACTGTCTCACTAATTCATTCTCGTTTGGACTATTGTAACTCTCTACTAATCAGCCTCCCTCTTACCAAACTTTCCCCGCTCCAATCTGTGCTGAATGCTGCAGCCAGGATCATATTCCTCACCAACCGTTACACCGATGCCTCTACCTTGTGCCAGTCATTACACTGGCTACCCATCCACTCCAGAATCCAGTACAAAACTACTACCCTCATCCACAAAGCACTCCATGGCTCAGCACCACCCTACATCTCCTCTCTGGTCTCAGTCTACCACCCTACCCGTGCCGTCCGCTCCGCTAATGACCTCAGGTTAGCATCCTCACTTATCAGAACCTCCCACTCCCGTCTCCAAGACTTTACACGTGCTGCGCCGATTCTTTGGAATGCATTACCTAGGTTAATACGATTAATCCCCAATCCCCACAGTTTTAAGCGTGCCCTAAAAACTCATTTGTTCAGACTGGCCTACCGCCTCAATGCATTAACCTAACCATCCCTGTGTGGCCCATTCAAAAAAAAACCAAACAAACAAAAACATAATCAGGTTCCTCTCATCATGTTCTCATACACTTTATGCAGTTAATAGCACTCTGTGTCTGTACTGCTACATACTTAGGCAGTTAACTGGTTCATGCAGCTTTACATGAACACCCGAGCCTTACACTGTGGCTGGTCTAAATAACTAAAGCAATTGTTACCATCCACCTCTCGTGTCTCCCCTTTTCCTCATAGTTTGTAAGCTTGCGAGCAGGGCCCTCATTCCTCCTGGTATCTGTTTTGAACTGTGATTTCTGTTATGCTGTAATGTCTATTGTCTGTACAAGTCCCCTCTATAATTTGTAAAGCGCTGCGGAATATGTGGGCGCTATATAAATAAAAATTATTATTATTATTATTAGCAACAGTGTCATGGGTTGTAAACGTCTTGATTATGTTGCGCACCCTGGACAAAGAAACATCAAGATCTCTGGAGATGGACTTGTAACCTTGAGATTGTTTATATTTTTCTTACATTTTTGCTCTCAAGTCTTCAGTCTTCTTTTTGTTCTTCATGTTTAGTGCGGCTCACACAGACATACAATGGAAAGATTGAGTCAACTCCTCCCCTTCTTATCTGATCTCATGTGGGATTTTCATATTAACCATACCTGTCATTTGTCACATTTAAATGAACATCTCATGCTTGAAGCAAAGTTTTTTCACCTACAATTTTGGAAAGGTGCCAACAATTTTGTCCAGTCATTTTGGGGGTTTTGTATGAAATTATGTCCAATTTGCCTTTTTTCTCTGTTTTTTGCATTGTTCCAATACACACAAAGGAAATAGACAAGTTTGTAGGCAAATATGTCTAATTTGCATAATTTTCTTGGAGAAATACTTTCATAGGTGCCAAAACTTGCATTCATCACTATACGTAATCTATAGGTTGGAATCAGAGGTGTATATACCATATGCTCACTGTGATTTCCCGAATAACTGGTCTGGTAGTGAAGAGAGTTTTGTCGTCGCCATCACTCATCACCACTGAACAAGACATTTAGTGTCGATACGTGTGGGGCATGATCTGGGCATGATCTGGGCATGATCTCTTCCTAGGCTGCACTTAGCACTTTATTGCTGGATGATCTCATGGCTGCTTAGTTTCACTGATCTCATGGCTGCTTAGTTTCACTAAGCCTGTACCAGCTGGCAATGTTATTGGGTAACAAAACTTGCTTTTCATAACAGAGTGGCTCATTTTGATGCTATCTTGGCTTATTCTATCTATCTGTGCTCCTATTCATGCTGTATCATCAAGCTTTAGTTCCATCTTGTGCTGTTGTTTAGGCTGTATTGACCTGCATTTATTTTGTTCAGATTGTGCTGGCAGCATACCAATCATTGAACTATATCTACTTATAAAGTGGATATCATATAAACCTTTTACATGCATTCTGACTAGTGTTGAGCGATACCTTCCGATACTTGAAAGTATCGGTATCGGATAGTATCGGCCGATACCCGAAAAATATCGGATATCGCCGATACCAATACCCGATACCAATACAAGTCAATGGGACACAAATATCGGAAGGTATCCTGGATGGTTCCCAGGGTCTGAAGGAGAGGAAACTCTCCTTCAGGCCCTGGGATCCATATTCATGTAAAAAATAAAGAATTAAAATAAAAAATATGGATATACTCACCCCTCCGGAGGCCCCTGGACCTTACCAATGTAACCGGCAGCCTCCGTTCCTAAGAATGAGGAGTTTAGGACCTTCGATGACGTCGCGGCTTGTGATTGGTCGCGTGACCGCTCATGTGACCACTCACGCGACCAATCACAGGCCACGACGTCATCGCAGGTCCTAAACTCCTCATTCTTAGGAACGGAGGCTGCCGGTTACATCGGTAAGGTCCAGGGGCCGCCGGAGAGGTGAGTATATCCATATTTTTTATTTTAATTCTTTATTTTTTACATGAATATGGATCCCAGGGCCTGAAGGAGAGTCTCCTCTCCTCCAGACCCTGGGAACCATACACTGGGAACTTCCGATTCCGATTTCCGATATCACAAAAATATCGGAACTCGGTATCGGAATTCTGATACCGCAAATATCGGCCGATACCCGATACTTGCGGTATCGGAATGCTCAACACTAATTCTGACATTTTATCCAGCCTGTATTTATATTGTTTCAAATTATCATTGTTGATTGTGCTTTAAGTGATGTTTATATCCCTGTCCTGGGAGGACCACAATGGGTCTGTCCACTTCTCCTTAGCCATGTTTGGCTCTTTAAACTGTTTCTAATTATGGTGTTTTCCTATGCTCTTTTTGTACCCAGAGAATTTGCAATAAAGATATTTTGTTTAGGTTGATCCATGTTGTTATGCATATCTCTTTCCTTTATGTTTTCCCACTCATTAGTCAATTGCGCAGTTGTCATGATGGTTTGAGGCAGCAGTGTGTCATTCTTTGACAAATTGGTGGCAAGTTGGGATCACAGAGCATTAGTGATCTGGATTCAGCAATCATTCCTATGACTAAAAACTTGCACAGTACTTGTGAGGATTCTGGACAGAGTTTTGTGGATCAGACTCAGAGTTTAACTATATCTGGGACAATACTGTACGTGTAGCAATTTCACCTCTTCCTCCCTCTCTCGTTATTCTCCCCTGTCTTTTGATTGGCAGTCATGGCTACAGCTGGGGAGGCATGGTACAACCAGCTGAAGAAGGACGCTTTTACTGCCGTCTGTATGGCATAAAATGATCGCTGAGCTGGAGCAACAGAACATACAGCAAGTCCATCACCGAAGCCCTGATGAAGGCGAAGCAAGCCAAGGTGTGGGCAGCACAGCTGCAGATGTCCCACATGTGGACGGAAGCAACATCCGCAACCAGGGTAGAGGACCGAGTGTCTCATCACTATTATTGACCCAAAATGGGGACAAATGGGGACAACTACTGCTGCTCCTTTATCGTGTGTCAAAGTCGATTGAGGAAGTCAAGTCCTGCTCCCAAAGCTCCCCTAATCCCTTATTAGGAATTCCTAGGGAGATGCTTACAAATTAGAGGAGTCAGTTCATGTCTTGTTTAATACGTTTAATACAAGCCCTCTAGATGAAATTGCAGGTGCAGTACCTGGTATCAAGTTTGCTTCACTCACAGACCAATGGTTTGCATGAAAAATTCAATGGGACCCTTAATCAAATGTTTAGAATGCTGTTTGAGTCCCATGGGCGCGTCTGGGAGCGGTTCCTCTCACACTTGCTCTTTGCTTACAGAAATGTAACACAGGCCTCAATGGGGTTCTCCCCCTTCAAGCCCCTTGGTCTTGTATGGGAATCCTGGGAAGGGGAAATGAGCATGCTGTAGTGTTCCGAATCGACTAGGTCATGTGGCGCTGTGACAAAATGCAGTTAATGATGTAGCTGGTGCATGAAAATATGATGCTGACTCAGGCCAGCCAGAAGCTGTGGTAATACCAGAACGCCCGGGAGTGGATATATGAAGTGGGTCAGAAGGTATGGGTCCCTGTCCCAAAGCTTCAGGTAGCCTGGGAAGATGCATACATTGTGCATCAGTGCTTCAATGACGTTAATTACGTGGCCACCATTGACCACGCTAGGAAGAGGCACAAGATCTTTCATGTAAACTCATCATGACAGAGAGACCTGTGCCCTTCTTGAGTGTAACCTTCCTGATGTCCTGGTGGATTTGTTAGCAGTAGCTCAGGATGGAGGGTCTAATGAAGATGTGAATTTCCACCCACAGCTATATATGGAACAGAGGTCCCAGCTGTGGGCAGTATACTGGCCCTACCTGACCATCTTTACTGGTATAACAGAGAAGACTCAGATTGCCATCCACCAAGTAGACACAGACATTCCAGTCAGCCAACCTGCATACCATGTCTCCCTAGAAGAGCAAAAGGACATCCAAAGAGATAGCTGAAATACTGTGCCTGGGGGTGATCCAAAAGTGTGTGGGCCTCACCATTAGTCCTGATCACGAAAAAAGTTCTACGTGGACATCAGAAGGCTAAATGCCATTACAGCTCTCTATGCATACCCAATACCACGCATCGATGACCTGCTGGATCGCTAAGCCGATGCCCGGTGTTTGACAATCATGGACTTGTATCGGAATTACTGACAGATTAACCTGTCCATGGAGGCACAGGAGAGGTTCACTTTCATTACTTAATTTGGACTATATTAATCGTTTGTCATGCCCTTTGGCATGAGAAATGCTCCTGCCACTTACCATCGATTGGTCAACCAGGTGCTCGAGGGACTGCATGGGTTTGCTGTTGCTTAGCTGGACGACATTGCTGTCTTCAGTTCCACCAAGGAGTAACACTTAGGGCACCTGGAGCAGGTACTAAGGTGGATCCAGGGTGCTGGTTTGACTATAATGCCACAAAAAATGTCAAATAGGCATGATGGAGGTCACCTCAGTCACTGAGGGAGTGGCAGAACTTTGAAGCCAGGACCCAGGAAGGTTGAAGCTATAGCCCCCTAGCCAAACCCTAAGACAAAGGTGATGTCCTTCTTGAGTACGGCAGGGTACTATGAGAAATTCATCTCTAACTACAGTACCCTTGCCAAGCCTCTGGCAGACCTCATCAAAGAGAAGCTACTGCAAACAGTGGACTGGATGGCTGCCTGTGAGCGGTCCTTCACAGCACTGAAAGCTGCCAATGCCAGTTACCCAATTCTACAAGCCCTGGACTACACCCAGCGGTGTGAAATTCAAACAGATGCCAGTTCATTTTGCCTAAGTGCCATGCTCACCCAAGTAAACGGGGTGGGGGAAATTGCATCTGGTAATGTTCCACAACCACAAGTTCTTACCCCAGGAAGCGGCCTACGCCACTGTGGAGAAGGAGTGTCTCGCCATAGTGTGGGCTCTGCAGAAACAGCAGCCTTGCCTATAGTATACGCGTGCAACTTCCCCATAGTGACTGACCACATCTCTCCCAGCTGGCTACACCGGGTGGCCAGCGACAATGGAGTCTACAGGAGAATGATTCTAACATTCAGTACAAGAAGGATTGTGAACATGGCAATGCTGACATGTTGTCCAGCCAGGGGGTATTCGGGGGAGTTGGGCTTGATAGTTGAACTGAAAATCATCTCCCATGTCATTTTTGAAAGGGGGAGGTGTCATGAATATAACTGTACAAATCTATCTAGGACTCATATTAACATTGAAGAGTGGATTAAATGGAGCAAAAAAGCTGGTTGTTAACCTTTATATCACTTTTGTCTTGGGCTGAGATTATCCAACTCCCCCTCTGCTGCAAAGAGTTAATTAAAGTTAGAATCTGATTGATAACAAATCTCCCAGATTGCCCAAAAATGTGGAGGGTGACAGATTTATGGTCCTTGTCTGCATGTGTCTCAAAACTGCAAACAGACTGATGTGAGCTTCTTTGTTCCATTCAAATTATTATGAATACTGAGGTTTTTATGAATGGCATAGATATAATAGATATGAAAATACAATTTTTGGAGACGTGACAAAATAACAAATGTAAAGCATCGTCTTATGTTATGACTGGGTGATGACTATAACACCTTTAAATTAAATATCAGAAGATGGGTGATGATATCCATGCCACGCTTCCTTTCTATTTAAAGGTAAAGCCGTGAAATTAAACCCTACAGTAATATAAACTGCCCTGGACCTTCAGGGGTGAAGATATCGTATCGTATTTGGGAATCTCATATTTTTTTATAAGACCGAGTCACATCCTATAGCTTTCTGGAGACAAGCCCTGTTGAGAATCACTAGAGGGGAGGTATGTGGATGTAACTTTTGTTAATAAAAGCAAATGCCAAATTATAACCTTGGTCGTTCCTGAGAAATGCAGTTTACTGTAGTTCTGTCCGTTGGCCGCCAAAGAATGAAAAGCCCACCTTTATAAAAGCCAAAGCCAACCCTGTTACATCAGGTTTAGTACATTTCCTCTATTTATCGTTTTTATTTTATGTAATGTTTCTACTTTATTGTTTTGTCCATTTTGAAACATCTTTGTGCCTTTTTATAAACATTGCACCCATGAAGCAATACGGTATCTCAACGAGTGTCCAATCAGGCTGTATAAATGCTTGTTGGTGGCAGCTAGTTCTTTCGATTATTGTGGAGGTTGGCGCAGTGACCGTACCGTGAGATATATATATATATATATATATATATATATATAATATATATATATATATATATATATATATATATATATATATATATATATACTGTATTCCATAGCCTGGAATCGGAAATCAGAAGTGTTTATACCATACGCTGTGAGTTCCCCACAAACTGGTCTAGTGGTGAAGATAGCAGCGCCTCGTCCATCACTCGTCAATTGCGTAACTGTCACAATGGTTGGAGGCAGCGATGTGTCATCCTTTGACAGAAGGGGACAGGACTAGGGACATTATTACAGTAAGATGCCATGATGGTGACACGTATGTCTTTATAGGATCTTGAATTCTACAAAAGGTTTTTACATCTGATGAGGGGCACAGATCCTAAGATTAAATCGGGGCCCATGGGATTATAGTTACGCCACTGAGTGCTATCCTATGTTAGAGTCATTTGCAAATATGCCTTATAAAGGTGATTTTTACTTTATGACTTTTAACACAAACGTATCTGACATTATCCAAATGTCCTTGTCTAGCAATCTACGGCTATTCTTTGGCTGATTTATAGAACTAAAAATGTAAAGCCTGCCAGTCATTCAAGAACAGGAAGAAATCTGCTGGGATGTATTAAGAATGAACTCACAGTTGGTATAGAGTGGTTTTCGGAAAGGTCTTCCTTTGGAGAAGATGTAAGCGAAGATCACCAGATGCACAGAGGTTATCAGCCATAGTGTTGTACATTCAAAACTTTCATAGTTTACTTTAGTCCTTTCATGAATTAACACATAGGTACGATTCCAGTTTAAGCTTTCATTTCCTGGATCACAGGCACTTGGAGAAAGAGTTTTGGCAGCATTATTAAACATTCATACAGTTGACAATTTTGTTTAGTTTCCGATATTCTACAAAAAATAGATTAGCAGAAAAACAAAGGTCCTCCTGAATCATCAAATCAATTTGGCCACAATTCTCTCATAAATTTGCTTTGAAAAGTCGCAACTAGTGATGAGCGAGTATGCTTGTTACTCGGGTTTTCCCGAGCATGCTCGGGTTGTCTCCGAGTATTTGTGAGTGCTCGGAGATTTAGTTTTTGTCAACGCAGCTGCATGATTTACAGCTGCTAGCCAGCCTGAGTACATGTGGGGGTTGCCTTGTTGCTAGGGAATCTCCACATGTATTCAAGCTGTCTAGCAGCCACAAATCATGCAGCTGCATCAACAAAAACTAAATCTCCGAGCACTCACAAATACTCGGAGACCACCCGAGCATGCTCGGGAAAACCTGAGCAACGAGTATACTCGCTCATCACTAGTCGCAACGTTTTTGCACAACTCAGAGTTGCACAAACATTTTGCTACTTTTGGCATTTTCATGCCAGTTACTTGCAGCTCTGCCAAAATGAGGGTGCGTTAGGGACATTACATCACAGCATGTGTTACTCAAGATGACTTGTGGCATTCCTTACACCAGAAATCTTACTCCCGCTGTGGACTGGACTAAGACTTCTGGCGTGGCACATGGATGCCCACACCACTTGTAAAAGGCTCCAAATTCATTAAGAGGCATTTGTTTCTTAATGAATCAGGAGTATCTGATGCCTACATACCTTGATGAATCAGAGCCATAGATCTAACAGGATTCATTACCCACTGTCCCAAGTAAAAAAAAATCTATGTAAGCATTCAAACCAAGTGACTATGTCAGGCTGCAATTACTTTGATGACAAATTGAATAGGTGTGCATGATTATTTGATCAGTGTAGGGGCAAAATATTGGACATTGAGTGGTCCCCAGAAAGTTAGTGCATGGCTAAACATGGCTTTCTACAGTAGATGACCAGGACATATATGGAAAAAGCAACATGACACTATTTACTTGAGGCTATGATGCAATTCACAACACGGTGCTTTGTCATGAATAGCATTAATTTTAGGATTAATGGGGTTGTCCGCCCTAAAACAACAATTCTGCAGTAACTATATGTGACTGCAGACTTGTGAATCCTCACTAGTGTTGAGCGATACCTTCCGATATCGGAAAGTATCGGTATCGGAAAGTATCGGCCGATACCGTCAAAGTATCGGATCTAATCCGATACCGATACCCGATCCCAATGCAAGTCAATGGGACGAAAATATCGGAATTAAAATAAACCCTTTCTTTCCTTGTAGGTTAATTCTACATGAAGGAAAACAACTAAGAATAATGTAGGATGTATTGGGGGAGGTGGCGGAGACATTAAAGGCACAGAGGTTTAGCCCAAACAAATAGAATAGCAGGTTTTTTTGGTTTTTTTTATGACGGTCGGCGTTAGTAAGATTTTGACTATTTTTTTTTTTTTTATTTTGTCAGATATTGATGTTTCACTACTTCCACGTCCTTCACCTTCTTTTTTACTTCTCCCACACTTTCTTCTTCATTATCCTCATCATCAGCTTCTTTGACATCAACTATCTTCACCTTATTCATCTTCTTCTACCTCTAATTTTTTTTTTTTACATTGTTCATATTCTTTTTATTTAACTATTATCTTTTTCATATTCAACTTCTTCATCATATTCTTATTTGTGACAGGCATTCCCGTAGTTGTTATCTATAAAAGTTTGAAGATTACACCTTCCGTTCTGCCTGTCACAAAAGAGTTACATTTGTCCGCGTTCAGTTTGGCCTGCAGCATCAGGCTTTATCCAGGGGCACCACGAGGAGGAACGGACTCACCCCCATACACTGCTTAGTCTTCTTCTGCTTATAATTTAGATAATATCTTTTGCTCTGATATTTAGAGTTATGCTCTTCTGCTCTTTGTTCTGCAGCCTCTTGTTCTTCTGCTTCTCGGTCTCCCATGTCGTCGTCGTCTCCAGGGTCGTCGTCTCCGGGGTCGTCGTCATCGGGGTCGTCGTCATCGGGGTCGTCTTCAGGGTCATCGTCTCCAGGGTCGTCGTCATCTCGGTGGTTGTCGTCTCTGGTGTCGTCATCATCTTAGGGGTGGTCTTCCGGGTCATCGTCTTTAGGGTCTTGAACTTGGAAATGTAGCAGAAGGTACAAGAAGGCTGAGAAAATGCCGAGAAACAGCTGATGGATCTGGAACTCGGATGGCTACCCGAAGGTCCAAGAGCCAATGGAACTACCGTGGACCAGCTGACGTTACTGGAACCCGGTTACTAAGCAGGAGGTACCCGTGCCTGAAAGCACTACCAAGGACCACCTGACGTTGGTGGAACTCGGATACCCAGAGGCAGGCACCTAAGCCAAAGGCTCTGCCCGGCACCAGCTGACGGTACTGGAACCAGGATGGGGAGCAGAAGGTACAATAGCAAAAGACACTGCCGAGAACCAGCTGACGGTACTGGAACCCGGATGGGTAGCCGAAGGTCCAAGAGCCAATGGAACTACCGAGGACCAGCTGACGTTACTGGAACCCGGTTACTAAGCAGGAGGTACCCGTGCCTGAAAGCACTACCAAGGACCACCTGACGTTGGTGGAACTCGGATACCCAGAGGGAGGCACCTAAGCCAAAGGCTCTGCCCAGAACCAGCTGACGGTACTGGAACCAGGATGGGGAGCAGAAGGTACAAGAGCAAAAGACACTGCCGAGAACCAGCTGACGGTACTGGAACCCGGATGGGTAGCCGAAGGTCCAAGAGCCAATGGAACTACCGAGGACCAGCTGACGTTACTGGAACCCGGTTACTAAGCAGGAGGTACCCGTGCCTGAAAGCACTACCAAGGACCACCTGACGTTGGTGGAACTCGGATACCCAGAGGGAGGCACCTAAACCAAAGGCTCTGCCTGGAACCAGCTGACGGTACTGGAACCAGGATGGGGACCTATTCATGCTTGTCTTCCTAGAGCCCCAACTGGCGGTGTTAGAGCCCAGGGTCAGCAGAAGGAGGAGCAGGGGGAGGGGAGTGTAGGCCGAAGCCTGCACTGGCGGCAGCTTTGGGTCTGTTGTGCCTGCGTGGCAGTCGCAGGACACGTTGCCGGCTACACAGCAGGGGAACAGCTGGCGGTGCTGAACCCCACTGACACTTTGGCTGGTGTTTTTCTCTGTGCAGCTAGCAGTACCGGGCCCCAACTGGCGGTGTTGGAGCCCGGGCTCTGCAGGGGGAGCAGAGTGTAGGCCGAAGCCTAATTGAACCAATTTTAAAGTAAACCTTTAACCCCCCCTCAGGGGTTACAAACTAGAAGAGCCACAGCTTATGCAGCAGTAGTGCCGCACAAGTCAAAGGTTGCTCTTTTAATTTTTCTCCTTGCACACGCCGAATGAAACACGTATAACATTTAGCCCTTTATACAGTCAAACTGTGTTGGAGGCGCGAGTTCCCTTCGTAATGAGACGCAGCACAGATGTCAAGAATCCCACCTTGGTGCTGGGTGCAGCCTCCTGAGCGTTGTTATTTGCTGTACAGGAGTCTGCGCTGTCGTGTTATCCCCTGGCCTAGCGCTGTTAGCGCTGCCCATCTTCTGACATCATGTAATGTCGGCCGGTGCGGTTCGCGATGACCATGAATCCCAGCCCCGCAGTGTCTTAACATTGTTAAAACACTGCGGGTCTGGGATTCATGGCCTGGCGCAGCACATATGTTCGCCTCTCGCACTCGGGTCCTTACACCCGCTTCAGACTGTGCGGCGTCAGCTGATCCCTTATCGCATGCCACGGCCATGAAGCCGCACAGTCTGAAGAAGGCGGAAGGAGATGAGTGACAACAGGCGAAGATATGCACTGCTCATGCCCATCAATCACACCCTCGCAGTCCCAATAAATAAGACACCGAGGGGCGTTGTGTGGGTCAGGGCGGCCGCAGAGGCGCAGGCAGCCAAACAATGATGCCAGAAGACAGGCAGCGCTACCAAGGGGGTTGCTGCGTGTCATTACAAAGGAAAGTCACACCACCGGGACGGTTAAATGGTCACACAGAGGACACATTTTAGACGTGTTTTCAGTTCCACATGTGCGAGGAGAATACGTTTATGAGCCACCTTGCACACATGCAGCATTACCGCTGTACGAGGTGGCTGTAAAACGTACAAACGCCTGGGGGAGGGGGGACAGGTTTCCTTCAATTTCAGTTCTTGTGTCTGCGTGGCTTTTGCAGGACACATTGCCGGCTACACAGCAGGGGAACAGCTGGCGGTGCTGGACCCCACTGACACATTGGCTGGTGCTTTTCTCTGTGCAGCTAGCAGTATCGGGCCCCAACTGGCGGTGTTAGAGCCCAGGGTCAGCAGGAGGTTGAGCAGGAGGATGAGCAGGGGGAGGGGAGTGTAGGCCGAAGCCTGCACTGGCGGCAGCTTTGGGTCTGTTGTGCCTGCGTGGCGGTCGCAGGACACGTTGCCGGCTACACAGCAGGGGAACAGCTGGCGGTGCTGAACCCCACTGACACTTTGGCTGGTGTTTTTCTCTGTGCAGCTAGCAGTACCGGGCCCCAACTGGCGGTGTTGGAGCCCGGGCTCTGCAGGGGGAGCAGAGTGTAGGCCGAAGCCTAATTGAACCAATTTTAAAGTAAACCTTTAACCCCCCCTCAGGGGTTACAAACTAGAAGAGCCACAGCTTATGCAGCAGTAGTGCCGCACAAGTCAAAGGTTGCTCTTTTAATTTTGCTCCTTGCACACGCCGAATGAAACACGTATAACATTTAGCCCTTTATACAGTCAAACTGTGTTGGAGGCGCGAGTTCCCTTCGTAATGAGACGCAGCACAGATGTCAAGAATCCCACCTTGGTGCTGGGTGCAGCCTCCTGAGCGTTGTTATTTGCTGTACAGGAGTCTGCGCTGTCGTGTTATCCCCTGGCCTAGCGCTGTTAGCGCTGCCCATCTTCTGACATCATGTAATGTCGGCCGGTGCGGTTCGCGATGACCATGAATCCCAGCCCCGCAGTGTCTTAACATTGTTAAAACACTGCGGGTCTGGGATTCATGGCCTGGCGCAGCACATATGTTCGCCTCTCGCACTCGGGTCCTTACACCCGCTTCAGACTGTGCGGCGTCAGCTGATCCCTTATCGCATGCCACGGCCATGAAGCCGCACAGTCTGAAGAAGGCGGAAGGAGATGAGTGACAACAGGCGAAGATATGCACTGCTCATGCCCATCAATCACACCCTCGCAGTCCCAATAAATAAGACACCGAGGGGCGTTGTGTGGGTCAGGGCGGCCGCAGAGGCGCAGGCAGCCAAACAATGATGCCAGAAGACAGGCAGCGCTACCAAGGGGGTTGCTGCGTGTCATTACAAAGGAAAGTCACACCACCGGGACGGTTAAATGGTCACACAGAGGACACATTTTAGACGTGTTTTCAGTTCCACATGTGCGAGGAGAATACGTTTATGAGCCACCTTGCACACATGCAGCATTACCGCTGTACGAGGTGGCTGTAAAACATACAAACGCCTGGGGGAGGGGGGACAGGTTTCCTTCAATTTCAGTTCTTGTGTCTGCGTGGCTTTTGCAGGACACGTTGCCGGCTACACAGCAGGGGAACAGCTGGCGGTGCTGGACCCCACTGACACATTGGCTGGTGTTTTTCTCTGTGCAGCTAGCAGTACCGGGCCCCAACTGGCGGTGTTAGAGCCCAGGGTCAGCAGGAGGAGGAGCAGGAGGAGGAGCAGGGGGAGGGGAGTGTAGGCCGAAGCCTGCACTGGCGGCAGCTTTGGGTCTGTTGTGCCTGCGTGGCGGTCGCAGGACACGTTGCCGGCTACACAGCAGGGGAACAGCTGGCGGTGCTGAACCCCACTGACACTTTGGCTGGTGTTTTTCTCTGTGCAGCTAGCAGTACCGGGCCCCAACTGGCGGTGTTGGAGCCCGGGCTCTGCAGGGGGAGCAGAGTGTAGGCCGAAGCCTAATTGAACCAATTTTAAAGTAAACCTTTAACCCCCCCTCAGGGGTTACAAACTAGAAGAGCCACAGCTTATGCAGCAGTAGTGCCGCACAAGTCAAAGGTTGCTCTTTTAATTTTGCTCCTTGCACACGCCGAATGAAACACGTATAACATTTAGCCCTTTATACAGTCAAACTGTGTTGGAGGCGCGAGTTCCCTTCGTAATGAGACGCAGCACAGATGTCAAGAATCCCACCTTGGTGCTGGGTGCAGCCTCCTGAGCGTTGTTATTTGCTGTACAGGAGTCTGCGCTGTCGTGTTATCCCCTGGCCTAGCGCTGTTAGCGCTGCCCATCTTCTGACATCATGTAATGTCGGCCGGTGCGGTTTGCGATGACCATGAATCCCAGCCCCGCAGTGTCTTAACATTGTTAAAACACTGCGGGTCTGGGATTCATGGCCTGGCGCAGCACATATGTTCGCCTCTCGCACTCGGGTCCTTACACCCGCTTCAGACTGTGCGGCGTCAGCTGATCCCTTATCGCATGCCACGGCCATGAAGCCGCACAGTCTGAAGAAGGCGGAAGGAGATGAGTGACAACAGGCGAAGATATGCACTGCTCATGCCCATCAATCACACCCTCGCAGTCCCAATAAATAAGACACCGAGGGGCGTTGTGTGGGTCAGGGCGGCCGCAGAGGCGCAGGCAGCCAAACAATGATGCCAGAAGACGGGCAGCGCTACCAAGGGGGTTGCAGCGTGTCATTACAAAGGAAAGTCACACCACCGGGACGGTTAAATGGTCACACAGAGGACACATTTTAGACGTGTTTTCAGTTCCACATGTGCGAGGAGAATAAGTTTATGAGCCACCTTGCACACATGCAGCATTACCGCTGTACGAGGTGGCTGTAAAACGTACAAACGCCTGGGGGAGGGGGGACAGGTTCCCTTCAATTTCAGTTCTTGTGTCTGCGTGGCTTTTGCAGGACACGTTGCCGGCTACACAGCAGGGGAACAGCTGGCGGTGCTGGACCCCACTGACACATTGGCTGGTGTTTTTCTCTGTGCAGCTAGCAGTACCGGGCCCCAACTGGCAGTGTTAGAGCCCAGGGTCAGCAGGAGGAAGAGAGGGAGCAGAGTGTAGGCCGAAGCCTGCACTGGAGCAAGTTGAAAGGGAAACTTTAACCCCCCCCCCAGGCGTTTGTAGCTGAAAGAGCCATCGTGTACAGCACTAATGCTGGAAAAGGTAAACTTAGCTCTTTTAATTATGGTCCTTGCACATGCTGAACCTAACACTTATGAAAAGTGTCCCCTCCTACCGTGATACCGTCCGGTAGGTGGAACTTTCCTTTGTGATGTGACGCAGCACAGCCGTCATTCTTACCCCCTTGGTGCCGTGCGCTGCCTCCTCAGCGTTGTTTGAATCAGTCCCGGAGCCTGCGCTGTTAGGTTAGCCCTTGGCCATGCACACATTTTGCGCTGCCCGTCTTCTGACATCATTTGGTGTCAGGCTGGCTGTGCCTGTGCGGCCGCGCTGGCCGAGATCCCGCCTCGTACTGTCTTCTGATTTAATCCCACTGGGGGCCTGAGATCCGTGGCCATGCGCAGTGCATATCCTCGCCTCTCACTCCCCTCCCTACGGCTTCTTCAGACTGTGCGGTGTCACGGCCGTGGCATGCTATTAGGGACCAGCTGACACCGCACAGTTTGAAGAAGCCGTAGGGAGATGAGTGAGAAGTGGAGGTTCAGATATGCACTGCGCATGTCCATGGATCTCAGGCCCCCAGTGGGATGAAATCAGAAGACAGTACGAGGCGGGATCTCGGCCAGCGCGGCCGCACAGGCGCAGCCAGCCTGACACCAAATGATGTCAGAAGACGGGCAGCGCAAAATGTGTGCATGGCCAAGGGCTAACCTAACAGCGCAGGCTCCGGGACTGATTCAAACAACGCTGAGGAGGCGGCGCACGGCGCCAAGGGGGTAAGAATGACGGCTGTGCTGCGTCACATCACAAAGGAAAGTTCCACCTACCGGACGGTATCACGGTAGGAGGGGACACTTTTCATAAGTGTTAGGTTCAGCATGTGCAAGGAGCACCATGAAAAGAGGCACTTTTTCCCTTTGCATCGTTACTGCTGCACAAGGTGGCTCCTTCAGTAACAAACGCCTGGGGGGGGGACAGGTTCCCTTAAATTTAACTTGCTGTGCCTGCGTGGCGGTCGCAGTACACGTTGCCGTATACACATCAGGGGAACAGCTGACGTTACTGAACCCCACTAACACATTGGCGAGGTGTTTGGCTCTGTGCGGACAGCACTTCTGGACGGCAACTAGCGGTGTTGGAGCCCAGGGACAGGTGGAGGAGGAGGAGGTGGAGGAGATAGGAGGGATTGCCACACACACAGCAGGGGAACAGCTGACGTTACTGAACCCCAATAACAGAGGAGGGACTGTTGACTGTGCGTACAACACTTCTGGACAGCAACTAGCGGTGTTGGAGCCCAGGGACAGGAGGAGGAGGAGGAGGTGGAGGAGATAGGAGGGATTGCCACACACACAGCAGGGGAACAGCTGACGTTACTGAACCCCAATAACAGAGGAGGGACTGTCGGGACTGCGCGTACAGCACTACCAGGCAACAACTAGCGGTGTTGGAGCCCAGGGACAGGTGGAGGAGGAGGAGGTGGAGGAGGTAGGAGGGATTGCCACACACACAGCTGGGGAACAGCTGACGTTACTGAACCCCAATAACAGAGGAGGGACTGTTGACTGCGTACAACACTTCTGGACAGCAACTAGCGGTGTTGGAGCCCAGGGACAGGTGGAGGAGGAGGAGGTGGAGGAGATAGGAGGGTGTCATGGTTCCCAATGGCAAGGGAACGTAAGAAACATATAAATAACGAACGAGCTCTCGGGTGATGGAAACTCAAGTTGACCGGGAGCTAAATCTACCACACAACTAATAGTGGCCAGGGAGCATACCTACGACTTCCTAGATGCCACGCGCCAGCCGGAGGACTAACTACACCTGGTAGAGGAAGAAACAGACCTGGCTTACCTCTAGGGAAATACCCCAAAAGATGATAGCAGCCCCCCACATGTAATAACGGTGAATTAAGAGGAAAAAACATACACAGTATGAAAGTAGATTTAGCAAAGAGAGGTCCACTTACTAGATAGCAGAAGGATACAAAAGAGGACTTCACGGTCAACTGAAAACCCTTTCAAAAACCACCCTGAAATTACTTTAAGACTCCTGTGTCAACTCATGACACAGGAGTGGCAATTTCAGCCCACAAGAGCTTCCAGCTACAGAGAATTACAAAACTGCAAACTGGACAAAAGATACAAAACAAAAGGACAAAGTCCACTTAGCTGATCAGCAGACTAGTAGCAGGAACATGCAACCGAAGGCTCTGGTTACAATGAGGACCGGCAAGGAAATGACTGGAGAGCAAGGCTAAATAGGAAACTCCCAAACACTGATGGAAGCAGGTGAACAGAAGCAGCAAAGGCAAACAAGTCACCAGTACCACCAGCAACCACCAGGGGAGCCCAAAAAGCGGATGCACAACAGTACCCTCCCCTTAAGGAGGGGGCACCGAACCCTCACAAGAACCGCCAGGGCGATCTGGATGAGCCCTATGAAAGGCACGAACCAAATCCGAGGCATGAACATCAGAGGCAGTTACCCAAGAATTATCTTCCTGACCATAGCCTTTCCATTTAACCAGATATTGAAGTCTCCGTCTGGAAATACGGGAGTCCAAGATCTTCTCTACGACGTACTCCAATTCACCCTCCACCAGCACAGGAGCAGGAGGTTCAGTAGAAGGAACCACCGGTACCTCATATCTCCGCAACAACGACCGATGGAACACATTATGGATAGCGAAAGATGCCGGGAGGTCCAAACAAAAGGAAACAGGGTTAAGAATCTCCAAAATCCTATAAGGACCGATGAACCGAGGCTTAAATTTGGGAGAAGAAACCCTCATAGGGACAAAACGGGAAGACAACCACACCAAGTCCCCAACGCGAAGGTATGGACCAACACGACGACGACGGTTAGCAAACTGCTGAGTCCTCTCCTGGGACAATTCCAAATTATCCACCACTTGTCCCCAAATCCGATGCAACCGATCCACCACCGCATCCACTCCAGGACAATCCGAAGATTCAACCTGACCGGATGAAAACCGCGGATGAAACCCTGAATTGCAAAAGAAAGGAGAAACCAAAGTGGCAGAACTAGCCCGATTATTAAGAGCAAACTGCGCCAACGGCAGAAAGGCAACCCAATCATCCTGATCCGCAGACACAAAACACCTCAAATAAGTCTCCAAAGTTTGATTAGTTCGCTCCGTCTGGCCATTGGTCTGAGGATGGAATGCAGACGAAAAGGACAAATCAATGCCCAACCTGGCACAGACTGCCCGCCAAAATCTAGACACGAACTGGGTACCCCTGTCAGAAACGATGTTTTCCGGAATACCATGCAAGCGAACCACATTTTGAAAAAACAGAGGGACCAACTCAGATGAGGAAGGCAACTTAGGCAATGGCACCAAATGAACCATTTTAGAAAAACGGTCACACACCACCCAGATGACAGACATCTTCTGAGAAACAGGGAGATCCGAGATAAAGTCCATAGAGATGTGCGTCCAAGGCCTCTTAGGAATAGGCAAGGGCAACAACAACCCACTAGCCCTAGAACAACAAGGCTTGGCCCGAGCACACACATCGCAAGACTGCACAAAAACACGCACATCTCGAGACAGGGAAGGCCACCAGAAGGATCTAGCCACCAAATCTCTGGTGCCAAAAATTCCCGGATGACCTGCCAGAGTAGAAGAATGAACTTCCGAAATGACTCTAGTGGTCCAATCGTCAGGAACAAACAGTCTACCAGACGGACAACGATCCGGTCTATCCGCCTGAAATTCTTGCAAAGCACGTCGCAGATCTGGAGAGACAGCAGACAAAACCACCCCATCCTTAAGGACACCAGCAGGTTCAGAATTCCCAGGAGAGTCAGGTTCAAAACTCCTAGAAAGAGCATCTGCCTTCACATTCCTAGAACCCGGTAAGTACGAGACCACAAAATTAAACCGGGAAAAGAACAACGACCAACGTGCCTGTCTAGGATTCAGGCGCCTGGCAGACTCCAAATAAATTAAATTCTTGTGGTCAGTCAAAACTACCACCTGATGTCTGGCACCCTCAAGCCAATGACGCCACTCCTCAAATGCCCACTTCATGGCCAAAAGCTCCCGATTACCAACATCATAGTTTCGCTCGGCGGCCGAAAATTTTCGCGAAAAGAATGCACAAGGTCTCATCACTGAGCAGTCGGAACTTCTCTGCGACAAAACCGCCCCCGCTCCGATCTCGGAAGCATCGACCTCAACCTGAAAGGGAAGAGAAACATCAGGCTGGCGCAACACAGGGGCAGACAAAAAGCGGCGCTTAAGCTCCCGAAAGGCCTCCACAGCAGCAGGGGACCAATTGGCAACATCAGCACCCTTTTTAGTCAAATCCATCAGAGGTTTAGCAACGCCAGAAAAACCAGCTATAAATCGACGATAAAAATTAGCAAAGCCCAAGAATTTCTGAAGACTCTTCAGAGAAGTAGGCTGCGTCCAGTCGTAAATAGCCCGAACCTTGACAGGGTCCATCTCAATAGAAGAAGGGGAAAAAATGTACCCCAAAAAGGAAATTTTTTGAACCCCAAAAACACACTTTGAACCCTTTACACACAAAGAATTCTCCCGCAAAACCTGAAAAACCCTCCTGACCTGCTGAACATGAGACTCCCAGTCATCAGAAAAAATCAAAATATCATCCAAGTACACAATCATAAATTTATCCAAATATTCACGGAAAATATCATGCATTAAGGACTGAAAGACAGAAGGTGCATGAGAAAGGCCGAAAGGCATTACCAAATACTCAAAATGGCCCTCAGGCGTATTAAATGCGGTTTTCCACTCATCCCCCTGCTTAATTTGCACCAAATTATACGCCCCACGAAGATCAATCTTAGAGAACCACTTAGCCCCCCTTATGCGAGCAAACAAATCAGTCAGTAAAGGCAACGGATACTGATATTTGACTGTAATTTTATTCAGGAGTCGATAATCAATACAAGGCCTCAGAGAGCCATCCTTTTTAGAGACAAAGAAAAAACCGGCTCCTAAAGGTGATGAAGAAGGACGAATATGTCCCTTTTCCAGGGACTCCTTAATATACTCGCGCATAGCAGCATGTTCAGGTACAGATAGGTTAAACAAACGACCCTTTGGAAATTTACTGCCAGGAATCAGATCTATGGCGCAATCACAATCCCTGTGAGGAGGGAGTGAACCAATTTTAGGCTCTTCAAAAATATCACGATAATCAGACAAAAATGCCGCAATCTCAGATGGAATAGATGACGAAATGGACACCAAAGGAGTGTCCCCATGAGCCCCCCGACATCCCCAGCTTAACACAGACATAGCTTTCCAGTCAAGGACTGGGTTATGAGACTGTAGCCATGGTAATCCAAGCACCAAAACATCATGTAAATTGTACAACACAAGGAAGCGAATCACCTCCTGATGGTCTGGAGTCATACGCATAGTCACTTGGGTCCAGAACTGTGGTTTATTACAAGCCAAAGGTGTAGAATCAATACCCTTCAGAGGTATAGGGACTTCCAGAGGCTCTAAATCAAACCCACAGTGCCTGGCAAAGGACCAGTCCATAAGACTCAGAGCGGCGCCAGAGTCCACATAGGCATCCACGGTAATAACTGATAATGAGCATGCCGATATAACATGAGCAGAATCACCACAATAGATGATAGCAGCCCCCCACATGTAATAACGGTGAATTAAGAGGAAAAAACATACACAGTATGAAAGTAGATTTAGCAAAGAGAGGTCCACTTACTAGATAGCAGAAGGATACAAAAGAGGACTTCACGGTCAACTGAAAACCCTTTCAAAAACCATCCTGAAATTACTTTAAGACTCCTGTGTCAACTCATGACACAGGAGTGGCAATTTCAGCCCGCAAGAGCTTCCAGCTACAGAGAATTACAAAACTGCAAACTGGACAAAAGATACAAAACAAAAGGACAAAGTCCACTTAGCTGATCAGCAGACTAGTAGCAGGAACATGCAACCGAAGGCTCTGGTTACAATGAGGACCGGCAAGGAAATGACTGGAGAGCAAGGCTAAATAGGAAACTCCCAAACACTGATGGAAGCAGGTGAACAGAAGCAGCAAAGGCAAACAAGTCACCAGTACCACCAGCAACCACCAGGGGAGCCCAAAAAGCGGATACACAACAGGAGGGATTGCCACACACACAGCAGGGGAACAGCTGACGTTACTGAACCCCAATAACAGAGGAGGGACTGTCGGGACTGCGCGTACAGCACTACCAGGCAACAACTAGTAGTGTGGAGCCCAGGGACAGGTGGAGGAGGAGGAGGTGGAGGAGGTAGGAGGGATTGCCACACACACAGCAGGGGAACAGCTGACGTTACTGAACCCCAATAACAGAGGAGGGACTGTTGACTGTGCGTACAACACTTCTGGACAGCAAATAGCGGTGTTGGAGCCCAGGGACAGGAGGAGGAGGAGGAGGTGGAGGAGATAGGAGGGATTGCCACACACACAGCAGGGGAACAGCTGACGTTACTGAACCCCAATAACAGAGGAGGGACTGTTGGGACTGTGCGTACAGCACTTCTGGACAGCAACTAGCGGTGTTGGAGCCCAGGGACAGGAGGAGGAGGAGGAGGTGGAGGAGATAGGAGGGATTGCCACACACACAGCAGGGGAACAGCTGACGTTACTGAACCCCAATAACAGAGGAGGGACTGTCGGGACTGCGCGTACAGCACTACCAGGCAACAACTAGCGGTGTTGGAGCCCAGGGACAGGTGGAGGAGGAGGAGGTGGAGGAGATAGGAGGGATTGCCACACACACAGCAGGGGAACAGCTGACGTTACTGAACCCCAATAACAGAGGAGGGACTGTCGGGACTGCGCGTACAGCACTACCAGGCAACAACTAGCGGTGTTGGAGCCCAGGGACAGGTGGAGGAGGAGGAGGTGGAGGAGGTAGGAGGGATTGCCACACACACAGCAGGGGAACAGCTGACGTTACTGAACCCCAATAACAGAGGAGGAACTGTCGGGACTGCGCGTACAGCACTACCAGGCAACAACTAGCGGTGTTGGAGCCCAGGGACAGGTGGAGGAGGAGGAGGTGGAGGAGGTAGGATGGATTGCCACACACACAGCAGGGGAACAGCTGACGTTACTGAACCCCAATAACAGAGGAGGGACTGTTGACTGTGCGTACAACACTTCTGGACAGCAACTAGCGGTGTTGGAGCCCAGGGACAGGAGGAGGAGGAGGAGGTGGAGGAGATAGGAGGGATTGCCACACACACAGCAGGGGAACAGCTGACGTTACTGAACCCCAATAACAGAGGAGGGACTGTCGGGACTGCGCGTACAGCACTACCAGGCAACAACTAGCGGTGTTGGAGCCCAGGGACAGGTGGAGGAGGAGGAGGTGGAGGAGATAGGAGGGATTGCCACACACACAGCAGGGGAACAGCTGACGTTACTGAACCCCAATAACAGAGGAGGGACTGTTGACTGTGCGTACAACACTTCTGGACAGCAACTAGCGGTGTTGGAGCCCAGGGACAGGAGGAGGAGGAGGAGGTGGAGGAGATAGGAGGGATTGCCACACACACAGCTGGGGAACAGCTGACGTTACTGAACCCCAATAACAGAGGAGGGACTGTTGGGACTGTGCGTACAGCACTTCTGGACAGCAACTAGCGGTGTTGGAGCCCAGGGACAGGAGGAGGAGGAGGAGGTGGAGGAGATAGGAGGGTTTGCCACACACACAGCTGGGGAACAGCTGACGTTACTGAACCCCAATAACAGAGGAGGGACTGTTGACTGTGCGTACAACACTTCTGGACAGCAACTAGCGGTGTTGGAGCCCAGGGACAGGTGGAGGAGGAGGAGGTGGAGGAGATAGGAGAGATTGCCACACACACAGCAGGGGAACAGCTGACGTTACTGAACCCCAATAACAGAGGAGGGACTGTTGGGACTGTGCGTACAGCACTTCTGGACAGCAACTAGCGGTGTTGGAGCCCAGGGACAGGAGGAGGAGGAGGAGGTGGAGGAGATAGGAGGGATTGCCACACACACAGCTGGGGAACAGCTAACGTTACTGAACCCCAATAACAGAGGAGAGACTGTTGAATGTGCGTACAACACTTCTGGACAGCAACTAGCGGTGTTGGAGCCCAGGGACAGGTGGAGGAGGAGGAGGTGGAGGAGATAGGAGGGATTGCCACACACACAGCAGGGGAACAGCTGACGTTACTGAACCCCAATAACAGAGGAGGGACTGTCGGGACTGCGCGTACAGCACTACCAGGCAACAACTAGCGGTGTTGGAGCCCAGGGACAGGTGGAGGAGGAGGAGGTGGAGGAGGTAGGAGGGATTGCCACACACACAGCAGGGGAACAGCTGACGTTACTGAACCCCAATAACAGAGGAGGGACTGTCGGGACTGCGCGTACAGCACTACCAGGCAACAACTAGCGGTGTTGGAGCCCAGGGACAGGTGGAGGAGGAGGAGGTGGAGGAGGTAGGAGGGATTGCCACACACACAGCAGGGGAACAGCTGACGTTACTGAACCCCAATAACAGAGGAGGGACTGTCGGGACTGCACGTACAGCACTACCAGGCAACAACTAGCGGTGTTGGAGCCCAGGGACAGGAGGAGAATCAGAGGAACACAATGTAGGCCGAAGCCTGATTGGAGAAAGTCGAAAGGGAACCTTTAACCCCCCCCCCAAGGCGTTTGTAGCTGAAAGAGCCAGCTTGTGCAGCAAAAAAGATGCAAAATGAAAAGGTGGCTCTTTTCATGATGCTCCTTGCAAACACAGAACTATACACTTATAAAATGTGTCCCCTGATACCGTGTGACCGTCCCGGAGGTGGGACATTCCTTCGTAATATGACGCAGCACAGCTGTCATTCCTACCCCCTTGGCGCCGTGCCCCGGCTCCTCAGCGTTGTTTGATTCCGTCCCGGAGCCTGCGCTGTTATGTTATCCCTTGGCCAGGCACACTTAGCGCTGCCCATCTTCTGACTGTTGTGAATTTACTTTTTGGCTCCCTCTAGTGGCTACTAGTGATTTGACTCTGGATATGTCAGTCATTCCTTTTATGCTCACCTGGGTCGTTAGGTCAGGGGTGTTGCTATATAAGCTCCCTGGATCTTCAGTTCAATGCCTGGCAACGTTGATATCAGAGCTAATCTGTAGTGCTCTTGTCTACTGATCCTGGTTCCTGCTTCATTAAGCTAAGTCTGCTTTTTGCAATTTGTTTTTGTTTGCTATTTTTGTCCAGCTTGTATATAATCTGTATCCTGACCTTGCTGGAAGCTCTAGGGCGGCTGGTGTTCTCCCCCCGGGCCGTTAGATGGTTCGGGGGTTCTTGAATCTCCAGCGTGGATTTTTGATAGGGTTTTTGTTGACCATATAAGTTATCTTACTATATTCTGCTATTAGTAAGTGGGCCTCTCTTTGCTAAACCTAGTTCATCTCTGTGTTTGTCATTTCCTCTTACCTCACCGTTATTATTTGTGGGGGGCTTGTATCCTACTTTTGGGGTCTTTTCTCTGGAGGCAAGAGAGGTCTTTGTTTTCCTCTTCTAGGGGTAGTTAGCTCTCCGGCTGGCGCGAGACATCTAGCGACCAACGTAGGCATGTTCCCCGGCTACTTCTAGGGTTGGCGTTAGGAGTAGATATATGGTCAACCCAGTTACCACTGCCCTATGAGCTGGATTTTTGTACTTCGCAGACTTGCTGATATCTCTGAGACCCTCGCCATTGGGGTCATAACAGTTTGCCAGGCCAGTATTAAATGTTAAATGCATTGCAGAAGTGGGATTATAAGAAAGAAAGTTCTGAGTTTTTTTTTCTCTCTCTCATTTTTTTTTCTTTTCCCCTTTACCTCTGAGTGGCTTGTGATTGCTGCAGACATGAATGTCCAGACCTTGATTACAAGTGTGGACCAGCTTGCTGCTCGTGTGCAGGGCATACAAGATTATGTTACCAGAAATCCTATGTCAGAACTTAAGATACCGATTCCTGAACTGTTTTCCGGAGATCGATTTAAGTTTAGAAATTTCAGGAATAATTGTAAATTGTTTTTGTCCCTGAGACCCTGTTCCTCTGGAGACTCCGCTCAGCAAGTGAAAATTGTTATTTCTTTTTTACGGGGCGACCCTCAGGATTGAGCTTTCTCGCTGGCGCCAGGAGATCCGGCATTGGCTGATATTGATGCGTTTTTTCTGGCGCTCGGTTTGCTTTATGAGGAACCCAATCTTGAGATTCAGGCAGAAAAAGCCTTGCTGGCTATGTCTCAGGGCCAGGACGAGGCTGAGGTGTATTGCCAAAAATTTCGGAAATGGTCCGTGCTGACCCAGTGGAACGAGTGTGCATTGGCTGCAAATTTTAGAAATGGCCTTTCTGAAGCCATTAAGAATGTGATGGTGGGTTTTCCCATTCCCACAGGTCTGAATGATTCCATGGCCCTGGCAATTCAAATTGACCGGCGGTTGCGGGAGCGCAAAACTGCAAATTCCCTCATGGTGTTATCTGAACAGGCACCTGATTTAATGCAATGTGATAGAATCCTGACTAGAAATGAGCGGAAAATTCATAGACGCCAGAATGGCTTGTGTTACTACTGTGGTGATTCTGCACATGTTATCTCAGCATGCTCTAAGCGTCTTACTAAGGTTGTTAGTCCTGTCGCCATTGGTAATTTGCAACCTAAGTTCATTCTATCTGTAACTTTGATTTGCTCACTGTCATCGTATCCTGTCGTGGCGTTTGTGGATTCAGGTGCTGCCCTGAGTCTTATGGATCTGTCATTCGCCAAGCGCTGCGGTTTTGTTCTTGAGCCATTAGAAAATCCTATCCCTCTTAGGGGTATTGATTGACGCTACGCCATTGGCAGAAAATAAATTCATGGAGATTCCCTGCCCGTGTCTATTGCTACTTCTACGCCTTCGGAAGTTCCGGCGTATTTGTCTGATTATCAGGATGTCTTCAGCGAGTCTAGGTCAAGTGCATTGCCTCCTCATAGGGAATGTGACTGTGCAATAGATTTGATTCCAGGCAGTAAGTTTCCTAAGGGAAGACTGTTTAATCTGTCGGTACCTGAACATACCGCGATGCGCTCATATATTAAGGAGTCTCTGGAGAAGGGGCATATCCGTCCTTCTTCTTCCCCTCTTGGTGCGGGATTCTTTTTTGTGGCTAAAAAGGACGGATCTTTGAGGCCTTGTATTGACTATCGGCTTTTAAATAAGATCACTGTCAAATTTCAGTATCCTTTGCCGTTGTTGTCAGACTTGTTTGCCCGGATTAAAGGTGCCAAGTGGTTCACCAAGATAGACCTTCGTGGTGCGTACAACCTTGTGCGCATTAAGCAAGGAGATGAATGGAAAACCGCATTCAATACGCCCGAAGGTCATTTTGAGTACTTGGTGATGCCATTTGGGCTCTCTAATGCACCTTCAGTTTTTCAGTCCTTTATGCATGACATTTTCCGGAAGTATCTGGATAAATTTTTGATCGTTTATCTGGATGATATTCTGGTTTTTTCTGATAATTGGGACTCGCATGTGGAGCAGGTCAGGATGGTTTTCAAGATTTTGCGTGAAAATTCTTTGTTTGTTAAAGGCTCAAAGTGTCTCTTTGGTGTACAGAAGGTTCCCTTTTTAGGGTTCATTTTTTCCCCTTCTGCTGTGGAGATGGACCCAGTCAAGGTTCGAGCTATTCATGATTGGACTCAACCCTCGTCAGTTAAGAGTCTTCAGAAGTTCTTGGGTTTTGCTAACTTCTACCGTCGTTTTATCGCTAATTTCTCTAGCGTTGTTAAACCGTTGACGGATATGACCAAGAAAGGCTCTGATGTGGCTAACTGGGCTCCTGCTGCCGTGGAGGCTTTCCAGGAGTTGAAGCGCCGGTTTACTTCAGCGCCTGTGTTGTGCCAGCCTGATGTCTCACTTCCCTTTCAGGTTGAAGTGGATGCTTCGGAGATTGGGGCAGGGGCCGTTTTGTCGCAGAGAGGCCCTGGTTGCTCTACTATGAGACCTTGTGCCTTTTTCTCTAGGAAGTTTTCGCCGGCAGAGCGAAATTATGATGTGGGCAATCGGGAGTTGTTGGCCATGAAGTGGGCATTTGAGGAATGGCGTCATTGGCTCGAGGGTGCTAAGCATCGTGTGGTGGTCTTGACTGATCACAAAAATCTGATGTACCTCGAGTCTGCTAAACGCCTGAATCCTAGACAGGCCCGCTGGTCATTGTTTTTCTCCCGTTTTGACTTTGTGGTTTCGTATTTACCAGGTTCTAAGAATGTGAAGGCCGATGCTCTGTCTAGGAGCTTTGTGCCTGATGCTCCTGGAGTCGCTGAACCTGTGGGTATTCTTAAGGAAGGAGTTATCCTGTCAGCTATTTCTCCAGATCTGCGACGTGTGTTGCAGAGATTTCAGGCTGGTAGGCCTGACTCTTGTCCACCTGACAGATTGTTTGTGCCTGCTAAATGGACCAGCAGAGTCATTTCTGAGGTTCATTCCTCAGTGTTGGCAGGGCAGCCAGGTCCTTTTGGTGGCCTTCCTTGTCAAGAGATGTGCGGTCATTTGTGCAGTCCTGTGGTACTTGTGCTCGAGCTAAGCCTTGCTGTTCTCGTGCCAGCGGGTTGCTCTTGCCCTTGCCTGTCCCGAAGAGACCTTGGACACACATCTCTATGGATTTCATTTCGGATCTTCCGGTGTCTCAGGGCATGTCTGTCATCTGGGTGATATGTGATCGTTTCTCCAAGATGGTCCATCTGGTTCCTTTGCCCAAACTGCCTTCCTCTTCTGATCTGGTTCCTGTGTTCTTCCAGAACGTGGTTCGCTTGCACGGCATTCCTGAGAATATTGTGTCGGATAGAGGCTCCCAGTTTGTTTCCAGGTTCTGGCGATCCTTTTGTGGTAGGATGGGCATAGATTTGTCGTTTTCGTCTGCTTTTCATCCACAGACTAACGGACAAACGGAACGAACTAATCAGACTCTTGAGGCGTATTTGAGGTGTTTTGTCTCTTCTGATCAGGATGATTGGGTGACCTTCTTGCCGTTGGCTGAATTTGCCCTTAATAATCGGGCTAGTTCTGCCACCTTGGTTTCGCCATTTTTCTGCAACTCTGGTTTCCACCCTCGTTTTTCCTCGGGACATGTCGAGCCTTCTGACTGTCCTGGGGTGGATTCTGTGGTGGATAGGTTGCAGCGGATCTGGAATCATGTGGTGGACAACTTGAAGTTGTCACAGGAGAAGGCTCAGCGTTTTGCCAACTGCCGCCGCGGTGTGGGTACCCGACTTCGCGTTGGGGATTTGGTATGGCTGTCTTCTCGATTTGTTCCTATGAAGGTCTCCTCTCCCAAATTTAAACCTCGATTCATTGGTCCTTACAAGATATTGGAGATCCTTAATCCTGTATCCTTTCGCCTGGATCTTCCGGTGTCGTTTGCCATTCACAACGTATTTCATAGGTCCTTGTTGCGGCGGTACGTTGTGCCTGTGGTTCCTTCTGCTGAGCCTCCTGCTCCGGTGTTGGTTGAGGGCGAGTTGGAGTACGTGGTGGAGAAGATCTTGGATTCTCGTCTCTCCAGGCGGAGGCTTCAGTATCTGGTCAAGTGGAAGGGCTATGGTCAGGAGGATAATTCCTGGGTGGTCGCCTCTGATGTGCATGCGGCCGATTTAGTTCGTGCCTTTCACGCCGCTCATCCTGATCGCCCTGGTGGTCTTGGTGAGGGTTCGGTGACCCCTCACTAAGGGGGGGGTACTGTTGTGAATTTACTTTTTGGCTCCCTCTAGTGGCTACTAGTGATTTGACTCTGGATATGTCAGTCATTCCTTTTATGCTCACCTGGGTCGTTAGGTCAGGTGTTGTGAATTTGGATTCTGGGCTCCCCCGGTGGCCGCTTGTGGAATTGGACTTGTCATCCTCTTTCCTGTTTCACCTGATTCCATCAGTAGTGGGTGTCGCTATTTAAGCTCATTTCTCTGGTGGTTTCTTGCCGGTCAACAATGTTATCTGATGCCTCTCAGTGCTTGTTCCTGCTTCTAGACAACTACTAGATAAGTTGGACTCTTGTCCATGTTTTGTTTTGCCTATTTGTTCCAGTTCACAGCTGAAGTTTTGTTACTGTGTCTGGAAAGCTCTCGTTGATCAGGGATTGCTACTCTGGCGTTATGAGTTAATGCCAGAGTTTAAGGTAATCTCTGGATGGTGTTTTGTTAGTGTTTTTCTGCTGACCATGAAAGTATACTATCTGTCTTCTGCTATCTAGTAAGCGGACCTCAAATTTGCTAAGACTATTTTCCTGCTGCGTTTGTTGTTTCATCTGAACTCACCGTCATTATATGTGGGGGGCTACTGTCTTCTTTGGAATATTTCTCTAGAGGTGAGCCAGGTCTTATATTTCCCTCTGCTAGCTATTTAGGTCTTAGGCCAGAGCTGGGCATCTAGCGATAAATAGGAAATGCTACCTGGCTATTTCTAGTTGCGCGGCAGGCTTAGTTCATGGTCAGTATAGTTCCATCTTCCGAGAGCTTGTCCCTCTATAGGCTTGCTATGATCTCTGCCTGCAGAGATCATGAGAGTTTGACCGGCCAATAAAGTGTTAAAGACCCAGGTTGAGAAAGGAGAGTTATAAGAAGTCTGCTGGAATTTTTTTTTTTTTTTTTTCCTCCAGTCTGCCTTGCTGCAGTCTTTTTTCTCTCTCTCCTCCTAATCTCTGTATGCTCTGTGTGCACCTGACAATAATGGATCTCCAGAGTGTAACTGCGGGTTTGAATAATCTCATCACGAAAGTACAAAATTTACAAGATTTTGTGGTACATGCTCCGGTATCTGAGCCGAGAATTCCTTTGCCGGAGTTCTTCACAGGGAATAGAGCTAGCTTCCAGAATTTCCGAAATAATTGTAAGCTTTATTTGTCCCTGAAGTCTCGTTCAGCTGGAGACCCTGCTCAGCAGGTTAGGATTGTGATTTCCTTGCTCAGGGGTGACCCTCAAGATTGGGCCTTCTCATTGCCAGCAGGGGATCCTGCGTTACGCGATGTGGATGCGTTTTTTCTGGCCTTGGGCTTGCTTTATGAGGAATCTCATTTGGAACTTCAGGCAGAAAAAACTTTGATGGCACTATCTCAGGGGCAAGACGAAGCTGAAGTTTTCTGCCAAAAATTCCGTAAATGGTCTGTGCTTACTCAGTGGAATGAGTGCGCCTTGGCGGCAACTTTCAGAGAAGGTCTCTCTGATGCCGTTAAGGATGTTATGGTGGGGTTCCCTTTGCCTGCAGGTCTGAATGAGTCCATGACAATGGCTATTCAGATTGATAGGCGTCTGCGGGAGCGCAAACCGATGCACCATCTGGCGGTGTCTATGGAAAAGACGCCAGAAAGTATGCAGTGTGATAGAATTCTGTCCAGGAGCGAGCGACAGAATTTTAGACGGAAGAATGGATTGTGTTTCTATTGTGGGGATTCTACTCATGTTATATCGGCATGCTCTAGGCGTACAAAGAAGCTTGATAAGTCTGTTTCCATTGGCACCATTCAGTCTAAGTTTATTTTGTCTGTAACCCTGATTTGCTCTTTGTCATCCATTGCCACGGACGCCTATGTTGACTCTGGCGCCGCTCTGAGTCTTATGGATTGGTCCTTTGCCAATCGTTGTGGTTTTGATTTAGAGCCTTTGGAGACTCTTATTCCTCTGAAGGGGATTGACTCCACCCCATTGGCTAATAATAAACCACAATACTGGACACAAGTAACCATGTGTATCAATCCGGATCACCAGGAGATTATTCGTTTCCTGGTGCTGTATAATTTACATGACGATTTGGTACTGGGATTGCCATGGTTGCAGTCTCACAACCCAGTCTTGGACTGGAGAGCTATGTCTGTGTTGAGCTGGGGATGTAAGGGTATTCATGGGGACGTACCTTTGGTTTCTATTTCGTCGTCCATTCCCTCTGAAGTCCCTGAGTTCCTCTCTGATTATCAAGACGTCTTTGACGAACCCAAGCTTGGGTCGTTA
The DNA here is from genome assembly GCF_051348905.1 of Ranitomeya variabilis. Lineage (NCBI taxonomy): Eukaryota > Metazoa > Chordata > Amphibia > Anura > Dendrobatidae > Ranitomeya > Ranitomeya variabilis. Next base: position 878,503,202 of record NC_135233.1, read on the forward strand.
CCTCCGCACCGTGAGTGCGATTGTGCCATAGATTTGATACCGGGTTGTAAATATCCAAAGGGTCGTTTGTTTAATTTGTCTGTGCCGGAACATGCTGCTATGCGGGAATATATAAAGGAGTCTTTGGAAAAGGGACATATTCGTCCATCTTCTTCTCCCTTGGGAGCTGGGTTTTTCTTTGTCTCAAAAAAAGACGGCTCTTTGAGACCATGTATTGATTATCGGCTTCTGAATAAGATCACTGTTAAGTATCAATACCCATTGCCATTGCTTACTGATTTGTTTGCTCGTATAGAGGGTGCTAAGTGGTTCTCTAAAATTGATCTTCGTGGGGCGTATAATTTGGTGCGGATCAGGCAGGGGGATGAGTGGAAGACCGCATTTAATACGCCCGAGGGCCACTTTGAGTATTTGGTCATGCCTTTTGGTCTTTCTAATGCCCCTTCAGTTTTCCAGTCTTTTATGCATGATATTTTCCGCGATTTTCTGGATAAATTTATGATAATATATCTGGATGATATTCTGATTTTTTCTGATGACTGGGACTCTCATGTCCAGCAGGTCAGGAGAGTTTTTCAGGTTCTGCGGTCTAATTCTTTATGTGTGAAGGGGTCTAAGTGCGTTTTTGGGGTCCAGAAAATTTCCTTTTTGGGGTATATTTTTTCTCCCTCTTCCATTGAGATGGATCCCGTCAAGGTGCAAGCTATTTGTGACTGGACTCAGCCCTCCTCTCTTAAGGGTCTTCAGAGATTTTTGGGCTTTGCCAACTTTTACCGCCGATTTATTGCTGGTTTTTCGGATGTCGTTAAACCACTGACTGATTTGACCAGACAAGGCGCTGATGTTGCTAATTGGTCCCCTCATGCTGTAGAGGCCTTTCAGGAGCTTAAGCGCCGTTTTGCCTCTGCCCCTGTGTTGCGTCAGCCTGATGTGAATCTGCCTTTTCAGGTGGAGGTTGACGCTTCGGAGATCGGAGCTGGGGCAGTGTTGTCGCAGAAAGGTTCCGACTGCTCCGTCATTAGGCCTTGTGCCTTCTTTTCTCGCAAATTTTCGCCCGCAGAGCGGAATTATGATGTTGGGAATCGGGAGCTTTTGGCCATGAAGTGGGCGTTTGAGGAGTGGCGCCATTGGCTCGAGGGGGCTAGGCATCAGGTGGTGGTATTGACTGACCACAAAAATTTGATTTATCTTGAGACTGCCAGACGCCTGAATCCTAGACAGGCGCGCTGGTCTTTATTTTTTTCTCGCTTTAATTTTGTGGTGTCATACCTACCGGGTTCTAAGAATGTTAAGGCAGATGCCCTTTCTAGGAGTTTTGACCCGGACTCTCCTGGTAATTCTGAACCCACAGGTATCCTTAGGGAGGGAGTAATTTTGTCGGCCGTTTCTCCTGATCTGCGGCGGTCCTTGCAAGAGTTTCAGGCGGATAGACCGGATCGTTGTCCGCCTGATAGACTGTTTGTTCCGGATGATTGGACCAGCAGAGTCATCTCTGAGGTACATTCTTCTGCATTGGCAGGTCATCCCGGAATTTTTGGTACCAGGGATTTGGTGGCAAGATCCTTCTGGTGGCCTTCTCTGTCACGAGATGTGCGAGTCTTTGTGCAGTCATGTGACGTTTGTGCTCGGGCCAAGTCTTGTAGTTCTCGGGCTAGCGGACTGCTGTTGCCCTTGCCTATTCCTAAGAGGCCTTGGACACACATCTCGATGGATTTTATTTCAGATCTGCCTGTTTCCCAGAAGATGTCTGTCATCTGGGTGGTCTGTGACCGTTTCTCTAAAATGGTCCATTTGGTTCCTCTGCCCAGGTTGCCTTCTTCTTCTGAGTTGGTTCCTCTGTTTTTTCAGAATGTTGTCCGATTGCACGGTATTCCTGAGAATATTGTTTCTGACAGAGGTACCCAATTTGTGTCTAGATTTTGGCGGGCATTCTGTGCTAGGATGGGCATAGATTTGTCTTTTTCATCTGCTTTTCACCCTCAGACTAATGGCCAGACCGAGCGGACTAATCAGACCCTTGAGACATATCTGAGGTGTTTTGTCTCTGCTGACCAGGATGATTGGGTTGCTTTTTTGCCATTGGCAGAGTTCGCCCTCAATAATCGGGCCAGTTCTTCCACCTTGGTGTCCCCGTTTTTCTGTAATTCGGGGTTTCACCCTCGATTTTCCTCCGGTCAGGTGGAATCCTCGGATTGTCCTGGAGTGGATGCGGTGGTGGAGAGATTGCATCACATCTGGGGGCAGGTTATGGACAATTTGAAGTTGTCCCAGGAGAAGACTCAGCGTTTTGCCAACCGTCATCGTCGTGTTGGTTCTCGGCTTTGTGTTGGAGATTTAGTGTGGTTGTCTTCTCGTTTTGTCCCTATGAGGGTCTCTTCTCCTAAGTTTAAACCTCGGTTCATCGGCCCTTATAGAATATTGGAGATTCTTAATCCTGTTTCTTTCCGTTTGGACCTCCCTGCGTCCTTTTCCATTCATAACGTTTTTCATCGGTCGTTATTGCGCAGGTATGAGGTACCTGTTGTACCTTCAGTTGAGCCTCCTGCTCCGGTGTTGGTTGAGGGTGAGTTGGAGTACGTTGTGGAGAAAATTTTGGACTCTCGTGTTTCCAGACGGAAACTCCAGTATCTGGTCAACTGGAAGGGTTACGGCCAGGAGGATAATTCTTGGGTCAATGCATCTGATGTTCATGCTTCTGATCTTGTTCGTGCCTTCCATAGGGCTCATCCTGGTCGCCCTGGTGGATCTGGTGAGGGTTCGGTGCCCCCTCCTTGAGGGGGGGGTACTGTTGTGAATTTGGATTCTGGGCTCCCCCGGTGGCCGCTTGTGGAATTGGACTTGTCATCCTCTTTCCTGTTTCACCTGATTCCATCAGTAGTGGGTGTCGCTATTTAAGCTCATTTCTCTGGTGGTTTCTTGCCGGTCAACAATGTTATCTGATGCCTCTCAGTGCTTGTTCCTGCTTCTAGACAACTACTAGATAAGTTGGACTCTTGTCCATGTTTTGTTTTGCCTATTTGTTCCAGTTCACAGCTGAAGTTTTGTTACTGTGTCTGGAAAGCTCTCGTTGATCAGGGATTGCTACTCTGGCGTTATGAGTTAATGCCAGAGTTTAAGGTAATCTCTGGATGGTGTTTTGTTAGTGTTTTTCTGCTGACCATGAAAGTATACTATCTGTCTTCTGCTATCTAGTAAGCGGACCTCAAATTTGCTAAGACTATTTTCCTGCTGCGTTTGTTGTTTCATCTGAACTCACCGTCATTATATGTGGGGGGCTACTGTCTTCTTTGGAATATTTCTCTAGAGGTGAGCCAGGTCTTATATTTCCCTCTGCTAGCTATTTAGGTCTTAGGCCAGAGCTGGGCATCTAGCGATAAATAGGAAATGCTACCTGGCTATTTCTAGTTGCGCGGCAGGCTTAGTTCATGGTCAGTATAGTTCCATCTTCCGAGAGCTTGTCCCTCTATAGGCTTGCTATGATCTCTGCCTGCAGAGATCATGACAGTCAGGGGTGTTGCTATATAAGCTCCCTGGACCTTCAGTTCAATGCCTGGCAACGTTGATATCAGAGCTAATCTGTAGTGCTCTTGTCTACTGATCCTGGTTCCTGCTTCATTAAGCTAAGTCTGCTTTTTGCAATTTGTTTTTGTTTGCTATTTTTGTCCAGCTTGTATATAATCTGTATCCTGACCTTGCTGGAAGCTCTAGGGCGGCTGGTGTTCTCCCCCCGGGCCATTAGACGGTTCGGGGGTTCTTGAATCTCCAGCGTGGATTTTTGATAGGGTTTTTGTTGACCATATAAGTTATCTTACTATATTCTGCTATTAGTAAGTGGGCCTCTCTTTGCTAAACCTAGTTCATCTCTGTGTTTGTCATTTCCTCTTACCTCACCGTTATTATTTGTGGGGGGCTTGTATCCTACTTTTGGGGTCTTTTCTCTGGAGGCAAGAGAGGTCTTTGTTTTCCTCTTCTAGGGGTAGTTAGCTCTCCGGCTGGCGCGAGACATCTAGCGACCAACGTAGGCATGTTCCCCGGCTACTTCTAGGGTTGGCGTTAGGAGTAGATATATGGTCAACCCAGTTACCACTGCCCTATGAGCTGGATTTTTGTACTTCGCAGACTTGCTGATATCTCTGAGACCCTCGCCATTGGGGTCATAACACTGACATCATTTGGTGTCAGGCTGGCTGCGCCTGTGCGGCCGCGCTGGCCGAGAGCCCGCCTCGCAGTGTCGTCTAATGTAATCCCACCGAGGGCCTGGGATCCGTGGCCATGCGCAGTGCATATCCTCGCCTCTCACTCCCCTCCCTACGGCTTCTTAAGACTGTGCGGTGTCACGGCCGTGGCATGCTATTAGGGACCAGCTGACACCGCACAGTCTGAAGAAGCCGTAGGGAGATGAGTGAGAGGTGGAGGTTCAGATATGCACTGCGCATGTCCATGGATCTCAGGCCCCCAGTGGGATGAAATCAGAAGACACTGCGAGGCGGGCTCTCGGCCAGCGCGGCCGCACAGGCGCAGCCATCCTGAGTCCTGACACCAAATGATGTCAGAAGACGGGCAGCGCTAAGTGTGCCTGGCCAAGGGATAACATAACAGCGCAGGCTCCGGGACGGAATCAAACAATGCTGAGGAGCCGGGGCACGGCGCCAAGGGGGTAGGAATGACGGCTGTGCTGTGTCATATTACGAAGGAAAGTCCCACCTCCGGGACGGTTTTACGGTATCAGTGGACACATTTTATAAGTGTTAAGTTCTGCGTGTGCAAGGAGCTAAACAAAAATAGCTACCTTTTCCTTGTGCAGCATTACTGCTGCACAAGGTGGCTCTTTCAGTAACAAACGCCTTGGGGGGGGACAGGTTCCCTTACATTTCAGTTGTTGTGTCAGCGTGGCGGTCGCAGGACACATTGCCGGCTACACAGCTGGGGATCAGCTGACGTTACTGAAACCCAATAACACTGGGTCGTATGTTTTGACTGTGCAGACGGCACTTCTGAGCCTCAACTGGCGGTGTTGGAGCCCAGGAATTTAAGATGAGGTGGTAGAAAGATGAACACAACAGGAGACCTGGATACTGTAGACAGTCACCTAATTATTTAATCAGGAAAAGGAGTGGCAAATTCCTGCGAGATCCAGGCCTTGTTCATTTTCAGGAAAGTAAGCCGGTCAACGTTATCGGAGGATAGTCGCATGCGACGGTCAGTTAGTACACCACCTGCAGCACTAAAGACACGTTCCGATAATACACTGGCCGCAGGGCAAGACAGCACCTCCAATGCATACTGGCTTAGCTCTGGCCATGTATCCAGCTTTGAGACCCAAAACTTGAAAGGGGAAGAGCCGTCTGGGAGTAGAGCAAGAGGGCAAGACATGTAGTCTGTCACCATCTGACGGAACCGTTGCCTCCTGCTGACTGGAGCCGTCTGTGATGGTGTAGACTTTTGTGGCGGGCACAGAAAACTGTGCCACAGTTGGGCCATACTGGTCTTGCCTTGGGCAGAGGCACTGCTTCTGCTCCCTCTTTGTGCAGAGCCTCCACCACTGCCTGGACGCACTGAGCTGCTTTGGAATGCACTAGCAGCACTTCTCTCACTTGGAATGGAGAAGATGATGGAATTCACCAGTGTGTCTTGGTACTCCCGCATTTTTCGCTCCCGGTTCAACGGTGTGATGAGGCTTTCTACGTTGTCCCGGTAGCGAGGATCGAGGAGGGTGAACACCCAATATTCAGACATGTTGAGAATGTGGGCGATGCGGCGGTCGTTTCTCAGGCACTGCAGCATGTAATCCACCATGTGCTGCAGACTGCCAACTGCCCAAGAAACGCTGTCCCCTGCTGGAGGCGTGATCTCTGCCCGCTCATCATCACCCCACCCTCGCTGTACACACTGAGTACTGGACAATTGTGTAACTCCCTCCTCTGGACGGATGTCTTCCTCCTCCATTGACTCCTCCTCATCCTCCTCACAAACTGTCCCCTGCCTACGCGTTTGTGAGGAACCACGTGGCGCTGACTGTCCAGAAGATGATGGAAATGCTGAATCCTCATCCTCCACCTCTTCCACAACATCATCCCTTAGCGCTTGCAGTGATTTTTCAAGCAGGCAGATAAGGGGGACAGTCATGCTGACTAGTGCATCATCTGCACTCGCCATCCGCGTGGAATAAACGAAGGGACGCAAAACCTGGCAGACGTCATTCATAGTGGCCCACTCTGTGGTTGTGAAGTCTGTACGGCGCTGACTGCGATTTTTTTGCGCCTGAAGCAGCTGGTACTCCATTACAGCTTGCTGCTGCTCACACAACCGCTCCAACATAAGTAACGTGGAATTCCACCTGGTAGGTAGGTCACATATGATGCGATGTTCCGGCAGGCGGTGTCGGCGCTGCAGAGCCGCAATGCGCGCTTTTGCCGTGCTGGAACGCCGCAAGTGAGCACACTCTAGGCGGACCTTGTGCAGCAGTGCATCAAGATCCGGATAGTCCCTCAGAAAACTCTGCACGACCAAATTGAGCACATGTGCCAGACATGGGATGTGAGTGAGGTTGCCGAGGCCCAGAGCTGCCACCAGATTTCGGCCATTATCACACACTACCATGCCTGGCTGGAGATTCGCTGGCACAAACCACACATCGCTCTCCTGCTTGATGGCATTCCAGAGCTCCTGCGCTGTGTGGCTTCGATTCCCCAAAGAAATTAATTTCAAGATGGCCTGTTGACGTTTGGCCACGGCTGTGCTCATGTCGGTCGTAACAGGTACACGTTCATCACGGGTCCATGTGGAGGTGGACTGTGACGGCTCCTGCAGCGATGATTCTGAGGAACTGGTGTAGGAGGAGGAGTCAATGCGTACAGAATGGATTCCTGCAATCCTTGGAGTGGGCAGGACACGTCCTGCGCCACTCGCACGGTCTGTACCCGGCTCAACGACATTAACCCAATGGGCAGTGAGGGAAAGGTATCGCCCCTGTCCATGTTGACTGGTCCACGCATCGGTGGTGAGGTGGACCTTGCTACTGACGGCGTTCAGTAGCGCGTGTTTTATGTGTCCCTCCACATGCTTGTGCAGGGCAGGGACAGCTTGCCTGCTGAAGTAAAAGCGGCTGGGCACATTGTACTGGGGGACTGCCAATGACATCAAGTCATGGAAGCTGTCAGTCTCCACCAGCCTGAATGACAGCATTTCCAGTGACAGAAGTTTGGCAATGCCTGCAGTCAGAGCCTGTGCTCATGGGTGGTTTGACGAGAAAGGCCGCCTTTTCTCCCATGCCTGTACTACCGATGGCTGTAGACTGGGCTGGGAGTGTGTGGATGACTGGGAAAGTGGTGCTGCGGGTGGAATTACAGCGGGTCTCTGGACAACAGGGCCAGAGGTTCTTCCACGGCGATCCTGGGAGGAAGCCGAACCAGCTGCGTGTGAGCTGGAGGAAGAGGCAACACGAGCTGAAGAGGTGGTAGCTGCCGCTGTTGGTTGGCCTAGCTCTTCAGTGTGTTTTTCTAACAACGCCGCGTGCCTGTTGCGCACATGTTTCCACATGTTGGAGGTATTGAGGCTGCTGACATTTCGACCTCATTTGGCTTTCTGATGACACACCTTGCATTTGACATAGCAAATGTCATCTGCAACTGTGTCAAAAAAGGCCCAGGCACTGCAAGTCTTGGGAGCGCCCTTTTTGGCTTTTGGAAGAGACATGCTCCTAACGGGTGCCAAAGCGGAGGCTGCAGGATCCGCAGTCTTCCCCCTCCCTCTCCCTCTTTGGGCCGTACGGGGAATCTCTTCCTCAGAGCTGCTCCCACCACCTTCCTGTCCCTCACGCCAAGATGGGTCAAGGACCTCATCATCTACACTACCCTCTGCCCCCAACTGCTCCTCCTGGGTAGTCTCAGCAGCAGAGCACGCACCAGTAAGTGGCACCTGAGTGTCATCATCAGCGGATGCGGCCTGCGATGTGGTGACCGGAGCCACTGGCCCACCCGCCTCTTCAGACTCAGAGAGAAAAAGCTGTTGGGCATCACTGCACCCTGCCTCTTCTTCCATTTCTCCAATGCTGCTTGGCTGGCCCCCTGTTTCCGAGCCAAGAGATTCAGAGAACAGAAGTAGAGACGGCTCCTGTCCTGGGCTCTCTGTCTGCCTGGGCAATTTGGCAGGTGGTGAAGAGACAGATGGCTGCTCTCCAGTGCTCTGTGTCTGAGAGGATGTGGCACTAATTGAAGTTGATGCATTAGCTGCCATCCATCCGACAACGGCTTCAATTTGGTCTTCACGCAGCAGTGGTGTACGGCGCTCTGCGACAAAGCGGCGCATGAATGACTGTTCCCTTGTGAAAGTGGGTGCTGATGAGTCACCGGTGCCCGCAGCAGGCACAGAATCCCCACGTCCCCTCCCTGCTCCGCGCCCACGTGCCTTACTCACTGCCTTCTTCATCTTGGGTGACTGATAAAGATAAGCAGAAAAGTACTAACGGCTTTGTGTGCTTATTCCTGAACAACTCCTCCTAACAGGTATAAGAAACACTAATTTTCTAAAGTGTGGACTAGACTTTAATATGAGCTAATGTGGCCTACAGAAATGTAAAGTGGTGTCACTGGTGTGTTTGGTGAACTTTATTATTTATTTATTTTTGGGGGGCTGAACTGACAACAGAGAGAGCTGCAGTCACACGGAGACCGTGCAGACAGCCGTAAACGGCGCTGCAAGGCCCAAAAACCCTCCTCTACGTTATCCTATGTAGTGTTTTTCCACAAGTTAGCTGGAGATGGGTGGAAAGACACTAATAGGAATTTTTTGAAAAAATGTGCAGCAGCCTGCACTACTTAAAACAAAATGAAAATTGATTTTGCGGTATGACGCAGTGAACAACCCTGAGCTGGAGACAACCAGGCTATGGCTGCTCACAGACTACAGGGCGAGCTGCAGTCACACGGAGACCGTGCAGACAGCCGTAAACGGCGCTGCAAGGCCCAAAAACCCTCCTCTACGTTATCCTATGTAGTGTTTTTCCACAAATTAGCTGGAGACGGGTGGAAAGACACTAATAGTAATTTTTTGAAAAAATGTGCAGCAGCCTGCACTACTTAAAACAAAATGAAAATTGATTTTGCGGTATGACGCAGTGAACAACCCTGAGCTGGAGACAACCAGGCTATGGCTGCTCACAGACTACAGGGCGAGCTGCAGTCACACGGAGACCGTGCAGACAGCCGTAAACGGTGCTGCAAGGCCCAAAAACCCTCCTCTACGTTATCCTATGTAGTGTTTTTCCACAAATTAGCTGGAGACGGGTGGAAAGACACTAATAGGATTTTTTGTTAAAACTTAGCAGCAGACTACACTACTTGGAAAAAAAAAAAAAAAAAGAACAGTATGAGGCAATGAACCACCCTCCCTGAACTGAATACAACCAGCTATGGATGGCCTATGTGGCTGCACTCAGACTAGAGAGTGGGCTGCACTCACACACACACACACACACAGACCTTGCAGATCGCTGTGAAAACAGCGCTACAAGGCAAAAGCAAGGTGAATAGTAGGTGAACACAGCGGTTGCTAAATTAGCCTTTGGAAAGCACAAAGAAGCAAATCGCTATCTCTAAACTGGCCCTCAGTCAGCAAACAGCATCCTGTCACTAACTGAATTCACAGCAGAGTGATCGCAAAATGGCGCCAGCGACTTTTAAACTGCATCATGACATAATTTCAGCAGCCAATCACAGCCATGCCAGTAGTTTCATGCCCTCCATGCTGAACAGGATGTGCCCACACTTGAAATCATTCTCATTGGCTGAATTTGTGCATTTTGAATCTGGGAACTTCCGATTCCGGTATCCGATACGCGGCAAGTATCGGAATCCCGGTATCGGAATTCCGATACCGCAAGTATCGGCCGATACCCGATACTTGCGGTATCGGAATGCTCAACACTAATCCTCACATAAAGCGCACAGTCAATGACTGGAGCGGGTGGTCAAGTGACCGGAAGAATGTGATATGCATAATCCCGGCCACAATCTGACTAGATGAGTGTGCTTCACTCAATGCAAGTGTATTGAGGCCGGAAACAGTCTAGTTGGATTCTGTCAGGGAGTATGCAAACCAAGATTTAGATCAGACAACCCCTTTAATGCGAAAATGCAAAAGGAAGGTTCTTTTCACAAAAATATGCAGCAAAAATGCTGTGAACAGGGCCCTACAGGGTTTTTTAGCCCTACGTAGATTGTTGATTCATGTTTCAATTTCCAACATTTCTGCTTTTTGCCAGTGATTATAAACCAAATACTACTAACACAATGTTTGCTACAATGTAGCACGCCTAAGCAATACACTACAAGCAAGACTGGATACCTGGCTGATACAACATTGCCTTTGGAGCTTACTTGATGGACATGTTTGAAAGGCTACTCTATATGTGCCATAGATTTCTAAAAGTACTGTATGGCCCCCAATTCATCATTGCCTTTGTGCCTGTTTTTTGACTAGTTTTGAGTGCTTTGCTCCTTTTTTTGTTTTTATCCAATTCACTGTTCTTTTAAGTCTATTTTATATTTGCTTGCTTCTTTTTTTTGGCACAACTTCACTTAAGGCTACTTTCACACTAGTCCATCGGTACGGGCCATTGCAAACCGTCGGCCTGAAGTACCGACGGACAGTGTGTTAAGTAGCACAACGAGGGCAGCCGATGCAGTTTTTCAATGCATCCACTGCCCTATTGTAATGTCCAGGGAGGAGGAGGCGGAGTTCCGGCCGCGCATGTGCGGACACATGTGCGCATGTGCGGACACGACGCACAAAAAAAGTTACATGTAACTTTTTTTGTGCCGACGGTCCCCCAAAACACGACGCAACAGTCGCACGATGGTTGCGACGTGTGGACATACGTCACAATGCGTCGCTAATGTAAGTCTATGGGGAAAAAACGCATCCTGCAGACAACGCTAGTGTGAAAGTAGCCTTACTGCCTCTGTGGTGTATTTTTGAGTACAACAAAATTTTGGCACGATTTTTGGGAGTTTTTGTGCAGTGGAATTTTTGACTCTAAAACTCACAAAAAACATTTCAAGACAAAAAAAGACCTTTTTTATTCTGAGGCAAATTCAGGAGTCATGTGTGCTAATTTGATGAATCTGGCGCCAACTAATACCGCAACCGAAAAATGGAGAGTGACCTAGATTTAAAAAAAATGTAAATGATGTATTGGGGCCTATGCCGTTGCATTCATCTGAGATTGCTCCTCCATGCAAAAAATGTATATCATGTTGCACAGTATATTTTATTCATTTTTGATAATAATAAACACATAGTTGTGCCATCTGCTTATACTATTGTTATATTATAACGATATGCTTATGATATTAGATGTGGAAACACACAGGTAAAAGTGCATATACTGCAAAAATGCATTAAAAACACATCATCCACACATGACTTTCAATACATTTTTGTCAAACCCAAATACCAGGAAACATAAAAAAAGCATTGTTATTTAAAACATGACATACCAGAAAGAGACAAAAAACTGCAGCATAGAAAATACACTAAAAAAGAGCATTGAAAAAAACACAACTAACCTAATTTACCTAATTGGTGCAGAAATGCTGCACAAAACATGCAGCATCAAAAACTCAACAAATACTCATTATGGGATCGATTCATAGCCAAAATAATTGAATTTAGGTTTTTATAGCAATGAGCCACAGGTTCCAGTGATGTCACTGGGAGGGTTTTGTATATTTTATCTGCATTGCAGTATCTAACCCTACAGGCAGATGACATAGGTACATAGAGATACATCTGTATATAGCAGTGTATTGCTATGTCCCCATATTCAAAAAGGAAAAGAGAAGATTATTTTCTTCTCATATATTTACTAAAAATAAATACTAAATACTAAAAATAATGAAAAACAATTAGGGTATGTTTCAGCGGTCAGTATTCGCTGCAGATTGGACGCTGCATACAGCTGCAGTGTTCAATCCCCAGCAGCCAGATTTTACACCATAGTGGATAGGATTTTATGAAATCCCATCTCCACTATGCGTGCATGGATGCCTTCCACTTCCCTGCGTATACGCACATGTGGCGCATCTTTCTAGACTGCAGCATGTCAATTTATCTTGTGGAGACGCTCAGTCTCCGCAAGATAAATATCACAGTCCAGTGTATAGGATGTGGTGATTCCACATGGTTCAATGAACACATGCGGCATCACGGCATGTACAGAAGCCGGCAGCGCTTTGGACGGAGCTGCATCCAAAACGCTGCCGATACAGACCATGGAAACATACCCTTATAAAAATTTCATTTTTAATGGGCTTTTTGAAAAAATAATAAAAATCAGAAATCAGCAAATAACATATATATTTTATGTGTCTATAAAGGTAGCGATCCGCACAACACAGTGATCAGATTATTTATGGGGATTGGTAAATGGCGTAAAAAAAGGCAAAAAAAAATGTTCAAACATAGCGTAAATACTGTGTTTTTTTCTATTGTGTTTTTTTCTGCACGTTCTCTTCAGTTGTATGCATCACACAATGCAAGGGTTTTAAAATAAAAACTAAAAAACAACTGGCTGTTATGGTCAACCATGATATTTTAACCCATTTACGATCTAAGATGTATAGGTACGTCCAAGGTCACCTACCCCTGTTTGACGCTGGCTCTGGCAATGAGCCCTCAACTTTTCTGTTGATTTTACGTGCCCCTAACAGCGGCGGGTGGAATCTCAATCCACCCGTGGCTGTGAACATGTTAAATGTCGCTGTCGATCTCTGACAGCAGCATTTAACATGACCGCGCGGGAAGCGTATCAAAAACCCACCCATCAGCAACCGTGTCTCATGACAGTGGGTCGCCGATGGGTTGGTATGACAACCCGGAGTCTGCAGGAGACTAGTGATGAGCGAATATACTCGTTACTCGAGATTTCTCGAGCACGCTCGGGGGTCCTCTGAGTATTTTTTAGTGCTCGAAGATTTAGTTTTTCTTGCCGCAGCTGAATGATTTACATCTGTTAGCCAGCATAAGTACATGTGGGGGTTCCCTAGCAACCAGGCAACCCCCACATGTACTTATGCTGGCTAACAGATGTATATTCGCTCATCACTACAGGATACCCCTATGGTTGTCACCGTTGAACTGCTATGAGCAATGCACTCATAGCAGATGAGCATTTCAGCTACACATAGTTGAATCCCTGCTGTGTGTAGCACAAGTGATAAGAAGATTGCAGCTTCAAGTCTTCCATAGAGACTATTGAAACCAGTAAAAAGTAAAGAAAAATGTTTTTAAAAATATTAAAAGAAATATAATAGTATAAATCACCCCCCATTCAAAATAAAACAATGAAAAAAAAAAAAAATACATATGTTTGGTATTCCTGCATTCAGAATCACTCGATCTATCATTTCTATCATTATATAAAAATAATTATTCTGATCTGTAAATGGCATAACGAGGAAAAAATCAAAACGCCAGAATTACATTTTTTTGATCGCCATAACACTGAATTAAAATGAAATAATGGGCGATCAAAAGATTGGTCTGCACCAAAATGGTAACTATAAGAATGTCAGCTTGGCATACAAAAAATAAGCCCTCAGTCAGCTCCAGAACCAGAAAAACGCTGTGGGTCTCGGAAAATGGCACTTTTTTTTTTTTTTTTTTTACAAACTTCGGATTTTTTTTTCAGCACTTAAATAATAAAAAACATATACATGTTTGGCTATACAAACTCATAATGAAATGGAGAACTACAGTTGCTGGTCAATTTTAGCATTTAGTAAACATGGTAAAAAAAACAATTGTGGAATTGCACATTGAATTTTTTTCCATTTTCAGTACATTATATGATAAAACCAATGGTGTCCTTCAAAAGTACAACTCGTCCCACAAAAAACAAGCCTTCACATACTGATGGAAAAATAAAAAAGTGATGACTCTGGGAAGAAAGGGAGCAGTAAACAAAAACTCAAAAAACGGAAAAACACAGGTTGATGATGGGGGGTAAATCAGAATTCTTTTTATATATTAGAGCCAAAGTATATTATAAAAGTGCACAACTTTTTTTTCCATACCATGATTATGCTTTACCTACATGACTGAAAATGTAAAAGCCTTGCCCTGAATAAAAAGTACTAACAGCATTAGCATACATATAGCATTATTTAACAAATACCATATACATTCGCATACATACCTGTAAATGTCATCATTCCTGTACCATGATTGATTCTGAACCATAAGAAATGCATACGTGTGCACGGCAATAGTAAAGAAAATATTGAAGATCAATGAAAACAACACAGAAGGAGAAATTAGTTGTCCTGCTGGTCTGTATGGTGCCAGTTTGGGATAGGCTGCAGTAGAACTCACTGAAAAAACACAAAATCCATGGCCATGTTTGCATTATATAACTTTAAAAAAAAATACATTAATCATGAAATAAATAATTATTACTTAAGAAATTCTGATTTACTTACTTATAAAAAAAATTATGAACACAATAGCAAAGTCATGTATGAGCCATTGATTATTTCCAAAAATATTTCGTTGCTGAAATATAAAGTAAATTGGCATCAATTTAAAACAAAGAGCAATGAAACATGTGCACGTTTATAGGCACATATACCTAATTTATTATATGTGCAGAAATATAATAACAGTAAGGGCTGATACCCATTTGCGAGAAAAATAAAAGGTCTGATTACCGGACCGAAAAAACGGACGAGTGCTCTGCGAGTGTCATGCAATTTCCGTGCGATTTTTCCACGGAACATCCATATGACATGTGTATGCAATCTGTATACAATGAGATTTTAACATGAAGTTTTACATACAGCAGTTCTCTCTATGTAAAAGCTCATGTTAAAAATCGCATTGTAAAATACAACTGTACACATCGCTTTAATACCAAATAATCTTCAAAACAATCTCCAAAATTTTGCACACACAAACTCCTAACTGTATTACAGTAGACACTGACATATTTAAATCTAACTGTTCTGCAATGATTTACTGTAAGCAAACCATGTCTCCTATCCTGTCAGCTTCTGCAATGATTTTGCAGAAGCTGACAAATGAATTATCGGCTATTCTGCTATCTATCTCTCTAAGAAATCTAAAGATAGATATATATATATATATATATATATATATATATATATATATATATACTGTATATATATATTATATATATATATATGTGTGTCTAAGACATATATATAGATATATATATATTCTGTGTGTATATATCTATTCTATCTATTCTATTCTTAACATGTCAGTGTGATTTTACTGTACGCCAGATATGAATTACCGGCTTTGCAAGGGACACCGGTGCGAGTGCTGTGTGATTTTTTTTCTCATACACACTGACTTGCATTGGCGAGTCTTGTCCGAGATGCGCAGCAATATGCAGCATGTGGCAATTTTTTTCTCAGTCCGATTTCGCAAATGAGATGTAACTCATTGAATAACATTGGTCCGAGTGCAATCCGATTTTTTATCGGATAGCACTCATCTGTATTTCGCACAAGTGAGTATGAGCCTTAAAACATATATCCAGGGCCTTACAGTGGACCATTCAGTAGAGTTTGGCAATGCGCGTAGATTTTACAGCGAAATTCGTAATGAAATTATTTTCTGTAAATTGAACGTTCCCTATTATACTCCTGGGTCTCTCAGAGATCGGTTGTAAAAAAAATGTAAAAAAATAGAAAAAAGAAGAATTTGGCACTCCAAAGATCAAATGCAAACAGTTTATTATAAGGTGAGTACATAATAGTTCAAAACCATTTTGTAGTTTGACACAGAGCGCTATCAGTGCCTTTCTCCTAAGCCAAATTACAGCAAATCTGTCAATTTCAAATTTTGGCAGATTGGTCAATCTCTAAATAGCACTAATATTCAAATCTATCAAACTATCATCATGAAACAGAAAAATTACAATTTGGGTTACATCTTACCCAATATAACAGCAATGTGTTAATATATTCAGTTAGTCCAAACATAGCCATGTATTTAAACATGCAGAACGATGTGACAATGGCTGCTCGTCCTTCTCTGTTGGGTACACAAACTTCTATTAGATATTTACAGGGGTCACCACACCTTCAATACAATGGGGTATGGTAATGATAGAATGCAATTTCATAATAGTTACTCATTAAAGTTAAAATTTCATTCTATTTTACAAATCATGTAATAAACATACAAATAGCAATATTTTACATCTAGCTTAAAGAGCTTGTCAAGGAATAACACATTGATTACCAATCCGTAAGATGGGTACTATTATTTACTTGGATGCAGAATAATGTGCAGTAGTACCAGGAAGCACCACTAAACAATGTACAGTGTTGCGCTGTTCCAGGTCCATACATAGTTTACATCCTGCAATTGCCAGAGCCAATTGATTGGTGGTGGTGCTGAGTGTTGGACCTTCACTGATCTGATATTGATAACTTGAATGTAAAGGTCATCAATATGGCCGGCAGGGGCGGCACATGCTCAGATTCAGATCTCGGGATAAGATCTCATTGCCGAGATATGAATCTGAGAATGTGCCATCACCGGCGGCCATTTTTCCGGAGGCCACCACATAGCAGCAATGAAGCTGCGGGGGCCTCTGGGCTTTGACAAAATGCCAGCGGAGCCCTCCACACAGCACAGAGCTCCGTCACTGCCACACGATAGTGTGCTGCCACCCCAGCACGAAGCACTGCTGCCCCACAGAGCACAGCCGCCCCACAGAGCACAGCCGCCCCACAGAGCACAGCCCCGCCACAGAGCACAGCCCCCAGAGAGCACAGCCACCCCACAGAGCACAGCCACCCCGCAGAGCACAGCCACCCCGCAGAGCACAGCCCCCAGAGAGCACCGCCACCCCACAGAGCACCGCCACCACACAGAGCACCACCACCACACAGAGCACCGCCACCACACCAGCCTGGGATGCGATTTCCCGGAGGCCACGGCACTAGCCTGGATCACCAAACGACCCCGGTAACTACTCCTCCACCAGTGTCAACATCTTCCCTGGTAAGCTGAATTTGACACATTATTTTTTTTCCTTCTGAAAATTTGAGGTGTGTCTTATTGTCCGATGCATCTTGTAGTCCGAAAAATACGGTAAACATGTTTTAAAATATATATTTTTTCATCATGGTGTAATGAAAAAGGGTAATTAAAAAGTTAGTTTTGTTATACAATAAAAGTCATAAAATATACTTAATAAATAATTAATAAAAATGCCTTATAAGGCTACATTGGGATTTCATCTGCATACCCAGCCAAGATAAATTCAAGAAGAAAATGCTATTAATTGGCAAATAACTACTATTATTTTAGGTGAAAATTATATTAAATTCTGTATTGCTTTTCATTATTTCATTATATTGTAAATATCCAGTCTGTTTGGATACAATAACAAAAAAGTGTTACGGTCAAAATTACTAGCTATATTGCTTACTTCAGCAGTTCTGGAACACAGGAAATGTTTGTGACCTTTGAGCTGAAGGTCGCTGCTACAGAAGCTTCTTCTTCAGATAAGGAAATCCCAGCATTAGCCATTTTTAAAGCCTGAAATCGTATGTACATAAATTTCATGTTTTACCGACATAATGTGTATACTGTAGGTATCAGTTTTTCACAAGTTTCATCAATGTTCTTTTTTTTTTCTTAAACACCACAAGATGCTGGGGTTATTTTAATAAAATGCCATTTTGTTCAATAATGTGTATTATTTCCTATGATCTATTAACCCCTTAGTGACAGAGCCAATTTGGTACTTAATTACCGAGCCAATTTTTACAATTCTGACCACTGTCACTTTATGAGGTTATAACTCTGGAACGCTTTATCGGATTCCGCTGATTTTGAGATTGTTTTTTCGTGACATATTGTACTTCAAGTTAGTGGTAACATTTCTTCGATATTACTTGCGATTATTTATGAAAAAAATGGAAATATGGCGAAAATTTTTAAAATTTTGCAATTTTCCAACGTTGTATTTTTATGCCCTTAAATCAGAGAGATGTGTCACGAAAAATAGTTAATAAATAACATTTCCCTCATGTCCACTTTACATCAGCACAATTTTGGAAACTAAATTTTTTTTTGTTAGGGAGTTATAAGGGTTAAAATTTGACCAGCAATTTCTCATTTTTACAACACCATGTTTTTTTTAGGGACCACATCACATTTGAAGTCATTTTGAGGGGTCTATATGATAGAAAATAACCAAGTGTGACACCATTCTAAAAACTGCACCCCTCAAGCTGCTCAAAACCACATTCAAGAAGTTTATTAACCCTTTACGTACTTCACAGGAACTGAAACAATGTGGAAGAAAAAAATGAACATTTAACTTTTTTTTGCAAACATTTTACTTCAGAACCATTTTTTTTAATTTTCACAAGTGTAAAAACAGAAATTTAACCACAAATTTTGTTGTGCAATTTCTCCTGAGTACGCCGATACCCCATATGTGGAGGTAAACCACTGTTTGGGTGCACCGCAGAGCTTGGAAGTGAAGGAGCGCCGTTTGACTGTTTCAATGCAGAATTGGCTGGAATTGAGATCGGACACCATGTCGCGTTTGGAGAGCCCCTAATGTGCCTAAACAGTGGAAACCCCCCACAAGTGACACCATTTTGGAAACTAGACCCCTTAAGGAACTTATCTAGATGTGTGGTGAGCACTTTGATCCCCCAAGTGCTTCACAGAAGTTTATAACATAGAGCTGTGAAAATAAAAAATCGCATTTTTTCTACAAAAATGATCTTTTTGCCCCCAAATTTTTATTTTCACAAGGGTAACAGGAGAAATTAGACCACAAAAGTTGTTGTGCAATTTCTCCTGAGTATGTCGACACCCCATATGTGGGGGTAAACCACTATTTGGGCGCACCGCAGAGCTTGGAAGAGAAGGAGTGTCGTTTTACTTTTTCAATGTAGAATTGGCTGGAATTGAGATCGGACGCCATGTCACGTTTGGAGAGCCCCTGATGTACCTAAACAGTGGAAATTCCCCACAAATGACACCATTTTGGAAACTAGACCCCTTAAGGAACTTATCTAGATGTGTGGTGAGCACTTTAAACCCCCAGGTGCTTCACAGAAATTTATAACGTAGAGCCGTGAAAATAAAAAAATCGCATTTTTTCTACAAAAATGATCTTTTTGCCTCCAAATTTTTATTTTACCAAGGGTAACAGGAGAAAATGGACCCCAGAAGTTGTTGTACAATTTGTTCTGAGTACGCCGACACCCCATATGTGGGGGTAAACCACTGTTTGGGCACATGGCTGAGCTCGGAAGCAAAGGAGCGCCATTTGACTTTTCAATGCAAAATTGACTGGAATTGAGATCGGACGCCATGTCGCGTTTGGAGAGCCCCTGATGTGCCTAAATAGTAGAAACCCCCCAAAAGTGACCCCATTTTGGAAACTAGACCCCCCATGGAACTTATCTAGATGTGTAGTGAGAACTTTGAATGCCCAAGTGCATCACAGAAGTTTATAATGCAGAGTCGTGAAAATAAAAAATATATATTTTTTTGTAACAAAAAAGATTTTTTTAGCCCCCAAGTTTTTATTTTCACAAGGGTAACAAGAGAAATTGTACCCCAAAATTTGTCCTGAGTATGCTGGTACCCCATATGTGGGGGTAAACCACTGTTTGGGCGCATGGCTGAGCTCGGAAGGGAAGGAGCGCCGTTCTGGAATGCAGACTTTGATAGAATTGTCTGCTGGCGTTATGTTGCGTTTGCAGACCCCTAATGTACCTAAACAGTAGAAACCCCCAACAAGTGACCCCATTTTGGAAAATAGACCCCCCAAGGAACTTATCTAGATATGTGGTGAGAACTTTGAATGCCCAAGTGCTTCACAGAAGTTTATAATGCAGAGTAGTGAAAATAAAAAATATATTTTTTTCCCACAAAAAAGATTTTTTAGCCCCCAAATTTTTATTTTCACAAGGGTAACAAGAGAAATTGGACCCCAAAAGTTGTTGTACAATTTGTCCTGAGTATGCTGGTACCCAATATGTGGGGGTAAACCACTGTTTTGGCGCACGGCAGAGCTCGGAAGGGAAGGAGCGCCATTTTGGAATGCAGGCTTTGATAGAATGGTCTGCGGGCGTTATGTTGCGTTTGCAGAGCCACTGATGTACCTAAACAGTAGAAACCCCCCACAAGTGACCCCATTTTGGAAACTAGACCCCCCAAGGAACTTATCTAGATATGTTGTGAGAACTTTGAATGCCCAAGTGCTTCACAGAAGTTTATAATGCAGAGTAGTGAAAATAGAAAATATTTTTTTTTCCACAAAAATGATTTTTTAGCCCCCAAGTTTTTATATTCACAAGGGTAACAAGAGAAATTGGACACCAATATTTGTTCTCCAATTTGTCCTGAGTATGCTGGTACCCCATATGTGGGGGTAAACCACTGTTTGGGCACACGGCAGAGCTCGGAAGAGAAGGAGCGCCATTTTGGAATTCAGACTTTGATAGAATTGTCTGTGGGTGTTATGTTGCGTTTGCAGAGCCCCTGATGTACCTAAACAGTAGAAACCCCCCACAAGTGACCAAATTTTGGAAACTAGACCCCCTAAGGAACTTATCTAGATATGTGGTGAGAACTTTGAATGCTCAAGTGCTTCACAGAAGTTTATAATGCAGAGTAGTGAAAATAAAAAAATATTTTTTTCCCACAAAAAAGATTATTTAGCCCCCAAGTTTTTATTTTCACAAGGGTAACAGGAGAAATTGGACCCCAAAAGTTGTTGTCCAATTTATCCCGAGTACGCTGATGCCCCATATGTGGGGGTAAACCACTGTTTGGGCGCACGGCAGAGCTCAGAATGGAGGGAGCACCATTTGACTTTTTTAGCGCAAAATTGTCTGTCGTGTTTGGAGACCCCCTGATGTACCTAAACAGTGGAAACCCCCCAATTCTAACTCCAACCCTAACTCCAACACACCCCTAACCCTAATCTCAACCCAATCCATAATCCTAATCACAACCCTAACGATAATCACAACCCTAACCCCAAAACAGCCCTAATCTCAACTCTAACCATAACCCTAATCAAAACCCTAAATCCAACACACCCCTAACCCTAATCCCAACCCTAACCCTAATCCCAACCCTAATCCCAAACGTAACCCTAATCCCAACCGTAACCCTAATACCAACCCTAATCCAAACCCTAACCCTAATCCCAACTCTATCCCTAACTTTAGCCCCAACCCTAACCCTAACCCAAATTTTAGCCCCAACCCTAGCCCTAACCCTAACTTTAGCCCCAATCCTAACCCTAAATTTAACCCTAACCCTAGCCCTAACTTTAGCCCCAACCCTAACCCTAAGGCTACTTTCACACTTGCGTCGTGTGGCATCCGTCACAATCCGTCGTTTTGGACAAAAAACGGATCCTGCAAATGTGCCCACAGGATGCCTTTTTTGCCCATAGACTTGTATTACCGACGGATGGCCACATGTCGCGTCCATTGTGCACTGGATCCGTTGTGTTTTGGCGGACCGTCGTCACAAAAAAGTTCAATGTAACCTTTTACCTTGTACGTCGCGTCCGCCATTTCCGCGCATGCGTGGCCGTAACTCTGCCCCCTCCTCCCCAAGACATAGACTGGGCAGCGGATGCGTTGAAAAACTGCATCCACTGCCCACGTTGTGCACAATTTTCACAACGTGCGTCGGTACGTCGGGCTGACGCATTGCGACCGCTGTTATGACCCCAATGGCGAGGGTCTCAGAGGAACGTGGAAATCTGCAGAATACAAAAATCCAGCTCATAGGGCAGTGGTAACTGGGTTGACCATATATCTACTCCTAACGCCAACACTAGAAGTAGCCGGGGATCATTCCTACGTTGATTCTAGATGACACGCGCCAGCCGGAGAATCTAGCTACCCCTAGTAGAGGAAAACAAAGACCTTTCTTGCCTCCAGAGAAGGGGACCCCAAAGCTGGATAGAAGCCCCCCACAAATAATGACGGTGAGGTAAGAGGAAATGACAAACACAGAAATGAACCAGGTTTAGCACAGAGAGGCCCGCTTACTGATAGCAGAATAAAGAAAGGTAACTTATATGGTCAACAAAAACCCTATTAAAATCCACACTGGAAATTCAAGAACCCCCGAACCGTCTAACGGTCCGGGGGGAGAACACCAGCCCCCCTAGAGCTTCCAGCAAAGGTCAGGATATAGATTTGGAACAAGCTGGACAAAAATACAAAACCAAAACAAATAGCAAAAAGCAAAAGGCAGACTTAGCTGAAATAACTGGAACCAGGATCAGTAGACAAGAGCACAGCAGACTAGCTCTGATAACTACGTTGCCAGGCATTGAACTGAAGGTCCAGGGAGCTTATATAGCAACACCCCTAAGTAACGACCCAGGTGCGGATAAAAGGAATGACAGAAAAACCAGAGTCAAAAAACTAGTAACCACTAGAGGGAGCAAAAAGCAAATTCACAACAGTACCCCCCCCTTAGTGAGGGGTCACCGAACCCTCACCACGACCACCAGGGCGATCAGGATGAGCGGCATGAAAGGCACGAACTAAATCGGCCGCATGAACATCAGAGGCGACCACCCAGGAATTATCCTCCTGACCATAGCCCTTCCACTTGACCAGGTACTGAAGCCTCCGCCTGGAGAGGCGAGAATCCAAGATCTTCTCCACCACGTACTCCAACTCGCCCTCAACCAACACCGGAGCAGGAGGCTCAGCAGAAGGAACTACAGGCACAATGTACCGCCGCAACAAGGACCTATGAAATACTGTCATGATCTCCATGGCCAGAGAACTAGCATAAGCCTCTATAGGAACAAGCTCTTGGAAGATGTAACTATACTGACCATGAACTAAACCTACCGCATCATCTAGAAGTAGCCAGGTAGCATGTCCTACTTTTTATCCCTATATGCCCAGCGCCGGCCGGAGAACTAAATAATGCTAGCAGAGGGAAATATAAGACCTGACTCACCTCTAGAGAAATGCCCAAAAAAAGGAGACAGAGGCCCCCCACATATATTGGCGGTGATATGAGATGAAACAACAAACGCAGCAGGAAAATAGTTTTAGCAAATTTGAGGTCCGCTTTCTAGATAGCAGAAGACAGAAAGCATACTTTCATGGTCAGTAGAAAACCCTAACAAAACACATCCAGAAATTACTTTAGGACTCTGGCATTAACTCATAATACCAGAGTGGCAATTCCTGATCAACAAGAGCTTTCCAGACACAGTAACGAAACTGCAGCTGTGAACTGGAACCAAAATACAAAAACAAAACATGGACGAATGTCCAACTTATCTAGTAGATGTCTGGGAGCAGGAACAAGCACAGAGAGGCTTCTGATAACATTGTTGACCGGCAAGCATCTAACAGAGAAGCCAGGTTATATAGCGACACCCAGATCTAATCAGAACAGGTGAACAGGGAAGATGATGTCACAAGTTCAATTCCACCAGTAGCCACCGGGGGAGCCCAGAATCCAAATTCACAACAGTACCCCCCCCTCAAGGAGGGGGCACCGAACCCTCACCAGAACCACCAGGGCGATCAGGATGGGCCCTATGAAAGGCACGAACCAGATCAGAGGCATGAACATCAGATGCAGTGACCCAAGAATTATCCTCCTGGCCATATCCCTTCCACTTGACCAGATACTGGAGTCTCCGTCTGGAAACACGGGAGTCTAGGATTTTTTCCACAACGTACTCCAACTCACCCTCAACCAACACCGGAGCAGGAGGCTCAACGGAAGGCACAACCGGTGCCTCATACCTGCGCAATAACGACCGATGAAAAACGTTATGAATAGAAAAGGATGCAGGGAGGTCCAAACGGAAGGAAACAGGGTTAAGAATCTCCAATATTTTATACGGACCGATGAACCGAGGCTTAAACTTAGGAGATGAGACCCTCATAGGGACAAAACGAGAAGACAACCACACCAAATCTCCAACACAAAGCCGAGGACCAACACGACGGTGACGGTTGGCAAAAAGCTGAGTCTTCTCCTGGGACAACTTTAAATTGTCCATCACCTGCCCCCAGATATGATGCAATCTCTCCACCACCGCATCCACTCCAGGACAATCCGAGGATTCCATCTGACCGGAGGAAAATCGAGGATGGAACCCCGAATTACAGAAAAATGGGGAAACCAAGGTGGCAGAGCTGGCCCGATTATTGAGGGCGAACTCCGCCAATGGCAAAAAAGCAACCCAATCATCCTGGTCAGCAGACACAAAACACCTCAGATATGTCTCCAGGGTCTGATTAGTCCGCTCGGTCTGGCCATTAGTCTGAGGGTGAAAAGCAGACGAAAAAGACAAATCTATGCCCATCCTAGCACAAAATGCCCGCCAAAATCTAGACACAAATTGGGTTCCTCTGTCAGAAACGATATTCTCAGGAATACCATGCAAACGAACAACATTTTGAAAAAACAGGGGCACCAACTCGGAAGAAGAAGGCAATTTGGGCAGGGGAACCAAATGAACCATCTTAGAAAAACGGTCACACACCACCCAGATGACAGACATCTTCTGAGAAACAGGCAGATCTGAAATAAAATCCATCGAGATGTGTGTCCAAGGCCTCTTAGGAATAGGCAAGGGCAACAATAATCCACTAGCCCGAGAACAACAAGGCTTGGCCCGAGCACAAACGTCACAAGACTGCACAAAGCCTCGCACATCTCGTGACAGGGAAGGCCACCAGAAGGATCTTGCCACCAAATCCCTGGTACCAAAAATTCCAGGATGACCTGCCAACGCAGAAGAATGCACCTCAGAGATGACTTTACTGGTCCAATCATCAGGAACAAACAGCCTATCAGGCGGACAACGATCCGGTCTATCCGCCTGAAACTCCTGCAAGGCCCGCCGCAGGTCTGGAGAAACGGCTGACAAGATAACTCCCTCCTTAAGAATACCTGTGGGGTCAGAGTTGCCAGGTGAATCAGGCTCAAAACTCCTAGAAAGGGCATCCGCCTTAACATTCTTAGAACCTGGTAGGTACGATACCACAAAATTAAACCGAGAAAAAAATAATGACCAGCGCGCCTGTCTAGGATTCAGGCGCCTGGCGGTCTCAAGATAAATCAAATTTTTGTGGTCAGTCAATACCACCACCTGATGTCTGGCCCCCTCGAGCCAATGGCGCCACTCCTCAAACGCCCACTTCATGGCCAAAAGCTCCCGATTCCCAACATCATAATTCCGCTCAGCGGGCGAAAATTTACGGGAAAAGAAGGCACAAGGCCTCATCACGGCGCAGTCAGAACTTTTCTGCGACAACACTGCCCCAGCTCCGATCTCAGAAGCGTCGACCTCAACCTGAAAAGGAAGAGTCACATCAGGCTGACGCAACACAGGGGCAGAAGAAAAACAGCGCTTAAGCTCCTGAAAGGCCTCCACAGCATCAGGGGACCAATTAGCAACATCAGCACCCTGTCTAGTCAAATCGGTCAATGGCTTAACGACATCCGAAAAACCAGAAATAAATCGACGATAAAAGTTGGCAAAGCCCAAAAATTTCTGAAGACTTTTAAGAGAAGAGGGCTGCGTCCAATCACAAATAGCTTGAACCTTGACAGGATCCATCTCAATGGAAGAGGGAGAAAAAATATATCCCAAAAAGGAAATTCTCTGAACCCCAAAAACGCACTTAGAACCCTTGACACACAGAGAATTAGACCGCAAAACCTGAAAAACCCTCTTAACTTGCCGGACATGAGAGTCCCAGTCATCCGAAAAAATCAGAATATCATCCAGATACACTATCATAAATTTATCCAAAAAATCGCGGAAAATATCATGCATAAAGGACTGGAAGACTGAAGGGGCATTAGAAAGACCAAAAGGCATCACCAAATACTCAAAGTGGCCCTCGGGCGTATTAAATGCGGTTTTCCACTCATCCCCCTGCCTGATCCGCACCAAATTATACGCCCCACGGAGATCAATCTTAGAGAACCACTTGGCCCCCTTTATGCGAGCAAACAAATCAGTCAGCAACGGCAATGGGTATTGATATTTAACCGTGATTTTATTCAAAAGCCGATAATCAATACATGGTCTCAAAGAGCCGTCTTTTTTTGACACAAAGAAAAAACCGGCTCCTAAGGGAGATGACGATGGACGAATATGTCCCTTTTCCAAGGACTCCTTTATATATTCTCGCATAGCAGTATGTTCAGGCACAGACAGATTAAATAAACGACCCTTTGGGTATTTACTACCCGGAATTAAATCTATAGCACAATCGCACTCACGGTGCGGAGGTAGTGAACCCAGCTTGGGTTCTTCAAAGACGTCACGATAATCAGACAGGAACTCAGGGATTTCAGAGGGAATAGATGATGAAATGGACACCAAAGGTACGTCCCCATGAGTCCCCTTACATCCCCAGCTCAACACAGACATAGCTCTCCAGTCAAGGACTGGGTTGTGAGACTGCAGCCATGGCAATCCCAGCACCAAATCATCATGTAGATTATACAGCACCAGAAAACGAATAGTCTCCTGGTGATCCGGATTAATACACATAGTCACTTGTGTCCAGTATTGTGGTTTATTATTAGCCAATGGGGTGGAGTCAATCCCCTTCAGAGGAATAAGAGTTTCCAAAGGCTCTAAATCATACCCACAACGATTGGCAAAGGACCAATCCATAAGACTCAAAGCGGCGCCAGAGTCGATATAGGCGTCAGTAGTAATAGATGACAAAGAGCAAATCAGGGTCACAGACAAAATAAATTTAGACTGTAAAGTGCCAATGGAAACGGATTTATCAAGCTTTTTAGTACGCTTAGAGCATGCTGATATAACATGAGTAGAATCCCCACAATAGAAACACAACCCATTTTTCCGTCTAAAATTCTGCCGCTCGCTTCTGGACAGAATTCTATCACACTGCATGCTTTCTGGCGTCTTCTCAGTGGACACCGCCAGATGGTGCACTGGTTTGCGCTCCCGCAGACGCCTATCGATCTGAATGGCCATTGTCATGGACTCATTCAGACCCGCAGGCACAGGGAACCCCACCATAACATCCTTAATGGCATCAGAGAGACCCTCTCTGAAAGTAGCCGCCAAGGCACACTCATTCCACTGAGTAAGCACAGACCATTTACGGAATCTTTGGCAGTAAATTTCAGCTTCATCTTGCCCCTGCGATAGGGACATCAAAGTTTTTTCTGCCTGAAGTTCCAAATAAGGTTCCTCATACAGCAAGCCCAAGGCCAAAAAAAACGCATCCACATTGCGCAACGCAGGATCCCCTGGTGCCAATGCAAAAGCCCAGTCTTGAGGGTCGCCGCGGAGCAAGGAAATCACAATCCCAACCTGCTGTGCAGGGTCTCCAGCAGAACGAGATTTCAGGGACAAAAATAGCTTACAATTATTTCTAAAATTCTGAAAGCTAGATCTATTCCCTGAGAAGAATTCCGGCAAAGGAATTCTCGGCTCAGATACCGGAGCATGAATAATAAAATCTTGCAAATTTTGTACTTTCGTGGTGAGATTATTCAAACCTGCAGTTACACTCTGAAGATCCATTATTAACAGGTGAACACAAAGCCATTCAAAGATTATAAGGAGAGAGAAAAAAAAGAAAGACTGCAGCATAGACAGACTGGCAAGTGATCCAATTAAGAGCACAGAGAAAAAAAAAAAAAAAAACTCTCAGCAGACTTCTTATTTCTCTCCTTTCTCAGCCAAGGATTTTAACCCTTTAGTTGGCCGGTCAAACTGTCATGATCTCCATGGCCAGAGAACTAGCATAAGCCTCTATAGGAACAAGCTCTTGGAAGATGTAACTATACTGACCATGAACTAAACCTACCGCATCATCTAGAAGTAGCCAGGTAGCATGTCCTACTTTTTATCCCTATATGCCCAGCGCCGGCCGGAGAACTAAATAATGCTAGCAGAGGGAAATATAAGACCTGACTCACCTCTAGAGAAATGCCCAAAAAAAGGAGACAGAGGCCCCCCACATATATTGGCGGTGATATGAGATGAAACAACAAACGCAGCAGGAAAATAGTTTTAGCAAATTTGAGGTCCGCTTTCTAGATAGCAGAAGACAGAAAGCATACTTTCATGGTCAGTAGAAAACCCTAACAAAACACATCCAGAAATTACTTTAGGACTCTGGCATTAACTCATAATACCAGAGTGGCAATTCCTGATCAACAAGAGCTTTCCAGACACAGTAACGAAACTGCAGCTGTGAACTGGAACCAAAATACAAAAACAAAACATGGACGAATGTCCAACTTATCTAGTAGATGTCTGGGAGCAGGAACAAGCACAGAGAGGCTTCTGATAACATTGTTGACCGGCAAGCATCTAACAGAGAAGCCAGGTTATATAGCGACACCCAGATCTAATCAGAACAGGTGAACAGGGAAGATGATGTCACAAGTTCAATTCCACCAGTAGCCACCGGGGGAGCCCAGAATCCAAATTCACAACAAAATACATTGTGAATAGCAAACGACACAGGAAGATCCAGACGAAAAGATACAGGATTAAGGATTTCCAATATCTTGTAAGGCCCAATAAAACGAGGTTTAAATTTGGGAGAGGAGACCTTCATAGGAACAAAGCGGGAAGAAAGCCATACCAAATCCCCAACGCGTAGTCGGGGACCCACACCGCGGCGGCGGTTGGCAAAGCGCTGAGCCTTCTCCTGTGACAACTTCAAGTTGTCCACCACATGATTCCAGATCTGCTGCAACCTATCCACCACAGAATCCACCCCAGGACAGTCAGAAGGCTCCACATGACCCGAAGAAAAGCGAGGATGGAAACCAGAGTTGCAGAAAAAAGGCGAAACCAAGGTGGCGGAACTAGCCCGATTATTAAGGGCAAACTCAGCCAACGGCAAGAATGTCACCCAATCGTCCTGATCAGCAGAGACAAAACACCTCAAATAAGCCTCCAAAGTCTGATTGGTTCGCTCCGTCTGTCCATTAGTCTGAGGATGGAAAGCAGACGAAAACGACAAATCAATGCCCATCCTACTACAAAAGGATCGCCAGAACCTGGAAACGAACTGGGATCCTCTGTCTGACACAATATTCTCAGGGATGCCGTGCAAACGAACCACGTTCTGGAAAAACACAGGAACCAGATCGGAAGAGGAAGGCAGCTTAGGCAAAGGAACCAAATGGACCATCTTGGAGAAGCGATCACATATCACCCAGATAACAGACATGCCCTGAGATAGCGGAAGATCAGAAATGAAATCCATGGAGATATGTGTCCAAGGTCTCTTCGGGACAGGCAAGGGCAAGAGCAAACCGCTGGCACGAGAACAGCAAGGCTTAGCTCGAGCACAAGTCCCACAGGACTGCACAAATGACCGCACATCCCTTGACAAGGAAGGCCACCAAAAGGACCTGGCCACCAGATCTCTGGTGCCAAAAATTCCCGGGTGACCTGCCAACACCGAGGAATGAACCTCGGAAATGACTCTGCTGGTCCACTTATCCGGGACAAACAGTCTGTCAGGTGGACAAGACTCAGGCCTATCAGCCTGAAATCTCTGCAACACACGTCGCAGATCCGGAGAAATAGCTGACAAGATAACTCCATCTTTAAGAATACCAACAGGATCAGCGACTCCAGGAGCATCAGGCACAAAGCTCCTAGAAAGAGCATCGGCCTTCACATTCTTTGAACCTGGTAAATACGAGACAACAAAATCAAAGCGGGAGAAAAACAATGACCAGCGGGCCTGTCTCGGATTAAGGCGTTTAGCAGACTCGAGATACATCAGATTTTTGTGATCAGTCAAGACCACCACACGATGCTTAGCACCCTCGAGCCAATGACGCCACTCCTCAAATGCCCATTTCATGGCCAACAACTCCCGATTGCCCACATCATAATTTCGCTCGGCAGGCGAAAACTTCCTAGAGAAAAAGGCACAAGGTTTCATAACAGAGCAACCAGGGCCTCTCTGCGACAAAACGGCCCCTGCCCCAATCTCCGAAGCATCCACCTCAACCTGAAAGGGAAGTGAGACGTCAGGCTGGCACAAAACAGGCGCCGAAGTAAACCGGCGTTTCAACTCCTGGAAAGCCTCCACGGCAGCAGGAGCCCAGTTAGCTACATCGGAGCCCTTCTTGGTCATATCCGTCAAAGGTTTCACAATGCTAGAAAAATTAGCGATAAAACGACGGTAGAAGTTAGCGAAGCCCAAGAACTTCTGAAGACTCTTAACTGACGAGGGCTGAGTCCAATCAAGAATAGCTCGGACCTTGACTGGGTCCATCTCCACAGCAGAAGGGGAAAAAATGAACCCCAAAAAGGGAACCTTCTGCACACCAAAGAGACACTTTGAGCCCTTGACAAACAAAGAATTTTCACGCAAAATTTTAAAGACCAACCTGACCTGCTCCACATGCGAATCCCAATTGTCAGAAAAAACCAAAATATCATCCAGATAAACAATCAAAAATTTATCCAGATACTTCCGGAAAATGTCATGCATAAAGGACTGAAAAACTGAAGGCGCATTGGAGAGCCCAAAAGGCATCACCAAGTACTCAAAATGACCTTCGGGCGTATTGAATGCGGTTTTCCATTCATCACCTTGCTTAATGCGCACAAGGTTGTACGCACCACGAAGGTCTATCTTGGTGAACCACTTGGCACCCTTAATCCGGGCAAACAAGTCAGACAACAGCGGTAAAGGATACTGAAATTTGACAGTGATCTTATTTAAAAGTCGATAATCAATACAAGGTCTCAAAGATCCGTCCTTTTTTGCCACAAAAAAGAATCCCGCACCAAGAGGGGAAGAAGACGGACGAATATGTCCTTTCTCCAGAGACTCCTTGATATATGAACGCATAGCGGTATGTTCAGGTACCGACAGATTAAACAATCTTCCCTTAGGAAATTTACTGCCTGGGATCAAATCTATAGCACAGTCACAGTCCCTATGAGGAGGCAGTGCACTGGACTCAGACTCACTGAAGACATCCTGATAATCAGACAAATACTCCGGAACTTCCGAAGGCGTAGAAGAAGCAATAGACACAGGCAGGGAATCCCCATGAATACCACGACAGCCCCAACTTGAGACTGACATAGCCTTCCAGTCCAGGACTGGATTATGGGTCTGTAACCATGGCAGCCCTAAAACAACCAAATCATGCATTTTATGTAAAACCAGGAAACGTATCACCTCGCGGTGTTCAGGAGTCATGCACATGGTAACCTGTGTCCAATACTGCGGTTTATTTGCTGCCAATGGTGTAGCATCAATACCCCTAAGAGGAATAGGATTTTCTAATGGTTCAAGAGTAAAACCACAGCGCTTAGCAAATGAGAGATCCATGAGACTCAGGGCAGCACCTGAATCTACAAACGCCATGACAGGATAAGATGACAGTGAGCAAATCAAAGTTACAGACAGAATAAATTTAGGTTGCAAATTACCAACGGTGACAGGACTAACAACCTTAGCTATACGTTTAGAGCATGCTGAGATAACATGTGTAGAATCACCACAGTAGTAGCACAAGCCATTCCGGCGTCTATGAATTTTCCGCTCATTTCTAGTCAGGATTCTATCACATTGCATTAAATCAGGTGTCTGTTCAGACAACGCCATGAGGGAATTTGCGGTTTTTCTATCACATTGCACCGAATTAGGTGTCTGTTCAGACAACACCATGAGGGAATTTGCGGTTTTGCGCTCCCGCAACCGCCGGTCAATTTGAATAGCCAGTGCCATAGTATCATTCAGACCTGTGGGAATGGGAAAACCCACCATAACATTCTTAATGGCTTCAGAAAGGCCATTTCTAAAATTAGCGGCCAGTGCACACTCGTTCCAATGTGTCAGCACGGACCATTTCCGAAATTTTTGGCAATACACTTCAGCCTCGTCCTGCCCCTGAGACATAGCCAGCAAGGCCTTTTCTGCCTGAATCTCAAGATTGGGTTCCTCATAAAGTAAACCGAGCGCCAGAAAAAACGCATCAAGATCAGCCAATGCCGGATCTCCTGGCGCCAGCGAAAAAGCCCAATCCTGAGGGTCGCCCCGTAAGAACGAAATAACAATTTTTACTTGCTGAGCAGAATCTCCAGATGAACAGGGTCTCAGGGACAAAAACAATTTACAATTATTCACGAAATTCCTAAACTTAAACCTGTCTCCGGAAAACAGTTCAGGAATCGGTATTTTAGGTTCTGACCTAGGATTTCTGATAACATAGTCTTGTATGCCCTGCACACGAGTAGCCAGCTGGTCCACACTTGTAATCAAGGTCTGGACATTCATGTCTGCAGCAAGCATAGCCACTCTGAGGTAAAGGGGAAGAAGAAAAAAAAAAAAAACTCAGAATCTTCTTTCTTATAATCCCTCTTCTGCAATGCATTAAACATTTAATACTGGCCTGGCAAACTGTTATGACCCCAATGGCGAGGGTCTCAGAGGAACGTGGAAATCTGCAGAATACAAAAATCCAGCTCATAGGGCAGTGGTAACTGGGTTGACCATATATCTACTCCTAACGCCAACACTAGAAGTAGCCGGGGATCATTCCTACGTTGATTCTAGATGACACGCGCCAGCCGGAGAATCTAGCTACCCCTAGTAGAGGAAAACAAAGACCTTTCTTGCCTCCAGAGAAGGGGACCCCAAAGCTGGATAGAAGCCCCCCACAAATAATGACGGTGAGGTAAGAGGAAATGACAAACACAGAAATGAACCAGGTTTAGCACAGAGAGGCCCGCTTACTGATAGCAGAATAAAGAAAGGTAACTTATATGGTCAACAAAAACCCTATTAAAATCCACACTGGAAATTCAAGAACCCCCGAACCGTCTAACGGTCCGGGGGGAGAACACCAGCCCCCCTAGAGCTTCCAGCAAAGGTCAGGATATAGATTTGGAACAAGCTGGACAAAAATACAAAACCAAAACAAATAGCAAAAAGCAAAAGGCAGACTTAGCTGAAATAACTGGAACCAGGATCAGTAGACAAGAGCACAGCAGACTAGCTCTGATAACTACGTTGCCAGGCATTGAACTGAAGGTCCAGGGAGCTTATATAGCAACACCCCTAAGTAACGACCCAGGTGCGGATAAAAGGAATGACAGAAAAACCAGAGTCAAAAAACTAGTAACCACTAGAGGGAGCAAAAAGCAAATTCACAACAGACCGCCCCGTACCGACGCAAGTGTGAAAGAAGCCTAAGGCTACTTTCACACTAGCGTCGTACTCGGCCCATCGCAGTGTGTCGGGCCGACGTACCGACGCTAGCGTTGTAAGCGCCGCACAACGGGTGCAGAGGATGCTGTTTTTTCAACGCATCCGCTGCCCCATTGTGAGGTGCGGTGCGGGGAGGCGGGGACGGAGTTCCGGCCGCGCATGCGTGGTCGGAAATGGCGGACACGTCGCACAAAAAAAAGTTACATGTAGCGTTTTTTTGTGCCGACGGTCCGCCAAAGCACGACGCATCCGTCGCACGACGGATGCGACGTGTGGCAATCCGTCGCAATGTGTCGCTAATGCAAGTCAATGGAGAAAAAAACGCATCTTGCAAGCACCTTTGCAGGATGCGTTTTTTGTCCAACAACGCATTGCGACGGAAGCCAAAAAACGCTAGTGTGAAAGTAGCCTAACCCTAACCCTAACCCTAGCCCTAACCCTAAATTTAGCCCCAACCCTAGCCCTAACCCTAGCCCTAACCCTAGCCCTAACTCTAGCCCTAACCCTAACCCTAGCCCTAACCCTAACCCTAACCCTAGCCCTAACCCTAACCCTAGCCCTAACCCTAACCCTAACCCTAACCCTAGCCCTAACCCTAGCCCTAACCCTAACACTAGCCCTAACCCTAACCCTAATTTTAGCCCCAACTCATCTCTCCTGCCGGCCGGCAGATGGCAGCAGATGGCGGGCGCACTGCGCATGCGCCCGCCATTTTCTTTGCAGAGGAAGAAGCCGGCCGGCAAGAGGAGACGCAGGAGGACCCGGGGACACCGGGTGAGTATGATAGGGTCCCCGAATCCCCCTATTTCTCTGTCCTTTGATGTGCGATCACATCAGAGGACAGAGAATTATAGATCGCTTTTTTTTTTTTTTGCGGTCGCCGGTAAACAGTTAATTACCAGCGATCGCAAAACAGGGGTCGGTAAAAACCGACCCCGATCATGTTCTTTGGGGTCTCGGCTACCCCTGGCAGCCAAGACCCCAAAGATCTCCCGGGTGCCGGGCGGCGGGCGCACAGCGCATGCGCCCGCCATTTTTTCCCGGAAAAAAGATGGCGGCGCCCATCAGGAGCCACGAGGAGCACCGGGGGAGATAGGTGAGTATTGGGGGGCTATTGGGGGCCATCAGGGACACTATTTCTCTGTCCTCCGATGTGCGATCACATCGGAGGACAGAGAAATTAAACGGCACATCGCGTTTTTTTTTTTTGTTGCGACCGCCGGTAAACGGTTAATTACCGGCGATCGCAACTCGGGGGTCGGTAAAACCCCCCCGAATCATGTTCTTTGGGGTCTCGGCTACTCTCGGCAACCGAGACCCCAGAGAAAATCCGACTCTGGGGGGCGCTATTCACTTTTTCCACAGCGCCGTTAATTAACGGCGCTGTGGTTTAAGTACCCTTAGCGGCCGCCGTTAAAAGGCGTATCGGCGGTCGTTAAGGGGTTAACATAGTGTCAACAACATCTGTAAATAGTGCTGCAACAGGAGCTTTATGAAGGACAAGTGATATAGTGAATACAAGATAGGTATGAGACCTGCCTGTACAGGTCTAAAGTTAATAAAGAATAGTGAAGGTGCAACATATTACAGAATGAAGGAAGAAACTCTAGACATGTCAAGCAGAGGTGATGTTGAAATAGTGTGTATTTGAAGAGGTTCTTTTAAAAAACACGCTGCGTTCACACGTTGAGACCATATTGAGCTCATCAAAAATGCAATCTGTGAGTGTAGAATAAGCTTTATAGAAGCACTCCTCCTCCCATCACAGTTTTTATCCTCTTAATATATTGCAGTCATCATATTATATGGCACTGTGTACTTACAATTGCTCAGTTTGCCTTGATACTGTTAGAATCTGTTTAGTTTGTGACTATTTGCCATTTTCTTTCTTTCCTCTGGTGCTGGGTTTGTCTTGGGTCAGGTGTTTGCTTCACTCTTTATTAACCAGCACCTGCCTCCCAGTCCTTGCTGGACAACAGTGTTTATCTGCTTGAGCTATAGCTTGGTGCTTTGCTTTGTCATCTGTGTGTGTTATTTGTGCAGTGCAGGTACCTCTGGTTCTGCTAGCCTTAGTTTCTGCTGTCTATTGGTTTCTGCAACCTTCTCTTTGTTTTCTATTAGGAGGTGACCCGTTTTTGTACCAAGTCCTTAGTACTTTTAGAGAAGCCCTTTCCCTTATCCATAGGTCTTCGCTTGAGATTAACCTAGGATCGTCTGTGGGTCTATTCGCAAGGAATGTGTCACCCACTCCATCGTAGGGTTTCAGCCTAGTCATAGTGCAGGGTCAATTTCTACCTTAGTCCGGTGTTGTAGATCCATAACAGTATGTCCAGACAGAAAGAAGTATAAAAAAAAAAAACCCTCCCGGATTTCTGCAATATGAACAGCGTTCAAGAACTTGCTCAGCATCTGCAAGGGTTAACGTTGAAAGTTGCCAGCTTACAACAGCACGTGAGTAATTGCCCTGGAGTCCGCTCTGGAGAACCTAAGGTGGGTTTGCCTGAATGTTTTACTGGTAAACAGCAGGAATTTTATTCATTTAAAAATGCATGTTTACTTTATTTTCGGCTTAGACCCAGGTCTTCGGTGGCTGAATTACAGCGTGTGGGGATTAATATGTTGTTATTGCGAGGTGAGCCACAAGTTTGGGAATTTTTATTGCGTCTGGATGACCCTTGTTTGATGTCAGTATAAGCATTTTTTTCTGCTATGGGTGTATTATATGATGATCCTGATCGGGTCACTACAGCCAAGGCAGAACTCTGGCGGCTGAAACAGGGTTCTGGCGACGCTGATAGATACCCAGTTCAGACGATGGTCTGCAGAGGTCAGCTGGAATGATCCAGCATTTTGGAGTCAGTTTTTAGCAGGTTTGAATGACAGGGTTAAAGATTTGCTCATTGCATATCCTGCACCTGCTACGCTTGAGGCTGCTATGCAATTAGCTATCCGGGTGGATAGAAGATTGAGAGATAGACAGAATGAGGAGAAGGTTTCAATTTTGATAGAGAACCCCGTTGACTGTGGGGAGCCGATGCAACTTGGGGCGATGTCCTCTCGTTCCCAGGAAAGGCAGAGAAGATTCTCTGAGGGGCTATGCCTTTATTGTGGTAAGGCTGACCATTTTATTAAGCAATGTGAAGGACGCATAAACAAGGAAAAGAGAACAAAAAGGTCAATCAGAATAACCCTCCCTTTCGCATTGCATTCTTGCAGTCGGCAGGAGTTTCTTTTTCTGGTAGTTCTACCTGTCATGGTCATTCAATTGATTTTCAAGTGATGGTGGACTGTGGTTCTGCACTTAATTTGATTGATCAACAATTTCTAGACAAGTATAAGATTGATTCTGTACCTTTATCATGCCCTTTTCCTGTAGTGGCGATTGATAACACTCTTTTAGAGCATGGCTGTGTTTCTTGAAAGGTCACCGGGTTTCCACTCACTGTGAATATGGAACACCAGGAATCTTTAGATTTGTTTGTACTTGATAAATTGCCTTTTCCAGTTGTCCTGGGGTTACCCTGGTTAAAAATACACAATCCTGTACTGGACTGGTCATCAAGTACGATAAGATCCTGGGGTCAGGAGTGTTATGGGAAATGTTGTGATGTACACATTGCTGCTTTTGTGAAAAATGAGCTACCTGAAGCCATTCAGGAATTCTGGAAAGTATTTTCAGAAGTGGAGTCACAAGCTCTACCACCTCATAGAGATTACGATTGTGCTATTGAGTTCGTCCCTGGTGCTGCTCTCCCTAAGAGTCGTTTATTTAATCTGACAATTCCCGAGAGGGAGGCCTTAAAGGAATACATGCAGACTAGTCTTGCTGCAGGTCATATAAGACCCTCTAAGTCCCCTGTGGCTCTGGGGTTCTTTTTTTGTAAAAAAATAGATGGGGGTCTTAGTCCGTGTCTAGATTTCAGGGAGATTAATAAGATCACTGTGCACAATCCTTACCCCTTGCCGCTAATTCCGGATTTGTTTAACCAATTAGTTGGAGCCAAGTGGTTCTCTAAGAATGATCTCCGTGGGGCATATAATTTGCTGCGGGTTAAAGAAGGTGATGAATGGAAGACAGCTTTTAATACGCCGGAAAGTCATTTTGAGTGTCTAGTTATGCCTTTTGGCCTTACAAATGCTCCAGCGTTCTTTCAAAATTTCATTATCGACATCCTGAGGCCGTTGATCGGTAGGAGTGTGATTGTTTTTTTGGATGATATTTTGATCTATTCGCCCAATCTTGAGTCGCATTTGGCAGAGAGTCCATGAGGTTCTGCAGATTCTGAGAGAAAACACACTCTTTGTTAAACTGGAGAAATGCGAGTTTGCGGTACAGAAAATTAGTTTTTTGCTGTACTTTGTTTCCAGTGATGGTTTTGAGATGGACCCAGTGAAGGTTCAGGGAGTATTGGAGTGGCCTAGACCTGAATTCTTGAAGTCGATTGAGATATTTTTTTGTGGTTTGCTAATTATTATAAAAAATTCATAAAGAATTTTTCTGTTATCGCAAAACCCCTTACTGATCTTACTAAGAAGGGTTCCAAAACTATCCAATGGTCCCTGGAGGCTGTTAAGGCTTTTTAGCATCTCAAGGAGAGGTTTAGCTCCTGTTTTGAACCAGACAGATGAGACTAAGCCCTTTCTGGTAGAGGTGGACGCCTCATCAGTAGGAGTGGGGGCTGTTCTGTCCCAGGAGGGAGAGGATGGGGTGCATCCCTGTACTTTCTTTTCTAAGAAATTTTCAGAGGCGGAGTCCAACTACAATGTTAGGAACCGAGAATTGCTGGCTATTAAGCTTGCATTTTAGCACTGGTGACATTTTTTGGAGGGCGCTAGACATCCTATACAAGTCTTTACTGATCATAAGAACCTGATCTATCTGGATGCTGCTAAACGTTTGAATGCCCGTCAAGCTAGGTGGGCATTGTTTTTTGCCCAGTTCCATTTCTCTGTGACCTATATCTCAGGGACAAAAAATGTTAAACTGATGCTTTGTCTCGAAGTTTCTCCCCAGCGGTTAATACTGAAAAGGAAGAATCTATTCTGCAGAGAGGGGTGGTGGTGGCAGCATTAGGTTCTGAGTTGGAAAATAGCATTCTTAAAGCCCAGGATGCAGTACCAACTAACACTCCGTATGGGAAATTATTTG
Organism: Ranitomeya variabilis; assembly: GCF_051348905.1. NCBI lineage: Eukaryota > Metazoa > Chordata > Amphibia > Anura > Dendrobatidae > Ranitomeya > Ranitomeya variabilis. The sequence goes on from NC_135233.1 coordinate 878,541,632, forward strand.
TGCCTAAAGCCCTGAGGAGAGCTTTGTTTACGGAATGTCATGAGTCTTGTTTCACGGGTCATCCAGGGATTGTCGAAACAAGAAAGTCGATCGGTCGGAGTTTCTGGTGGCCGGGGTGGCTAAGAGAAATTGTCAAGTGGGTGCGTCAGTGTACCGTGTGCACTAGGTCTAAGGCTTATCATGCTCCGGCGGCAGGGTTGCTTTGCCCGTTAGAGGTTGCTAGTTCTCCATGGATGCATCTTGCAATGGATTCTCTCACCGACCTGCCGGTCTCTGAGGGTTTTTCTGTTACCTGGGTTGTTGTGGACCAGTTTAGTAAGATGTGTTATCTGGTCCATTCAATTGCCATGCACTAAGACACTTGCCAGGGCATTTGTGAAAGAGATTTTGTGACTCCATGGTGTTCCCACGGACATTGTCATTGGGGACCACAGTTTGTGGCTCGCTTTTGCCGTGCCTTTTGTGACAGACTTAAGATTCATTTGTCATTTTCGTCAGGCTATCATCCACAGTCCAATGAACAAACAAAGAGGAAGAACCAGGACGTTGAGCAGTTTTTGAGATGTTTTGTAGCGGACAATCAGGAGATGTGGTCGGAATATCTACCATTAGCTGAGTTTGCTCTCAATAATCATATGTCTTCTTCAGCTGGGTGTTCTCCTTTCTTTTGTTGTACTGGGAAGAATCCATCTTTCGGTCCTTTTTCTAGGATTGGGCCGGATGGTGCCTGAGGAGGAGAGTTTTTCTGGAAATTTGGAAAGGGTTTGGACCAGTGTGCGCCATAATCTTAAACAGGCTAATAGGAGGTCTAAGAAATATTTTGACAAGAGAAGAAGGGAAGTGAGGTTTGTTGTTGGAGACATGGATTGGTTGTCCTCTAGGAATCTGCGTTTGAAGATCCCTTCTAAAAAGTTGGGGATGAAGTTTGTAGGACCTTTCAAAGTGGTTCACATTGTCAACTCGGCAGCAGTGAAATTAGACATTCCTTCATCCTGGAAAATTAATTCAGTTTTTCATGTATCTTTGCTGAAGAAGGTTGACACGCCCAATAAGGTGGCTATACCGTCTGCTCCTCCAATTGATGAGGACTGCCAGTTTGAGATTTCACACATTCTTGATTCTAGGTTGCATAGAGGAGGGTTACAGTATCTTGTGTCCTGGAAGGGTTTCGGTCCCGAGGACATTTCCTGGGTGAAAGTTGTGGACATCTCAGCCTCAAGGTTAATTAAGGCTTTTCACAGGAGATTTCTGAATAAGGCCCGGCTTAGAGGATCCAGAGGATCCTCATCAAAGGGGAGGTACTGTTAGAATCTGTTTAGTTTGTGACTATCTGCCATTTTCTTGTGGAGTTCTGGCTGCTGGTCTTTTTTCTCTGGTGCTTGGTTTGTCTTGGGTCAGGTGTTTGTTTCATTCTTTATTAACCAGCACTTGCCTCCCAGTCCTTGCTGGACAACAGCGTTTATCTGCTTGAGCTCTAGCTTGCTGCTTTGCTTTGTCTTCTGTGTGTTATTTGTCCAGTGCTGGTACCTCTGGTTCTGCTAGCCTTAGTTTCTGCTTTCTATTGCTTTCTACAGCCTTCTCTTTGTTTTCTATTAGGATGTGACCCGTTTTTGTATCCAGACCTTAGTTTTTTTAGGGAACCCCTTCCCCTTATCTATAGGTCTTCGCTTGAGATTAACCTCGGATCATCGGTGGGTCTATTCGCAAGGAATGGGTCTCCCACTCCATCGTAGGGTTTCAGCTTAGTCATAGTGCAGGGTCAGTTTTCAACCTTCTACCTTAGTCCTGTGTTGCAGATAACAGCTACCCAGCTAATTCTTCCCTTTTCTCTGCTCTTTGTAAAAACAGGAAGACTCTTGTCCCTGCATTTATCATTCCCCACTCCAACTCCTGACCCAGCTGCTCCCCCTTGATAGGGACTTTTGCAGTGACTCATGAGTCATACAGGAAAAATTGACCTCCTGTTTCTACATAGAGCTTAGAAGGACTCAGCTAGTCAGCTTATAATCATGTGGTGTCATAGATCTAATGGAAAAGAGATGAATTTGCTGGGTAAAAGGGCAAAATGAGCAACTGTAAGTACACAGTGCTATATATTATGATGATCGCAATATATTAACCCCTTCATCACCTTGCAATTTTCCACTTTTGAGCTTTATTTTCCTCACCTTCTTCCCAGAGCCAGGATTTTTTATTTTTCAGTCAGTATAGCCTTATGAGTGCATGTCTTTTGTGGGACAAGTTTTTGATTTGAATGACACCATTGATTTTCCAATATAGTTTCCTGGAAAATGTGAAAACATTCCAAGTGCGATGAACTTACAAAAAAAGTACAATTCCAGAATAGTTTTTTTGTTAATTCTATCTTTCATGTTCATTAAATGCTAAAACTGACCTGGTAGTATGATTCCCCAGATCAATATGAGTATACAGACATGTATAAGTTCTTTTTTATTTAAGTGGTGAAAAAAAAAATCCACTGTTTTCTGACACCCGCAGCGTCTCCATTTTTCATGATCTGGAGCTAGGTGAGGGCTTTTTTTTGTGCCGAGCTGATGTTTTTATTCATACCATTTTTGGATAGATATGATGTTTTGAGTGCCTGTTATTGCATTTTATTTCAATGTTGCGGCCGCCAAAACAACCATGATTCTGATGTTTCGATTTTTTTTCTCGTTACAGCATTTATCAGTCTAATTAATTTACTTTATATTTTGATTGGACACTTCTGAATGCAGCTATAACAAATATTTTTTTTACTTTTTTTTTACTTTTTACTAGCTTCAATGGACTTGAAGCTGTGATCGTCCCATCAGCCCTGCTATGTGTAGCAGAAACCATGAACTCCTATGAAAGACAGCCATATGCCAGCGTTCATAGGTAATTCACAATGACAGGCATGGGTGTCTTCTGCCAAAGAGCAGGTCTTGTGACTCCCTTCCGACCACCACATGTTAAATGCCGCTGACAGTGATTGACAGAGGTATTTAACTTATTCTCGGATCCATCCACAGCTGTTAGAGGTACATGATAGCTGATCAGACCAGCTGTCTTGTACAGGGAAAGATGCGGGCTCATCGGCAGAGCCCGCATCAAAGGCAGGGACACGACCTTGGACGTACCTATACGGCCAAGATCGTGAAGGGGTGGAGAGGATAAAAATTTGGTTGGGAATGCTTATTTAAGTGAGTGTTTGAAAAGTCTAGAGTAAATGAAATGGAGATGTTATTGGCAGGAGATGTTGTGTTTCGGGGTATCTGAGAAAACTGTGCACAAGCATAACTGAATAAAGCTTTGTAGGGTTCAGCTTAAATTTAGGTTTGTAGTGTCTTGATTTGTGTCTTACTTTCAATGCAACTTTATGCAATTTATGAACAATAGTGAGTAAGTAGAGGATGTATGTATGCACTTTTGTAGGAGTAACTAGCCTTGAGACTGCCACGATTTGTTTTGATACTTACACTAGTTTCATAAGTGTAGGGAAAAGGGAATCACTCACACATCACATTACTATTAAATTAAATCTGATAGATGGAGATATTTTCAACATATTTTAATATTTTTCAATCTAAAGGCGATATAGCCTTTTCCTCTTATTGTTTGTTTTTTTATCAATTGTGTAAAATGGTATCAAGTAAAAATCTGTGATAATAACTTACTGCACAGTCATTGGCTCCATCTCCACACATCCCCACGAAATAACTGTAATACAGAAATGGATACAACACTTTAGAAACAGATGATTAAGCATGCAGCTTTTATACTTATGTTTTCAATTGAACTAAATCATAAGAAAATCATAATGTTTCTGAGTTTGCCACTTTCATGGTAATTTAGACAGGAAGGTGCATATCCAAGAAGCTTAATTACTCAATATTTAATCTGAACGCTTGATTTGCAGAGATGAGTGGAATTTTTTTCAATCCAAATTTGCCAAATTCAACAAATTATCTCCAAAAATTTAATTTGCACAAATCTCTATAGTGGAATGCTTGTAATTATCCAGAAAATACATGTGTGGAGAGGAGAGAGAAAGAGAGAGAGAGAGAGAGAGAACACTAACCATAAGAGCTATCACTTTACAGGCAAGATCCAAAGTACAGGTGAATTAAAGATCATTTGCAATATATATTATTGGTGAAACAAGCTTCCTTCCTCACTTATAAGATGTTTCTTCCTCTTCCCACTGCCTCTTAAACTCACCATCCAGGCTAACAAAAATTCCAGATAAAATCCATCCTGATCAGGCAAGATGAACTACCAGCTCGCTGTGGTGTCATGCGACAAAGTTAATTATACTTTAAGGAGAGGAGGTGGACAGAGAAGCCAAGTGAGGAAGCAAGCAGAGGGAGACTTAGTTTGTGGTGAGTTTTCTAACAAGTCTTTTACCTAACTCAGTCTTGGATTCACATCTACATTGATCACTGCTGCTGTGTAATTGCCTCTATACTACTGCTGCTTTTCTCTGTGTTCTAAAAAAGGAATGAAGAAGCAATCCATCCCTATGTGCTGTATATGGAAGATCATAGCTGCAAGTCTCCTCCCACCAGCTCAGAGTAGAATGCAAATTAAAAATAGATGCTGTAAAAGGGAAAACTAGTGAAAATGCAGGATGCAAGACATGTAATGTCCTGAAATAGTGTTATTCTTCATGTACAGTGCACACATAAGACAGCAAATTCTGAAACGTTACTGAAACTAAAGTTAGCATTCAAACATGAACAGAGATTTGTTAGGCGGGCCAAAAACCTGCCTCGGACTAGTAATTCAAAACACATAGTCCTCAGCCAGCTATTGAAAGTATGTTTTCTCGAAAACTCTGCAGCATTTCAAAGTCAGGCTGATTATAAATGAGTGTATTTTACATATCCATTCAAACTGGATAGTACACAGACCTATGTTGTTGAAATGGAAGCTTAGATGAGAGTTCTCCACAAAGTCAGAGTGACCATGTGAAAAGAACCCACTCAGCATGTTTTTTGGATGAGACTTGCCCATTCAAGGCTATGAGTATACAAAAAATGAATTCCATACGGATTGTCCATATTGTATTTTTGTTTTCAGACACATTGCAATTCTTAACAAAGGAAACTGTATTTGGTCTTGTAAATATTTTTAAATGTTGATTATAAAAACAAATGCCATAAAGTTGGCATAAGGATGTAGAAAAACGACATACGAATGGCACTTGAATGGCCCACATATGGAATGTGAATGACAATATTGATGGAAATCATCTGACTGTTTCTGAATGAAAATTAGATTAATTTTCATATGCTCGTTTGAACCCAGCCTAAAACATACATGGCCTGAATAACACTACAGGTGTCTGATTCATAGTACCCATGGTTCAGGCAGCATGAATCAGCTGACAGGTAACCTTTAATAAGATGAGATACAGTAGATACAGTATGTGCCATACTACCAAATGAAACGTGACACAGGATTAAATAATAGATCATCCTATCCAGATCATTAAAGCATATCTTACATAAACCACATAAACAAATGGGACAGTTATTGTAGTTTAATTAGCAGAGATTGAAAATGTTTGCTTGCAACTATAATCTTTTTTACAAAAGAACCTACTTAAACATAGGTAATAACCATACTTACTCAAGTTTTCTATATTCATCAATAATTGTTGATTTCTGTCCTGGTGACATTCGTGCAAAAACCGTGCCATTCATTAATATCTGCATAAAAATACAAAGGCAATAAATGGTTTGAAATAATCTTGAGGCCCGGTTCAGAGGGGGTTATATTAAATTCAGTCCAGTCACATCCACAATTGTATGCACTATTCTGGTCTGTAAAACAGAATAGTGCCTGGGGTGATTTTCTGCGTCTGGTCTAAGAAAGAGGTTATTTTGTAACATACTGTATTTCTCCAAATTTTATTACTTCTTACTTTTGGCAACAAATCATGGAAATATTTTTCTATATTTTCATATGTCTTTCCACTCATTGAAAAATGGTATTTATCTGTTTTGTGTGTATCTTCAACACTGATGCAAAGATCCTGCAAAAAAATCAGGAAATATCATTTACTTTTTTTTTACATTAAATTGGAATATAAACATTTCATAGATATCTTGTGGCATCTTCCACATCCATCAGTATTCATTCTAGCCACTCATGTTGAGCAAATATGATGCTATCATCGGGTTATAGTTACATAGCACTAGCAGATTGTGATTGGCATTGTGCTTAGTCTGTCAGAGGCTGTGTGAAAAGTCAAATGTACCCATTTAGTAGCCAGCAACTCTCTGTTCCCAACATCATAGTTGAGCTCAGTATCTGAATTTTTTTTAGAAAAGAATGCACAGGGATGCACCCCATCCTCTCCCTCTTGGGACAGAACTGCCCCTACTGAAGAGGCATCAACCCCTATCAGAAATGGCTTGGTCTCATCTGTCTTGCTCAAAACAGGAACAGAGCTAAACCTCTCCTTGAGATACTCAAAAGCCTTAACAGCCTCAGAGACCATTGGACAGTATTGGAACCAGGGGCGGACTGGCCCGGGTTGCAAGAATGCATATGCCCCCCGGGCCGGTGCCTGAGCAGCTGCACAGGGCCGCTGGAGGACTGCCAGCGATTTTAATACATAGCGCGCCGAATCCCTCCAGCCGGCCCTTTAAAACTCAGCCAGGTCCTGTGTGCGAGCGTTGCCCGAGCTGACAAGTGCCGCGGCGGCCCACGCTAGTGCGTGAGCACGGCCGCGGTCCTAGTTCCTGCGCGTGCTCGTCGGCTGCCTATGCCAGTGCAGGCAAGCAGGAGACCACGCGTGCACATTGAGTTATTTGAAAAGGCCGGCGCGCATAGGGCGCCTCCACCTGACTGTGTCTGACGCTGGCCTGCCTGCACCAGCGTCAGAGAAGACTGCTCACCAATGCCTGGGATCCTCTTCACCGCCGACGCTGGACAGGACCCACCTCAGCTCTTCATCCTCCCGACCTCCCCCCCATCTCAGGGACCTGGGTGAGTCCCAAGATGATTTTTTTTAATGTATATACAGCAGTTGCACCTATATAATGTGTATAGACTGCTATATATACATTATATAGGTGATGCTGCTGTATATAATCACTATACCACTATAATGTATGTATAGCAGTCTATATCTTATATAGGTGACACTGCTACTGATGCGTATATACGTTATATAGGTGATACTGCAGTGTGTGTGTATACATACTGTATATACAGTATACTGTACACACACATGTATGTATACACATATATGTACATGTATACACAGCAGTATCACCTATATAACGTATGTACACATCAGTAGCAGTGTCACCTATATAAGATGTAGACTGCTATACATACATTATATAGGTGGTATAGTGATTATATACATCAGTATCACCTATATAATGTATATATAGTAGTCTATACACATTATACAGGCAATACCGCTACTGATGTGTACACTGATGTGTATATAGATGATACTGCTGTGTATATATGTCGTTATATAGGTGATACTGGTGTGGATATACACACAAACACGTACATATATACACAACAGTATCACCTATATATAATGTATATCCACATTGGTAGCAGTATTGCCTATATAATGTATATAGACTGCTGTATACATGATATATAGGTGATACTATCATTATATACACCAGTAGCAGTATCGCCTATTAATGTGTATCCAACAATTGCAGTATCACCTGTATAATGTATAGACTACTGCATATACATTGTATAGGTGATACTGCTATGTATAGTCACTCTATCTGTGTCATATTTATATACTATAATATATATATTTTTTTCAGTTTCATCTATATAATGTGTGTACACCAGTCACAGTATCATATACAATATATAGGTGATACTACAACTATACACATCGGTCGCAGTATCAACTATATATTGTATATACAGTAGTTTCAATGTGATATCTATTCAGCAGTCGCGGTGTCTCCTATGTACATCAGCCTCGGTGTCTCCTATGTGATGTATGCATCATAATCTATATATATAATTGTCTAAGGGTCACTTCCGTCTTTCTGTCTGTCTGTCTGTCACGGATATTCATTGGTCGCGGCCTTTGTCTGTCACAGAAATCCAAGTCGCTGATTGGTCCTGGCAAAACGCTCACGATCAATCAGCGACGGGCACAGTCCAGCAGCGAAATGGCCGCTGCTTACTGCGCTGCACTCAGTGTCCCATCCAATCTCCCCTCCAGTCAGCGCTCGCACAGGGTTAAGGGCAGCGTTACCGGACCGCGTTATGCCGCGGTGTAACGCACTCCATTAACGCAGCTATTAACCCTGTCTGAACAACTTTTTACTATTGGTGCTGCCTATGCAGCATCAATAGTAAAAAGATCTAATGTTAAAAATAATAATAATAATTTTAAAAAATGGTTATTCTCACCTTCCGACGTCGCCCGCTGTCCTTAGCAGTGCAAGCGGATGCCAAGGATGCTATGCACGCAGGACCTGGGATGACGTCACGGTCATGTGACCATGACGTCATCTCAGGTCCTAAGCACATAGCAACCCTGGGACCGGAAGCCGCCGCTATATACTACGTGGGCTGTGTTACATACTGCGTGAGCTCTGTTATATACTACATCTCTGTGCTATACACTATGTAGCTGGGCAATATACTAAATCGCTATGCTTTATACTACGTAACCTGTGTTATATACTCCATGAGCAGTGTTATATACTACGTCTCTGTGTTATATACTACGTGGGCTGTGTTACATACTGCGTGAGCTCTGTTATATACTACATCTCTGTGCTATACACTATGTAGCTGGGCAATATACTAAATCGCTATGCTTTATACTACGTAACCTGTGTTATATACTCCATGAGCAGTGTTATATACTACGTCTCTGTGTTATATACTACATGGCTGTGCAATATACAACGTGACTGTGCAATATACAACGTCACTGTGCAATATACTTCGTGGCTGTGCAATATACTACGTGCTCTGTGTTATATACTACGTGGCTCTGCAATATACTACGTGGCTGTGCAATATACTACGTGGCTGTGCAATATACTACGTGGCTGTGCAATATACTACGTGACTGTGCAATATACTACGTGGCTGTGCAATATACTACGTGACTGTGCAATATACTACGTTGCTGTGCAATATACTACGTGGTTGTGCAATATACTACGTGGTTGTGTTATATACTACGTGGCTGTGTTATATACTATGTGCGCTGTGTTATATACTATGTGGCTGTGTTATATACTATGTGGCTCTGTTATATACTATGCAGCTACTGTATGTTATATACTACGTCGGTTGTGTTATATACTATGTGACTGTACAATATAGTACGTGGCCTGTGCTATATACTACCTACACATTCTAGAATACCAGATACGTTAGAATCGGGCCACCATCTAGTATAGTATAATGCTGTCCTAATTACCGTATATTGTAGAGATGTGTATATATATATATATATATATATATATATATATATATATATATATAGATAGATAGATGGATAGATAGTGTAGAGATGTTTGTATAGTGTAGAGATGTTTATATAGCATGGCGCTATGTATATAGTGTGGAATTCACACTATATATACACTGCTGCCACATCTCTACACTATATAATACATACACCGCTCTATATTCCTTAACACGGTATATAATATGCCGCTGTGTATATAACAGATTGTAGTATACCGTATAAAGTCTTGTATAAGCCGAGTTTTTCAGCATATTTTTTTTTGTGCTGAAAACACCCCCCTCGGCTTATACACGAGTCGTTGTCCCAAAAAAAAGGAGGGGGAGCAGCGGGTCACAGAGGCAGGAGCTAGCGGCTGTGGCTAAAGCCTGTGCCGCTGCTAAGGAGAAATGAATATTCACTGCGCTGGCAGTGAATATTCATTTCTCTTATAGCGTTCACAGCCACAGCCGCCAACTTCCAGCACACATCCCACTTACCTTCCCTGCGCACCCTCGCTGCATCTCGTTCCGGCGCCAGCAGTTCTTCAGGCCGAGCGATCACGTGTCTTCCGCTCATTAAGGTAATGAGTATTCACCCCTCTCCACTCCCATAGGCGTGGGTAAATATTTATTACCTTAATGAGTGGGGGACACGTGATCACTCGGCCACAGGAGCTGCTGGCACCAGAACGAGATGCTGCGAGGGCATGCAGGGAAGGTAAGTAGGATGTGTATTTTTTTTGTTTTTTTTAATCGGAACCATGAATACATGAACAATGAAGGAGCCATGCATACAAGGACGGGGATAAGGAGCCATGCATACAAGAATGGGAATAAGAGGCCCATGAATACAAGGACAGGGATAAGGAGCCTTGCATACAAAAATGGGAATAAGAGGCCCAAGCATACAAGGACGGGGATAAGGAGCCATGCATACAAAGACAGGGGTGAGGGAGCCATGCAGACAAGGATGGGGATGAGGAGCTATGCATACAAGGACGGGGATAAGGAGCCATACATATAAGGACAGGGACGGGGGAGCCATGCAGTCAAGGATGGGGATGAGGAGCTATGCATACAAGGACGGGGATAAGGAGCTATGCATACAAGGACAGGGGAGCCATGCATACAAGGACGGGGATGTGGGGACAATGCATACCTGGCTTATACTCGACTCAATAAGCTTTCCCAGTTTTTTAAGGCTAAATTAGGTGCCTCGGCATATACTTGGGTCGACTTATACTCAAGTATATACAGTATATCGTGGAGCTGCGTATACTTCTATTGTCCTGCATAAATGGTGTAATTCTCCATGTAAATGGACCTGTGGTTGATCATGCGCACTGCGGCGCCATTCACATGTGGCTCTTCAAATAACGCCTTTAAGAGGAGTGTTGAAGGGCAGGACAAAGTATAGCAAAATTCACTGATCGGGGATGGGGAGTGTTATAGTATGTGGGCTGGTGGGGTTTGTGTGGCAGGGCTGTTTTTTTTGTCCCAGTCCGGCCCTGTGTGTGTGTGTGTGTGTGTGATTATACAGTGTGTGCGTGAGATTATACAGTGGGGCTGTGAGTGTGACTATACAGTGGGGCTGTGAGTGTGACTATACAGTGGGGCTGTGTGTGTGTGTCATTAATTATACAGTAGGGTTGTGCGTGTGTGTCATTATACAGTGCGGTTGTGTGTGTGACTGTCACTATAGAGTAGGACTGTGTGCGTCAATAAATAAATAAATAAATATATATATATTCGCATGCTTGCAGTAACAAGACCACCTGTTCCCGGTGCCGGCACCAGAGAATCCTCACAGTGCGCACAATATGAGGATTCACACATAGTGACTGTGGACATGTAGCTTAAGATCTGACAACCCCTTTAAGGATGGGCCGCGACTCATGGGCCACTGCTGTGTGCTTGCCCCCCAGGCTAAAATTTGCTAGCCAGCCCCTGATTGGAACCCTTCTTGGTGAGATCAGTTATAGGTTTAGCGATCACAGAAAAATTCTTTATGAATTTTCTATAATAATTAGCAAACCCTAAAAATTTCTGAATCGACTTCAAACATTCAAGCCTAGGCCACTCCAGCACTGCCTGAACCTTCACCGGTCCATCTCAAACCCATCACTGGAGACAAGGTACCCAAAAAAACTAATTTTCTGTACCGCAAACTCGCACTTCTCCAATTTAGCAAAGAGTGAGTTTTCATTCAAAATCTGTACAACTTCGCGGACTCTCTGCCAATGCGACTCCAGATCAGGTGAATAGATCAAAATATCATCCAAATAAACAATAACACTCCTACCGATCAACGACCTCAGAATGTCATTAATGAAATTTTGAAAAAATTCTGGCACATTAGTAAGGTCAAAATGCATCACCAGACACTCAAAATGACCTTCCGAGGTATTAAAGGCTGTCTTCCATTCATCGCCCACCTTCACCCCCAGCAAATTATATGCCCCACGAAGGTCAATCTTAGAGAACCACTTCGCTCCGATTAGTTGGTTAAACAAATCCGGAATCAGCGGCAATGGGTAAGGATTGCGCACAGTGATTTTATTAATCTCCTGAAAATCCAGACACGGCCTAATGCCCCCATCCTTCTTTTTGACAAAAAAGAATCCTACAGCCACAGGGGACTTAGAGGGTTGTTTATGACCTGCAGCTAAACTAGTCTGTAGGTATTCCTTTAAGGCCTAATGTGAAGAAACCAGATTGTATCTTAATTTCCCAGACAACCATGTTTTTGCAAACCAAAAGAACTGGCTTTTTATCTGTATATTGGCTTGTGAATTTAAGTGTTTATGTCTGGTGGGTCAAGAAGACAGACTTGCCAACTGATATACTATCTAACATACTGTGTAAGGGTACCGTCTCACTATACGATTTACCAACGATCACGACCTGCGATACGACCTGGCCGTGATCGTTAGTAAGTCGTTGTGTGGTCGCTGGGGAGCTGTCACACAGACCGCTCTCCAGCGACCAACGATGCCGAGGTTCGCTGGTAACCAGGGTAAACATAGGGTTACTAAGCGCAGGGCCGCGCTTAGTAACCCGATGTTTACCGTGGTTACCAGCGTAAAAGTAAAAAAAAAAAAACCGTACATACTCACCATCTGATGTCCGTCAGGTCCCTTGCCGTCTGCTTCCCGCTCTGACTGAGTGCCACCGTACAGTGAGAGCAGAGCACAGCGGTGACGTCACCGCTGTGATCTGCTCTCACTTTCCGGCTGGCAGTCAGTCAGAGCAGGAAGCAGACGGCAAGGGACCTGACGGACATCAGATGGTGAGTATGTACGTTTTTTTTTTTTTTACTTTTACGCTGGTAACCACGGTAAACATCGGGTTACTAAGCGCGGCCCTGCGCTTAGTAACCCGATGTTTACCCTGGTTACAAGCGAACGCATCGCTGGATCGCTGTTACACACAACGATCCAGCGATGACAGCGGGAGATCCAGCGACGAAAGAAAGTTTCAAACGATCTGCTACGACGTACGATTCTCAGCAGGGTCCCTGATCGCTTCTGCGTGTCAGACACTGCGAGATCGTAACTATATCGCTAGAACGTCATGAATCGTGCCGTCATAGCGATGAAAATGCCACTGTGTGACGGTACCCTTAGATATTGGAGCAGCCAAAGTGCAGTAACCTTTCTAAGATCATAACTCCACTTCCATGATGTTCTAATGCTTTATGTTATGTTGGCAATATCGACTGCAGTCACAAATTTTATTTTAGTTAAAAGTATATACCTATTTCATGCAGGATATCTGATACTTTATGATATGTGGTGGTCCAGTATACCGAACACCCATGATTTTGAGTATAAAATGCTACCCAACAAGAAGGCCCCACATGCAAGTGATGGCAAATCTTAGAATTTGCATGTTTAACTTTATTACATGGGAATATCCCTTTGCGCATTTTGATGGTATTGCCTTTCAGCATCGCCAATGAAATCATGTGAGTGACAAACATTGTCGCAATTTCTCATGCTGTCTTCAAATTGTTGGAAAGCCAAAGAAAACTGAACTAAGACCGTAAGCCTAGATCCATGATGCCCTTACAGTACATGGTATCTTGGCAAATTATCTTTTTCAAATATATTTTTGCACTTAATTTGGTATTCATATATGAATATAATTTGTGGACTACTTCTAAGATTAGAATGTATGATATGATGGTTTTTATTTATTTGTATGCTCTAGATGTATACAAGCAAAAATCTTTCTAACAATTTAAAAGAAGCACCCCATCAAAATTTGTATATCCTTAATGTCTTGCAATCATCATATTATACAGCACCGTGTAGTACGTACAATTGCTCATTTTGCCCTTCTACCCAGTTAGTTCCCTTTTCCATTGGGTTTATGCCATCACATGATTAAAAACTGGCTAGCTGAAACTTTCTAATCTCTATGTTGTCTTCCCTGTATGAGTCATCACTGCAAAAGTCATTAGTAGGGGTGAGGAGGGAGCAGCTAGGTTAGGAGGTGAAGAGGGGGATGATATATGCAAGGAAGAGAGACAATGTTATGCAGTGTCGGACTGAGGTGCCAAGCATCCACCAGTAACATTGACTTTGGGGGGCACACTTTTCACCAGCATACAAATATTAGACTACCCTCATTCAAAAATGTATCTTTATCTCTATATAATAATAAACTGAGTAGTTTGGTTAGTGATTGATGAAATGCTGCATTTTTCTGTACAGAGTGCATCAAGTGAACTATTGCCAAGTACTCTCCATACAGGAGGATTGGGGGCTCACTGGGGAATTGCCTTGTTACCCTATGAGTCAGTCCAAGCCTGATGTTATGCACATACCATAATCACACACGAATAACAAAAGTAAGGAAGACTATAGAAAGAAGCCGCAACTACACCAAACTAGTCTGTACAGACTAATCAATCCCAAGCTGCACAACTAAAAACACCATTTCGGACTTGACTAAGTAAAAGGCTGTCATGCCTTCTAGAGCGGAGGCTCAACACACTGCCAACAAGGGGACAGGAAGGTATATAGGTGGACACAAAGGCCCAGGGTGATAAACTTAAAGCACATTCATAAAAGGGGACATATGGAATAATAAGAAGAATCAAAATATAAATGAAATTAGAGTAACCTCCCAGAAACCTAAAAGTGGTAAAAGGACAAGGTGACGGGAAGTTAGACAAACTGACACACAGAAGGAATATAAGTGGTGTAAGCCTAGCAGGGTAAATCCCTTAGGTACAGGGCTGGAATTCCTAAGCACAAATTGACCTTGAAATAAAGCCAGCAAGGAAGTGCAGTTAGTGGATAATGTATAAAGCCCCACCCAGAATGTGATAGGGCAAGCCAAAATGGGAAAATTGAGAACACCTGGAAAGGAGCAAACCAAGAAGAGAGAATAAAGACAATAGGAAAAGTTATCATTTGGACAGGGAAGGAAAAGAGCAATAGCTCAACAGACAGAATACCACCCACGAAGCAACATGTCACCGGATTGTATCACCAAAGCGAGTCATGACAGATATCCTGTGTCTACATAATGCTTAGGAGGATTCAGCTAGTCAATTTCTAATAATATGATGCCACAGACCTAATGGAAAAGAGAATAATTAACAAGGAAGAAGGTCAAAATCAACAATAGGAAGTACAAAGAGCTATATAACATAATGATTGCAATATATTAAGATGATAACATTTTTAGTGGGAGTACTTCTTTGATAAAACATATTAAAATACAGGTATTTTAAAAACAAAGTACTTTAACTTCTTTTTCATCATCTGGGTATTCTAAAAGTTTCCAGGTGAGAGAAGCTGGGATAGAGCCCTCAGGTCCATTGGCTTCAAGGAGAACCACTTTCCTTCCCTCAGGAATCATTCCACAGTTCTTAGCAACAGTGGTCGCTGTCTGTATGTTGTCACCTGAAACACATAATTACAATGATGTTATGGCTTTTTGATGGTCATCAGGTGTTTTCATATATATAGCAAGGAAAAACATTTCTTTAAAACAGTCACCTCTTTATTTAACAATATATTGAAAAAATCTATTTAAAATCATATTCATATGCATTACAGACTGACACATTTCTAGCATATTTAGCACCCCTAGTCGTCTATTTCCGCAGTGATGGCAAATCCTTTTAAAACCACAAAACATCAAATCAGGTTTGATAACATCAAAAGAGTAATTTTGCACAATGTGGTCACATATCCGTAAGAACATTAAATCATAATTAATTTCTTAGCGATGGAGAGAATTTTGACCTTAGTGACATAGCCCAATTTTTCAGTTCTCACATGTAAAAACACTTTAATGCTTCTACATACTGTTTGTTTGTTTTTTTCAGATTGCTTTTTTTATGACACATAGTACCTTATGTTAGTGATAAATTTCGGTCAATATGTTTTGCGTCTTTTTATGAAAAAATATGAAACTTGATAACCCTTCCACTCAAACTAGTTAAACAGCATTTAGCCTATATCTACTTTATATCAGCATCATTTTTCAAAAATCATTTAATTTTGCCAAGATGTTAGAAGAGTTACAATTTTTATATAATTTCTGAATTTTTCTTAAAATAAAAAAAGCAAATTTGGCATGATAAATTATCATTCCAGGAATTTTTTTTTACTGCAGAATGAATACCAGATTAACTAAAACCTCAAAACAATTTTAGAATTAATTACATTATTTACTTAATTTCACTTCACTTGGAGTTTTTATACAATATTTTGGTAAAATGGATGGTGTCATTCAAAAGTACAACCACTCTTCCCAAAAAAGTCCTAATATGGCTTTGTCAGTGGCGGCTCTTGTAAATAGGGGAGGGAAAAGTAAAAGTGGAAAAATGAAAAATTGCTCAGTTCTTAGGTTAATGAAAGGCTTACTGGAGAACAATGGACCAAATTCATTAAAAGGTGCCTCTCCTGAAATATAGCATTTGTGGTGTATAAAACACCACCATTTTTAATGAACTGGATGGGTGGGCATTCTCACACTTGTCCCAGCTCCTCTCCGGCTTTGCCTATTTCAACAGAGCTGCATCTAACTGGCCTGACATTTTCGACTGCTATTTTCAGAAAACTTAAGTTGCCAGTACAGCACAACCCCCCCCCCAAAAAAAAAAAAAAAATAAGTACATTTTGAAACTACACCACGTGTTGTATTAATGTACTGGTGCAGTGACTTTTGTGGCCCCATAAATATTTTCCAGATAAAAAGAGTAAAGTGGATGTCGCAGAATGAAAATTGTAAACATGCCAAATTGGTGCCCCTTACAGTATGCCTGGCCTTTGCTTCTGGAAAATAAACCACATAAATTGAGTTCTTCCTGCTACAGCAAAGCCAAACGTATAGACGATAACCCCCGTTTTATGTACGCTCAGCATGGATAGATCCATTTTGATTCTGGAGCTCAAATTTACTTGATTTTATTTGGGTGGGGTCCAAACCACTTTTTCAGAGCCTTTGAGCTACCTATGACATGAAAAACTGCAATATCTCCACTGACAAATGACAGACCTGAGTGGGAACTTGTTTTTTGCAGAATGATTTGAAGTTATCCTTGATAGTATTTGAGGTAGAAATAGCAACATTTTTCATCTCTTTAAAGGCTAGTTTCACACACTCTACATTGGATGCTGGGGTTTCTGTATAAGTCACCCACAAATGAGTAGACCAGTAAACCTCAGAGTTCCCACTACTGATGGCTGCAGCCAGATAGAAATGTTATCAAAGGGCAAGAGTAATTGGACTATCATTTCAGAAAAATAAAATTAATAGCCTTATAAAATATTTATTAAAAAAAGATATTAGCAAATAATTGTTTTTACCGTGCTAGCGGTGGTCTGAAGTTCTCTGGTGCTACAGGTGCACAGCAGCTCCATCACTTCTATAGTGACCACGGCCAAGTACTGCAGATCCACTCCCCTATTCAAATGAGCGAGAGATGGATCTGAAGTACCTGGCCGTGGGAACTATAGGTCTGACAGAGCTGTTGTGTTCAAGGAGCAAATGAGACCTTCCAGGACCCACAGGAGCTGATAGCAACTGATCACTTAGGATGCTGAGTGTAGCACCCCACTAATCTGATTGATCACCTATCCTAAGGATAGGCCAGCAATAAAAAAAAGTAGTGGCCAACCCCTTTAATATCACACTGTGCTTATCATTTATATGTACACACCAGTAATCATAACAGTCCTGATGTTTGCTGCATGCAGTTCTTCAAGTACAGGTGCAGTTTCAGGCTTCAGCCGATTTTCTAATATGAGCAAACCAAGAAACTCCATGTCTTTTTCAACTTCTTCCCTTCAGAGAAACAATCATATTAATGAATCAGGCCATATTCACACATTCTGAATTCCCAATTTGGATGCATATTTGATATTTTAGAATCCACATAGTTTTTATTATTGAGGCAGATCTGGATTCTAAAGACGGTATTGGTTCTGATGAAATTCAATGTATTAAATCTTTGTGATGATCAACATACCAATCTGTGTAAAATATTTTGAATTGATTGTTCTCAGTGGTTGATACCTTTTAATGGCTAACTGAAAAGATGGTAACAAATTGCAAGCTTTCGAGACTACTTTGGTCTCTTCATCAGGCATAGACTAATAGCAATTCTGAAGAATCACATATTTAGGCACAACACATCACAGAAAAAATGCCATAGATGAGACTGGTGACATGTTCTAGGAATTGGTCCAATATTTATGGACATAACTGTTTATCACTCATGGTAATTCTGCTTCATGTCACCTGTCTCATCTATGCCGTTTTTTCTGTGATGTGTACAGCGTAAATATGTGATTCTTCAGAATTGCTATTAGTCTATGCCTGATGAAGAGACCGGAGTAGTCTCGAAAGCTTGCAATTTGTTACCATCTTTTTAGTTAGCCACTAAAAGGTATCAACCACTGAGAACTCTCAATTCTAAATATTTTATTATCTACTGGCTAACACAGTACCAAGATATGCATCTTTCCTGTATCAATCTGTGTAAGAAATCGAAGTTTCAGCTGCAGATTCTGGCCACAAATCTTTAACATCCACAACTGATTTGCTTAGTGCAAATCTTAAGCATTTAAATATAGCCTTGTAGCCTCACAGTGATCTGAAAAATGTATTGCCATTTGTAGTTATGCTAAGGTATAGCAATAAGTGAACCTAAATTGGAAAGTTTGGGGTCTGTACCAGTCACAGTGTCCGTTACTGAACCCCGAACGTGATCTTTTTACTGTACATTTGTTTTCTTGCTCAGGTTCACCAATCTTATAAAGATTGTTGAAAGGCAGCAGTGCAGCGAAAAAACATGTTTTTAGACTGTGGGCACTTCTGAAGCCATCACAGCTGTGCCAAGTATTGACATGGCTGTGATTGGCTGGAGCAGCACTGACTTGACCTGTATAAAAACTGTATCATGAGTGCCGCAGCCATTATGCTCTCATTAGAGTAGGGATAGGATGCAACTAGAGTGAGGTACAGATTCTGACTGTGCACTCTTCAAACAAATGTTGTGTGTACTCTGCAACCCATATCTGTTCTAGTACTGTGCTAAAAGCCGCTGTGTGCACTCTGCAAGCCAGTCTGTGAGAGTTCCTTGCTAAATTCCGCTGTGTGTATTCTGCACCCTCTCACCTGTGGGAATACTGTCCTTAAGCTGCTGTGAGTACTCTACATCCCCTGCCTGTGGGAGTATTGTTCTTTAAGCTGCTGGGTGCACCCGACATCTCCCACTTGTGGGAGTACTGTTCTCTAAGCCACTGTGTGTGCTCTGCAAACTCCTCTGTGAGAGTACTTTGCTAAAATCTGCTGTGTGCACTCTGCAAGACCATCTGTGAGAGTACTGTGCTAAAAGCTGCTCTGTGTACTCTGCCTGTGGGAGTACTGTCCTTTAAACCACTATGTCTACTCTGCAGTCCTGTCTGTGAGAGTACTGTCTTTTAAGCCGCTGTGTGTAATCTGTACCCCCTGCCAGTGAGAGTACTCTCCCTCAAGCCATTGTGTGTACTACTCTGCACTCCGTTACCTGTGGGAGTACTGTTCCTTTAAGCCACTATGTTTTCTAGGACTCTGGGAAAAAAATAATTGTCACCAGCCATCGTTGTTGCCATTTATAAGCCAATTTTTTTTTTCAGGACAGCTGTGTTTTCTAATAGTGTTGCAAATAAATAACTGGCATCAGCCATCTCATTGCCATTTATAAACCAAATAAATAATTTTTCTGGACCGCTGGGGTCTGGGAAAAAATAATTGTCATCAGTTGTGTTTTTGCCATTTGTAGGCCAAACAAATAATTACCTATTGTTATGGTTGTGGACAGGATTCCTTCCCCGTCCTCTCGGGGTTAATTTGATAGCCTCCTTCTGGTTTGGGGAGGGCTATATTTATCCGACTTTATCTGGGGATCCTTGTCAGTGATACATGTTTTGGCTGTGTGTCTGACCCTCTGGTGTGCTTGCATACTGTTGTCCGGTTGCTTTCTTGTGTATGACTCAGTCTGTTTTCTCGTTCTGTGCTTTGCCTTGTGATTCTGCTAATTTTCTGTTTCTGGCTCTGACCTTCGGCTTGGTACTCTAACTTCCCTCCTGTCTGCCTCGTTTGTACCGCACCACTATCTTCGGCTCCCCGACCTTTTTCCTACGTCCCGACCACACTTATGTCTCACCCTTTTGGCACCACATTGACCTCCTGGCTTGACTTCAGCACTGTTCAGGCTACTCTCCAGCTCTTCTGGTCACCGCCGCCACTTGGCATCTGGCTCCGCCTCCGTCCACTCCCCCGGAGTTCACGTGTTTCAGGTCCTGCGCTCCGGCAGGTAAGCTCACCGCAGCACTCCTTGCTCTCTCTTTTGCCTTCTGTAAGTCTGCAGCAGGGCTGTTTATACTTATTATCTATACAAGTAGTGTGTCTAAAAGATAAGTGTACTCTGTATCTGTTTTTTGCAAGTATTGTGTATGAAAAGTGAATGTACTCTGCAGCATTTTTTTGCGAGTAGTGTGTCTAGAATATCAGTGTACTCTGCAGCGATTTTTTTTTGCAATTACTAAGACTAAAAAATAAGTGTATTCTGCAGAGTTTTTTTATGAGTAGTGTATCTAAAAATAAGTGTACTCTGCAACTTTTTTTTGTTTTTTTAATTAATTTGAGTAAGCCCCACGACATTGTGAATGTAAAACAGAACAAACAAAATGAGGAGTCTAACAATGGCTGGGTGCGGCTGGTATACTTCTCTGTTTAGCCAAAGGTATGATCAAGTCCTGTGGGATTCACGCCTGGTTCATTTTAATGGTGCAGCTGAATGTTGCGATATGTTGAGTAAGGATTTCTACATTTCTGCCATGGTAACCCTTACTTCTGAGGTGGCGACGGTGCACCAGCTGTGTTAACGACTTCCTCCTCCTCTGACTTGTGCTTCCACTGAGCTCTCAGTGTCAGTAGCGCTTTTTTTGATCAGGCTCCAGTGATGGAAGTAAGGATGGCACATTGTGCTTGTAGCAGGGATCCAGCAGTGTGGTCATACAGTAATCCACACTTGTAACAAACCGTGCAACTCGGCAGTCATTGCACAGGCACAGTAGCATGTCTTGGCTCATGTGTGTCAGGCTGCCCAGAGGGAACTACAAGCTGTCCTCTGTGGGATGTGTATCATCTGTGTTCTCGTCTGTATACTCCCAGGCATGCTCCATTGATGCCTTTGAGCTGCTTTGAGTACCACCCTACATTGAACTCGCTTGTTCCTCATTCTCCTCCTCACACTTTTCATCCTCCAACTGTCCCCTTAGCTGTACATTTGTGTATCTCACCTCTTTTGGTACAGGAACCCATCTTCCAAGATATATATGGACGCCTGGCCTGATAATGATGTGAATTGTTCCTGTTCCTCCTCCTCCTTATCTTCCTCCTGCACCACAACCTCACTCATTATCACCTGAAACTTTGTTTTAATAGGAGGCATAGAAGTGGAATAGTAACAGTGATGGTGGTGTCATCAGCACTGGCCATGCTCGTTGAGTACTCAAAACAGCACAACATGGCACACATGTCCCCCATGGATGTCCAGTCATAAGTGTTGAAAAGGTGTTGTTCCGCAGAGCTGAAACTCCTCTATTTTATACTGCAGCTTGCACAGTCTTTCCAGCATGTGCAAGGTGGAGTTCCACCTTGTGGGTACATCGTATATTAGGCGGTGAGTGGAAAGGTGGAAGTGAAGCTGCAGCACAGACAGGTAAGCAATAGCAGAGTGAGAAAGCCAAGAGCGCACACTGCCCACACTTCTGACCAGATAAGGAGATGGTGGAGGAAGAGGAGTAGAAGGAGGAAGCAACATGCAGATTGTAAACTGGAGAGCAGGGCTCTCCATCCTCCTGTAACTGTTTAAACTGTGTTACTTAGTTTTGATTTTTTGGGATCTGTATGTGTCTCCACTTAATTACAAAGTGCTGTGGAATATGTTGATGTATAGAAATAAAATTTAGAGAAAAGTTTAGATGCCGATTGCGGTAAGCAGCACATGTTATGGACCGTGGAAGAGATGTCTTTGAAGAGACTTAAGACTCATTTCCATCTGATGATACCGATGTGAAATAAGAAGAAACAGAACAAGATGGCTAAAAAGAAAACTTGACATGGCCTTTGAAGACTTTTTTGTTAAATTTAAAAAGATTTTAAAGTTGATTCGATTTTAAAAAGTTTTGAAGATGAGGCCCTTTACCACGACTGACGCGTACACAGACTGGAAAGGTGTGATGATGGAATGGGGGATGATAAGGTCCTAGACCCCACAAGAAGTCAAGGCCATCCAAGTAAATTGGGCAGTTTGGAGGAAGAGGTGGTGGTCACGCTGCCCCAGCTGCACAGCAAAAGAGGGAGCAGGGTGCAAAAGTGCCAAAGCAGGCCCTTAGCCATTAAGTTGGCTGGTACTGTTCACCGTGGCTGGACCCGAGTCTTCTCTCTTTTTCTTATTTTATTTCTATACACCAACAGTACTTTTCAGTTAAGTGGGGACATATACAGTGCCTTGCGAAATTTTTCGGCTCCCCGGAACTTTTCAACCTTTTCCCACATATCATGCTTCAAACATAAAGATATCAAATGTAAATTTTTGGAGAAGAATCAACAACAAGTGGAACACAATTGTGAAGTTGAATGAAATGTATTGGTTATTTTAAATTTTTGTGAAAATTCAAAAACTGAAAAGTGGGGCGTGCAATATTATTCGGCCCCTTTAACTTAATACTTTGTTGCGCCACCTTTTGCTGCAATTACAGCTGCAAGCCACTTGGGATATGTCTCTATTAGTTTGGTACATCGAGAGACTGAAATTCTTGCCCATTCTTTCTTGGCAAACAGCTCGAGCTCAGTGAGGTTTGATGGAGATCGTTTGTGAACAGCAGTTTTTAGCTCTTTCCACAGATTCTCGATTGGGTTGAGGTTTGGACTTTGATTTGGCCATTCTAACATCTGGATATGTTTATTTGTGAACCATTCCATTGTAGATTTTGCTTTATGTTTGGGATCATTATCTTGTTGGAAGACAAATCTCCGTCCCAGTCTCAGGTCTTTTACAACAGGTCCTGTGTTATGAACAGGTGGTTTAGGAGCAACATGGGACGAGCTCTGGAGGAGGTGGTACCTGTACTGACCGCAGTTCCTGAGCTTAACACAACACTAGAAGTAGCCGTGGGATGTTCCTGTCACTCCCTAGACACCTCATCACAGCCGGAGGACTAAGACTAACTACCCCTAAAGATAGAAACAGGAAAGCTATCTTGCCTCAGAGAAAATCCCCAAAGGATAGGACAGCCCCCCACAAATATTGACTGTGAGTGGAGAGGGAAATGACATACGCAGAATGAAACCAGGATGAAGCAAAGGAGGCCACTTCTAGCTAGATAGATAGAACAGGACAGAATACTGTGCGGTCAGTATTAAAAACTAGAAAAATCCACCACAGAGTTTACAAAAATCTCCACACCTGACTAAAGGTGTGGAGGGTAAATCTGCTTCCCAGAGCTTCCAGCTTAACTGAATAAATCCATACTGACAAGCTGGACAAGAAAAAACATAGAAAGTGCTGAAC
Source organism: Ranitomeya variabilis (assembly GCF_051348905.1). Taxonomy (NCBI): domain Eukaryota; kingdom Metazoa; phylum Chordata; class Amphibia; order Anura; family Dendrobatidae; genus Ranitomeya; species Ranitomeya variabilis. The sequence continues at coordinate 878,565,180 of NC_135233.1, forward strand.
GATAAAGTCCCCAAAATGTGGACTGCAAAGAACAAAGCAAGGACTTAACTTTGCTGAACTGGTCAGAACATCAGGGAAATCCAAGAGAGATGTGAATCCAAGCAGGAACCATTGACAACTGGCGCTAGCTGAAGGATAGAGCCAGGATAAATAGCCGAGCCAGAATAGACGATCAGTGGAAGCAGCTGCTGACTGCTAAATCCAAGGAGCAGCAGTTCCACTTAAATCCACAGGAGGGAGCCCAAGAGCAGAACTCACCAAAGTGCCACTTACAACCACCGGAGGGAGCCCAAGAGCGGAATTCACAACAGTCCTGTATTTGTCTTCATCCATCTTCCCAACAATTTTAACCATCTTCCCTGTCCCTGCTGAAGAAAAGCAGGCCCAAACCATGATGCTGCCACCACCATGTTTGACAGTGGGGATGGTGGGGATGGTGTGTTCAGGATGATGAGCTGTGTTGCCTTTACGCCAAACATATCATTTGGCATTGTTGCCAAAAAGATTGATTTTGGTTTCATCTGACCAGAGCACCTTCTTCCACATGTTTGGTGTGTCTCCCAGGTGGCTTGTTGCAAACTTTAAGCAACACTTTTTATGGATATTTTTGAGAAATGGCTTTCTTCTTGCCACTCTTCCATAAAGGCCAGATTTCTGCAGTGTACGACTGATTGTTGTCCTATGGACAGACTGTCCCACCTCAGCTGTAGATCTCTGCAGTTCATCCTGAGTGATCATGGGTCTCTTGGCTGCATCTCTGATCAGTTTTCTCCTTGTTTGAGATGAAAGTTTAGAGGGATGGCCGGGTCTTGGTAGATTTACAGTGGTATGATACTCCTTCCATTTCAATATGATTGCACAGTGCTCCTTGGGATGATTAAAGCTTTGAAAATCATTTTGTATCCAAATCCAGCTTTAAACTTCTCCACAACAGTATAACAGACCTGCCTGTTGTGTTCCTTGGTCTTCATGATGCTCTCTGTGCTTCAAACAAGACCCAGAGACTATCACAGAGCAGGTGCATTTATATGGAGACTTGATTACACACAGGTGGATTATAGTTATCATCATTAGGCATTTAGGACAACATTGGATCATTCAGAGATCCACAATGAACTTCTGGAGTGAGTTTGCTGCACTGAAAGTAAAGGGGCTGAATAATATTGCACGCCCCACTTTCAGTTTTTGAATTTCCACAAAAATTAAACATAACTAATAAATTTCGTTCAACTTCACAATTGTGTTCGTCTTGTTGTTGATTCTTCTTCACTAAAAATTTACGTTTGGTATCTTTATGTTTGAAGCATGATGTGTGGGAAAAGGTTGAAATATTCCAGGGTTCCGAATACTTTCGCAAGGCACTGTATACATAACAAAAAAAATCAAAACAAAGCAAAACAGTTTAAACAGTTACAAGAGAAGGGAGGGCACTGCTCGCTTACAATCTACATGTGGCCTCCTCCTACTTCCTCCACCACCTTTTCATCTGGTCAGAAAGTGTGAGCAGTGTGCGTGCACTCTTGGCATTCTCACTAGAATGCCAAGGCCTGGAGTGAAGAAGGTCAAAGAGAATGTACACATTGGGGGAAGGAGAAACGAAACGGGTCTGGTGAGTGATGAGATGAACCTACTTTTTTACATTCTATGCTTAATATACATACATTATAGAGCATAAACATGAACATTGGATTCAAAGAGAATTACTTTGCTGCTAATTGAGTTTCCCTGTAAAATCTGCTAAATTTTCCAAATTCAAAATTTAGAAGTTTTGTTAATCGCGAGTCCTCATTTTTAGCCCAAATATCAGGTAATATCTCACATTTTTTATTTTGTGCAGGGTGCAGCGAGGTCCCATAGTATTGGTGATGGAAATTAACCCCTTCACCCCCGGAGCTTTTTCCGTTTTTCCGTTTTCATTTTTCGCTCCCCTCCTTCCCAGAGCCATAACTTTTTTATTTTTCCGTCAATTTGGCCATGTGAGGGCTTATTTTTTGCGGGATGAGTTGTACTTTTGAACGACATCATTTGTTTTAGCATGTCGTGTACTAGAAAACGGGAAGAAAATTCCAAGAGCAGTGAAATTGCAAAAAAAGTGCAATCCCACACTTGTTTTTTGCTTGGCTATTTTGCTAGGTTCACTAAATGCTAAAACTGACCTGCTATTATGATTTTTCAGGTCAGTACGAGTTCATAGACACCTAACATGTCTAGGTTATTTTTCACCTAAGTGGTGAAAAAAATTCCAAACTTTGCCAAAAACAAAACAAAACAAAATTGCGCCATTTTCCGATACTCGTAGCGTCTCCATTTTTCGTGATCTGGGGTCAGGTGAAGGCTTGTTTTTTGCGTGCCGAGCTGGCGTTTTTAATGATAGCATTTTAGTGCAGATACGTTCTTTTGATCGCCCGTTATTGCATTTTAATGCAATGTCGTGGCGACCAAAAAAACATAAATCTGGCGTTTCGAATTTTTTTCTCATTACGCCGTTTAGCGATTAGGTTAATGCTTTTTTTTTATTGATAGATCGGGCGATTCTGAATGCGGCGATACCAAATATATGTAGGTTGGGGTTTTTTTTATTGATTTATTTTGATTGGGGCGAAAGGGGGGTGATTTAAACTTTTATATTTTTTTTATTTTTTTCACATTTTTTTTTACTTTTTTTTTTTTACTTTTGCCATGCTTTTATAGCCTCCATGGGAGGCTAGAAGCAGGCACAACCCGATCGGCTCTGCTGCATTGCAGCGATCATTAGATCGCTGCAATGCAGCAGAAATGCCGGTGTGCTGTGAGCGCCGACCACAGGGTGGCGCTCACAGCTACCGGCGATCAGTAACCATAGAGGTCTCAAGGACCTCTATGGTTACAATGGAGGAGCATCGCCGACCTCCGATCATGTGACGGGGTCGGCGATGCGCTCACATCCGGCCACACGGCCGGATGCGGTAGTTAAATGCCGCTGTCTGCGTTTGACAGCGGCATTTAACTAGTTAATAGGCGCGTGCAGATCGCGATTCTGCTCGCGCCTATTGCGGGCACATGTCAGCTGTTCAAAACAGCTGACATGTCCCGGCTTTGATGTGCGCTCACCGCCGGAGCGCACATCAAAGCAGGGGAGCCGACGCCGGACGTATTATTACGTCTGGCGTCGGGAAGGGGTTAAGCTATCTGGCTTTGTAGAGTGCACTTACATAGACTTGGAATAGCTTCCTGATATAATAGTAGGGCCGTGGTCACACTTGCGAGTGTTATGCGAGAAACTTGCGCGAGTCTCTCGCATCAATACCCGGCACTGGCGCCGGCACTCGGACCAGAGTGTGCTGCTGCATAGAAATACAAGCAGCTGCACGCTCCAATCCTGAGTGCTGACGGCAGTGGCAGACTTGATGCGAGAGACTCGTGTGAGTTTCTTGCATTGAACTCGCAAGTGTGACCCCGGCCTAGTTGTATAACCGAGTCTCAGCTAGCATTGTGTATTACACAGATCTCTATGAATTGAACCCTATACCAGCCTCATCTATGTACATTTAGAATAGTAGACTACACCCACACATGAATGGTTTGTGTCTAAGTGGTTGCTTCATCAGTATTTGGCACCATGGCTGCTATTTCTTTGATGTTAATTTGACATTTTTTTAAACAACTTAAAGGACTTGTCCTGGCTTTCTGTATAATTTATATATGTACCTAGGATGCAGAATGCTGACAGTTTGTAACATACTCCCTATCAGCATTCTGCATGGTGTCCTAGGTATCACACTTAGTCAAGTGATCAGATGTCTCCTGATTTTGGAGGAACTGCTCACTCACCGACTAGACTTTTCCTGTCTGGAAGAGATTGGTCTTAAGCACACCCAGTCTCTGTCAGACCCTCCCCTTCCTGCCTCTTGCTTCAGACTCCCCCTGCAGTACACAGCAGGAGGCATCAAGGGAATGACTCAGCTGATTGGACAAAGCTGAAGGAAAAGGATTCTACATAGGTAAGTATAATGTCATGCGTGCTGTTATGACCCCAATGGCAGAGGGTCGCAGAAATAATTACTAAGTCTGCAAACACAAAAACCAGCTCATAGGGCAGTGGTAACTGGGCTGACCATATATCTAATCCTAGCACCACAAATAACAGCAGCCGGGGAACGTGCCTACGTTGATTCTAGACGTCTCGCGCCAGTCGGAGAACTAACTAACCCTAGAAGGGAAAAGAAAGACCTTTCTTGCCTCCAGAGAAAAGACCCCAAAAGTTGGATACAAGCCCCCAACAAATAATAACGGTGAGGTAAGAGGAAAAGACAAACGTAAGAATGAGCTAGGTATATAGCAAAGAGAGGCCCACTAGCTAATAGCAGAATATAGTAAGATAACTTATATGGTCAGCAAAAATCCTATCAAAAATATCCACGCTGGAAATTCAAGAACCGGGGGGAGAACACCAGCCCCCTAGAGCTTCCAGCAAGGTCAGGAATCACATTTAGTACAAGCTGGACAAAAATGAGAGCAAGCAAATAACCCAAAAAACAAAGAAGCAGGACTTAGCTTGATTTTGCACGAACCAGGACCAGCAGATAGGAGCAAACAGAAAGGATCTGATTACAACGATGCCAGGCACAGGACTAAGGATCCAGGAAGTTTATATAGCAACACCCCTGTACTAACGACCCAGGTGGGTGCAAACTGAGGGAAGAAAATCCCAGAGTCATATCACTAGTAACCACAAGAGGGAGCCAAAAAGTCTAATTCACAACAGTACCCCCCCCCTTAAGGAGGGGTCACCGAACCCTCACCACGACCACCAGGGCGATCAGGATGAGCAGCGTGAAAGGCACGAACTAAATCGGCCGCATGCACATCAGAGGCAACCACCCAGGAATTATCCTCCTGACCATAGCCCTTCCACTTGACCAGATACTGAAGCCTCCGTCTGGAGAGACGAGAATCCAAGATCTTCTCCACCACGTACTCCAACTCGCCCTCAACCAAGACCGGAGCAGGAGGCTCAGCAGAAGGAACCACAGGCACAACGTAGCGTCGAAACAAAGACCTATGGAACACGTTGTGAATGGCAAACGACACCGGAAGATCCAAGCGAAAGGACACTGGATTAAGGATTTCCAATATCTTGTAAGGACCGATGAAGCGAGGCTTAAATTTAGGAGAGGAGACCTTCATAGGAACAAATCGAGAAGACAGCCACACCAAATCCCCAACACGAAGTCGGGGACCCACACCGCGGCGGCGGTTGGCAAAACGCTGAGCCTTCTCCTGTGACAATTTCAAGTTGTCCACCACATGATTCCAGATCCGCTGCAACCTATCCACCACAGAATCCACCCCAGGACAGTCAGAAGGCTCCACATGTCCCGAGGAAAAACGAGGATGGAAACCAGAGTTGCAGAAAAATGGCGAAACCAAAGTAGCGGAACTAGCCCGATTATTAAGGGCAAACTCAGCCAACGGCAAGAAGGTCACCCAATCATCCTGATCTGCCGAAACAAAACACCTCAAATACGCCTCCAGAGTCTGATTAGTTCGCTCCGTTTGTCCATTAGTCTGAGGATGAAAGGCAGACGAGAACGACAAATCAATGCCCATCCTAGCACAAAAGGATCGCCAGAACCTGGAAACAAACTGGGATCCTCTGTCAGACACAATATTCTCAGGAATGCCGTGTAAACGAACCACATTCTGAAAGAACACAGGAACCAGATCGGAAGAGGAGGGCAGCTTAGGCAAAGGCACCAAATGGACCATTTTCGAAAAGCGATCACATACCACCCAGATGACAGACATACCCTGAGACACCGGGAGATCAGAAATGAAATCCATGGAAATGTGTGTCCAAGGCCTCTTTGGGACAGGAAAGGGCAAGAGCAACCAGCTGGCACGAGAACAGCAAGGCTTAGCTCGAGCACAAGTCCCACAGGACTGCACAAATGACCGCACATCCCGTGACAAGGAAGGCCACCAAAAGGACCTAGCCACCAGATCTCTGGTGCCAAAAATTCCCGGATGACCTGCCAACACCGAGGAATGAACCTCGGAAATGACTCTGCTGGTCCACTTATCTGGAACAAACAGTCTGTCAGGTGGACAAGAGTCAGGTCTACCAGCCTGAAATCTCTGCAACACGCGTCGCAAATCAGGAGAAATGGCTGACAAGATAACTCCCTCTTTAAGAATACCAACTGGTTCTGCGACTCCAGGAGAGTCAGGCACAAAGCTCCTTGAAAGAGCATCAGTCTTCACATTCTTTGAACCTGGTAAATACGAGACCACAAAGTCAAAACGGGAGAAAAACAATGACCAGCGGGCCTGCCTAGGATTCAGGCGTTTAGCAGACTCGAGATACATCAGATTTTTGTGATCAGTCAAGACCACCACACGATGCTTAGCACCCTCGAGCCAATGACGCCACTCCTCAAATGCCCACTTCATGGCCAGCAACTCCCGATTGCCAACATCATAATTCCGCTCAGCAGGCGAAAACTTCCTAGAGAAGAAAGCACATGGTCTCATTACCGAGCAACCAGGGCCTCTCTGTGACAAAACGGCCCCTGCCCCAATCTCAGAAGCATCCACTTCGACCTGAAAGGGAAGTGAGACATCAGGCTGGCACAAAACAGGCGCCGAAGTAAACCGGCGTTTCAACTCCTGGAACGCCTCCACGGCTGCAGGAGCCCAGTTAGCAACATCAGAACCTTTCTTGGTCATATCCGTCAAAGGTTTAACAACGCTAGAAAAATTAGCGATAAAACGACGGTAGAAGTTAGCAAAACCCAAGAACTTCTGAAGACTCTTAACTGACGTGGGTTGAGTCCACTCATGAATAGCTCGGACCTTGACTGGGTCCATCTCCACAGCAGAAGGGGAAAAAATAAACCCCAAAAAGGGAACCTTCTGTACTCCAAAGAGACACTTTGAGCCCTTAACAAACAAAGCATTCTCACGCAAAACCTGAAACACCATCCTGACCTGCTCCACATGTGAGTCCCAATCATCAGAGAAAACCAGAATATCATCCAGATAAACAATCATAAATTTATCCAGATACTTCCGGAAAATATCATGCATAAAGGACTGAAACACTGAGGGAGCATTAGAGAGCCCAAAAGGCATCACCAAGTACTCAAAATGACCTTCGGGCGTATTAAATGCAGTCTTCCATTCATCTCCTTGCTTAATGCGCACAAGGTTGTACGCACCACGAAGATCTATCTTGGTGAACCACTTGGCACCTTTAATCCGGGCAAACAAGTCCGACAACAGAGGCAAAGGATACTGAAATTTAACAGTGATTTTATTCAGAAGCCGATAGTCAATACAAGGTCTCAAAGATCCGTCCTTCTTGGCCACAAAAAAGAATCCCGCACCAAGAGGAGAAGAGGATGGACGGATATGCCCCTTCTCCAGAGACTCCTTGATATACGAACGCATTGCGGCATGCTCAGGTACAGACAGATTAAATAATCTTCCCTTAGGAAATTTACTACCTGGAATCAAATCTATGGCGCAGTCACAGTCCCTATGAGGAGGCAGAGCACTGGATCTGGACTCGCTGAATACATCCTGATAATCAGACAAATACTCAGGAACTTCCGAAGGAGTAGAGGAAGCAATAGACACCGGCGGGGAATCAGCATGAATTCCCTGACAGCCCTAACTTGACACAGACATTGCCTTCCAATCCAAGACTGGATTGTGGGTCTGTAACCATGGCAGACCCAAAACGACCAAATCATGCATTTTATGCAGAACAAGAAAACGAATCACCTCCCGATGTTCAGGAGTCATGCACATGGTTACCTGCGTCCAAAACTGCGGTTTATTTTCCGCCAATGGCGTAGCATCAATACCTCTAAGAGGAATAGGATTTACCAACGGTTCAAGAACAAAACCACAGCGCTTGGCAAATGACAGATCCATAAGACTCAGGGCAGCACCTGAATCCACAAACGCCATAACAGGGTAAGAAGACAATGAGCAAATTAAAGTCACAGACAAAATAAATTTAGGTTGCAAATTACCAATGGCGACAGGACTAACAACCCTTGTTAGGCGTTTAGAGCATGCTGATATAACATGTGTAGAATCACCACAGTAAAAACACAACCCATTCTGACGTCTATGATTTTTCCGCTCATTTCTAGTCTGAATTCTATCACATTGCATTAAATCAGATGTTTGTTCAGACAACACCACCAGAGGATTAGCGGTTTTGCGCTCCCGCAAACGCCGGTCAATTTGAATAGCCAGCGCCATGGAATCATTCAGACTTGTAGGAATGGGGAAACCCACCATCACATTCTTAATGGCTTCAGAAAGGCCATTTCTGAAATTTGCGGCCAGAGCACACTCATTCCACTGAGTAAGCACGGACCATTTCCGAAAATTTTGGCAATACACTTCAGCTTCATCCTGGCCCTGAGATATAGCCAGCAAGGCTTTTTCTGCCTGAACTTCAAGATTGGGTTCCTCGTAAAGCAATCCGAGCGCCAGAAAAAACGCATCAATATTTGCCAATGCCGGATCTCCTGGCGCTAGCGAGAAAGCCCAATCCTGAAGGTCGCCCCGTAAAAAAGAAATAACAATTTTAACTTGCTGAGCTGAATCTCCAGATGAACGGGGTCTCAGAGAAAGAAACAATTTACAATTATTCTTGAAATTCCTAAACCTAAATCGGTCTCCAGAAAACAGTTCAGGAATAGGTATTTTAGGTTCAGACATAGGACTACTGGTAACAAAATCTTGTATGCCCTGCACACGAGCAGCAAGCTGGTCTACACTTGTAATCAAGGTCTGGACATTCATGTCTGCAGCAAGCACAAGCCACTCAAAGGTAAAGGGGAGAAAGAGAGGGGAAAAAAAAAAAAAAAAAAACCTCAGAATTTCCTTTCTTATTATCCCACTTCTGCAATGCATTAAACATTCAATGTTGGCCTGGCATACTGTTATGACCCCAATGGCAGAGGGTCGCAGAAATAATTACTAAGTCTGCAAACACAAAAACCAGCTCATAGGGCAGTGGTAACTGGGCTGACCATATATCTAATCCTAGCACCACAAATAACAGCAGCCGGGGAACGTGCCTACGTTGATTCTTGATGTCTCGCGCCAGCCGGAGAACTAACTAACCCTAGAAGGGAAAAGAAAGACCTTTCTTGCCTCCAGAGAAAAGACCCCAAAAGTTGGATACAAGCCCCCAACAAATAATAACGGTGAGGTAAGAGGAAAAGACAAACGTAAGAATGAGCTAGGTATATAGCAAAGAGAGGCCCACTAGCTAATAGCAGAATATAGTAAGATAACTTATATGGTCAGCAAAAACCCTATCAAAAATATCCACGCTGGAAATTCAAGAACCCCCGAACCGTCTAACGGCCCGGGGGGAGAACACCAGCCCCCTAGAGCTTCCAGCAAGGTCAGGAATCACATTTAGTACAAGCTGGACAAAAATGAGAGCAAGCAAATAACCCAAAAAACAAAGAAGCAGGACTTAGCTTGATTTTGCACGAACCAGGACCAGCAGATAGGAGCAAACAGAAAGGATCTGATTACAACGATGCCAGGCACAGGACTAAGGATCCAGGAAGTTTATATAGCAACACCCCTGTACTAACGACCCAGGTGGGTGCAAACTGAGGGAAGAAAATCCCAGAGTCATATCACTAGTAACCACAAGAGGGAGCCAAAAAGTCTAATTCACAACAGTGTGCATCCATCCTACCCTCATCCATCAATCCATCCCTCCCTTATAAATCCATACACACATCTATACACACATCACTATAGACTTAGGTTTGGCAGCAGCTGAAGTTAATTATGTGATACATACAGATGCTTCTCACAAAATTAGAATATCATCAAAAAGTTAATTTATTTCAGTTCTTCAATACAAAAAGTTAAACTCATATATTATTTAGTCATTACAAACAGAGTGACCTATTTCAAATCTTTATTTATGGTAATATTGATGATTATGGCTTACAGCCAAAGAAAACCCCAAATCACTATCTCAGTAAATTAGAATACTTTATAACATCATCTTTAAAAAATGATTTAAAATCAAGACTTCAAGCAGCTTGGATTGTTTGTCTCTCCACTCTTCCTCTAGACTCTGGGACCTTGATTTCCAAGGTCTAGTGTGGAGTTTCCACCTTCAGTGATGGTTTGGGGAGCCATGTCATCTGCTGGTGTAGGTCCACTGTGTTTAATAAAGGCCATAGTCAGCTGTTATGACCCCAATGGCAGAGGGTCTCAGGAATAATTGCTAAGTCTGCAAACACAGAAAACCAGCTCATAGGGCAGTGGTAACTGGGCTGACCATATATCTAATCCTAGCACCACAACTACCAGCAGCCGGGGAACGTGCCTACGTTGATTCTAGACGTCTCGCGCCAGCCGGAGAACTAACTAACCCTAGAAGGGAAAAGAAAGACCTTTCTTGCCTCCAGAGAAAATACCCCAAAAGTTGGATACAAGCCCCCAACAAATAATAACGGTGAGGTAAGAGGAAAAGACAAACATAAGAATGAGCTAGGTATTTAGCAAAGAGAGGCCCACTAGCTAATAGCAGAATATAGAAAGAAAACTTATATGGTCAGCAAAAAACCCTATCAAAAATATCCACACTGGAAATTCAAGAACCCCCGAACCGTCTAACGGCCCGGGGGGAGAACACCAGCCCCCTAGAGCTTCCAGCAAGGTCAGGAATCACATTTAGTACAAGCTGGACAAAAATGAGAGCAAGCAAATACCCCAAAAAACAAAGAAGCAGGACTTAGCTTAATTTTGCACGAACCAGGACCAGCAGATAGGAGCAAACAGAATGTGTCTGATTACAACGATGCCAGGCACTGGACTAAGGATCCAGGAGGTTATATAGCAACACCCCTGAACTAACGACTCAGCTGGGTGCAAACTGAGGGAAGAAAATCCCAGAGTCATATCACTAGTAACCACAAGAGGGAGCCAAAAAGTCTAATTCACAACAGTCAGCGCAGCTGTCTACCAGAAAATTTTACAGCACTACATGCTTCCCTCTGCTGACAACCTTTATGGAGATGGAAATTTCATTCTCCAGCAGGACTTGGCACCTGTCCACACTGCCAAAAGTGCCAATACTGTCCACACAGCCAAAAGTGCCAATACCAGGTTTAAAGGTACAAGGAAAAAAGATCGGTCACAGGAGCGCTGAAGGAGACTCAAACACTAAGTTCAGTTTAGCCACAACGCGTTTCGACGGAAGTACCATCTTCCTCAAGTGGGAGTTTATTGCAAAAAACAGGAAGGCAGTATTTAAATGATAGACAGCCAATCACAGCGCTGTTGACAGATTACAAATTTAAAAAGACAGTCACATAACAAAACAGTCACATATAAAATGAGTCACAAATAGTGTGGCTAGAAATAACAAAAAACAAAACCCAAAACATAACAATGATAAAATTTAATGAAAAAAAATTCTATATGTATATAAAAAAATAAAAATAAATAAAAAATGTCACCTATACATACTAAAAAATCACGTCATTGAATGATTGTTGCTCCTATCTGGTTATTTTTTCAATCATTTGGTTCAATCCCTCAGGTTTAAAAATCCCAAAACTCTCTCTATTTATGAGACTGTTAAAGTGATCTGCCACAGTGTCAGGTATGTGGTCAATAATAGTTAATTTTAACGTTTTTAAATCCTTATGATGCACCCTTAAGAAATGTTTTGAGAGGCTATGTAGAAGGAAGCCATAACGGATGTTTTGGCGATGTTTATTAAGCCTAGCATGCATTGTTTGTATGGTTCGGTCTACATATTGCAGACCGCAACCACATTCTAACAAATAAACCACATAAGTGGATTGACAATTTACATAAAAATTGATTTTATAAGTGGTGCCTGTGACATTAGATCTAAAATCAGTTACCCCATTTAAAATGGAAGTGCAGCAAAGACAATTTGGGGTTCTGCATGAAAAACACCCAGGATTCAGGGATGCTAGACGAGCGGAGGAGGGGCCTGGCCTTAAGGAAATCCTCCTCCGCTCGTCTAGCACTATTTGTGACTAATTTTATATGTGACTGTTTTGTTATGTGACTGTCTTTTTAAATTTGTAATCTGTCAACAGCGCTGTGATTGGCTGTCTATCATTTAAATACTGCCTTCCTGTTTTTAACAATAAACTCCGACCTGAGGAAAACGGTACTCCATCGAAACGCGTTGTGGCTAAATTAAACTTGGTGTTTGAGTCTCCTTCAGCGCTCCTGCAACCGATCTTTTTTCTTTGTACCTGCCCCTGTCCTCTCTTGGAGGTGTTCAGCTGGAGCTGCGGTGGTGCTCGATACCCCCTTTGTCTTTCTGGGCTGCTTTCTCAGGGCTCCTACAAGACTGCCTTCACTGACCCTGAATACCAGGTTTAGAAACACAGAAAACTTGTCTGACCTTAACCCCATAGAAAATCTATGGGGTGTTGTCAAGAGGAAGATGAGTCACCAGTCCCAACAATGCAGACCACCTGAAGGCTGCTATCAAAGCAACCTGGGCTTCCATAACACCTCAGCAGTGCCATAGACTGATCGCCTCCATGCCACGCCGCATTGATGCAGTAATTTATGCAAAAGGTGCCCCGACCAAGTATTGAGTGCATTTACTGAACATGCATTTCAGTAGGCCAGCATTTTGGATTTTAAAATCATTTTTCAATCTGGTGTTATAAAGTATTCTAATTTACTGAGATATTGACTTTTGGGTTTTCATTTGCTGTAAGCCATAATCATTATCATTAATGATCACTCTGTAATAGATCACTCTGTTTGTAATAACTCTATATAATATACTAGTTTCACTTTTTGTATTGATGAACTGAAATAAATTAACTTTTTGATCATATTCTAATTTTGTGAGAAGCACCTGTATGTAGATAAACACACACAAACATCACCACAGCCTTTTCACTGTTCTCATATATCAGGGGTAATGTATGGACATGTGAGGCTCTATCACCACTGTGGATGTGATGTGGAGACATGTGACACTCTATCACCACTGTGGATGTGATGTGGAGACATGTGACACTCTATCTCTACTTTGGATGTGATGTGGAGACATGTGACACTCTATCACCACTCTGTATGTAATAAGGGGACATGTGAAACTATATTACCACCATGGATGTGGTGTGGAGTGGATTGACTGTGCTGCTTTCCACAGACACAGGACACTGCTCTGTTCTTTCCAAAAGTGGAGTGGTGGCAGAGGTCAGTGAAGGGGCAGATTTGTTATGACCCCAATGGCGAGGGTCTCAGAGGAACGTGGAAGTCTGCAGAATACAAAAATCCAGCTCATAGGGCAGTGGTAACTGGGTTGACCATATATCTACTCCTAACGCCAACACTAGAAGTAGCCGGGGATCATTCCTACGTTGATTCTAGATGACACGCGCCAGCCGGAGAATCTAGCTACCCCTAGTAGAGGAAAACAAAAGACCTTTCTTGCCTCCAGAGAAGGGGACCCCAAAGCTGGATAGAAGCCCCCCACAAATAATGACGGTGAGGTAAGAGGAAATGACAAACACAGAAATGAACCAGGTTTAGCACAGAGAGGCCCGCTTACTGATAGCTGAATAAAGAAAGGTAACTTATATGGTCAACAAAAACCCTATCAAAATCCACACTGGAAATTCAAGAACCCCCGAACCGTCTAACGGTCCGGGGGGAGAACACCAGCCCCCCCAGAGCTTCCAGCAAAGGTCAGGATATAGATTTGGAACAAGCTGGACAAAAATACAAAACCAAAACAAATAGCAAAAAGCAAAAGGCAGACTTAGCTGATATAACTGGAACCAGGATCAGTAGACAAGAGCACAGCAGACTAGCTCTGATAACTACGTTGCCAGGCATAGAACTGAAGGTCCAGGGAGCTTATATAGCAACACCCCTAACTAACGACCCAGGTGCGGATAAAAGGAATGACAGAAAAACCAGAGTCAAAAAACTAGTAACCACTAGAGGGAGCAAAAAGCAAATTCACAACACAGATTACTAACAGCCAAAGAGTGTACAGAGGGTGGTGCTGAACACTGAGGCAGGGTGGTGCCAGCTTTAACTGTGAGGTTAGATAATAAAGCACAGGGAGCCCAGGTTGGTAGCGCTGCAGGTAAACAAAGTGGGTGCAGGGAATTAACCCCTTAGTTTATGAGCCAATTTTCTACTTAATGAACAAGCCAACTTTTACAATTCTGACCCCTGTCACTTTATGAGGTTATAGCTCTGGAATGCTTCAATGGATCCCACTGATTCGAAAAGGTTTTTTCTAGACATTGGCTTGTAGGATTGCTACCTTCCAATAGGTGGCACTAGAGTTCTAGTTCTCTTCCTCTCTGAAGAGACAATTTGCATAACTAGCATATTCCCAGAGGAGCATTGCGGCTTTACGTCTCCTCATCTCGGCATGCTTAGCATGTCAATCTCCGCAAGGGGAAACAATACTTCTTGGATATTGGTTGGACGCCTCGCACACAGCCAAACCAGATCTCCGCTTTGCACTGATGAGGGGCAGTACCCCGAAACACAGAGTCTGCAAATTGAGATTCTGGTTTGGCTATTATCCTAAGTCATGTGACAAGTTAATTTAAGGGTTGACATTGACATGTAGGATTGCTACCTTCCATTAGGTGGCACTAGAGTTCTAGTTCTCTTCCTCTCTGAAGAGGCAATTTGCATAATTAGCATATTTCCCAGAGGAGCATTGCTACTTTAAGTCTCCTCATCTCGGCATGCTTAGCATGTCATTCTGCGCAAGGAGAAACTATATTTCTTGGATATTCAAAACATATTGTACTTCATGTTAGTGGTAAAATTTCTTCGATATCACTTTTAAATTTAGCAATTTTCAAACTTTTAATTTTTGTGCCATAGAATGTAAGTCCGCAAGGACAGGGTCCTCTCTCCCCTCTGTACCAGTCTGTCACTGTAAACTTGTTTACTGTAAACGATATTTATAACCCTGTATGTAACCCCTTTCTCATGTGCAGCACCATGGAATTAATGGTGCTATATAAATAAATAATAATAATAATAATTGTGCCCTTAAATCAGAAAGTCATATCACACAAAATACTTAATACATAACATTTCGCACATGTCTACTTTACATCAGCACAATTTTGGAAACATAATTTTATTTTGTTAGGACGTTGTAAGGTTTAAAAGTTGACCAGCCATTTCTCATTTTTCCATCTAAATGTACAAAACCATTTTTTTAGGGACCACCTCATATTTGAAGTGAGTTTGGGGGGTCATTATGACAGAAAATACCAAAAATTGACACCATTCTAAAAATTGCACCCCTCAAGGTGCTCAAAACCACATTCAAGAAGTTTATTAACCCTTTAGCTCAGTGTTTTCCAAACTCCAGTCCTCACGGACCCCCACAGGTCATATTTTCAGGATCTCATTAGTATTGCAAAGGTGCGAGAACTTGTGGCTATTCCTGATGCCTTGATAATAATTCAATCACCTGGGCGATACTAAGGAAATCGTGAAAACATGATCTGTTTGGGACTGTGAGGATTTGAGTTTGGGAAACGCTGCTTTAGCTGCATCATGAGAGCTAAAGCAAAGTGGAAGGAAAAAATGAATACTTTACTTTTTTCACAAAAAAATTACTTTAGACCCAAACTTATTTATTTTCACAAGGGTAACAAGAGAAAATGGACCTCAAAATTTGTTGTTCAATTTCTCCTGAGTACACTGATACCCCCTTTGTAGGGAAAAGCCACTGTTTGGGCACATGACAGGGCTCAGAAAGGAAGGAGAACGGTTTGACTTTTTTAATGCAAAATTGGCTGGAATCAATGGCAGGTGCCATGTCGCGTTTGGAGACCCCCTGATGTACCTAAACAGTGGAAACTTCCTAATTCTAACTCCTATACTAACACAGCCCTAACCCCAACCCTAACCCCAAAACACCCCTAACCCTAATCCCAACCCTAACCATAACCCCAACCCTAACACCAATGCCACCCTATCCCCAACACCAATGCCACCCTAACTCCAACACAGCCATAACCCCATCACAATCCTAACCCTAGCCCAACCCTAATCCTAACCCTAGCCCAACTCTAACCCAACTCTTACCCTAGCAAAACCCTAACCCTAACTCTAACCCTAACCCTAACCCTAGCTCTAACCCCAGCTATAACCCTAATGCTAATAAAAAAATTTATTATTTATACCTAAGGGGATGATAAAGAGGGGTTTGATTTACTATTTTTTTATTTTGATCACTGTGATAGGGTATATCACAGTGATCGAATGAAACAATAGGAAAAATCTCCTATTGTTGCCCAGTCCTGGCTGGCGCATGCGCCCGCCATTTTCTTCCTGGAAGGAGATGCTGATGGGCGAGGAAAGAGACGTAGGGACATGGGGATGCTGGAGGTACCTGGAAGGTTCAGGGGACCTCATTTCTCTCTCCTCTGGTATGCTAGATCATATCAGAGGAGAGAGAAATAAATGGGAAATCGGACATTTTTTTATTTGCGGTCGTCGTTACTTGGTGAATAACGGCGATCATAATACTAGTGACGGTAAAATCTGACCCGGATCATGTTCTCCGAGGTCTCAGCTACCCTCAGTAGCTGGGGTGCTATACCCTTATGTCTCAGAGTCGTTAAAAA
The DNA here is from genome assembly GCF_051348905.1 of Ranitomeya variabilis. Classification (NCBI taxonomy): domain Eukaryota; kingdom Metazoa; phylum Chordata; class Amphibia; order Anura; family Dendrobatidae; genus Ranitomeya; species Ranitomeya variabilis. The sequence goes on from NC_135233.1 coordinate 878,581,847, forward strand.
GCACCAATGAGGAATAAGTACACCTAACTGTTGCCGTTAAAAGGCGTATCGGCTGTCGTTAAGGGTTAAATGAAATTCAGGAGGAACGAAAGGCAGAAACAAAAAACAACATTTATAGGGGTAAGGGGTATTTTATATCACAATAGTGTACAGATTAGCTAAAAAAAATTTGATTTCAGTGTCAGACAGCCTCTTTAATATCAGAATGACAAATAGTCGCTGATCTCCGTAAAGATATACTAATCAGCTGTAGAAACCATTTCTGCTATTGCAGTCTTCCTCTGATTCGCCAGTTCCAGTGCTATCATTTCATAGTAAGCATACCATGTGGCTGAGATATATTATTTCCTTACAATACAATCAGAAACATGAATACTGTGTAGTATTTCCCGTGTGTTCTCCAAAAAAAAGTTATATCAGACAGTAACTTATCATGAGTGATTACTTTACAATTTCCTAGGCAATAGGGTTGAGCGAAACGGATCGTTCATTTTCAAAAGTTGCCGACTTTTGGCAAAGTCGGGTTTCGTGAAACCCGACCCGACTCCAGCGTGGGATCGGCCACGTGGTCGGCGATCTTGGCGCCAAAGTCGCGTTTTGTATGACGCCTTCCCCGACATTTTTTCAGCCAATTAAGGAGTGTGGGCAGCGTGATGACATAGGTTCCGGTCTGGATTCTGCGGCGTCATAGAGCCATATTACCGTTTGGGCTGCAGTGATTTCCGCAGTCAAACACAACATATGCTTTGCACGGAGGGGAGAGAGAGAGAGAGAGAAAAAAAAAAATATAATCCACATTGACTTGCATTGGGTTTCGTGTTCCGGTCCGGAACCCGACTTTACAGTAGAATCGGCCGATTTCACGCGATCCGACTTTCGAGAAGGTCGGGTTTCACAAAACCCAACTCGATCCTAAAAAAGCAAAAGTCGCTCAACCCTACTAGGCAATCATCACTCTCTTAAAATAGCAAACTATGCTATATAGTAGTAACATTTTTGCAGTGCTATACAATGCTGCACTCCATACCTTTCGATGCTGTCTAAGTCTTGACAATTGCCATTCTTCAGAGTTTTGGAGGCCACACCAATCACTCGGAATCCTTGAAATGTATAATGCTCTAGTTCTTTAAAAAATCCACTGGGAACTTTAAAAAGACATACTACATAAGTATACCATGCATCAACTGATTTCAATTGGCTATATTATATAGTTAGTAATTTCTAATACATGCTTCATTATGAGATATCTATTTCTTGGTGTTGCTATATATTGTGCCAATAATGTACTAATTGCTAAAAAAAGTGTGTGTTCATATTACAGAGTTTATAATGTCTCCCTCCAAATAATGTAGATTTATAACAGAGATCTAATAAAAAAATAATTATCTCAAGTATATATCTATTTGTATACATTAGTAGACTAGAACAAATTTCTTTAAATGCCTATATATTATCTTCAACTGATCCATACAAAGGGCTTAGGTGGACTGTCAACACATTGATAGCAGACATGTGGAAAACAGCCAAGAACTAGTCAAGCAATTGCATTCCCTTTAAAAGGTTACTTAAGATATTCAAATAAATTTACATTGAGTCATTTTCTTAAATGATTCTATGCAATGTTCCCTGAATGGAAACATAATTGTAAGTCCTTGAAGATATGATGTAAGGGATTCTTAAAATCTATATAAATACAGAATGTAAATGTGGATTTAATCTAATACCTGATTCTGCTGTACAAAAACTGGCCACCATCTCCGGAGCTCCCTTCATGTACACAATCAGCTCATCTTCTCCAATAACCTCCGTGATAACGGACATACGTTGCATAACCGAAGAAAAGGGATATTGGAATAGAACTTTTATTCCCTTCACCTTATCCTATTAAAAAGGTAAAATGCAGTGATAAATGGGGTGTGATTTTGTCAGTGAATAACAAATAATATGCTAATTTCAGAAAAACAGGTATATCTTCATAATTGTAAAACCAAGAGGATAACCCTTGAATCCTGGGTTAATTAATTTACCATCATCTTTGAGTTGGTCCCAGGTTTGACGATAATATTTTGGGAAGAGTTTTCATCTGAGCGGGTCTCATCTAGTACCTAGATACATTTAGGATCATTGGAAATTAGTGTGTTATGCTACATGCTCATTTGTAAAACATTTCATGGTCATGTTATTACAAAACCTCACCCAACCGGTGGCTTCAAACATTTTCAGATCCAAAGGATCGCCTTGTAATTTCCCATCAAGCATGATGATAGAATGGCAGCATGTCATTGCAGCCAGTAGGGATCCCCATGACAGCATGTTAATCTGATTTTGAGTAATCATTGTCTGAAAACTAAGAACAAATAAATAATAAATATAGAGAGAATTAATTAAAGTAATACCTTAACTCACAGAGGTCACATAGTAGTATAGTTTACAGCTCTCACCAATGCCTGGGATCCTCTTCACCGCCGACGCTGGACAGGACCCGACCCACCTCAGCTCTTCATCCTCCCAACCTCCCCCCATCTCAGGGACCTGGGTGAGTCCCAAGATAATTTTTTTTAATGTATATACAGCAGTTGCACCTATATAATGTGTATAGACTGCTATATATACATTATATAGGTGGTATAGTGATTATATACATCAGTATCACCTATATAATGTATATATAGTAGTCTATACACATTATATAGGCAATACCGCTACTGATGTGTACACTGATGTGTATATAGGTGATACTGCTGTGTATATATGTTGTTATATAGGTGATACTGGTGTGTATATACACACAAACACGTACATATATACACAATAGTATCACCTATACATCACGTATATCCACATTGGTAGCAGTATTGCCTATATAATGTATATAGACTGCTGTATACATGATATATAGGTGATACTATCATTAGATACAGCAGTAGCAGTATCGCCTATATAATGTGTATCCAACAATTGCAGTATCACCTGTATAATGTATAGACTACTGCATATACATTGTATAGGTGATACTGCTATGTATAGTCACACTATCTATCTGTGTTATATATATATATATATATATATATATATATATATATATATATATATATATATATTTATTTTTTTTTCAGTTTCATCTATATAATGTGTGTACACCAGTCACAGTATCATATACAATATATAGGTGATACTACAACTATACACATCGGTCGCAGTATCAACTATATATTGTATATACAGTAGTTTCAATGTGATATCTATTCAGCAGTCACGGTGTCTCCTATGTGATGTATGCATCATAATCTATATATATATATATATAATTGTCTAAGGGTCACTTCCGTCTTTCTGTCTGTCTGTCTGGCTGTCACGGATATTCATTGGTTGCGGCCTTTGTCTGTCACGGAAATCCAAGTCGCTGATTGGTCCTGGCAAAACGCTCACGATTAGGGTTGAGCGAAACGGATCGGTCATTTTCATAAGTCGCCGACTTTTGGCAAAGTCGGCGTCTCATGAAACCCGATCCGATCCCAGCGTGGGGTCGGCCATGCGGTACGCGATCTTGGCGCCAAAGTCGCGTTTTGAATGACGCCTTCCCCGCCATTTTTTCAGCCAATTAATTGTGGGCAGCGTGATGACATAGGTTCCGGCCCGGTTTCTGCGGCGTCATAGAGCCATATTACCGTTTGGGCTGCAGTGATTTCCGGAGTCAAATACAATATATGGGGGGAGAGGGAGAGAGAGAGGGAGAGGGAGAGGGAGAGAGGGAGAGAGAGAGAGAGAGAGAGAGAGAGAGAGAGAGAGAGAGAGAGAGAGAGAGAGAGAGAGAGAGAGAGAGAGAGATATGAATGCACATTGACTTGCATTGGGTTTCGTGTTCCGGGACCGGAACCCGACTTTACAGTAGAATCGGCCGATTTCACACGATCCGACTTTTGAGAAGGTCGGGTTTCACAAAACCCAACTCGATCCTAAAAAAGCAAAAGTCGCTCAACCCTACTCACGATCAATCAGCGACGGGCACAGTCCAGCAGCGAAATGGCCGCTGCTTACTGCCCTGCACTCAGTGTCCCGTCCATACTCCCCTCCAGTCAGCGCTCACACAGGGTTAATGGCAGCGTTACCGGACCGCGTTATGCCGCGGTGTAACGCACTCCATTAACGCAGCTATTAACCCTGTCTGAACAACTTTTTACTATTGGTGCTGCCTATGCAGCATCAATAGTAAAAAGATCTAATGTTAAAAATAATAATAATAATAATAAAAAAAAATGGTTATTCTCACCTTCCGACGTCGCCCGCTGTCCTTAGCAGTGCAAGCGGATGCCAAGGATGCTATGCACGCAGAACCTGGGATGACGTCACGGTCATGTGACCGTGACGTCATCTCAGGTCCTAAGCGCATAGCAACCCTGGGACCGGAAGCCGCCGCTATATACTACGTGGGCTGTGTTGCATACTGCGTGAGCTCTGTTATATAGTACATCTCTGTGCTATACACTATGTAGCTGGGCAATATACTAAATCGCTATGCTTTATACTACGTAACCTGTGTTATATACTCCATGCGCAGTGTTATATACTACGTCTCTGTTATATACTACGTGGCTGTGCAATATACTACATGGCTGTGCAATATACTACGTGACTGTGCAATATACAACGTCACTGTGCAATATACTTCGTGGCTGTGCAATATACTACGTGCTCTGTGTTATATACTACGTGGCTCTGCAATATACTACGTGGCTCTGCAATATACTATGTGACTGTGCAATATACTACGTGGCTGTGCAATATACTACGTGACTGTGCAATATCCTACGTGGTTGTGTTATATACTACGTGGCTGTGCTATATACTATGTGCGCTGTGTTATATACTATGTGGCTCTGTTATATACTATGCAGCTACTGTATGTTATATACTACGTCGGTTGTGTTATATACTATGTGACTGTGCAATATAGTACGTGGCCTGTGCTATATACTACCTACATATTCTAGAATACCAGATACGTTAGAATCGGGCCACCATCTAGTATAGTATAATGCTGTCCTAATTACCGTATATTGTAGAGATGTGTGTGTGTATATATATAGAGAGAGAGAGAGAGTGGAGAGATGTTTGTATAGTGTAGAGATGTTTATAGCATGGCGCTATGTATATAGTGTGGAATTCACACTATATATACACTGCTGCCACATCTCTACACTATATAATACATACACCGCTCTATATTCCTTAACACGGTATATAATATGCCGCTGTGTATATAACAGATTGTAGTATACCGTATAAAGTCTTGTATAAGCCGAGTTTTTCAGCATATTTTTTTTGTGCTGAAAACACCCCCCTCGGCTTATACACGAGTCGTTGTCCCAAAAAGACGGAGGGGGAGCAGCGGGTCACAGAGGCAGGAGCTAGCGGCTGTGGCTAAAGCCTGTGCCGCTGCTAAGGAGAAATGAATATTCACTGCGCTGGCAGTGAATATTCATTTCTCTTATAGCGTTCACAGCCACAGCCGCCGACTTCCAGCACACATCCCACTTACCTTCCCTGCGCACCCTCGCTGCATCTCGTTCCGGCGCCAGCAGTTCTTCAGGCCGAGCGATCACGTGTCTTCCGCTCATTAAGGTAATGAGTATTCACCCCTCTCCACTCCCATAGGCGTGGGTAAATATTTATTACCTTAATGAGTGGGGGACACGTGATCACTCGGCCACAGGAGCTGCTAGCACCAGAACGAGATGCTGCGAGGGCATGCAGGGAAGGTAAGTAGGATGTGTGTTTTTGTTTTTTTTTAATCGGAACCATGCATACATGAACAATGAAGGAGCCATGCATACAAGGATGGGGATAAGGAGCCATGCATACAAGAATGGGAATAAGAGGCCCATGCATACAAGGACGGGAGATAAGGAGCCATGCATACAAAAATGGGAATAAGAGGCCCATGAATACAAGGACAGGGATAAGGAGCCATGCATACAAAAATGGGAATAAGAGGCCCATGCATACAAGGATGGGGATAAGGAGCCATGCATACAAAGACAGGGGTGAGGGAGCCATGCAGACAAGGATGGGGATGAGGATCTATGCATACAAGGACGGGGATAAGGAGCCATACATATAAGGACAGGGACGGGGGAGCCATGCAGTCAAGGATGGGGATGAGGAGCTATGCATACAAGGACGGGGATAAGGAGCCATACATATAAGGACAGGGACGGGGGAGCCATGCAGTCAAGGATGGGGATGAGGAGTCATGCATACAAGGACGGGGATGTGGGGACAATGCATACCTGGCTTATACTCGACTCAATAAGCTTTCCCAGTTTTTTAAGGCAAAATTAGGTGCCTCGGCATATACTTGGGTCGACTTATACTCAAGTATATACAGTATATACAGTATATTGTGGAGCTGCGTATACTTCTATTGTCCTGCATAAATGGTGTAATTCTCAGTATCTATTCTTATTATGTATGTGTGTGTATCTGTCTATCTATCACTCCGATTAATTGTGAGAAAAGTAGCGTACTCTTTATTGGCCCATGTGGCAACGTTTCGGATCCATAACTGCACATTTCTCTGATATGGAAGTGAAATGTTGCCACATGGACTAATAAAGAGTATAAAAAAAAAAACTGTTCCATTTTCTTCCACAAAAGTGGTACGATTCTCTTCTCACTTGCTGTCCGTGTGCAGTCGTTTTTTTTTCTCAGCAGATGTTGCAGTCTGATACACGGCAAGTCAGACCATTGAGGAGATGGAGAAATTAATTTCTCCGTCTCCTCCACACTTGTGCTGCAAGAGCATTAGAGCACGGACACTTGGCTCACGCTCACAGCAGAGCAAGAGCCAAGTATCATTGGCAGATCACATCCGATGCCATATGCTACTGTGATTCCACCCTAATGAGCACCTGTATTAAAGGGAACTTGTCACCCCCCCCCAGGCATTTTTAATTAAAAGAGCCACCTTGTGCAGCACTAATGCTGCATTCTGTGAAGGTGGCTCTTTTATTTCGGGTCCCTTCCAACGCTGAAATACCGTAATCGTTTTTAGAATTTGCCTGTCATACCTGTAGTTTGTCAGGGGGGCATGTCTTTTCCCCCCTGACACAAACGCCTCCCAGCCATCACTCAGTACTCTGCGCGCCGGGCGCCGCCTCCTCTTCCTTCATTAGCGTCCCTGGCGCCTGTGCTGTAAGTTTTTTTCGGGCATGTGCAGTTTGCGCTGCCCTTCAAACATACAGCGCAGGTGCCGGGGACGCTAATGAAGGGAGAGGAGGCGGTGCCCGGCTCTGGAGCAGAGACTGCTGGGCGGCAAGAGGAGCGCTGGTCCCCTGTGAGGGAGATGGCACCTCTGCTGTGACTCCTCTGCAGAGTGGTCACTGGGCGCTGTCCTCCTCAGTCCTTTACCATTGTCTGGGCTCTCCTCGTCCCCAGGGTGTCCCCGGCGCCTGCCTGCGGTGTAAAGAGCACCATGTAAATGGACCTGTGGTTGATCATGCGCACTGCGGCGCCATTCACATGTGGCTCTTCAAATAACGCCTTTAAGAGGAGTGTTGAAGGGCAGGACAAAGTATAGCAAAATTCACTGATCAGGGATGGGGAGTGTTATAGTATGTGGGCTGGTGGGGTTTGTGTGGCAGGGCTGTTTTTTTTGTCCCAGTCCGGCCCTGTGTGTGTGTGTGTGATTATACAGTGTGTGTGCGTGAGATTATACAGTGGGGCTGTGCATGTCATTATACAGTGGGGCTGTGCGTGTCATTATACAGTGAGGCTGTGTGTGTCATTATACAGTGAGGCTGTGTGTGTCACTATACAGTGGGGCTGTGTGTGTGTCATTAATTATACAGTAGGGTTGTGCGTGTGTGTCATTATACAGTGAGGCTGTGCCTGTCATTATACAGTGGGGTTGTGTGTGTGACTGTCACTATAGAGTAGGACTGTGTGTGTCAATAAATAAATATATATATATATTCGCATGCTTGCAGTGAGGGTATGTTTCCACGTTCAGGAAACGCTGCGTTTTTGACGCTGCGTTTTTCCGCAGCGTCAAAAACGCAGCGTCCAGATGTTACAGCATAGTGGATGGGATTTCATGAAATCCAGACTCCACTATGTGTTAAACGCATGCGTTTTTGCCGCGAAAACGCATGCGTGGTGCGTTTTTTCGAAACGCAGCATGTTGCTACTATGAGCAAAACACGCAGGTACACCGCAGGTGACCTGCCAGTGACCTCAGGTGCAGTTTTGGTCAGGATTTTACCTGCATAAAATCCTGACCAAAGCCTGAAGCAAAACTGAACGTGGAAACATACCCTAACAAGACCACCTGTTCCCGGTGCCGGCACCAGAGAATCCTCACAGTGCGCACAATATGAGGATTCACACATAGTGACTGTAGACATGTAGCTTAAGATCCGACAACCACTTTAAGGATGGGCCGCGACTCGTGGGACACTGCTGTGTGCTTGCCCCCCAGGCTAAAATTTGCCAGCCAGCCCCTGAGAGCAGTCTTCTCTGACGCTGGTGCAGGCAGACCAGCGTCAGACACAGTCAGGTGGAAGCACCCTATGCGCGCCGGCCTTTTCAAATAACTCAATGTGCGCGCGTGGTCTCCTGCTTGCCTGCACTGGCATAGGCAGCCGACGAGCACGCGCAGGAACTGGGACCGCGGCCGTGCTCGCGCACTAGCGTGGGCCGCCGCGGCACTTGTCAGCTCGGGCAACGCTCGCACACAGGACCTGGCTGAGTTTTAAAGGGCCGGCTGGAGGGATTCGGCGCGCTATGTATTAAAATCGCTGGCAGTCCTCCAGCGGCCCTGTGCAGCTGCTCAGGCACCGGCCCGGGGGGCATATGCATTCCTGCAACCCGGGCCAGTCCGCCCCTGGTTTACAGTATTAAAAGTGAAACAAAAAGCAATCTAGTTCTGCTTATAAATCCGCAACACTGATCAAAAGGAAGATAAAAACCTCCCCCCTCCACCCCGAGAGCAGGAGTGCAGTCCCTTTAGGCTTATGTTTAAAGGGAATCTGTCGCCACATTTGATAAATCTAAACTATTATTATGTGCATACAGGTTATAGACAGCTGAAAAGTGTGCATACTCCGTATTTACTTGTGGACAGTTTTGTACAATAGTGGACATGTGTGTACATATAGTGAAAATGTAAGTTTTGCTTAAGTATATGTAGTGTGTATTCATGCTCATTAGCAGTGAGTGTGAAAATGTGTGGGTGCCTTTGTGAATTCCTTTAGGTAGCATGTGTGTGTTTGGTGTATAGTCACTTTGAGTGCAGCTGTTTATGTATGACTGTGTACATGAGTGAGCATATGTGTACGCACATCCTGAGCATGGGTATTCATGATTGCCTAGATTTAGTGAGTATGCTTACATATGAGTGCATCAGCGTGTAGATAGCAGCATGAGTTTAGTATTAGTGGAATACTATGTGCACTTTTTAGCTGTATTGTTTGTGCACTTATACATATTAGTCCAATAGTTGAATTTTCATAGAACACATTCAAAACTATGATACACCAAAGGAGGCCTCCCAAATGATTAATCAGGCCACAGAATGTTCAGTTCAAACATATAATTTATTTATAACAACTGAGATAAAAGTTCATCACTCAACATATACAATTTCATAATAATATACATAATGTCTCCTAATCCAAAAACTGGTTTCGTGTGCAGTGCAAATATCAAGACATTAGGCTACTTTTGATACATAATAAGGTGAGTCACTAAATAACTTATTCCTTAGTCATTGTTAGCCCAAATAGTTGGTATTATGTCAAATGAATTGCCGAAAATATAACTACCGTATTTTATCCAAACAGCCTGTAAGGCTTGTATGGTAATATGCCCCACAGTTAATCCCTCCTAAATGTGGCCAAAACCATGAGATACTATATGGCACCTAAGCTATAAATACTTGCAAAAATGGTCAAACCCAGACCACAACTGCGGCACAGTCATCAGGTCATAATTACCTCTTGTGCACTCACAGGAGACCAGCAGAAAACCCCTACGCACGTTTCGATTAGTTCTTCTTCTGGGGCGTATAATGAAAGGAGGAAATGAGGGTCTATTTAAACCAGTCCCCAGCCAATCATCCTTGTGCTAATTTGAAACAGATCTTAATTGCCACAGATATATGCAAAAAGTCCGACGCTGTATCCGGAGCGCCAGACAAATGGTGACGTAGCTGTGCAGTGCCGCGTTGCCTAGCGACCACAACGCTTCCAGGCGAGAAAGCTGCCTCGTGATCACTAGGCATACACAGCCGCCTGTCATATGTAGTACGCAACTGCGGAAGTGGAAGGAGTAGACATTATACTCAAGTGTCACGTTACCCAGCAACCGGGACACTCCAGGTACGCCGAGCCGCCACGTGATCATTCGGCCCACTCGAATGTCTGCCGTGCATAGTGCGCTGCTGCAGTGATAAAGCAACAAATGTTGCACGGCAACCTAGACGCTCCGGGTAAACCAAGCTACCCAATGATAGCCCAGAGTGTCCGCGACTATGAAACATACAAGCTGCGTTACAGAGCATGCAGAGTACGGGCATGCTGCGATCTGAAAAGACGCGCAGCATGTCCGTAGTCGCAGGGCCGCCGCGTGCGGGTTTCCACGCATAGTGGAGACGGGATTTCATAAAATCCCCTCCACTATGCTGGAACATCTGGACGCTGCTTGTTTGACGCTGCAGCGCTGCGCAGCGTCAAACAAGCAGCGTTTCCTGAACGTGGAAACATACCCTTACAGAGAGAAGACATTATTAAACAATCAAAGAAATCTCAAAAATTCACAATTCAAAAGCGCCCAAACCACTGGGAACATAGTTATTCTATATAGGGTGACATAGCAACCAAGCTATTACAAAAATATGACAAAACTGTCTCATAATTTCTCCAATGCCAGCTAACAGGATACGCAGCAGGCATGAAAATTCCACTAGATAATAGTACCTGGCAATACACCTACGGACGCAGCGTCCCCGCAAGGCATATCACAGGGCCCTATGGGACAGAGCGATCATCCCGGATGTGAAGAGTTAACACATCCGGCATGATCGCGTCCCATTAAGGGGGCGGGGCTTAGCGCCGAGCGGCTTCGCCGCTGCGGCGCTACCGCCGCCCATCCGTACCGTGGAGTCATACCCTAACGCAGCTTGTATGTTTCGTAGGTGCGCACTATAATAGATAGGCGTCCAGGCACACCGGGCTATCATTGGGTAGCTTGGTTTACCCGGAGCGTCTAGGTTGCCGTGCAACCTTTGTTGCTCTATCACTGCAGCTGTGCACTATGCACGGCAGACATTCGAGTGGGCCGAATGATCAAGTGGCGGCTCGGCGTACCTGGAGTGCCCCGGTTGCTGGGTAACGTGACACTTGAGTAAAATGTCTCCTCCTTTCACTTCCGCAGTTGCGTACTACATATGACAGGCGGCTGTGTATGCCTAGTGATCACGAGGCAGCTTTCTCGCCTGGAAGCATTGTGACGGACTTTTTGCATATATCTGTGGCAATTAAGATCTGTTTCAAATTAGCACAAGGATGATTGGCTGGGGGCTGGTTTAAATAGACCCTCATTTCCTCCTTTCATTATACGCCCCCGGAAGAAGAACTTATCGAAACGCTTGTAGGGGTTTTCTGCTGGTCTCGTGTGAGTGCACAAGAGGTAATTATGACCTGATGACTGTGGTCTGGGTTTGACCATTTTTGCAAGTATTTATAGCTTAGGTGCCATATAGTATTTCATGGTTTTGGCCACATTTAGTAGGGATTAACTGTGGTGCGTATTACTATACAAGCCTTGCAGGCTGTTTGGATAAAATAGTTATATATTCATGCACATTGGCACATTAGCATAGTATATTAGGCAATTCATTTGACATAATACCTACTATTTGGGCTAACAATGACTAAGAAATAAGTTATTTAGTGACCTTATTATGCATCAAAAGTAGCCTAATGTCTTGATATTTGCACTGCACATGAAACCAGTTTTTGGATTAGGAGGCATTCTGTATATTATTATGAAATTGTATATGTTGAGTGATGAACTTTTATCTCAGTTGTTATTGCAGTGCCCCAGAGTCCTGGTCGTTGCAGTACTGATGCTCCGCCGCTAAGGGGGGGGGCTATGGTACGTCTGATGGCACTGAAGGAGTTCACCTGACCAGGTATCACAGACACCAATACACTTCACAGTCTGGCCTCCAGGGGGAGCTAAGGGTGCTATGTATTAGGCCACTCCTCACAATCTGGTAAAACTGGGGGTTAGAGAGGAAGTTAGAGAGAAGCTGACTGGGTTGGAACCAGGCAACATCCTGTGGCAGAGGGTGTTGCAGGGGAAGATTCAGGGGGGTCCCTGTCAGGGGTGGGATCCTGACAGAGGCCTAGCGAACAGAGAGGACGTTACGGGACCGCGCCTGCACTTCATCGCGGTACCTTTTATGATCTGGTGGCCTACAAGCAGCATGAGACGTACTCTGGAGAAGGTGGTACCTGTACTGACCGCAGACCCTGAACTTGACACCGCAACTAGAAGTAGCCGTGGAATGTACCTAGCGCTCCCTAGACATCTCGACACAGCCGGAGGACTAATTACCCCTAGAGATAGAAAAGGGAAAACTATCTTGCCTCAGAGAAAATCCCCAAAGGATAGGCAGCCCCCCACAAATATTGACTGTGAGAGGAGAGGGAAAAAACATACACAGACCCAAATGAGAATTTAGCAAAGGAGGCCACTTCTAGCTAAATAGAAAGGATAGCACAGAGTACTATGCGGTCAGAATTAAAACACTAGAAAATATCCACCACAGAAAATACAAAATCTCCACAGCTAACTAAAGATATGGAGGGTATATCTGCATCTCCAGAGATACCAGCTTGGCTAAACAAATCCTTATACAGACCAAGCTGGACAAGACAAAACATAGAAAAGAACTGAACAATAAGGCCACAGCATGTGGACAGCAAAATCAAGGCCAGAACTTATTTTAGTTGAAAGGAACTGCAAAGCAGAAGGGACCAGGCAGGGATGTGAATCATCCAGGAACAATGGACAACTGGCACTGACTAAAGGGTGAAGCAAGACTAAATAGCCCAGTCAAAATTGCAAAAAGTGAACACACCTGATAATTGCTGCGATTCAGAGACAGCAGCGCTACCACTTACAACCACCGGAGGGAGCCCAAGAGCAGAATTCACAACAGTACCCCCTCCTTGAGGAGGGGTCACCGATCCCTCACCAGAGCTCCCAGGCCGATCCGGATGAGCCAAATGAAAGGCACAAACCAAATCATCAGCATGAACATCGGAGGCAACAACCCAAGAATTATCCTCCTGGCCATAACCCTTCCATTTGACAAGATACTGAAGCCTCCGCCTCAAAAAACGAGAATCCAAAATCTTCTCAACCACATACTCCAACTCCCCATCAATCAACACCCGGGCAGGAGGATCAACAGAGGGAACAACAGGCACCACATATTTCCGCAACAAAGATCTATGAAAAACATTATGGATGGAAAAAGAGGCTGGAAGGGCCAAACAAAAAGACACTGGATTGATAATCTCAGAAATCCTATAAGGGCAAATAAACCGAGGCTTAAACTTAGGGGAAGAAACCTTCATAGGGACATGACAGGAAGACAACCAGACCAAATCCCCAACCCGAAGCCGGGAACCAACACACCGACGATGGTTAGCAAAACGCTGAGCCCCCTCCTGAGACAACACCAAATTGTCAACAACATGAGCCCAAATTTGCTGCAACCTGTCAACCACAGAGTCCACCCCGGGACAATCAGAAGGCTCAACCTGCCCCGAAGAAAAACGAGGATGAAAACCAGAGTTACAAAAGAAGGGTGAAACCAAGGTAGCAGAACTAGCCCGATTATTAAGGGCAAACTCGGCCAATGGCAAGAAAGCCACCCAATCATCCTGATCAGCAGACACAAAGCATCTCAAATAAGTTTCCAATGTCTGATTAGTTCGCTCGGTTTGGACATTTGTCTGAGGATGAAATGCGGAAGAAAAAGACAAATCAATGCCCAGCCTAGCACAAAAGGCCCGCCAAAACCTAGAAACAAACTGGGAACCTCTATCGGACACAATGTTCTCCGGAATGCCATGCAAACGAACCACATGCTGAAAAAACAACGGAACCAAATCAGAAGAGGAAGGCAACTTAGGCAAAGGCACCAAATGAACCATCTTAGAAAACCGGTCACAAACCACCCAGATAACTGACATCCTCTGGGAAACCGGAAGATCCGAAATAAAATCCATAGAAATATGCGTCCAAGGCCTCTCAGAGACCGGCAAAGGCAAAAGCAACCCACTAGCGTGGGAACAGCAAGGCTTGGCCCGCGCACAAGTCCCACAGGACTGCACAAAAGAACGCACATCCCGTGACAAAGAAGGCCACCAAAAGGACCTACCAACCAAATCTCTGGTACCAAAAATCCCAGGATGACCTGCTAACACAGAACAATGAACCTCCGAAATGACTTTACTAGTCCATCTGTCAGGAACAAACAATTTCCCCACTGGACAGCGGTCAGGTTTATCAGCCTGAAATTTCTGAAGAACCCGTCGTAAATCAGGGGAGATGGCAGAAAGAATCACCCCTTCCTTTAGAATACCGACCGGCTCAAGGACCCCAGGAGAATCAGGCAAAAAGCTCCTAGAGAGGGCATCAGCCTTAACATTCTTAGAACCCGGAAGATACGAGACCACAAAATCAAAACGGGAGAAAAACAGGGACCATCGGGCCTGTCCAGGATTCAGCCGTTTGGCAGACTCGAGATAAATCAGATTCTTATGATCGGTCAAGACCACAATACGGTGCTTGGCCCCCTCAAGCCAATGTCGCCACTCCTCAAATGCCCACTTCATAGCCAACAACTCACGATTGCCGACATCATAATTGCTTTCCGCAGGCGAAAACATTCGAGAAAAGAAGGCACACGGTTTCATCAAGGAACCATCAGAATTCCTCTGAGACAAAACGGCCCCTGTCCCAATCTCAGAAGCGTCAACCTCAACCTGAAAAGGAAGAGAAACATCCGGCTGACGCAACACAGGGGCAGAAGTAAATCGGCGTTTAAGCTTCTGAAAGGCAGAAACAGCCGCAGAGAACCAATTCGTCACATCAGCGCCTTTCTTCGTCAAATCGGTCAGGGGTTTAACCACACTGGAGAAGTTGGCAATGAAACGGCGATAAAAATTAGCAAAGCCCAAAATTTTCTGAAGGCTCTTCACGGATGTGGGCTGGATCCAATCATGAATGGCCTGAACCTTAACCGGATCCATTTCTATAGATGATGGAGAAAAAATGAAGCCCAAAAAAGAAACCTTCTGTACTCCAAAGAGGCACTTAGACCCCTTCACAAACAAGGCATTATCACGAAGGACCTGAAATACCATCCTGACTTGTTTCACATGAGACTCCCAATCATCTGAAAAAATCAAAATATCATCCAAATATACAATCATGAATTTATCAAGATAATTCCGAAAAATATCATGCATGAGGGACTGAAACACAGATGGGGCATTAGAGAGTCCGAATGGCATCACAAGATATTCAAAATGGCCCTCAGGCATATTAAACGCAGTTTTCCATTCGTCACCCTGCTTAATACGAACAAGATTATATGCCCCTCGAAGGTCAATCTTAGTAAACCAACTAGCCCCCTTAATCCTGGCAAACAAATCAGAAAGCAAAGGCAAAGGGTATTGGAATTTGACCGTGATCTTATTTAAGAGGCGATAATCAATACAGGGTCTCAAGGAGCCATCCTTCTTGGCAACAAAAAAAACCCTGCTCCCAATGGAGAAGAAGATGGCCGAATATGCCCCTTCTCCAAAGACTCCTTTACATAGCTCCGCATGGCGACATGTTCAGGCACAGACAGGTTGAAAAGTCGGCCCTTAGGAAACTTGGAAACTTAGAGCCTGGAATCAAGTCAATAGCACAATCACAGTCCCTATGCGGTGGAAGGGAACTGGACTTGGGCTCATCGAAAACATCCTGGAAATCTGACAGAAACTCAGGAATTTCAGAAGAGGGGGAGGAGGAAATTGACATCAGAGGAACGTCATCATGAACCCCCTGACAACCCCAACTAGTCACAGACATAGATTTCCAATCCAACACCGGATTATGTACCTGTAACCATGGAAACCCCAGCACAATAGCATCATGCAAATTATGCAACACCAGGAAACGACAATCTTCCTGATGGGCTGGCGCCATGCACATGGTTAACTGTGTCCAAAACTGAGGTTTATTTTTAGCCAATGGTGTAGCATCAATACCCCTCAAAGGGATAGGACTCCGCAAAGGCTGTAAGGGAAAACCACAACGTCTGGCAAATTCTAAGTCCATTAAGTTTAGAGCGGCGCCTGAATCCACAAATGCCATGACAGAAAATGACGATAATGAGCAGATCAGGGTCACAGATAACAGAAATTTAGGTTGTACAGTACTGATGGTAACAGAACTAGCGATTCTCTTGGTACGCTTAGGGCAATCAGAAATAACATGAGCAGAATCGCCGCAGTAAAAACACAACCTATTCTGATGTCTGAATCCTTGTCGTTCAGCTCTAGACACAATCCTATCACACTGCATAGGCTCAGGACTCCGCTCGGAAGACAATGCCATAGTGTGCACAACTCTGCGCTCGCGCAAGCGCCGATCAATCTGAATGGCCAGAGACATAGAATCACTCAGACCAGCAGGCGTGGGGAACCCCACCATAACATCTTTAACGGATTCAGAAAGACCCTTTCTGAAGATTGCCGCCAAGGCATCCTCATTCCATTTAGTCAGTACAGACCATTTTCTAAACTTCTGGCAATATGATTCTGCCGCTTCTTGACCCTGAGACAGGGCCAACAAGGTCTTCTCAGCATGATCCACTGAATTAGGTTAGTCATACAATAACCCAAGCGCCTGAAAAAAGGTGTCTACATTAAGCAACGCCGGATTCCCAGGTTCCAGGGCAAATGCCCAATCCTGGGGGTCACCACGCAGCAGAGATATAATAATTTTAACCTGCTGGATGGGATCACCAAAGGAACGGGGTTTCAGAGCAAAAAACAGTTTACAGTTATTTTTAAAGCTCAGAAATTTGGACCTATCCCCAAAAAACAAATCAAGAGTTGGAATTCTAGGCTCTAAAACTGGAGTCTGAACGATATAATCGGAAATACCCTGTACTCTAGCAGCAAGTTGATCCACACGAGAAGCCAATCCCTGCACATCCATACCAGCGCCGAACTCCTGAGCCACCCAGAGGTAAAGAGGGAAGAAAAAAAAAAACACAACAGACTACAGAAAAAAAAATGGCTCAGCACTTTCCTTCCCTTCTTCTGAGATGCGGTTAACTCATTGTTGGCCAGTTGTACTGTTATGATCTGGTGGCCTAAGAGCAGCATGAGACGTACTCTGGAGAAGGTGGTACCTGTACTGACCGCAGACCCTGAACTTAACACCGCAACTAGAAGTAGCCGTGGAATGTACCTAGCGCTCCCTAGATATCTCGACACAGCCGGAGGACTAATTACCCCTAGAGATAGAAAAGGGAAAACTATCTTGCCTCAGAGAAAATCCCCAAAGGATAGGCAGCCCCCCACAAATATTGACTGTGAGAGGAGAGGGAAAAAACATACACAGACCCAAATGAGAATTTAGCAAAGGAGGCCACTTCTAGCTAAATAGAAAGGATAGCACAGAGTACTATGCGGTCAGAATTAAAACACTAGAAAATATCCACCACAGAAAATACAAAATCTCCACAGCTAACTAAAGATATGGAGGGTATATCTGCATCTCCAGAGATACCAGCTTGGCTAAACAAATCCTTATACAGACCAAGCTGGACAAGACAAAACATAGAAAAGAACTGAACAATAAGGCCACAGCATGTGGACAGCAAAATCAAGGCCAGAACTTATCTTAGTTGAAAGGAACTGCAAAGCAGAAGGGACCAGGCAGGGATGTGAATCCTCCAGGAACAATGGACAACTGGCACTGACTAAAGGGTGAAGCAAGACTAAATAGCCCAGTCAAAATAGCAAAAAGTGAACACACCTGGTAATTGCTGCGATTCAGAGACAGCAGCGCTACCAATTACAACCACCGGAGGGAGCCCAAGAGCAGAATTCACAACAGGTACCCCAAGAAAGGACAAGAAGCGAGGTTTATTGTGCTGAGTGAGAAACGAGATTGACGCACAAGGAGAAACACCAGTAGGAGTCGTGCTGTAAGACGAGGCAACATCCTACTGAGGCGCGGAGCCGGTGGCCGGAACGCCGAGGAAGTATTGAGCTCCAGGCCTTACTTCAAACCTACGGCAGGACAGTCAGTTATAGGCGGGCTGTCTCACTTAAATCACCTAAGAAGACATAGGGGGCAACAACTGGAGAGGGGCGACACTAGGGTCCCGGAAGAGCTCCGAGCCTACCCGTCATACGGGTGCGTCCTAGCCATATCATCTGGGGGACGAAGCAGAACATCATAATCGAGTTGTGAGGGAACTTCAGAAACAGACACAACAGTTGTGGGGACTATGCCGTAAGCACAGCAGGGGAGGACCACAACACACAAGCGCTAGAAGGTAGGCACAGATTTCCACCTGCAAAGGGAACTCTGGAGGTGCCATCGGACCGGCCGGACTCCCACAGCCCGGTTAACCGTATTCCGGACTGAGGATCCTGAAGCCTTCATTAAAGAGGTAAAGAGATTGCAACCTGGTGTCCTCGTTATTTACTGCGACCTGCACCGCACCACTACATCATCACCACCCACACCTTTCATTGGGCGCCCCTCAGCAGGGTCACGGACCGGGTCTAGCAACCGTGATAACCCCAGGACCGAGACTCAGAGGCCCGGTACCGGGTACCCCTCGACCCTGCAGCAGTGGGGGTGCTACATTATAAATAAATTATATGTTTGAACTGAACATTCTGTGGCCTGATTAATCATTTGGGAGGCCTCCTTTGGTGTATCATTGTTTGTGCACTGTATAATCTGTTGTGTAGCTCTTATGTTGACGGAGTATTTCAGTGTTTTTATTGATATTATATATTGCACTATATGGTGGCATTTTACTACTATTTAGTTATGTTACATGGATGGCATTGGCTTAATATTGAGCTTTAACTCACAGGAACAACAAATGTTTAAGTTAGAGAACCAAAAACGAAAACACCGATATGAGGTCAAAGGACTATGCAAACCATGTGTGATGACAATACAGAAACTTTATTGGATCAAGATTCAGTGTGCAGCGGAAACAAAACAAGAGAAACAGGCTCATACAGTTAATCGGTAACATATCACATATCATAAAAACACGCCTCCTGATGAAGTTACGGTGAAACGCGCGTAGGGGCATCAGGCCGGGGTATTTGGTCTCTAATTTGACTTGTAAATATCAGCTCACTATAAGCACTTTGATTTATATCTATTTCCATGCACTATATGCACTTTGATTTATATCTATTTCCATGCACGTGATTCACCTAATGAATTTTATGTTACCTGCCCTTGCCATTGAAACTTTTGCTTTGATATCCACGCCCTCACATGAGGTAAATTTCCCCTAATCAGGATATTGGAATGGCAGATCAAAGTTATTCTGATGTTCTAATGGTCATCACTATTTGTCTATATATTTTGTCCATATCGTGCAGCCAGTTATTGTTTTTGTATCTTTAAATATGGCCTACTGCATACTTTTTATATTTGAGTTTTGATAGCAAAATTTGCAACTGGGACCCCTCCTAGTGCCTGCTTAGTTATTGGTGCTCTGTCTGCATTTTATTTGTGATATGTAGGACTCATTAATAAAATGTATATTTATTGTCTAAAATACCCTTCGACCCCCCTTTTCTTGGCTTGTATCAGCTTGTCGGGGTTCATTGAGATTATATATATATATATATATATATATATATATATATATATATATATATATATATATATATAAATATATATATATATATATATATATATATATATATATATATATATATAACAGAAACAGTATATAAAAATATCTAAAAATTTAACCTGTTTAATGGATACATAAAAAGTAACCATCAAGTCACATGCTAGGAAAGAAGGGGTAGGCGCCACTCATATCCAGCAGGTCCTGTTTTAGGTATATCACTATCGACACTTTTCTGACTCACTGCTATGTCTATCCACAGCTTATAAATTAAATATTTAATATATATACCACTGGGTATTCAAAGCTGGGGTGTTCATATTCACATCTATATATATGTTTTCATTTAAGGGTCTTCTTCCCCAGCATGTGACGGGATAGCTATTTCTTATGTATGTAATAAACATGTCCAATTTTTATATATTTTTATACATTGTTTTTAGGATATGTGATATATTACCAATTGAGTGTATGTGCCTGTCTCTCTTTTTCTTTATTTCCACTGCATACCAAATCTTGATTCAGCAAAGGTTCTGTATTGCCATCACACATGGTTTGCATAGTTCTTTGACCTCATATTGGCTTTTCCCTTTTTAGTTCTCCAACCCAAATGATGTTTCTGTCAGTTAAAGCTCAATATTCATCCAATACCATCCATGCAACATAATTAAACAGTAATAAAATGCCACCATGTAGTGCAATAAATGATATCAATAAAAAGGACTGAAGTACTCCTTCCATGTATATCAGTTTTTCTTTTTTGGTTCTCTCAGTCTTATGTACGCTGGGTCTAATATTGTGTTGGGCAGATACATGTATGTGGGATAGATTTAATTATCATTTCATTGATTGCACTTATATATATATATATATATATATATATATATATATATAGGAGTCTGTGCTCACTCGGCTGCTCTTGAGGTAGGCAAAGGAAGCGATATTTTTTAAATGTCCAGGCAAGTTTTATTAAAACTGCATAAACCCCTCTGGATAGCCAAAACAAACAAACAAACAGCCTTTTCCAGTACAAAGTGAAAAGAAAACAGAAAAATAAACAGTCCATATAGCCCTGCGGGTCCGCCCGCTCAGGTCAGTGTCTTTAGCACACACACACACTGAAGGTCTTCACACCTCCAGCCAAAGACCCAGAATATGACATTTGGCCTCCATTTTCTTAGACAATCCACGCCCCTGGGGTTGGGATATGTGAGCGGTCATTCCCACCCATCTCTTATGACTGCTCTTAAAACCCGGGCCTGGAATGGCCCAAATAACTCTTTCAGCAGTATACATGCTGGAGCATACTTCCGAGTTCACATCACCGCAGCTAATAGCCATGATGACACATATCTCACCTCAAGGACTCGTCCAGCGGCATCTTACATACCCTCCCCCTCTGGGGACCTTCTGCCAACAAACCGTAAACTCTCAACAGACCGCCAGCATTGCCATGCAGTTTCCCTGACCTATGCTCCACATGGAAGTTAAAATCCTGAACTGCTAGGAACTATCTGCAAATTGTCTCTTCAAAGAAAAAGAGGACTTGAACTCTATAGCGCTACCTGTTGGAAGTATCTGGTCACTCAGGCTTTGTTACCTTTTTTCTCCCTCATCCAGTTCAGTGGGGCATGGTCTGACACCAGCCTAAACTTCCTGCCCAAGAGTTTGTACCTTAGAGAGTCCAACGCCCACTAGATGGATAAACATTCATTCTCAACTATGGAGTAATTTTTCTCACAGGTAGACAACTTCCGGCTGAGATTCATTATGGGGTGCTCTTCCCCGTTCATCTCTTGAGATTGGATAGTGCCTAGCCCGACATCCAACACATCCGTCTGTACCACAACCGCCTTGGAGAAATCGGATGCTACCAGCACCGGCTGTTTGCACAGGGCCAGCTTCAATTCCTAGAAGGCAGTCTCAGCTTCTGGAGACCACTTAGCCATAGCCAACTTCATCCCTTTAAGGAAATCCGTCAGAGAGTCAGCTACCATGGCGATGTTCGAAATACACCGGTGGTAATTTCCCACAATGCCCAGGAATGCCCTGACCTGTTTTTTTGAGAGGGATGTGGCCAGCCCTGAATCGCCTCAACTTTATTTATCTTTATTTCGCCCCTGCCTACAACATAGCCCAAGCATCTTGCTTCCTCCATTCCCAAGGCACACTTCTTCGGGTTTATGGAAAACCCTGCCTTTCGTAGAGTATCAAATACTGTCTGGACCTTGCTCAGATGGCTTCCCCAATCCTGGCTGAAGATTACAATATCGTCCAGGTAGGCTGCTACATACCTCTTATGGGGAGCTAGGATCTGGTCCATGGCTCTCTGGAATGTTGCTGGAGCACCTTGTAACCGACACAGCATCCTTGTGTATTGGAAGCATCCATCTGGTGTTGAGAACGCAGTCTTCTCTTTGGCACCGTGGGACATGGGGATTTGCCAATACCCTTTTGTGAGGTCAAGGGTAGTAATGCCGGCCCTACCCTCTCAATTAATTAATCGGCGGGGGGCATCAGGTAGGCATCAGTCTTAGAAACCTCGTTTAGCTTCTGATAGTCATTGCAAAATCGCCATACCCTATCTGGTTTTTGCACTAGGACTTTTGGGCTGGACCAGCCACTCTTGGATACCTCGATGACTCTCAGACTCAGCATCCGCTTCACCTCCTTTGAGATCACCTTTTGGCGTGCTTCGGGAATCCAGTATGGCTTCAAGTTGACCTGGACAAGAGACTCCGTCAGGACGTTATGCTCTATGATCTTCATACAACCTGGAAGATCTGAGAACAGGTCTCTGTTACGCTGTAGCAATTGCTAGGGAATCCCCACATGTACTTATGCTGGCTAACAGATGTAAATCATTCAGCGGCAATAAAAATTAAATCTCCCAGCACTGAAAAATAGTCGGAGGACACCCGAGCATGCTCGGGAAATCTCGAGTAACGAGTATATTCGCTCATCACTATTCCTTACCTCTTGTTCTCCATCCGGGAAGTTCCCCAAGTTTCCACTGGCTGCGGCAATAAAAATGAAATTTCTGAGCAGTAAAAAATACTCAGAGGACACCCGAGCGTGCTCGAGAAATCTCGTGTAACGAGTATATTCGCTCATCACTAGTAAGGAAGCAGACAGTCCCTGTCTCGGCCATCCTTCTCCACTGCTTTCTTTAGTATTACCTTCAAGTATTTGTTAAATCTCTCCACCAGCCCATCAGTCTGGGGATGGTATACTGAGTATTATGTGTTACGGAACCCCGCAGCACCCAGAATATGTTGTGCAGTTAATTGTATGTATAATAGGTTCCATGTGAGATGCATGTCCCTAATGCATCAGCCCACAGGCTGTGCCCCTGGGCAGAGGGGACAAGATATCCCCCTTCTGACCACCCCCCACCTTTGTAATTCCCACAGTAAATATCGGCAGGCTCCGGCCACCTGCGGCTATTGTAATGTATGTCTGGCCTGCCGCTTTTCTATTGGCCTGCCCTCTGAATCTGTGTGATATATTCTGTGTCCTGTGAGTAAAGTGTTGTCAGACTGGAAATACGTGGAGAAGCAGTGAGCTTTTATATGCGCCCATGTAACCAAACAATTCCAACCAGCATTCTTCATTCAGACTCCAGCCAAAGCAGAGTGGACCTCCTGAAACACGGGGTGGTACTGAAAGAGGTACTCCAGCATGGTAGACCCTGTTACACTGAGATTCTGAGTTGGGAAATTTGCAGGGTCTTTCACAACTCCCTCATGACCTTTTACATGAAGGAGGTCCTTTGGTCCATCAGTATCTCCTTCGGCAGCCCAGTTCGGGAGAAGATATGGATCAGCTCCTTAAGGATACTTTAAGCAGAGTCATTTCATAAGGTTGCCACCTCTGGGTACCGGGTAGCATAATCCAGGACTACCAGTATGTATTGATGTCCTCTTCCAGGAGTTCCACCAGGTCCAATGCTATCTGCTCGAATGGGACCTCAATGATGGGCAACGGTACCAGAGGACTGTAGAAGTGGGCCACTGGAGAGGTCAGCTGGCACGTGGGGCAGGATTGACAGTAGTTCAGGATTTCTCTATAACACCAAGGCCAGTAGAATCTCTGCAGAATGCACTACTAGGTCTTATCTGCCCCCAGTTGACCACCCAACACATGGGAATGAGCCATGTCTAACACCCTGTGTCTATAGGTCCCTGGCACCAGTAACTGCTCTATCACCTCACCCCTTGGATTGGTTATTCTAGAAGGCAGATCCCCAATTACAGGAAAATGAGGGAACCGATTGTCGGCCCCTGGCTCCTGAGGCACACCATTTAATACTGTAACATTTTCAAATGCCCCTTTAAGAGTTAGGTCTTTGAGTTGGGCAGTTCCAAGGTTTTCCCCGGACACCTCCAGCTTAGGGACATTGGCCTCAGTGGATGCTATCTCATCCTCATCCCCAACAAATACACAAAATGGCAACCTATCATCCGCAGCCTGCGACTAGGTTTCTTTGGGAGCAACCTGGCTGTTGTCCAAATAATCAGACATCCTCCCTTTTCCCCACAAGTCCCAGAATAATGCAAAGTCCCATCCTATTATAATAAGGTGCAATAAGTCCTTGACCATGCCAACCTCATGGGACTCTGTGCCACAGTTTGTGTTGATGACCACTCGGGCCACAGGACAGTCCTTAGCATTGCCATGGATATAGCCGACGTCCACTCTTTTTCCAGGAATCAACCGATGGGGAATGGTAGCCCTCAGTAGGCTTACCAAACTCCCTGAGTCCAGCAGACCAGTCACTTGCACCCCATTTAATGTTACAGGACATGCTTGTGGCCTCTCTCCTGTTTGAGGGACAGCACTGCAGGCCATATATGCAAAATATGAGAAACTCTTTCCTGTGCTGCAGTCCATTGACTCAGTGGTCATGGGACAATGGGCAGCTGTGTGGCCAGAGATATGACACCTCCAACAAATTACACTATGGGAAGGGACCTTGGACACTAACTCCGGTGCTCTTGGCCGCCCCCCAGGTGTGGCTGTAGCACCCCTCTTTTGGGTGTCAGCCCCGCTTTGGGAACCCCAGTATGTGGATGCTACACCTTCCCCACAGAACTCTTGACTGTCTGGTACCTCTTCACCAGGTTCACTAGGTCATTAGCATTATGGGGATCTCCCTGGGCAACCCAGGATTTCAAAGGCCTCAGTAGGGAGTGTATTAACCTGTCCATAATGATCCTCTCCACCATCTTCACTGTGGAGAAGGATTCAGGTTGAAACTATTTTTGGATCAGGTGTAGGAGGTCCAACATTTGGGACCGGGGAGGTTTGCCACAGTGATAAGCCCACTAGTGCACCCGTTGCACCCTAACAGTCAGAGTCACTCCTAAGCGTGCCAATGTCTCAGCTTTCAATTTGGCATACTCTTTAGCATCGTGCAAGGCCAGGTCATAATAGGCTTTATGTGGTTCACCAGTTCAATATGGCGCCAGGACTTCCACCCACTGCTCTGGAGGCAATTTCTCCCATTCCTCCACCCTCTTGAAAACCATCAGGAAAGCCTCACTATCATTCCCCAGGCTCATGTTTCTGGCATACGAGTCATTACCTGGAGTTGGGGAGGAAACAGTCGGCCTCCCATGAACCACCTCTGTGAGGAGTTCCATCTGCCATGTCAGCGCCTTCTGCTGCTGCTGCTGTTGTGGCTGCTTTGCCAACAGTTTATTTGCTTCTTGCTGCACCATTTGCTGCTGTTAACTGGCAAGCTGTTGCTGCTGCTGCACATCGACCAAATGCTTTACAAGCTACTCCATGCTATCAGATTTCCCTCCTGCAGCTGCTTTCACCCAGGACATGCGGTATCGGCAGTCACACTGCCTCTTGGGATTCATGCCCGTGCTTCTAGCAACTCCTATTGTAGGAACCTGTACTCACTAGGCTGCAGTTGAGGTAGGCAAAGTAAGCGGTGTTGTTGAAATGTCCAGGAAAGTTTTATTAAAACTGCATAAACCGCTCTAGATAGCCAAAATAAACGAACACCCTTTTCCAGCACAAAGTGAAAAGCAAACAATGTAGTACTGAGCATGTCGTGTACTATGCAACATGTACTTGTGATCTTGTATATATTGGTCTTACGTCACGGGAGCTACGCATATGTGTTTGCGAGCACGTAAGAGACATCATAGCAGCACGAGACGTAGTTGATGTCATAGCACTCAAAACAATCCCATGCCATTTCTGGCTGCATCATCATTGTAACCCTACAGATCTGAGGGTAAGGGGGATAGATAGAATGTGTGGGGGTATTTCGGGTGGTGATATGAAACAGAAATTGGCTCAGCTGGAGTGCCGTTGGATTGCTACACTTGGCACAATGACACCAGCAGGACTAAACGAACAGTTGAGTTTTACCCCATTCTTATAAATTGACCTTTTTGTTCCTGGTCACTCATTGCTTGTCCATTGTATTCCGTGAGTTCCGTATTTCCTAGGACTTGTATTTTAATCTGTGTGATGTATTTTTCCTTTTTTTTTGTATATTTTTTTTTAATTCTCTTTGGCATTATGAAAACCATAATATACTTCTTGTGGAGCATTTTTTAACTGTGCTACAATTGGAGCGAGTTGGAACGTTATACTTTTATGATGATCTTTTTCCTTAAGAATCTGTGAAATGGATGATCATTATACTGTATATGGACCGTACCCACCACCTATGGACTATTCCTTACATCGAATAAGATATGTGACACTAGACCTGTAATGGATGTTATCTGAAATATCATGACAGTGCGTATTTAATTCAATTAAAATTAGACCTTACATATAGATTATTTATACATTTTAGATGTTTTGTTTTGAGAATATATATTCTCCATTTATGATTCAAAAATATTTTAGTTCACACACTTTGGTATTTATATACCCTTATGTATATTGCACATTATGTATTTGACCGCTTTGGGTCTGTTTCCACTTGTCTGACTCTGTCATGAGGTATTGTCTTTGCACTTGTCACTTTATTTCACTTGTCACTTTACTGATGATGTATACACTGTTCTGTGGTCCCTTGCAGATGTCCTTTGGTCCTCTATGAATGTATTACGTGGATATTGTCCCCTTTCGAACTGCCATGTTATTTTTGGGGCTTTCCTCTATTGATAATGTTTCCAGCTCTGCTGACCTCTACAAATATGGTGTCCGGGTCGGACGCAAGAGCGGTGTGCTGATGATCGCCGACATTGCCGAAGGCGCTCTAGTGTGACGTTTGTGGGCATCTGATGTCCCCATGGATTTCCTCTGACTCACCGCACCACTGCGAGCAGAAGCAACATCGGTGATGATGCTGACTCCCACTGCGCATGCGCTGGTTCCTAACATGCTCCATACAGAGGTGTTTGACGGCATCCTTTACAGGTGTGGACGCAATTATCTATCCTATATGCTCCTATGTAATGAAGTCTCTGCACACAGAGAGTCACAGCCCCCTCCCAGGAAGCCCATGCAAAATGCGCATTGGGGCTGCTTCTACTGCATATTCACACACAGGTTATCATGAGTAAGATGCTTTTGTTTTTTGTGCATGCCCTGTTTAGCCTCACAACATTCTGATGGGTTCTTTGGCTTCGGAGAGTTCTTATCACTGTTGTTGTGACTGTTACCTTCACTTCTCATTATGGCATACCAACTAATCTAATTACTGGGGAGTCTTTCATACATACTTGGCTATTTTCATATGGGATCAATGTTACTTAACAGGATCAATGTTATCCAACAGTGCAGTCTATATATTTCCCATAAGTAAATGTCATTCTAATCTTTCTGTTTAATCTAATCCAAATAGTTATTTCTTCCTTTAGCCCAACTGCATGTTCTCTGTACACATACACTTGATGTAGTGCACAATATTCTACTGCTCTGCCAAAAATTAAGAGACCACTGCAAAATGTTCAGTTTGTCTGATTTTTCTCTATAGGTATATTTTTGAGTAAAATGTAAATTGTTCTTTTATTCTATAAACGTCTGACAACATGTCTCCGAATTTCTAAGCAATACATTTTGTATTTTTTTTTTCTGTAAAGGAGAAATGGTCAAAATTAAAAAAAAAAAACAAGGCTTTCATAACTCAAATAATGCAAAGAATACAAGATCATAATCATTTAGAAACAACAATACTAATGTTTTAACTCAGGAAGAGTTCAGAAATCAATATTTTATGGAATAACCATGATTTTTAATCACAGCTTTCATGCGTCTTAGCATGCTTTCTACCAGTCTTTAACACTGCTTCTGGCACAAAAATGTAAGCAGTTTGTTTGATGGCTTGTGACTATCCATTATCCTCTTGATTACATTTCAGAGGTTTTCAATGGGGTCCAGGTCTGGAGATTGGGCTGCTAATGACAGGGTTTTGATGTGGTGGTCTCTTAATTTTTGCCAGAGCTATACATGTGGCCAAGTTTTAAAGTGAAACTACGTTTTCATCATGTGCATCTTTGCAATATTATAATATATTATGATTTTTGTTTAATTTAGCTGTCTGGTAGTATATCTAGTTAAACATCATCCACAATATTTACAAGATCTTTTCCGTATGCTTTATAATAAAAAATAACACAACAAAAATATGAAACAAAATAGGAATACTGTACCTTGGACCTCTTGACGGTATCATACCCATTAAATCAAGGCCATCTTCTGTTAAAGTTCCCGTCTATAATATTAAAAGATTTTTAAAATGAAGTCAAACAAAATGAAGTCAAACAAAATGAAGCTTTAAAAGGAACCTGTCGGCACCTTTGTACTTATGGAAGTAGTAGTTTGGCTGCCTAAGTTCCTGTTCCACATTTAAAATGATACCATTTTAGTAAATATCTGATGTTCCAATCATGATAAATCAAATGATGAAGACATATTCAAATCAAACTTGAAGTGCACTGGGGTGTGTCATTGAACGAAGCAGTCCATGTGCGTTGACAAGCCATACAGCAGATTCGGCATGAAAATCACAGAAAAGATGGTGAGCTAAACACTGTTACTATTAGTAAATACCTGAGCTACTGAGGGGGCTACATAGAAAGATACTATTCTCTAAGTATACTACCACTGAGGCTGGATAGACTTGGTTGGTGTGAAGAAACCAGATTGTATCTTAATTTCCCTGATGACTATGTTTTAACAAACCAAGAATTGACTTTTTATCTGTATATTGGCTTGTGGATTTAAGTGTTTATTTGTGGTGGGTCAAGAAGACAGACTTGGAAACTGATATACCATTTAACATACTCTGTAAGGGTACTGTCACACAGTGAAATTTTGATCGCTACGACGGCACGATCCGTGACGTCACAGCGTCGTATGATTATCGCTCCAGCGTCGTAGACTGCGGTCACACTTTGCAATCACGGCGCTGGAGCGATGCCGAAGTCCCCGGGTAACCAGGGTAAACATTGGGTTACTAAGCGCAGGGCCGCGCTTAGTAACCCGATGTTTACCCTGGTTACCAGTGTAAACGTAAAAAAAACAAACAGTACATACTTACATTCCGGTGTCTGTCCCCCGGCGTTCTGTTTCTCTCCACTGTGTAAGCACCATAGCCGGAAAGCAGAGCGGTGACGTCACCGCATCACCGCTGTGCTCGCTTTCCGGCCGGCAGGCGCTCACAGTGCAGAGAAGCTGAGACGCCGGAGGACAGACACCGGAATGTGAGTATGTACTGTTTGTTTTTTTTACGTTTACGCTGGTAACCAGGGTAAACATCGAGTTACTAAGCGCGGCCCTGCACTTAGTTACCCGATGTTTACCCTGGTTACAAGCGAACACATCGCTGGATCGGTGTCACACACAACGATCCAGCGATGTCAGCGGGTGATCAAGCGACGAAAGAAAGTTCCAAACGATCTGCTACGACGTACGATTCTCAGCAGGGTCCCTGATCGCTGCTGCGTGTCAGACACTGCGATATCGTAACGATATCGCTAGAACGTCACGAATCGTACCGTCGTAGCGATGGAAATTTCACTGTGTGACGGTACCCTAAGTCTGTAATAGTGACTTGTACTTAGTATGTGTTTATCTTTCCCTATTGAGGTTTGCTGATATGCTAATTGTGCATTGTATTCTGGAATCAGCTTGTTGACTTTGAAAGTAGATATGGAAATGCTGTGAGGGGGACTGAAGGACACTGGGTAATTCTAAAAATAGCTTACATGCCTCGGGTTTAAAAAGACTGAGAGATCTAATCACTAAAACTGAAATAAGAAAGAGCTACCAGCTGGACATTCTGCAAAACACCCAACAGATGAGAGGCAGGACTGCAGCCAATTCATCATGGCACCATCACGAGGGTCATGGATCTATCATTCTATAGGAAACAACCTAGGGTTTTTTGGCTCCGGTTGGAATGACACAGATCTGATCCAGTGACCATATCTGAATCATGGATATGTTTGGAGAAAGCCAGGTTTTGGGACCCGCTGGTCGCTTGGTTCCATGTAGATGTCGGATAAGCCAGGTGGTGACTCTCGTCTCAACTGGCTTTGGACTTTGTATGGACTCTATGGACTGTTCTTTGTCATCTCCCTACGCTTGTCATTACCTTATCTCTGTGTGTATCACAGGCGGAATAGCGACCTTGGGAGCTCTGACATCGTATCAACTGGCTTTGGACTTTTTACAGATGCAATGGACTGTTCTCTGTCATCTCACTATGCTTGTCGATATCTCTTCTCAGTGTGTGTATCACAGGATGAGTAGTGACCCTGGGAGTTCAGTCATAACATCTACCATTCTCCCGGCTAGTCAGCGGAAGGGTGAGACCCTGAAATGTGCACCATCTTGGGGTAATTGCTGGGTTTGTTCTGTTTGCTATTGGGTATTGTGGTTCAATAAAGTATTGCCACACTGTTTTACCCTAACCCTATGTTGTCTGTGTAGTGTATTGCCCACGGTGAGATAGAGCGGGCATTCTGTGGTATGAGCCCTGGTCCATGCAATCTTACTAAAGGCAGCAGGGCTAGCAGACAAGAGCACCCACTGTTCCCTTTTCTCCACAGTTGGGTGTAGCTTTGGGGAAACCTGCTGTGACTGCCGAGTCAGTGTGAATGGAGGTGCTTGAAGGGTTAATGTGGCTGGGACTCCAGAAGAGTAGGGTCTAAGTAAACTGTAATGGGACCCTTGAAGTGCAGGGAAACTGCTCTGAAAAACAGGTATTTAGCTGAAAAAAGATCAAGTCCTTTGAGGTAATGGCCTGGATAGAAAGAATCAGGAACTACAGTGGCTTGTGAAAGTATTCATCCTTCTTAGCATTTTTCGTGTTTTGGAATTTCACTTTTTGAGGGTTTGTATCAGTACATGTACAAAACATGCCTACAACCATGAACATTTGTTTTTATTTTTTAAGCAAATAACAAATAGGACAAAATTATTGAAAACTTCAGTGGGCATAAATATTCACCCCAACAAAGTCAGTACTTTGAAGGGCCTCCTTTTGCAGCAATTACAGCTGTAAGTCACTTTGAATAAGTCTCTATTCCTAAAAGCTAAAGTGCTCCAGCTCCTTCAAGTTAGATGGTGTCCTCTGGTGAACAGCAATAATCTTATCATAGATTGTCAATTGGATTAAGGTCTGGGCTTTGGCTTGGCTGCTCCAAAATATTTACAAGTTTCCCTGAGTGCTGCTTTAGCAGTATGTTTTGGGTCATTATCCTGTTGAAAGTTGAACCTCTGTCCCAGTCTCAAATCACTGATAGATTGAAACAGGTTTTGCTCAAGAATATCCCTGTATTTCGCACCATCCATCTTCCTCTTCACTCAGACCATTTTCCATGTCCCTGCTGCCAAAAAACATCCCCACAGCATCATGTTTTACAGTGGGGATGGTGTTCTTGGAGTGATGAGCTGTTTTTGGTTTGGCACCACATGTAGCATTTACCTTGGTGGCCAAAAAGTTCAATTTTGGTCTCATCTGACCACAGCACCTTCATCCATATATTTAGGGAGCCTCTTACATGTCTTTTGGCAAACTCAAAACAAGCCTTACAATTGTGTGTAAGTAAAGGCTTTTTTCTGTCCACTATTCCATAAGGGCCACCTCTATGGAGTGGCTTAATGTGGTCGTATGGACAAATACTCCAGTCTCTACTTGGGAACTCTGCAGCTTTTTCAGGGTTAATTTTGGTCTCGATGCTGCCTCTCTGATTACTGCCCTTCTTGCCCAGAGAGTTTTGGTGGGCTGCCCTCTCTTGGCAGGTCTGTTGTGATTCCATGTTCTTGCCATTTGATGATAATAGATTTCTTGGTGCTCTGGGGATCATCAGAGATTGGGATATTTTTTTCTAACCCAACCCTAACTTGGACTTCTCACAGACTTTGACCCTGACGTTTTTGGAGATCTCTTTGGTCTTCACGGTGTTGTTTGATTAGTGGTGCCTCTTGCTTAATGGTGTTGCAGCCTCTGTGGCCTTTCAGAAAAGATAAAGTGTATATACTGACACACCATGTGCCACTTAGATTGTACACAGGTGAACTTCCTTTCACTAAGCATGTGATTTATGAAGGTAATTGCTTGCACCAGAAATGTATAGGGGCTTTATCGCAAAAGGGGTACGAGTACATATGCACATGCCAATTTTTAGTTATTTGAATCCATACATTTAGTTTATGCCTATATTTTTCACACTTCATTTCACCAACTTAGACTACCGTATTTTCCGGCGTATAAGACGACTTTTTAACCCCTCAAAATCTTCTTAAAAGTCGGGGGTCGTCTTATACGCCGGGTACAGACAAATGTGCATATGGTGGGTGGGGGGGAGTGGTCCCGATGACAAAGAGAGGGGGCGTCTCACAGGAAAGTGTGAGTGGAGTAGCCCCGTTACCTCATTGCGGCAGCGTGGGGGTCTCTGTGCTGGGGAGCGGTGGCTCCTCATTGCGGTAGCATAGGGTTTCTGTGCTGGGAGCGGCAGCTCCTCTTCGTGCCGTGGGGACTCTGTGCTGTGGGGCGGTGCATCTTCTTGCAGCCTCGGGGCTCCTCCGGCATCTCCTCAAGGCCCGGAGGCACCGGCAGCTCCATTGCTGCGATGCGGTGGCCTCCGGGAAAATGGCCGCTGGGGGCGGCGCATGCTCAGATTCAGATCTCATCCCGATATCTCAGGAGACGAGATCTGAATCTGAGCATGCGCCGCCCCCAGCGGCCATTTTCCCGGAGGCCACCGCATCGCAGCAATGGAGCTGCCGGTGCCTCCGGGCCTTGAGGAGATGCCAGAGGAGTCCCGACGCTGCAAGAAGATGCACCGCCCCACGGCACGAAGAGGAGCTGCCGTTCCCAGCACAGAAACCCTACGCTACCGCAATGAGGAGCCGCCACTCCCCAGCACAGAGACCCCCACGCTGCCACAATGAGGTAATAGGGGGCTACTCCACTCAAACTTTCCTGTGAGACGCCCCCTCTTCATCATCGGGACCACTCCCCACCCCAAAAGGCACATTAGTCACCGGCCCAATAAGACGACATACGGCATATAAGAAGACCCCCGACTTTTAAGAAGATTTCATATTTTAACTGGAAAAGTTGGGGGGTCGTCTTATACGCCCAGTCGTCTTATATGCCGGAAAATACGGTATTTAGTTCTGATGCATCACACACAAATCAGATTGCAAAAGTATTTAAACATAGGATGTAATGTAACAAAATATGTAAAAAGCCAAGGGGGTGATTACTTTTGCAAGCCATGGTAGGTATATAGAACCTAGGATTCTTGATGTAGGGCCTAGAGAGAGATGAACTAGAATTCCTGAGAAAAGGATAGTGATAACAAAAACAGGTAGAGTTAGGGATGAAAATAATATGGCTTTAGAGTATACGGCATGGGTAGCGTATGGGATAACATTTGGATATTCAGGAGGAGGTAATTACTGTGGCTGTGTAAAGTAACACAGTCCTGGATGTGACCCCTTAGAAGTGAAAACAATTCTTCAGTGTTTTAGTTATTCTGTTAATTCTGCAGCATTTAGCAATTGTGCCATCTTGTGTGCATTGAAAACAAACTCTTGTGTGTCATCTCAGAGCTGAAATCAATAGGTATATTGTACCCACTATTAAAACCGTGTCCAATAAGCTCCTGTGCCACTGTGTATGCAGTTACGTTCAGCACAGGCAATCTGTTGTAATTCTTTGGTGAACAATTGTCCTATTTTAATGGGGAACCAACTGACTGAACTCCACTCTACAGCTTTTAATAAATGAAGTTTGGGATAACTGGTAGGACTCCTCATTCCCACAAAGCATTCAAAGACATGAAAAAGTGGCAGCATATTAGTGATCGCACAGAGGGCAGACCGCCAGGCAACAGGGGGGTGCACCAATCCAGTCCTTTTTAATATTCAATAAGGAGACAGCTTGTTTTCTGCACACTGTCTCCTCACTGAATAAGTGGGACGCAGGTTCAGGCAGAGCACAGAGCTGTTAAAGCGATGACACAGACATGCAGCATGACGCACAGGGGCGGACCTACCGCCGGTTCAACCGGTGCAGCCGCACCGGGGCCCGGAGGTGGAGGTGGGCCCTTGCAGGCAGGGACATACAGGGGCCCGGCTTTGTGCTGCTGCAGTAGATCGGTGCACGGGTGCAGGCCCCGCACTGTATTAGCAGTGTACAAGTGCCGGCCGGCATCCTCCTATTGCAGACACAGCAGGAGCCTGTGTGTCTGCTGATCTGACGTCACCTGCGCGCCGGAGAGGAGAGATGAAGTTAGTAGAAAGCCATGGGGTCCCGGGCAGGAGGTATGTGACGGGCTTCATCTCACTCCTGCTTTCTTATCTGCTTTCTGTAGAGGATCTCTCTGTACTGTGAGATTTATTGCACCACCTTAAGTTTACATACAGATAAGGTCTCGGCTCCAGCGTCACCCGATCTGCATGTAAGCTGAAGCTGCAGCAATAAGTCACAGTGATCCTCACCCTGCACTGTGTGACCCTGAGCCCGGCTCCAGGACATCCCACATTATATATCAGATGTATATTTGTACTATGTGCACATATATAGTGTTATATGCACTGAGCACTGACCAGGCTGCAGGAACTCACATTATAATATAGTATATTATAATGTGAGTTCCTGCAGCCTGGTCAGTGCTCAGTGTATATAACACTATATATGTGCACATAGTACAGTGCACAGTATATACAGTATAGAGCCTCATGTGCAGTCATTATACAGTATGGAGCCTCATGTGCAGTCATTATACAGTATGGAGCCTCATGTGCGGTCATTATACAGTATGGAGCATCATGTGCGGTCATTATACAGTATGGAGCCTCATGTGCGGTCATTATACAGTATGGAGCATCATGTGCGGTCATTATACAGTATGGAGCATCATGTGCGGTCATTATACAGTATGGAGCATCATGTGCTGTCATTATACAGTATGGAGCCTCATGTGCGGTCATTATACAGTATGGAGCATCATGTGCGGTCAATATACAGTATGGAGCATCATGTGCGGTCATTATACAGTATGGAGCATCATGTGCGGTCATTATACAGTATGGAGCATCATGTGCGGTCAATATACAGTATGGAGCATCATGTGCGGTCAATATACAGTATGGAGCATCATGTGCGGTCAATATACAGTATGGAGCATCATGTGCGGTCAATATACAGTATGGAGCCTCATGTGCAGTCATTATACAGTATGGAGCATCATGTGCGGTCATTATACAGTATGGAGCATCATGTGCGGTCAATATACAGTATGGAGCATCATGTGCAGTCATTATACAGTATGGAGCATCATGTGCGGTCATTATACAGTATGGAGCATCATGTGTGGTCATTATACAGTATGGAGCATCATGTGCGGTCAATATACAGTATGGAGCATCATGTGCGGTCATTATACAGTATGGAGCATCATGTGCGGCAATTATACAGTATGGAGCATCATGTGCGGTCATTATACAGTATGGAGCATCATGTGCGGTCATTATACAGTATGGAGCATCATGTGTGGCCATTATACAGTATGGAGCATCATGTGCGGTCATTATACAGTATGGAGCATTATCTGCGGTCATTATACAGTATTGACCATCATGTGTGGCCATTATACAGTATGGAGCACTGTGTGGCCATATTTTTTTATTTATAATTATTCTTTATGAAAGTGTGATCAGCAGTGCTAAATGGGTGTGGTTGGGACGTGGATATGGGTGTGACTAGTTATGAATGGGTGTGGCCAGAGGCATGGCCTAAAATTTGCCGTGGCGCGCCGCAAGCTTTGTCTTTCTTTCCCATCTTCAAAAGTTGGGAGGTATGATGCTGGGCAGGGAGGGGGGCCCAGACACATTTCTTGCACAGGGGCCCAAAGCTGTCAGTGTCCGCCACTGATGACGCATCACTGCATTCTTATTCTGACAGCTCTGTCCCCAGCTTCTCCCTTACATTCTGCTGTTTAAGAATACTGCAGTTAGAGATTATATCATAGGGAGGAATGGAGCCTTCCTCATAACAGTGCAAAGCTCATAACACCAATCAACAGCAGTGGTTGTGTATGAAAGTCAGTAAGAGGAGTGACTTACTGCAAGAGGGGGCTCTTAATAGAGGATAAAAAGGAGTGATGTTCTGCAAGATGTGGCTGTGAATAAGGGCCAAAAAGTAGTGATGGTCTGCAAAATGTAGCTGTGACTAGAGGCAAAAAGGAGTGATTGTCTGCAGGGTGGAGTTGTATATTAATGAGAAGAGTGATATATTGCAGGATGAGGTTTATTAATAGGGAGCAACAAGGATGAATGTATGGCAGGATAGGGCTGTAAATGGGGCAAAAAGGAGTGATGTACTGTGTTGTACAATGGGACTTTGAAAAGGGGGCAAAAGGAAGTGATGTTTTACAGGATATGGCTGTGAATATGGATCAAAAAAGAGAAATTATCTGCAGGATTGTACTGTAAATTTGGGAATGAAAGGATTGATTTCCTGTAGGATGGGGCATTATGTATATGTTGGGAGTGCAATATTCTAGGATGACACTGTGAATAGACAGCAAAATGCTTAATGTACTGCAGGATAGGGCTGTGAACAGGGGTCAAAAAGGAGTGATGTTCTGAAGGATGAGGATCTGAATAATGGTCTGAAAGCAGTGATGTTCTGAAGGATGAGGATCTGAATAATGGTCTGAAAGTAGTGATGTTCTGCAGGATGGGGCTATATGTAGAAGACAGGGGTCATACACTGCAGAATGGGAATGTAAATAAATAAGAGGAGTGCTGCAGATGCCTGGAGGTAGTGAGGTAGATAGAGGTAGAGGTAGGTAGAGGTAGTGAGCTCTCCTTAGTGCAGCAGAAGGCAGTTCTAATAATATTGCTTTTTAGTTTGCTGTGTGAAGTGAGGGCAGAGTGAATAGGGTAGCACTGAAAAGGACAGAATGGAGGAGACAGAATTGGGTGAGAGTGCTGAGGGTGACAATGGGTAGAGGGGGCAGCAATCAATGGACAGTGAAGAGGGGGAACTGCATGGGAAGGGAGAGAACTGAGAAGGAATGGCTTGGGGGCCAATGAGAGGGGGGAGTCGTTGTGCAAGCCATATTTATAAGGAGGGCCAGCTTAGGGCCCATATGCTCATAGGGGAGGATAGTGTAAAGGTAATATTTTGTAAGAGAGAACAGAGTGGAGGCCATGTCTCATAAGAGGGACAGTGTGGAATCATATTTTGTGTAAAAAGCACATAGAGTGGCAATTATTTATTTAAGGGCACAACAGTGGCAGATATTTTTATATAGGGGGCATTATAATAACACTGTTTACGAGCATCATGTTGGGATGTGCAGCAGTAGGCTAGAGAAGAGGCAAGTCTGCAGAGATGAGCTGTGAATGTGAAAAGTCATTGCAACATCTGGACAAGATGGAGAAGAAAGGAAAGAAAATGAGCACAGAAGACATCACACATAAGGTACCTGTATGTAAAATGCATAGAACAAATAGAGGAGAAAATCCAGCTTCCAAAAATATCAAAATTTATTGAAGATAAAATCCAGAGTCCAAAAACATGGTTCACAGGAGAAGAAATAGCAGCAAGCTACATGTTTCGAACAATAAGTTCTTTTTCAAAGCTGCTCACCATGCACCAGAGTGAGGTTTAAATAGCAGCTGTGAAAATCACAGTGAATCACTCCACCACCTGATGCAGCAGTGATTATATACAATAAAAACGCAAAAATATCACAAAAAAACCAAATAAATATATAATATACATATGTAAAACATATAGTACAACTAGACAATGTGGATCTCTCAGTAATGAAACATAATTTCCTTGCGAGCATTTAAGCCCATGGGATAGCAAGTGTTAAGGTAAAACATCCAATAAGCTTCACGCGTCATTAGACGTCTCTTCAAGTCTCCTCCTCTGGCTGTCATCCCAAGCTTCTCAATGCCGACAACCCGAAGGAATGCAGTATTTCTTTGATGACTGGTAATAAAATGCTTAGAGGCATGAGACACAGAACGATTATTATTAGTAGACACAACAATATCAGTGATATGTTCAGAGATACGCGTCTTTAACATGCGAGTGGTACAACCTATGTAACTTAATTTGCATTTAATGCATGTTATCATATAAACCACATTCTTGCTATTGCAGTTAATAAATTGCTGGATTTTATGTTCTTGTTTATCACTGCTATCAGTAAAAGAATGCGTGACAACGGAATGGGCACATGTGCGACATTTTGAAGCACCACAGTGATAAAAGCCTATATGGTGTAACCATGTATGGGAGACTTTACTGGATTTAAATAGGCTGGGTGAGAGAATGTCAGACAAAGTAGTAGCCTTTTTTGCAATCACCTGACAGCCTGAAGACAGAATTTCGGAAAGAATCTCATCCTCATATAAAATAGGAATGTTTTTCAAGATAAGAGATTTAATATCGTTGTATTGAGGACTATATTTAATAGAGCAAAAGGTTTTTTTATTTTGATACAATTTATTCTCCTTATTCTTTGATAACAGCATATCGCTGCGTTTTTTTTGTTGTACTATGTTTTTAGCTCTATCAAGAGACCAATTAGAATAGCCTCTTTTTTCTAATTTTTTACAACACAGATCGGTCTCTTGCTTTAAAATACTAGCATCATTACAATTCCTGGTTATTCTGGTAAGCTCGCCCACTGGTATGAACTTTATTGTATGTCCAGGATGGCTGCTGGACGCATGTAAAATGCTATTACCAGAAAGGGGTTTGTGAAATGTGGAGGTGGTAATAACATGGCCCACAGTACTGCACAGTGTCAAGTCCAAGAAAGAAATCATATGCGGATTATGACTGCATGTGAAGCGAAGATTGAAATCATTAGAATTGAGATGGACAAGAAACTCTGGTATGGCAGACACATCGCCACTCCAGATAAGGAGTAAATCGTCGATGTATCTACCACACCAGAATATGTCCATCACAAATGGGTTACAGTCCGAATAAAAAAACAATTCCTCCCAATATGACATTACCAAATTAGCAACGGATGGTGAGTGTTTACCTCCCATAGAAACTCCTTTGCATTGGAGAAAGAACTGCTGATCAAAGGAGAAATAATTATGAGTCATTAAGAAAAAGATAACCTGTATAACATAATTGCACAAATCAATAGTGTAGTTACTGTACTTATGCAGATGAAATTCAAGTGCTTGAATGACAATATTTTGTGGAATACAGGTGTACAATGAAATGACATCACAACTTATCCATTGAAAACCATCACACCATGCAATATTAGAGAGCTGATGTAAAACATCTCTTGAGTCTCTCAGGAAACCTGGAACTCTCACAACCAATGGCTGTAGAAGAGAGTCCACCCATTGGCTTAGATGTTCCGTTAGAGAACCCATCCCTGATAATATAGGGCGCATTGGTGGAGGTGTAATACCTTTGTGTACTTTGGGTAAGCCATACATTGTAGGTATAGTGGGGCAATCAACCTTGAGATACTCAACATGTGTTCTGGTTAGAACACCCAAAGCTGCACCTTCATCTATCAAGCTGAACAGTTCTTTTTTGTAAGCCGATGTAGGATCTGAAGGCAGTTTTCTATACGTTGTGGTGTCATTCAAAAGATTGTTCATTTGATCCTTATACATCGATGTGTCCATGACAACAATCAGGCCACCTTTGTCTGCCTTTTTTATAATGATCTGGTCCATCTTTTTAATTTCCTGGAGAGCTCTGCGCTGCTTCCAATTTAAATTACCTTTATGTGTTCTGTGCTGGACATGTGTGTCTAAAGATCTCAAATCTCGTTCAATGACAGCTTGAAATCTGTCCATTATAAAAAAGGCAGACAAAGGTGGCCTGATTGTTGTCATGGACACATCGATGTATAAGGATCAAATGAACAATCTTTTGAATGACACCACAACGTATAGAAAACTGCCTTCAGATCCTACATCGGCTTACAAAAAAGAACTGTTCAGCTTGATAGATGAAGGTGCAGCTTTGGGTGTTCTAACCAGAACACATGTTGAGTATCTCAAGGTTGATTGCCCCACTATACCTACAATGTATGGCTTACCCAAAGTACACAAAGGTATTACACCTCCACCAATGCGCCCTATATTATCAGGGATGGGTTCTCTAACGGAACATCTAAGCCAATGGGTGGACTCTCTTCTACAGCCATTGGTTGTGAGAGTTCCAGGTTTCCTGAGAGACTCAAGAGATGTTTTACATCAGCTCTCTAATATTGCATGGTGTGATGGTTTTCAATGGATAAGTTGTGATGTCATTTCATTGTACACCTGTATTCCACAAAATATTGTCATTCAAGCACTTGAATTTCATCTGCATAAGTACAGTAACTACACTATTGATTTGTGCAATTATGTTATACAGGTTATCTTTTTCTTAATGACTCATAATTATTTCTCCTTTGATCAGCAGTTCTTTCTCCAATGCAAAGGAGTTTCTATGGGAGGTAAACACTCACCATCCGTTGCTAATTTGGTAATGTCATATTGGGAGGAATTGTTTTTTTATTCGGACTGTAACCCATTTGTGATGGACATATTCTGGTATGGTAGATACATCGACGATTTACTCCTCATCTGGAGTGGCGATGTGTCTGCCATACCAGAGTTTCTTGTCCATCTCAATTCTAATGATTTCAATCTTCGCTTCACATGCAGTCATAATCCGCATATGATTTCTTTCTTGGACTTGACACTGTGCAGTACTGTGGGCCATGTTATTACCACCTCCACATTTCACAAACCCCTTTCTGGTAATAGCATTTTACATGCGTCCAGCAGCCATCCTGGACATACAATAAAGTCCATACCAGTGGGCGAGCTTACCAGAATAACCAGGAATTGTAATGATGCTAGTATTTTAAAGCAAGAGACCGATCTGTGTTGTAAAAAATTAGAAAAAAGAGGCTATTCTA
Source organism: Ranitomeya variabilis (assembly GCF_051348905.1). Classification (NCBI taxonomy): domain Eukaryota; kingdom Metazoa; phylum Chordata; class Amphibia; order Anura; family Dendrobatidae; genus Ranitomeya; species Ranitomeya variabilis. Next base: position 878,623,244 of record NC_135233.1, read on the forward strand.
ATTGGTCTCTTGATAGAGCTAAAAACATAGTACAACAAAAAAAACGCAGCGATATGCTGTTATCAAAGAATAAGGAGAATAAATTGTATCAAAATAAAAAAACCTTTTGCTCTATTAAATATAGTCCTCAATACAACGATATTAAATCTCTTATCTTGAAAAACATTCCTATTTTATATGAGGATGAGATTCTTTCCGAAATTCTGTCTTCAGGCTGTCAGGTGATTGCAAAAAAGGCTACTACTTTGTCTGACATTCTCTCACCCAGCCTATTTAAATCCAGTAAAGTCTCCCATACATGGTTACACCATATAGGCTTTTATCACTGTGGTGCTTCAAAATGTCGCACATGTGCCCATTCCGTTGTCACGCATTCTTTTACTGATAGCAGTGATAAACAAGAACATAAAATCCAGCAATTTATTAACTGCAATAGCAAGAATGTGGTTTATATGATAACATGCATTAAATGCAAATTAAGTTACATAGGTTGTACCACTCGCATGTTAAAGATGCGTATCTCTGAACATATCACTGATATTGTTGTGTCTACTAATAATAATCGTTCTGTGTCTCATGCCTCTAAGCATTTTATTACCAGTCATCAAAGAAATACTGCATTCCTTCGGGTTGTCGGCATTGAGAAGCTTGGGATGACAGCCAGAGGAGGAGACTTGAAGAGACGTCTAATGACGCGTGAAGCTTATTGGATGTTTTACCTTAACACTTGCCATCCCATGGGTTTAAATGCTCGCAAGGAAATTATGTTTCATTACTGAGAGATCCACATTGTCTAGTTGTACTATATGTTTTACATATGTATATTATATATTTCTTTGTTTTTTTTGTGATATTTTTGCGTTTTTATTGTATATAATCACTGCTGCATCAGGTGGTGGAGTGATTCACTGTGATTTTCACAGCTGCTATTTAAACCTCACTCTGGTGCATGGTGAGCAGCTTTGAAAAAGAACTTATTGTTCGAAACATGTAGCTTGCTGCTATTTCTTCTCCTGTGAACCATGTTTTTGGACTCTGGATTTTATCTTCAATAAATTTTGATATTTTTGGAAGCTGGATTTTCTCCTCTATTTGTTCTATTGCTTCACGTGAAGACTGCACGTCATCCGGGCTTCCCCACAACAAATGCCTAGTAGGTGAGCTGGTTTTGTCACATTTTTTTTTTTTTCTTCTGTAAAATGCATATACTGTATGTGATGCTGACTGTGACTACCAGTACTGTGGTTTCTGTATGGTTCGCCGTCTGATGATGGCTTATAACAGCAACTCCCAGAACCTCCTTAACATTGTTAAGAATATCCTGGAAACTGCATTTTCATGTGATACTAATGTACATGGCGGGGGCAGACCTGATTTTACAGTTAATCACTGTACTAAACTTGGAGTAAATTCATTTACTGATGATGGTTCTGGTGCTGTATTTCTGTACTGATGATCATTCTAGTGATTTATTCATGTACTGATGGTAATTGTGGTGCTGTTATTATGTAACAATTATGGTTCTGGTACAAAATTTATGTCGATAAGGTGGTTCTGGTGCCCTTTTCATGCACTTATAGTTGTTATCAGGTGTGCTTATGCTGTCAATGGATGAGGGAAGGGGAAGAATTTCCTAAGTGACATACTGTATCTATGGAAAGTTAGGGTGTGTGTATGTGGATATGTGGATATGAATGTGTTTGTTTTATGCATGTATGGTAGTGTAAGTGTAGTGAGCATTAAACTATAGTCGACAGAACCTGCTTGTCTAATATGTATAGAAACCTCTAGACTCTTCCAGGAGAGACGATGCATGTTGATTTTTGGCAATAACTCTGTAATTGAGAACAGAGAAGCTCTCAGCTGAGCTGAATGTGTATGAGCGTGTCAGAAAAATGCTTACAGTTTTGACTAGCAGAAATCTAATGTGTATGGAGGGCTTAAATAAGTTTCCTGTTTTCACGAATGTTGGGTCCCTAGGCAAAGATTGTTGTAAAAATAAACCATGCTGGACCAAGGGAGAGTAAGCAAAGCACAGTTATTTTATTAAACAGACTGCAGCCAGGGAACAAGGATCTAAGGAAATATATTGTCACACAAGTAGCACAAGAAGGCGCCATTAAGATGTCCCTTTTTATTTTTTTGTATTTGTGAACATTAAACTGAAAGAAATGAGCTGGAGTCAAGTTGGGGTGCCTGCTAAATAGTAGCATGTTCACATTGGCTAAAAAAACAGACAAAACCCAACCTGTTTTGGACTTTGTTTTTCAGCCAATGTGAACATGCTCATCTTTTACGTCCTTACTAATGTGACTCCAGTACATTTCTTTCAATTTAGCTTTAGTTTTCTGCATTTAGTGCAGGTAAGGGTATGCCCTCCCTTCCTTTGAGCTGGATATCACATTTAAAAAGCTCCTCACTAACTGTGTGTTCATGTTTGGGACCCAGTCCTGCTCATCCCTTATTAACACAGGACGTCACTATGATGCAGGGTAACGTTTTAATATTAGAGGTTAGGACCATCCCTAGCTTGGTTACACCTTGACGTTGGTGGGATGGCTTTTACGCTTTTTTTAATCAAAAACAATGTTCACTAGGTACCCAATGATTTGGGTTTTTGCAAGAAAATTTACTATTTTGATTGGTGTGGTATTAATTTTTCTCAAATGTAAAAAAAACCATCTCCAAGTTTGTCCAAATGTTTCTCAAAATCTTTAGACAGTGAAAGTGTACTTGTTCCCTTGAATTAGTGAGTTTGATCCATAAATGAAATGAAAAACAGACACAGACATGGTAAAGGCCAGTAGTCTATAATGAATAATGTGCCCTATCTGTAAAAAACACAGATAGTACACATATGTGAATAATGGCCTTTCAGGCATTTCAACCTAAGAGGGGGGAGGGTTCTATAGAAATTTGGGTGATAATTGTTATGGAAATTGTACTGATCAATGCATTTAACACATAGCAGATCAAATATCATCTTAGATCCAGGGTATTAGCAGACAGTACCACACCTGATAGGCTTACCTACAACAGCTCAACAGGCAGTCATGCAAAGTTTCAGCAAACAGTATCACTCTTGAAATTAGGGTTGACACCCAGCTGTTCTACTTATTAAAAGACATGTATTTGCATATATTCATCCATAGTTTCATGTACTTACAATAACTTAAAGAAGTTGTTCAGTACTTGATGGCTTATCCATATCCTTTGGATAGTTTGGATAGGTCATCAATATCAGATTGTTTTTGGGTTTGACACCATTCATCAACATGTTCTGTTTGCAGGTCCTGCGGCATCCAGAAGTGAAGCAGACCACAACTCCATACATGATAGTTGTGTTTCTCATGTATAAACATGTGCACTCATGTGTTTTGTGTAAACTGTGGGGTGGGTCCACAAAAGGACAAGTTTGCACAGGACTCTATTCAGACGACGGCTGGCCCTGTTAGTGTGCATTAAAACACTCTATAATCTTTATATTTGTTTTCAATGCCAGTCATTTTTGTTGAAGTTCAAGAATTAGTGTGACTCTTAAATATGGCCCAAAGATGACACTTAGAAACTCCGTTGTGTAAACTGTATACTTCTTTGCTTATCCGTGAACTGAGACATTCAGCGTCTAAAAATCATTCTTGGCCAGAGCAGCTTGCTAATTGGTCAAGTGAACACTACACCCTAGTCACTAAGGGTATTGAGCAGTGGAAGGTTATGAAGTGATTCCCTAAATGAACCCATAGAGACCCTCAGCTAAAGCTGTGAGGTTACTGCTGTATCCAACATATGACTGGATTGTGGTGGATAGGTGTGTGTATGGCATTACTATGTACTGTATTTGTGCAACTTAGAGGTATGTCACACTACATGTTATGGGGGGGATGGATTGTTAATTCTGGGTGTGTGATTGCACATGTGTATATAGATATGTGCGTGTGTTATGTGTGTACAATGCCAGAATAAATGTTTGCTCCATGTAACAAAATGTCCATCTACAGCTCTGGATGATTAGTTATTACACTGCTAGCAGAACCAACCAAAATTGTCTGTGGTCCACTTTAGATTAGATTTCATTGAGTATAATATGAAAATAAGATATACTAACCTTATCAAAGCAGAATAGGTTCAGCTGACCACACATGTTGATTCTGTCTGCATTGAGACAAAATATTTGCTTCTTTCTCAATCTTCGTTTTGCATACAGAATTCCAACCATGAGAGCAGCAGGTATGACTGGAGAGATGCAACAGACTATAAGAACACAAACTTCAACGATAATATTCCTAGCAGACACCTAACAATATAAATAAATGGGAAATTAAAACATTGTTCAAAGGTCTCCAATTCACCATTTTTTCAAGCAGAATTGTGATGTAAAATATCTTAAAATGTAGCGTACAACTTGTGTAGAAATTTTGTGACTTTTGGCGCTTTCACACTACCTTCAGGTAGTTCCGCCAAAATGGGCAGAGCTGCGGAAGACCTTGGGAGGTACTGGGAGTGACAATGGCCACCTGACAAATTTATTAAAAATGGTGGTATTCCTTACCCTAGAAATGTTACTGGGTTAATATTTGTTGTGCGGCGCATGGAGGACACTGATAAGATGTGCCGAATTCATTAAGTAATGTGTGCCTCTTAATGAATTTGGTAAGTCTTATTCCTGCATTGCCCTCATTAAAACTGGCATATGAAACACCAGTCGTAGTGAATTGGGGCCAAAGTGTTATATGATATGTAGAGGTAAACTAATTAATTCGAATCAAACTGAACTTGTGTGGAATTTTTAGATATTTAGTAAATCCAGCTAATTCACACAATTTATGATTTACTTTGCACAGTTAGCCTAAAATAGTCACTGACATTTTACACATTGCAAAAGATTGTCAACAATGACATCTCAAAGAAAGCTCATGTGGCATAGCACTGCCAAGAGTGACTATCATGGCTTGTATATGAGCAGAGGCAGGGAACACAGCAGCCATTTTGTGGCCAATCTGGATAGTGAGAGGCCATTATAGTTCATAGCTCAGCCAAAGAGATAGAGAGAGAATGCCATAAAAACACAGGAGAAATTGTACTGTACAGATACTGTGCAAAATCACAGGAGTCAAAAAGATTACAATGTGAAGAAAATAGACAACTACAGAATTACAGTGGCATGTAAAAGTTTGGGCACCCCTGGTCAAAATTACTGTTATTGTGAAGAGTTAAACAAGTTGAAGATGAAATGATCTCTAAAAGGCCTAAAGTTAAAGATGACACATTTCCTTGGGCACCCTGCATGTTTAGTATCTAGTAATATCCCCCTTTTGAAAGTATCACATATTGTAAATGCTTTTTGTCACCAGCCAAGAAGCTTTGAATTTTTTTTAAGGGATATTCATCCATTCTTCCTTGGAAAATACTTCCAGTTCCGTGAGATTTCTGGGTCATCTTGCATTCACTGTCTTTTTGAGCTCTAGCCACAGATTTGCTGGCACAAGGTTAGAGTAGGCTGGGAGAGCTGGGATATTTGCATCAACTGGCCTTTCCTAATGATGATAGCGATTAGCGAACAAGCCATAACCCTAACAGGGTTGATCAAACTTATCTGAACACACAAATCTCCAAGGGTGCCCAAACTTTTATATCAATCCATTTTTCTATTTGTCATTTTTAAAATAAAAACAAATTACAACATATTTTTTTTAAATACAAAGGAAATGTGTCATCTTTAACTTGAGGCCTTTTAGAGATCATTTCATCTTCAACTTGCTTCACTGTCCACAATAACAGTAATTTTGACCACGGGTGCCCAAACTTGACATGCCACTGTAACTGACAGGGAGGTAAGAATGAGTAAGTCATAGGCTTGGAGTACAGTTGTTTAACTGAAAATTAATCCTCCTGGAATAATATCTCATACATAATATGTTAAATAAATATACAGTACTTGTATTGAAGAAATATATAGTAAATATATATTTTATAATAGCTCAGCCAGCATTTATTTTTTACCATTCTGTCTAATTGGTTCTTAAATAATATTGTTCCAAAAGTAAAAAAAAAAAATACATTACCTTTCTCAGCGCATTTATAGTAACTGCATAAATAAGGCCAATGATGGCGAGGAATGTCAAAAATATGTAAAACCAGCGTACATCTCGATGGAACTTGAAGTTTAAAGGTTTAGGGTACAAAATAGATCTCACCATGTCACCTTTAATAGTATTGAAACCTATGATAAGAGCAAACATTTTCATATTAGTATATGCCCTTTTGGATTTTGCTGTATTTTTCCAGACCCATTTTTTTAAGTTTGATGTGTTATTGAGTACTGTCTAAGCTCACCAGTCCTTAAGACTACAGCTCTGGCTGGACCTTGTGCAGTGGATTCGGTCCTTATCACTTCAGTACCACAAAACAAGACATGGCGCTTATAATCTTCTCCACTGTACTGCTTCCATGGCATTTTGTCATCTCCGTTTGGTAGCTGTGTTTTTGTCACAGGGATTGATTCTCCTGAAAGCAGCGATTAAATACAAGCTCAGTATTTCAATTAAAAATGTTCCAGGAGCCATTAATTTCTGCTGTCGTTCTGTAAAATGGTAATATTAGACATGTGGTCTCAAACGTCAAGTGTATTGCACCACATTTTTGGCCAGAAGAGAATGCTATTTGTGATGGTGAACCCAGGGATTCGCACATCACTAATAGCTGTCAATCTCTGATTAAAACCTCTAAAAGTAAAGTATAATAACACAGCTGTTCATTTTCTTTACATGGTGGAGAGGTATACAATTTCTCAAGGGTTCAAAGCTTTATAGGATTGTATCAATGGAAATTGATTGAATTTTCTTCTATCTGGGTTTTATCACTGCTCAAAAATATCAAATATTTTTTATACTTAGATATGGACTAAATAAGTCATGCTGTGGGAAGATTTTGCACACATACGCAAGCCTCACCTGTTAACATGCCTTCATTCACTACACATGTTCCATTGATTAAAATTGCATCACAAGACATAGAAAAGCCTTTGCCAGATAAAACAATGACATCTCCTGGAACTAAGTGGCAAGAATCAACCTGGTTGCAATCTAAAAAGGAATGTAAACATAGCAGTTGGACAAGTATATTTAGCCAAATCATCTCTAATAACGCTGATCCTTTATCAAAAAAATCAAATTTGGGGTTATTTCAGTTTTTTTTTTATTAATGGAACAATGTAGCCCCAAACAGTTCCTTAGACTGTAATGACACAAATGAAGTTCAGATGTACAGTTACCTTCTTTGCAGAAAGGCTCAAGAATACAGACTACTCAGTTTTTATGCCTGACTCCACTGAGAAAAAGCACAAATTTAGCCTATTTAAATTTGATTGTGTCATTGCAGTCTATTGGCTCTGTTTGGGAACCCTAACACACTGTATAAATGCAGTGTAAGGCTACTTTCACACTAGTGTTTTTTTTAATCCGTCGCAATCCATCGTTTTGGGCAAAAAACGGATCCTGCAAATGTGCCCGCAGGATGCATTTTTTGCCCATAGACTTGTATTAGCGACGGATCACGACGGATGGCCACACATCGCGTCCATCGTGCAACGGATCCGTCGTGTTTTGGCAGACCGTTGGCACGAAAAAACGTTCAAGTGTACGGGTCAGTCGCTATGCTAGTGTGAAAGTAGTCTAAATAGAGACTTTTAAGGATAAAGCAACTCCTGATTTATAAAGGTAAAGCCCACCATGCACATTACATGGCTGTCTGTCCTTATTGGCTAGTTTTTGCATACATAGAACATCTTGGTGGGCTAAGCGCTCCGGTACGTTCTATAGTTCCTGCCAGCCATGTCTTGTTCCAGCTTAACTCTGGGAAAACAGAAAGATCAGCAGTTCGAAAACGGACAGGCCAATCCTTAACTACTGAAGAAACTGTTTGGAGACATCAGCGCAAATTGGGTCTTATCCGATGTACAGTGAGATGACAATGGGTTATACCATACTCACCAGATGAAGCTATTGTTGAAGCGTGTGCAAATATCGGCTGCAGCAGATCCACGTGTCAGCTATTGACCATACTATACATAGATGAAGTGGTTACTGTGTATACGGTCCGTGCTGCAGATACATAGTAAATCCAAAAGAAATTTCATATAAAGAATGGTGGTTTATTTAACGCGTTTCAAAGTCTTAGTGACTTCTTCATCAGGAAATACCACACAAATCGTGTGTGGTATTTCCTGATGAAGAAGTCACTAAGACTTTGAAACGCATTAAATAAACCACCATTCTTTATATGAAATATCTTTTGGATTTACTATATATCTGCAGAGCGGACCGTATCTACAGTAACCCCTTCATCAATCCTTAACTACTCTGACAATCAATTGTCCGGGACCACCATACACATTAGACTGTCATAGAAACCCAACGATATTAGCATGTTCAGCCGAAATAAGTTTACCATAAATAGGTGGCTTAAGCGAAAACTGCCGGAAAAGATACATTCCACTCTGTTTAGGACTGTCTATAGCCTTGTTTGTTAAATTATATATATTTTTTAGCTACAATGGTCCAGACTGGACTATTGTACTGTCAAAAATGTTGTAACATGAGGCCATTGTAATTTGATGGACCACTGTTCCTCGCATTATCAAGTGAAAAAGAATATACGTACCACCATTTCTTTTATACACAGTCACTTTCATGTTATTATGAGCTTTGACCAAATTGTGGAGTTTTGAAGATTGCTTTAAAAAAAGACAGTATGTAAGTATGCAGTAGATATAACTGTAACCAAATAAATGGAAGGAAATGTTCAATAACCTTTCGATGTCTTACACACAAGTAGCAATGCTTATAAAAACACTTGCTGACTATTCCTTAATGCTATGGGCACAGGGTACCTTTTAGTCCCGGCACATCTTCTTCAAGAAACTGCTGTCAGTCATTTTTCTTGAAGTGGCGTTGTTTACATCATTCTGAGAGTGGCTTCACTGACAATGTCTTATGCCCTGTACTATCAATTATATGAAGTGGGTAGCTTCCTAATGGAAGCTGCCGGGACAATGAGCATATTATTGCTTTTATGTTTAATATTGCTAATAAAGTAAATCATGGGCCTAGAAGCATAGTTTGAGGCTACACACACCTATGTTCTGTAAAAATGATTTTTACTTATTTTGAGCTTAAAAAGTTGTACCAAGTTTAAGGATGCAGTCTTAAGCCATATACATGAAATATGCTTAACAGAGTGAAGTGGACTAACGGAGGGATGGTAAAATGGGAGCCCTTGAGACATAGGACCAATAGTGGAAAATTATACAATCTGCGGACCTGGAACTTGGTCTTAGTGTACCACAGTGAGATTTCCTATTCGATGGAAATGAGTGAGAAGGGGTGTCTATCAGACACCCCCATTACTAGCCCACTAAGTTAAAGAAAAAAACACATAGGAAAAAAGAATCCAGCATTTCTCTAGTGCAACCTATGGAGCATTTTTCTGAGAATGACACTTCATAGGTTACTCACAGTCATGTCTCACGGTCGATGACGGAAGTAATGACATGACCGCAAGTGACCTATGCAACCTCATTCTTTATTACTTACCTGTGGACTTGATGCTTCCTGAAATTACACATCTGACATCAACCTCACAAACTATTACCCTGATTACCACAGCATCAGGGCAATCAGAAAGAGCTGAGGCTAAATGCAAGAATTGGCACATCTGATGGATGCGCCATTTCTATTGCGGATGAGGGCTGATCATATTAGTCTGGGAAGGGGACAATATCCATGGATCTACCCGTCATATTACCATCAACCCCCAGTTGTATCCTTTGCCTTAGCTGGTTAAAAAAAATAAGGGGACCCCACGTCATTTTTGGGGGGTCAACCAATTTTTCATAGCCAGCAATGGCAAAGCTGGCTGCTGAGGGCTGATAATAATAGGCTGGGAAAGTCCATGGATATTGGCCCCTTCCAAGCATAAGACCATCTCACAGCTATCTGTTTTCCCTTAGCTGGTTATTAAAAATTGGGGGGACCCCACGCTGCTTTTTTTCATTTATTTATTCATTCATTTTTTTAACATGTACAGTAAACTACACATGGAAGGCATTGCTCAGCTCCTCTGCCTCCTGGTTCAAGACTATTATTTCTTATATTTTTTATGCTATGTTATTTTTAGCAATTTCCCTATCCACATTTGTTTACAGGGCAATTGTCCTGCTCTTACTTTCATTTTGCTTCCTTTTTAAGCCCCCTAGCCCTTACTATGACCATTTTACAGCACCAAAGTTTGAGTCCCCATTGACTTATATAGGGTTCGGCATTAAGTTCAGGTACCCGAAGCCGAACTTTGGACTAAACTTCGTCCGAATCCGATGTACCTGAACTTCCAAGGGTCCACTCATCCCTACTGACCAAGAACATTGTAAAAATATTTGTGTTCATTCAGTTGGGTTTATTCTACAGCATTCAATACATTTCCCTATAACTGTTTTAAAACCATTAGCACACATTCACACTTTCACTATTCAGTCAGTATTTTTCAGGCAAAACCAGAAGTGGGTGAAAAATGCAGAAGTCGCGCAAAGTTTTTATAAGGCCAGGGTCACACTTAATGTATGAAAAATCGGACCGATGCTCCCTGCCGAGAGTCGCACAAGTGTTCTCCGTATGGTCATCCGTGTGTAATGCGTTTGAAATGCGATGATGCGATTTTATCATACCTATGCATCCGTATGACATGCGTATGGCTTTACATTTCTCACTGCTTTTCCCAATTGAATTTAATGGCTCAATGGGCTGAAATGAGGAAAATGTGTGTGTATTTGTCGCAAGCTAGATGAATGGTCCGTTTGGGGTCCGAGTTTTTCTCGCACCCATAGGCTTGCATTGGCGAGTCTCGGATGATATACACATATAATCGTATCATGCTGCGATTTTACAAGCACGTAGAATACGCCTGAAAAAAAATACGTGATGTGAGCTGCCCCATAGATTAACACTGGTCCGAGTGCTATGCGATCTTTTCTTGCATAGCACTTGTCTGTATTCTATGGTAGTGTGACCCCGGCCTTAGGCCGAGATGTGATGATGCAAGAAAATTGCATAATCGCATTATAAACGCGTTACACATGGATGACTATACGGAGAACACTTGTGCGACTCTCGGCTGGGAGACTCAGACCAATTTTTCATATGTTTAGTTTGACCCCAGCCTTATACTTTTCCTCTGACTGTTCCACTACTGGTTTTGATTTACAAATTCTGTCAGTTTATTGATAGTTAATCATCAGTGCAGGACTAGAAAGAGTCAATTCTATGTAATAAGATATATTACAATGTTTTCTGTCTACACTATTGATACATGTAAAAAACATTAAATTGATGGCTGCTTTTTAAACATATTGTGCCTTTTAAAGAAGACCTATCTTCAGCTCAAAAGTGGCAGTTTTTGCTCTTACTTTGTTCATGCTGCTTCCCTGAGTATTCCATTTTCTTTTTTTTTACATGTTTATGGTGTTTATCAAGAAGATGTTGTTCACAGGGTAATAATGCAGAGCAGCCTAAATATACACCCCAGAGAATCTTATGAGTCAAGCCCCCTTGTAAAGACCAGGAAAATAAAATAAAATAAAAACTAGCCACTTTTGACCTTGCAACTGAACCTTTTGAAAGTAACAATAATAAATACACGTTGAGCCTGAATTATCAAGGATTTTTCTTCCGTTTTCTGGAGTAAAACACCTTAAATTGTCATAAATTCTTAGCTCAACTCACATTTGCACATACATTTTGCAACTCCTGCCATTTTTACCCCAATTAACCAAAGTTTACGCTATGTTAGTGTCAGAAATATACTCTAGTCCATGACTAAAGTAAGACTGACATACAAATCGCCAGTTTAAATGAATCAGACCCTTTGAGTGCCACTGTAGCAACAGTTCTGTTCAGGAAACCAAATGCTGTTTGAATTTATTTGGCACAGAATCAGGGAAACTGCTTGGAATAACTCATCCTACATGTGCAACCTCTACAAAATCAAAACGGTAATAAAAAAAATTGTTAAAGGGAATCTGTCACCCCCTGGAAGTTATTAATATGGACACACAAGTAATAGAATGGTTAAACCAGTCTTACATGTATGCCTCATAGCTGCGGTGTGGATGTTGATAAATGCACTTTTAATGTTTTATGTTAATGATTTCTTCCAGGCTTCGGGGCGTGCAGTGTAGTAGCAGAGATTCGCCTGCACAGAAGATCGATGAAGACACTACCCATAGTAAGGCAGATAAGGTATCCATAACCGTGGGAGTGCAGAGCGCATGCGTGGGATTACGGCGCCGCAACTGCACATCACAGATCAGTGTGACGTGCATGGGAGCGGGGTGGTATTTTAATGAAGAGAGAAGGCAGGGATTTCTTCTAGGCACCGCTCGCCCTGTAGCCTGGAAGAAATCATTAGCATAAAACATTAAAAGTGCATTTCTCAACATCTGGACCACAGCTATGAATCATATAGGTAAGACTGGTTTAACCATTCTATTACCTGTGTGCCTATAGCAATAGCTTAAATGCATCCAGGGGGTGACAGATTCCATTTTAAAGACACTTTTGTGCAAAGTTGTCCAAGCCATAACAATGGATGAAGACAAACATATTATTATTTTTATTTATTTACCTGTCGATGCTCAAACAGTGATAATGCTATGCTGCACATACACAGCACAAGAATGGCCAAGCCGTAACCCAAATATCCTTCTACCAGCATCAGAATAATAGCAGCAAACTGGTACATGTATAATAAATCTACCACCTGCGTACAAAAACAAAATGTGAAATTACTGTTGATGAAGAATAAACAGCTTGTATCTTAGGCTAGATATACATGTTACCTATTCACTTACTGTGCTCCTCAGTACCTAAAAGGGTTGTCTAATGAAGATAACGCCTCTCAGATGGAAGCCACCACACAAATCAAACTATTGCTTTATGTTTGGCTTCTTATACCTCCAGCAAACTGCTGATTGTGAAGGGAAGGTACTGGCAGCAAGATTAATGCTGTGCAGTGTCCACTGCATAAAAACTGTATCATTTCATGTCAGCCATTCAAATAATGATCTATGAAGAGGGAAAGCTGTTAGCATATCCTTGCACTGGTTGAGAGGGTTCTCTTGAGCTGGGAACATATGTATGCTCTAATAATGCATATTGAAGGAGGTATTTTTTGTCCAATCACCTCAATGCCATGTATATATGATCAGTATTTGCAGGGCTGCCACTAGGGGGAGACATCCAATGACTGACACTGCACGTCATTGGGTGATAAGGGGTTAATAAATGTAAACAGTGTATATTATTGCATATATATATATATATATTCACCGATTATACACTACCAAAAAATCTCTTTGGTATTCATTAAAAACCTATAAATTCTAGAATATACTGTAAATACACACCAAAACATGAGAACTCAAAAAGTGATAATATAAAAAAAATCAAGTAGTCAAGCATAAAGGGGGATAGCCCTATTTGTTAACTACTCTTGTTCCAACCTGTCTGTAGACGATGGCACCCTTTTAAAATGCAACTGGCGCCACTGCTCCTCGTCGACTAGCCCTAGTCGTCCTCACAGCCGCCTCCTCAGCCTCACACTGTCGGACACAGGATGCCGACTCAACTCAGCGTCAGCAGCTTTCCCCTGCTGGATGCAGACTTCCCTCAGCAGCATCTCCTCACTACCGTACGCAGCCTCCCCCTGAAAGATGCAGCCTCCCCTCACTAGCCTCTCCTTTGCCAGATGCAGAATTCCCTCAGCAGCCTCACCCTGCTGGACACAGACTCACCTCAGTAGCTTTCCCTCAGCAGCTTCACCCTGCTGGATGCAGACTCCCCTCAGCAGCCTCCTCTCTCCTCACACCTCTGTTCAGCCTCCTCTCTCCTCACTCCCCTATGCAGCCTCCCCTCTCCTCACTCCCCTATTCAACCTCCCCTCTCCTCATTTCCCTCAGCAACCTCCCCTCACCGCACTACCCTCTGCAGCCTCCCCTCTCCTCACTCCCCTCTATAGCCTCCACTCTCCTCAGTCCCCTCTACAGCTTCTCTCTCCTCACTCCCCTCTGCAGCCTCCTCTCTCCCTACTACCCTCTGCAGCCTCCCATCTCCTCACTTCCCTATGCAGCCTCCCCTGTCCTCACTCACCTATGCAGCCTCTCCTCTTCTCACTCCCATCAGCAGCCTCCCATCTCCTCACTGCAGGCTCCCATCTTCTTAATCCCCTCAGCAGCCTCCCCTCTCATCACACCCCTCAGCAGCCTCCCCTCTCCTCACTCCCCTCTGCAGCCTCCCCTCTCCTCACTCCCCTCTGCAGCCGCCCATCTCCTCACTCCACTCTGGTGCCACCCCTCTCTTCACTCCCCTCTGCAGCCTCCCCTCTCCTCACTCCCATCAGCAGCTTCACATCTCCTCACTCACCTCAACAGTCTCCCCACTCCTTAGCAGCCTCCCATCTCCTCACTCCCCCTAGCAGGCTCCCATCTCCTCACTCCTCTCAGCAGTCTCCCATCTCCTCACTTCTCTCAGCAGCCTCCCATTTTCTCACTCCCCTCAGCAGCCTCCCATCTCCTCACTCCCTTCAGCAACCTCCCCTCTCCTCACTCACCTCATCAGCCTCCCCTATCCTCCCTCAATTCAGCAGCATCCCCTCTCTTCACTCATCTTAGCAGCCTCCCCTCTCCTCACTCATTTCAGCAGCCTCTCATCTCTTCACTCACCTCAGCAGCCTCCTATCTACTCACTCCCCTCTGCAGCCTCCCCTCTCCTCACTCCCTTATGCAGCCTCCCTTTCCCTCACTCCCCTAGGCAGCCTCCCCTCACGTCACTCCCCTATGCAGCCTCCTCTCACCTCACTCCCCTATGCAGCCTCCCCTCTCCTCACTCACTTCAGCAGCTTACCCACTCCTTACTTGCTTCAGCAGTCTCCACTCTCCTCACTCACCTCAGCAGCCTACCATCTCCTCACTCACCTCAGCAGCCTCCCATCTCTTCAGTTCCCTCAGCACCCTCCCATCTCCTCACTCCCCTCAGCAACCTCCCATCTCCTCACTTCCCTCAACAGCCTTTCATCTCCTCACTCCCCTTAGCAGCCTCCCATCTCCTCACTCCCCTTAGCAGCCTCCCATCTCCTCACTCCCCTCAGCAGCTTCTCTTCTCCTCACTCACTTTAGCAGCCTCCCCTTTCCTCATTCACTTCAGCAGCCTCCCCTTTCCTCTCTCACCTCAACAACCTATCCTCTCCTCACCTCAGCAGCCTCCCCTCAGCAACCTCTCCTCTCCTCAATTCCCTCAGCAGCCTCAAATCTCCTCACTCCCCTCAGCAGCCTCCCTTCTCCTCATTCCTCTCAGCAGCCTCCCATCTTTTCACTTCCCTCAGCAGCCTCCCATCTCCTCACTCCCCTCAGCAGCTTTCCATCTCCGCACTCCTCTCAGCAGCCTCCCATCTCCTCACTCTCTTCAGCAGCCCCCCATCCTCTCACTCCCCTCAGCAGCCTCCCATCTCCTCACTCCCCTTAGTAGCCTCCCATCTCCTCACTCTCTTCAGCAGCCCCCCATCCTCTCACTTCCGTCAGCAGCCTCCCATCTCCTCACTCCCCTTAGCAGCCTCCCCTCTCCTCACTCACCTCAGCAGCCTCCCCTCTCCTCATTCACTTCAGCAGCCTCCCATCTCCTCACTCACCTCAGCAGCCTCCACTGTCCTCACTCCCCTCAGCAGCCTCCCATCTCCTCACTTCTCTCAGCAGTCTGTCATCTCCTCTCTTTCCTCTGCAGCCTGCCCCTCTCCGCACTCTTCTCTGAATCCTCCCCTCTCCTCACTCCCATCAGCAGCTTCCCCTCTCACTCACCTCAACAGCCTTCCCTCTCCTAACTCACCTCTTCAGCCTCCACTCTCCTTAGCAGTCTCTCATCTCCCCATTCCCCCCAGCAGCCTCCCAACTTTTCACTTCCCTCAGCAGCCTCCCATCTCCTCACTCCCCTCAGCAGCTTCCCATCTCCTCACTCCTCTCAGCAGCCTCTCATCTCCTCCCTCTCTTCAGCAGCCCCCTATCTCCTGACTCCCCTTAGCAGCCTCCCATCGCCTCACTCCCCTCAGCAGCCTTCCATCTCCTCACACCCCCCCAGCAGCCTCCCCTATCCTCACTCACTTTAGCAGCCTCCCCTCTCCTCACTCACTTCAGCAGCCTCCTATCTCCTCACTCACCTCAGCAGCCTCCACTGTCCTCATTCACCTCAGCAGTCTCCCATCTACTCACTTCCCTCAGCAGCCTCTTCCAAGACCTCACACAATGCCCACCTCCTCTGACTGCCCACCGCTGACTTCAGTGTCTTCTGCATGTGCTTGCTGCTCTGCTCCAGAATGAAGAAGAGCGCACAGCGTGTCACATGACCGGCGTCAGGACCATGATGCACTCGGGCCTGCTGCTGTGGCTTAAAGGTACAGTACCAATTTCTGGCCGCCGCATGTATTAACAATACTGTAGGTGTATCTTTAAATCACCGCAGTGTTATGCATCTGGTTTGCAGCAGCCCTGAACTATTGCGCCTTGGGCCCGATGAGCAGAAGCAAGAAAGTAGGACCTGGGCTACCAGCGCCCCCCTTGTCAAGAAGCCTGCTGCAGACTTACAGCAGGAGTCTTTGCACATGTTACGGAAGGACAGAGAGGGAGTAAACAGCAGGACCTGAAGCAAGCCGAAGATAGAGGTGCAGTACAAACAGGGCAGACAGGAAGGAAGTTGGAGTGCAAAGCCGAAGGTCAGAACCAGAAACAGACAATAAGCACAGAGTAACAATGAAAAGCACAGAATGAGAAAACAGGCCGAGTCATACACAAGAAAGCAATTGGACTAAAGGCCCCGTCTCACATAGCGATTTACCAACGATCACGACCAGCGATACGAGCTGGCCGTGATCGTTGGTAAGTCGTTGTGTGGTCGCTGGGGAGCTGTCACACAGACAGCTCTCTCCAGCGACCAACGATCAGGGGAACGACTTCGGCATCGTTGAAACTGTCTTCAACGATGCCGAAGTCCCCTGCAGCACCCGGGTAACCAGGGTAAACATCGGGTTACTAAGCGCAGGGCCGCGCTTAGTAACCCGATGTTTACCCTGGTTACCAAAAAAAAACAAACACTACATACTCACCATCTGATGTCCTTCAGGTCCCTTGCTGTCTGCTTCCTGCTCTGAGTGCCGCCGTACAGTGAGAGCAGAGCGCAGCGGTGACGTCACTGCTGTGCTGTGCTCTCACTGTACGGCCGGCAGACAGTCAGAGCAGGAAGCAGACGGCAAGGGACCTGAAGGACATCAGATGGTGAGTATGCAGTGTTTGTTTTTTTTTTACATTTACACTGGTAACCAGGGTAAACATCGGGTTACTAAGCGCGGCCCTGCGCTTAGTAACCCGATGTTTACCCTGGTTACCAGTGAAGACATCGCTGGATCGGTGTCACACACACCGATTCAGCGATGTCAGCGGGACCTCAACGACCAAAAAAAGGTCCAGGCCATTCCGACACAACCAGCGATCTCACAGCAGGGGCCTGATCGCTGGTACGTGTCACACATAGCGAGATCGCTACTGAGGTCGCTGTTGCATCACAAAACTTGTGACTCAGCAGCGATCTCGCTAGCGATCTCGCTATGTGAGACGGGGGCTTAAACAGTATGCAAGCACAGCAGGGGGTCAGACATGCAGCCAAGACAGATGTATCACTGACAAGGATCCCCAGATGAAGGCGGGTAAATATAGCCCTCCCCAAACCAAAAGGAGGCTATACAAATTAACCCCGATAGGACAGGGAAGGAACCCTGTCCACAACCATGACACCCCTTTTTGCTACTGCTCAGCGGGCCCCATAGAGTAGTAAGGGCAGTAATGGCCTTATGGCAGCCCTAAGTATTTGGTTAGTATGAGTGGAACAATTAGAGTAAGCTGAGTTTTTATTAAGCTGGGAAATTACCTGGCCTTTCCTAATGATAATAGTGAACAAGCCATAACCGTAACACGATTATTAATGGCTGAAACTTTGGTCAAGGTTATTTGAGCACAAAAATCTAAAAAGTTGCCCCAATTTTTGCATCACACCACTTTTCTTTTTGCTATTTTGAAATTGTAAAAGATAACTATATATATGTATATATATATATATATATATATATATATATATATATATATATATACACTCACCGGCCACTTTATTAGGTACACCATGCTAGTAACGGGTTGGACCCCCTTTTGCCTTCAGAACTGCCTCAATTCTTCGTGGCATAGATTCAACAAGGTGCTGGAAGCATTCCTCAGAGATTTTGGTCCATATTGACATGATGGCATCACACAGTTGCCGCAGATTTGTCGGCTGCACATCCCAAAGATGCTCCATACAAGGCAGGATGGATCCATGCTTTCATGTTGTTTACGCCAAATTCTGACCCTACCATCCGAATGTCGCAGCAGAAATCGAGACTCATCAGACCAAGCAACGTTTTTCCAATCTTCTACTGTCCAATTTCGATGAGCTTGTACAAATTGTAGCCTCAGTTTCCTGTTCTTAGCTGAAAGGAGTGGTACCCGGTGTGGTCTTCTGCTGCTGTAGCCCATCTGCCTCAAAGTTTGACGCACTGTGCGTTCAGAGATGCTCTTAGGCCTACCTTGGTTGTAACGGGTGGCGATTTGAGTCACTGTTGCCTTTCTATCAGCTCGAACCAGTCTGCCCATTCTCCTCTGACCTCTGGCATCAACAAGGCATTTCCGCCCACAGAACTGCCGCTCACTGGATTTTTTTTCTTTTTCGGACCATTCTCTGTAAACCCTAGAGATGGTTGTGCGTGAAAATCCCAGTAGATCAGCAGTTTCTGAAATACTCAGACCAGCCCTTCTGGCACCAACAACCATGCCACGTTCAAAGGCACTCAAATCACCTTTCTTCCCCATACTGATGCTCGGTTTGAACTGCAGGAGATTGTCTTGACCATGTCTACATGCCTAAATGCACTGAGTTGCCGCCATGTGATTGGCTGATTAGAAATTAAGTGTTAACAAGAAGTTGGACAGGTGTACCTAATAAAGTGGCCAGTGAGTGTATATACTAAGATACAAAGGAAATGCGTCATCTTTAACTGTAGCCCTTTTAGAGATCATTTCATCTTCAACTTGCTTAACTGTTCATAACAGTAATTTTGACCAGGGGTGCCCGAACTTTTCTTTGCTACTTTTGTAGCAACCTCACCCAGTGTTGACAGCTGTTAGAATCTCAAATTAACTCGATTATTCTTGTGGCTTCTGGACTGGCCAGAGTCACAAGTCCCAGGAATAATATACAGTAGTTTTTATGCTTTAAAGCATAACCCGCAACAAAGGCAGAGCACGGAACCGTCAGAGATGTTATAGTAAGTCATCATTAGTGCAGAGTTATATCACAGTTATGCCTTTGCTTAATGGTGTTTACCAATGAGCAAATAATTTACATTATACTTATAGGAAAATGAACCAAATAAATATACCTTAAAAATGAAGAGTTTCCAAAGCGGTACAAGTTCAACTTCAATGGTGTTTTGTCCACACACTAACCTTCTAAAATAATTTGGCAAAAAAATTAGATAAAATGATTATAGGTAGAATTGTAACTAAAAGTAAATACACATGCACTTTGATTCTTCAAGGTTCTAATGCAAATCTGTTCCAGCCCCCTCACTTATGGCATCATGTGGTATTTATAATACAGCTGTGTCTCTGTTCTTATATAGCTATGCCATTCCTTCAGAAGCATGTTTCTAATTAGCGATGAGCGAGCATGCTCGAATAAGGTGTGCTCGGGTGCTAAAAGAATATCTTGGGCGTTCTCGAAAACTACGTTTGAGTCACCGTGGCTGCATGCCTCACTGCTGCCTGACAGCCACAACACATGCAGGTATTGCCTGCTTGTTAGGCAATCCTTGCATGTGTTGTGGCCATTGGACAGCGCAAGACATGCAGCCACAGCGATTTGAACATAGTTTTCGAGCAAGCCCAAAATACTCTATTAGCACACAAGCGTGCTCAGAGAACACCTTATCTGAGCACACTCGCTCATTACTATTTCTAATCTTAGGTCTGGTCTTAGGTTAGAGGGCAACAACATTCATTCTGGCAATGAAGCATTTCATATTGCATTTTGTGTACACTGTATAGTTTTTTCTATTACATAATTATCCTAATCTAAAGTTTATTGTCCTTTGTAAACCTTCCACCTTTTGATTCTACTTTACTCCAAGCATCTTGGATGCTTTATAAAGATTACCTAATAGCTTGCTCCTCTTCTGATAAGCCAGATGCATAGTTAGAATGTATGCTAAAGCAAGAATGTTCATCCTCCAAAGTGCTGAAATTAACAAAACCACACATTTAGCTACTGATAAAGATGTTCAGGTAAGCAACAATATAACTGAAATTTCGTAATCCAAAATTTTACCAGAATGTACAATCCATATTTTCCATCTTCAGTGATTACTTTGCTTGACATATGGGTTTTATTTTTATTTATTTTTTTTCAATGAGGCAATAGAGTTGATATTTATAAGTTTTCTTTGACTTCATAATTAACTTTCAGCTGCCAAAATGTTCATGTACAATGTGCATATACAGTGAAGGAAATAATTATTTGATTCCTTGCTGATTTTGTAAGTTTGCTCACTGACAAAGACATGAACAGTCTATAATTTTAAGGGTAGGTTAATTTTAACATTGAGAGATAGAATATCAAAAATAAAATCCAGAAGATCACATTGTATAAATGATATAAATTTATTTGCATTTGCAGTGAGAAATAAGTATTTGATCCCCTACCAACCATTAAGAGTTCTGGCTCCTAGAGACCAGTTGGATGCTCCTAATCAACTCGTTACCTGCATTAAAGACAGCTGTCTTACATAGTCACCTTTATAAAAGACTCCTGTCCAGAGACTCAATTAATCAGTCAGACTCTAACCTCTACAACATGGGCAAGACCAAAGAGCTTTATAAGGATGTCAGGGAGATCATAGACCTGCAGAAAGCTGGAATGGGCTACAATACCATAAGTGATATGCTGGGTGAGAGGGAGACAACTGTTGGTGCAATAGTAAGAAAATGGAAGAAATAAAAATGACTGTCAATCGACATCAATCTGGGGCACCATGCAAAATCTCACCTCGTGGGGTAATCGTGTTAACTTATAAAATCAGCAGGGGATGAAGTAATTATTTCCTTCACTGTATGCTGGTGTTTAACTTTATAGTCACCCTAATTGTTAAGATACCATTAATGATGCCCCACAATTTTATCACAATAAATGTAAGACTTTAGAACTCACCCGATATTTTGGAACACTTTTTGATTGAAATTCCATGTATATCGAATTTTCTGGACTCTGATGAATTTAACCTGTAAGATGTAATGTGTCATATTTAGAATTTTTGGATATGACAGCATCCATTACTGAGGACACCTTTGCACGCAATCTTAACTGAGATGTACACAAAAATATTAAAATTGAAAGTAACTTGTTGGACAGTTTGTTCTACTCAACAGATTCCTGTTGGGTGGGCTGTCTTATCCTATGATACAGTGAGCCATCCATTTCTGTTGAATTTCATTCTTTCTTTCATTACTTTCTGATCCATCCTGGTTGTGGCCCACACAGGATCTTTCTCCTGACATTGGACACAAGTCAGTGTCTAGATCTTATTTGTGAAATTAACACTGCATGTCCTCATGATTCACTTTGCCCTAGAGCTTTAGATCTATTTCATTGTAATTTACCTGCAAGAACCTTTCCATCACATGGACACCAGACTGAGTGACAGATTCCCTTTACTCTGTCCTGTCAGCCCCGAAAAAAGTCATATTATCCTAGTGTATTCTTTATTAATTATTCTTTATAATCAGAGCCCCTTTCATTTTAAGCTCAGCAAACACAGAAATAATATCTGCTATTACTCATGACTCATGAGTCATGAGATAACAATTCTGGAGCATCTTTGCTTAGAACTCCATAACATAACACTTTTATTCCTTCAGGATATGTATGAATCAGTTCCAGTCTATTTGGAGATTTTCATGGTGTCAGTATTGATATTTACTATGGATATTCACTGGGAAGCAAGGGATAGAGCTGTATGTAATCCTGAGGACTACAGCTGTTACTCAAGTTAGGACCCCACACACATTCGGCTAAACCTGCCAGCTGATATGTATGGAGACCTCCGCTCACCACCACAGCAGATGATGTTGGGGAAGATAAGGATTGGGCAGTTTGAATTCCCACATAAAATCCTTTTGTTCTCACACTAACGCTGATGCCAAGTGAATCTAAGGGTACTGTCACACAGTGGCACTTTGATCGCTACGACGGTACGATTCGTGACGTTCCAGCGATATCCATACGATATCGCTGTGTCTGACACGCAGCAGCGATCAGGGACCCTGCTGAGAATCGTACGTCGTAGCAGATCGTTTGGAACTTTCTTTCGTCACTGGATCTCCCGCTGACATCGCTGGATCGTTGTGTGTGACAGCGATCCAGCGATGCGTTCGCTTGTAACCAGGGTAAACATCGGGTTACTAAGCGCAGGGCCGCGCTTAGTAACCCGATGTTTACCCTTGTTACCAGCGTAAAAGTAAAAAAAAACAAACAGCACATACTTACATTCCGGTGTCTGTCCCCCGGCGCTGTGCTTCCCTGCACTGTGAGCGCCTGCCGGCCGGAAAGCGAGCACAGCGGTGACGTCACCGCTGTGCTTTCCGGCTGGGGCTGAGAGTGCAGAGAAGCACAGTGCCGGGGGACAGACACCGGAATGTAAGTATGTGCTGTTTGTTTTTTTTTACTTTTATGCTGGTAACCAGGGTAAACATCGGGTTACTAAGCGCGGCCCTGCGCTTAGTAACCCGATGTTTACCATGGTTACCAGGGGACTTCGGCATCGTTGGTCGCTGGAGAGCTGTCTGTGTGACAGCTCCCCAGCGACCACACAATCACTTACCAACGATCACGGCCAGGTCGTATCGCAGGTCGTGATCGTTGGTAAATCGTATAGTGTGACAGTACCCTAACAGTGATATACTTCTCTCTGCTAATGACTAGGGTCACACCATAGTATGTTCTCTGAACTGAAAGAATCCAGCCAATTTTGCTAATCACACTGATCACACTCTAATAAGAAAAAATGTCATCCCAGTGTAGTCTGATTTTTCCACAGGCCCTTTGACTTGCATGGCCAACTGCAATCTGAATATTGGATGCAAATCAAGCATGCTGCAACCTTTTCCTGGGACAGACTCTGGAGAACAAGTGAATTCTTGCAAAACATTGCACTGATGAGTGTGGAATATGTACTATGCTATAAATACATATAGTATATGAGATAGCAATAGCCATTTAAACTGGTGAAATATTATGGAAGTATTCAATATACATTCTTTAGGAAAAAAATCAATTCTTCTTTTGCCCTTACTTACTTTTAGATCTGTCCTTCTTATAGCTTTGTTTAAAACTGAATTTTGGTCGGAGATGACAGAACATTGTAACCCACTCTGAAGCGATTGTGCAAATGCATGCAGGCTTAACCAACGAACCTTCTTCCTTGTGTATTTCTTTCTATCATCCTATATTTAGTAGCATAAAATTGATAATTAAACCTTTATATACACATACTTCAAAAGATCTGCTTTCTTCAAAAAGGTACTATTACTTACAGTTGATCTTAATAAAACCACATTGGCTTTTTCCAAAGACGAAGGGACACAGTTTGCCCAGACACTCCATTCAGGCTTCCAATAAAAGAGGAGCAGAAGAATCCCACCAGATATACAATAGCCAATCACACAGAGAATAATCCATGGAATACTCAGTCTGTAGCCAAAAAGTTCCTAAAAACAAGACTCAAAACTTTAAGTAATAAATATGGTTAATAATAGAAGCAATTATAAATGTATGGTGTAGTACACACAGGAGTATTACACATTGAGCTTTTGTTGTTTTTTTCTGCAGGCAAATTCTGCTCTCTTGGCAGTAAAGAAGCTGCTTTTTTGCTGCATTTTTGCTGTTTTTCTTGCTGTGTTTTTCAGGATCCCAAAGTTCAGCTTTGCTTCCACCACAGAAACATAAACAATGCAAGGCGTATGTGGAACCATAAGACCATTTTGGAAAAAAAGGTCAATTTGATAAAATTATTTGGTGGAAAAAGATTTTTAAGTCTGAAAAAATTGTGACTATTCTAAACAAAAAGTTCACATGACTTCATGAAAAAATACACAATTACAACTGTAACAGTAGGGGGAGTTGAATTAGTCAGGAATAGTTTACCTAAGACATTTTAGAACATTGAGTTTGTAGGACACACTTTACTTTCACACTTTGGTCGGCCTTTGAGTTGGTCAGATATTGTTCAATTTCACACATTGGTCAGCCAATGTTTAGTTTACACATATCACTAATTTAATTAACCTGTATTAATCCTGACTGCTATTTTCAGGTGATGACACCAGAAGTTAAGGTTTAATGTTGAGAAAATCACAAAAGTAAATGGGTTTCACATACTGCTGTAACTTATTTTTTCACTAAAAGTGCAGTAAAACCTGATACCTGTGGTTTTTGCTGCAATTTTGCATTTAGTCATTCTTTTCTATGGAGGAAAAAACTCTGAAAAACCACTGAAAGAAGTGACATGCAGCAGTTTTCAAAAATGAAGCATATTTCCAATTCAGACATGAAAAAAAACATTGTGTGCATGAGATTTCTGAAATCTCATAGCTTTTGCTGGTACAGGAAAATGCAGCTTAAAATTTGCATCAAAAACACAAAAAAATGTAATATGCGAACATAGCCTTAAGGTTTTAGTTTCTGGAGTTGCAATACAGCATTTCATAATTCTTTGGGGCTCCATATACTTTGAATTTTATATGGAGGCATCTGGATGGTTTTATCTTAATTATACAAAGTTTGTGAAAAAATAAAAATTACCTAGTGCTTCTGAAATTCATATTATATTGACTGAATTGTATCATGGTATTGAATACAGCAGCCCCCAGATTACCTATAGCTTAATATTAGTGATGAGTGAATATACTCATTACTTGAGATTTCCCGAGCACGCTCGGGGGACCTCCAAGTATTGTTTAGCGTGGGGGTTGCCTGGTTGCTAGGGAATCCCCACATGTAATCAAGCTGGCTAACAGATGTAAATCATTCATCTGCAGCGATGAAAACTAAATCTCCGAGCACTAAAAAATACTTGGAGGACCCCCAAGCATGCTCGGGAAATCTTGAGTAACGAGTATATTCGGTCATTACTACTTAATATTACAAACACTAGGGACCTTGCTTCACCCTGTTTGTCCTCATACAGTCTTCTTGGTAAACACAGGTGAATAAATACCCCTGGTATAAGGAATGTAATCTGTTGGTGCAATATTACATTTTTAGAATGAATCCATTGTTTTTTGTACTTGCTGCTTATTATAGTTGAATGGGTGTTTTTTACATGCTGATCCTGAGATACAGTCTGGATTAGAAGCTGCTTAAAGTGAACCTGTCAGCAGGATTGTGCATAGTAATCTACAGACAGTGTCAGGTCAGCTCCATTATACCGATTAAAATGATACTTTGGTTGGTGAAATCTGTCTTGTTGATGTTTCTTAATCTTTATTTTCAGTTTTGTGTTAATGAGATTTTCGTGCCCTAAAGCCGGTTTCACACGTCAGTGGCTCCGGTACGTGAGGTGACAGTTTCCTCACGAACCGGAGCCACTGACACACGTAGACACATTAAAATCAATGCATCTGTGCAGATGTCATTGATTTTTTGTGGACCGTGTCTCCGTGTGCCAAACACGGAGACATGTCAGTGTCCGTGGGAGCGCACGCATTACACAGACCCATTAAGGTCAATGGGTCCGTGTAAAACACGTACCGCACACGGACGTTGTCCATGTGCCGTGCAGGAGACAGCGCTCCAGTAAGCGCTGTCCCCCCCACATGGTGCTGAAGCCACGATTCATGTCTTCTGTGCAGCAGCGTTTGCTGTAAAGAAGATATGAATAATCCATTTTTTTAGTGGTATTTCGTGTTTAAAATAAAGCTCCATGTCCCCACCCCCTGTGCGCCCCCCGCTGTTCTGAAAATACTCTCCCGCTCCCTCGTTGGCTGTCGCTGCTTCCTGTCCTGGCCGCACCTTCTACTGTATGCGGTCACGTGGGGCCGCCGATTACAGTCATGTATATGCGGCTCCACCTCCCATAGGGGTGGAGCCGCATATTCATTACTGTAAATGAGCGGCCCCACGTGACCGCATACAGTAGAAGGTGCGGCCAGGACAGGACACTGTGAGGGAGGCGGGTGACTATTTTCAGAACAGCGGGGGGGGCGCACAGGGGGTGGCGACATGGAGTTTTATTGTAAACACGAAATACCACTAAAAAAATGGATTATTCATATCTTCTTTACAGGAAATGCTGCTGTACAGAAGATATGAATCGCGGCTTCAGCACGATGCAGGGGACAGTGCTAAACTTTAGCGCTGTCTCCTGCACGGTGCGTGTGGTATCCAGTGGGCACACGGGAGGCACACGTGTGCCACACTGATGTGCCACAGAAATGCAGGGGCACACGGACACGGATAATTCCGGTACCAATTTTTTCCGGTACTGGAATTATCTGGACGTGTGGGACAGGTCTAAGGCAGGGTTGGTGTATGCGGTGCTCTGATTATATATTCATAATGCAGACTGCTGACAGGTCCCTGATCCCTCACTGACCTGCCCCCTAGTTTTCATAATGAATATACTAATGTATTTAAAAAAAAGCATGTCACTTAATCAAAATGGCGGTGCCTGCACACTTTCTCTTATCATAAGTGCCTATTATCTTCCTATGTTTCAAAGAAAAAAAATCACCATCAATATGGCGCCACTGAGTGCACCTGGGCATTAGTATCTATCATGTTCCGATAGATGCTACTGCGCAAGCACAGTCACCAACTCCTTGTTGCTGCAGCCAAAAATAATGTACAGTACAACAAAATGATGCCCGAGGTAGTGCTTCCCTTCCCTAATCCTCCCTTTAAAGGACTGCATTCCTAAATCCAATTACTGGTGTAAAGGATAAATTATGTGATATGTAAATGTAGCTTATACCTATAGAAACATCTATTACACTTATATTTTTCAAATATGAGTTTTAATATTTCAATGCTACAGATAACTTGAGATAAAAAAAAATAAAAAAAAAACAAATGAATTGTTCAAGTTGCAAGTTGATGGTTTCAGTTCAATTTTATGCCTAAATTGTGTTATCATCATGGGCATAACGAATGCGGTTGCAGAGGATGCCACCACGACCATGCCCATGCAGGTTATTTCATCTGGATGTGCATCCGAGCATCTGGCCCGTGGACTGAGATAGCTGAAGAGCTGAAAACACTAGGGCTTATACTGTATACAGGGGGTTGTGCAGGGAGGGGCTCATACTGTATATAGAGGGGCTTGGAGTTTTGTCCTATTTTGTCATGGATTCGTAAACTTGCATTGGCAATTTTGAAATAATAATTGGATCAGGAATGGATATGTCTCACCGAGTTTTTGCAGACCACTCAGTCCACAAAAAACCACGATCATGTGAAGAGCCTAATAGACTACAATAGGTTTGAGTTCTACAGCTAGAACTTGTACGAGGAAATCTGAAGTTTGAATGAGTCCTTAGATGTAACTCAAATCTTTCCATTCATGTACAATCCAATGGCCATCAGAAAAGTAAATGAAAAAATAGGTTTAGACATCAAGACTATCTGTAATGCACAAGCCTTTGTTTTATATAAGTATTTTTTTGTTCAAAACTG
Organism: Ranitomeya variabilis; assembly: GCF_051348905.1. Classification (NCBI taxonomy): domain Eukaryota; kingdom Metazoa; phylum Chordata; class Amphibia; order Anura; family Dendrobatidae; genus Ranitomeya; species Ranitomeya variabilis. The sequence goes on from NC_135233.1 coordinate 878,651,140, forward strand.
CATATAACAGAATAAAAAACACTATTATGAAAGATAATCCAAAACACATAGTATGTTTCCCTTCACATTACACATGGGGTAGATATCTGTATGTTTTTATGGCATCAAATAAAGAATTTTTTTTGAGCACGGATCATTCAGCAGCAGCAAGCAATATGTGGATGAGCTGACTATTTGCACCTTCTTACAGTAATAAGATAGTTTTATAATTAAATCCTTAGTATAAAGTACATCCTCACATTTCATTCTACCGATCATTTGTTTCTTTGTTTTAGTGAGAATAATAATTTTAATTAAATTCTAGAACCTGTGCAGCAAGTTATACTCACCATCTCATTTTCTTGTCCTTCGTTAATAATTGCATGATGGTCTTTGTGATCATTTGATTTCATGTTTCAGGATATAACAGTCCTGCCAGCTCTCCTCTAGAGTGCAGGAAGGAGAAATCAGTTCACTTTAATACCTGGTTAAATTCATATTACTATGTAAATAATGCGCACACCTTTTTACCTCAGCTGGCATGTTTGTGAATCAGCACACACTGTTATATACTGCATTGGATTATATTCATTGTACATTCTTTTATAATGAAATACACTAGATTTAGGCTACGTTCTGACAAAGAGCTTTTGGTGAATTTTTGATGCAGAAGATTTTCCATCTTGTTTTGGTTGTTTTTTTAGCATGCATTTTTATTGCTTTTTTGAAGCTGTGTTTTTGTCTCTTTTTGATATGTTATGCTTTAAGAAAGCTGCTGTGTTTTTGTAACTTCCTGATATTTGACCTTGGCAAAAACTTTTGACATATTAAGGTGTGGAATACGAGCATTTTTTACTTGTTTCTGCCACAGAAATGCACTAAAAACGTATATGTGTTTTTTCCGCATCTAATGCAAGTCTATTGGGAAAATCCACAGAGAAAACTCAGCGCACCTTCATAAGAAATTGACTTAGTGTGGATTTGAAACAAGCACTATAGCTTAGTTTATGCAGAGTAAAAAAAAGTACAGTGGGCATGAGATTTCTAAAAATCTCATCCAGTTTGCTGAAACTATAAGACGCTGCGTTTTTGACAAAATGTACCAAAAGCTAATTGAAGGAAAGAGATACAGTATAAGACCACGGAACTTTCTTGAACAGTGTAAAGCAGCAGCTTTCATGACGGTGTGGCAATGAAGCAGTGACCCAAGAAAATTCAACTTAACCCTGCTGTGGAACCATGGGGTCATATAGACCCCAGCACTGAATAAATTGAAATATTTCTAAAACTAGTCAATCTCAGACATTGACCTTCTATGTATTTTCAAGTAACATATTTCTGCTTATGTTGATGATATTTATAGTGCTTTGGAACAAAGCACTATACTGTTATTCCACCGTGGTAAACTTCTTATTCTTATTATTATTATTCAATCCGCACGTAATGCGGCCCGAACCGCTAAACTCACAGACTCCAGTGAGGTGTCATTTCGAAGGCAACGTTCCTGAGAGGTGTGCTAAGTATTTTTCGTGTCGATCGGATTTGTAGTTTTGGCGCAATTTGCGTTTGAAAAAAGTGTCTCAATGCATTTCAATAGGGAAATTTTCCAATACGTTTATAATGGGCCTGATTTCTGAGGCAATTTCTAAAAATAACTGCCACCTGGCTGATTACCTCATTGATATGCGCAGTGAGACCCAGTTACTATGCCAACGCCTATAAACTCTACCAGCCCACCAGGTCACAAGTTTTGTCAGATAATATCAGCTCTTAAAGTGACAGTACAGCACAATTACAAAGCACTATCTGTAGTCTTATCATTATTGCCCCGCTCACCAAATCGGACCCAGCCCACCAAATCGGACCAGAGTGCCCCCGCTTGCCAAATCGGACCCAGAGTGCCCCCGCCCGCCAAATCGGACCCAGAGTGGCGCCGCCCGTCAAGTCGGACCCAGAGTGGCGCCGCCCGCCAAATCGGACCCAGAGTGGCGCCGCCCGCCAAATCGGACCCAGAGTGGCGCCGCCCGCCAAATCGGACCCAGAGTGGCGCCGGCCGCCAAATCGGACCCAGAGTGGCGCCGCCCGCCAAATCGGACCCAGAGTGGCGCCGCCCGCCAAATCGGACCCAGAGTGGCGCCGCCCGCCAAATCGGACCCAAAGTGGCGCCACCTGCCAAATCGGACCCAGAGTGGCGCCGCCCGCCAAATCGGACCCAGAGTGGCGCCGGCCGCCAAATCGGACCCAGAGTGGCGCCGGCCGCCAAATCGGACCCAGAGTGGCGCCGCCCGACAAATCGGACCCAGAGTGGCGCCGCCCGCCAAATCGGACCCAGAGTGGCGCCGCCCGCCAGAGTGGCGCCGCCCGCCAAATCGGACCCAGAGTGGCGCCGCCCGCCAAATCGGACCCAGAGTGGCGCCGCCCGCCAAATCGGACCCAGAGTGGCGCCGCCCGCCAAATCGGACCCAGAGTGGCGCCGCCCGCCAAATCGGACCCAGAGTGGCGCCGCCCGCCAAATCGGACCCAGAGTGGCGCCGCCCGCCAAATCGGACCCAGAGTGGCGCCGCCCGCCAAATCGGACCTAGAGTGGCGCCGCCCGCCAAATCGGACCCAGAGTTGCGCCGCCCGCCAAATCGGACCCAGAGAGGCGCCGCCCGCCAAATCGGACCCAGAGTGGCGCCGCCCGCCAAATCGGACCCAGAGTGGCGCCGCCCGCAAAATCGGACCCAGAGTGACCCGGGCCGCCAAATCGGACCCAGAGTGACCCGGGCCGCCAAATCGGACCCAGAGTGACCCGGGCCGCCAAATCGGACCCAGAGTGGCGCCGCCCGCCAAATCGGACCCACAGTGGCGCCGCCCGCCAAATCGGACCCAGAGTGGCGCCGCCCGCCAAATCGGACCCAGAGTGGCGCCGCCCGCCAAATCGGACCCAGAGTGGTGCCGCCCGCCAAATCGGACCCAGAGTGGCGCCGCCCGCCAAATCGGACCCAGAGTGGCGCCGCCCGCCAAATCGGACCCAGAGTGGCGCCGCCCGCCAAATCGGACCCAGAGTGACCCGGGCCGCCAAATCGGACCCAGAGTGGCGCCACCCGCCAAATCGGACCCAGAGTGGCGCCGCCCGCCAAATCGGACCCAGAGTGGCGCCGCCCGCCAAATCGGACCCAGAGTGACCCGGCCCGCCAAATCGGACCCAGAGTGACCCGGCCCGCCAAATCGGACCCAGAGTGACCCGGCCCGCCAAATCGGACCCAGAGTGACCCGGCCCGCCAAATCGGACCCAGAGTGACCCGGCCCGCCAAACCGGACCCAGAGTGACCCGGCCCGCCAAATCGGACCCAGAGTGACCCGGCCCGCCAAATCGGACCCAGAGTGACCCGGCCCGCCAAATCGGACCCAGAGTGACCCGGCCCGCCAAATCGGACCCAGAGTGACCCGGCCCGCCAAATCGGACCCAGAGTGACCCGGCCCGCCAAATCGGACCCAGAGTGACCCGGCCCGCCAAATCGGACCCAGAGTGGCACCGCCCGCCAAGTCGGACCCAGAGTGGCGCCGCCCACCAAGTCGGACCCAGAGTGGCGCCGCCCGCCAAGTCGGACCCAGAGTGGCGCCGCCCGCCAAGTCGGACCCAGACTGGCGCCGCCCGCCAAATCGGACCCAGAGTGGCGCCGCCCGTCAAATCGGACCCAGAGTGACCCGGGCCACCAAATCGGACCCAGAGTGACCCGGGCCACCAAATCGGACCCAGAGTGACCCGGGCCACCAAATCGGACCCAGAGTGACCCGGGCCACCAAATCGGACCCAGAGTGACCCGGGCCACCAAATCGGACACAGAGTGACCCGGGCCACCAAATGGGACCCAGAGTGACCCGGGCCACCAAATGGGACCCAGAGTGACCCGGCCCACCAAATGGGACCCAGAGTGACCCGGCCCACCAAATGGGACCCAGAGTGACCCGGCCCACCAAATGGGACCCAGAGTGACCCGGCCCACCAAATGGGACCCAGAGTGACCCGGCCCACCAAATGGGACCCAGAGTGACCCGGGCCACCAAATCGGACCCAGAGTGACCCGGCCCACCAAATCGGACCCAGAGTGACCCGGCCCACCAAGCCTCAACCCTGAGGGGCTACAACTACCAAACCAGCACCTGAGGGGCACCCAAGTGTGAAAGTCTTGCAGGGGCAGCCCGGGCACCATTCCAAAGCACTATCTGTAGTTCCTTCAGGAAATACCCATCTAGTTATTCTTCTTATTATTCAGTCCGCACGTAATGCGGCCCGAACCGCTAAACTCACAGACTCCAGTGAGGTGTCATTTCGAAGCCAGCGTCCCCAAGAGGTGTGCTAAGTATTTTTCGTGTCGATCAGATTTGTAGTTTTGGCGCAATTTGCGTTTGAAAAAAGTGTCTCAATGCATTTCAATAGGGAAATTTTCCAATACGTTTATAATGGGCCTGATTTCTGAGGCAATTTCTAAAAATAACTGCCACCTGGCTGATTACCTCATTGATATGCGCAGTGAGACCCAGTTACTATGCCAACGCCTATAAACTCTACATCAGCCCACCAGGTCACAAGTTTTGTCAGATAATATCAGCTCTTAAAGTGACAGTACAGCACAATTACAAAGCACTATCTGTAGTCTTATCATTATTGCCCCGCTCACCAAATCGGACCCAGCCCACCAAATCGGACCCAGAGTGGCGCCGCCCGCCAAATCGGACCCAGAGTGGCGCCGCCCGCCAAATCGGACCCAGAGTGGCACCGCCCGCCAAATCGGACCCAGAGTGGCGCCGCCCGCAAAATCGGACCCAGTGTGGCGCCGCCCGCAAAATCGGACCCAGTGTGGCGCCGCCCGCCAAATCGGACCCAGAGTGGCGCCGGCCGCCAAATCGGACCCAGAGTGGCGCCGGCCGCCAAATCGGACCCAGAGTGGCGCCAGCCGCCAAATCGGACCCAGAGTGGCGCCGCCCGCCAAATCGGACCCAGAGTGGCGCCGCCCGCCAAATCGGACCCAGAGTGGCGCCACCCGCCAAATCGGACCCAGAGTGGCGCCGCCCGCCAAATCGGACCCAGAGTGGCGCCGTCCGCCAAATCGGACCCAGAGTGGTGCCACCCGCCAAATCGGACCCAGAGTGACTCCGCCTACCAAATCGGACCGCCTGAGGGGCACCCAAGTGTGAAAGTCTTGCTGGGGCAACCCGGGCACCATTCCAAAGCACTATCTGTAGTTCCTTCAGGAAATACCCATCTAGTTATAGTGCTTTGGAACAAAGCACTATACTGTTATTCCACCGTGGTAAACTTCTTCTTATTCTTATTATTCAGTCCGCACGTAATGCGGCCCGAACCGCTAAACTCACAGACTCCAGTGAGGTGTCATTTCGAAGCCAGCGTCCCCAAGAGGTGTGCTAAGTATTTTTCGTGTCGATCGGATTTGTAGTTTTTGCGCAATTTGTGTTTGAAAAAAGTCTTTCAATGCGTTTCAATGGAGAAATTTTCCTATACGTTTATAATGGGCTGGTTTCTGAGGCAATTTCTAAAAATAACTGCCACCTGGCTGATTAGCTCATTGATATGCGCAGTCAGACACAGTTACTATGCCAACTCCTATGAAATCTACATCAGCTCACCAGGTCACAAGTTTTGTCAGATAATATCAGCTCTTAAAGTGACAGTACAGCACAATTACAAAACACTATCCGTAGTCTTATGATTATTAGACTGTGGCCCGATTCTAACTCATCGGGTATTCTAGAATATGCATGTCCACGTAGTATATTGCACAGCCACGCAGTACACAGCGCAGAGCCGCGCAGTACACAGCGCAGAGCCGCGCAGTACACAGCGCAGAGCCGTGCAGTACACAGCGCAGAGCCGCGCAGTATAAAGCTCAGAGCCGTGCAGTACACAGCGCAGAGCCGCGCAGTACACAGCGCAGAGCCGGGCAGTACACAGCGCAGAGCCGCGCAGTATAAAGCGCAGAGCCGGGCAGTACACAGCGCAGAGCCGCGCAGTACACAGCGCAGAGCCGTGCAGTACACAGCGCAGAGCCGCGCAGTATAAAGCGCAGAGCCGTGCAGTACACAGCGCAGAGCCGCGCAGTACACAGCGCAGAGCCGCGCAGTACACAGCGCAGAGCCGCGCAGTATAAAGCGCAGAGCCGCGCAGTACACAGCGCAGAGCCGCGCAGTACACAGCGCAGAGCCGTGCAGTACACAGCGCAGAGCCGCGCAGTTTAAAGCGCAGAGCCGTGCAGTACACAGCGCAGAGCCGCGCAGTACACAGCGCAGAGCCGTGCAGTACACAGCGCAGAGCCGCGCAGTATAAAGCGCAGAGCCGTGCAGTACACAGCGCAGAGCCGCGCAGTACACATCGCAGAGCCGCGCAGTACACAGCGCAGAGCCGCGCAGTATAAAGCGCAGAGCCGCGCAGTATAAAGCGCAGAGCCGCGCAGTACACAGCGCAGAGCCGCGCAGTACACAGCGCAGAGCCGTGCAGTACACAGCGCAGAGCCGCGCAGTATAAAGCGCAGAGCCGCGCAGTACACAGCGCAGAGCCGCGCAGTACACAGCGCAGAGCCGTGCAGTACACAGCGCAGAGCCGCGCAGTATAAAGCGCAGAGCCGTGCAGTACACAGCGCAGAGCCGCGCAGTACACAGCGCAGAGCCGTGCAGTACACAGCGCAGAGCCGCGCAGTATAAAGCGCAGAGCCGTGCAGTACACAGCGCAGAGCCGTGCAGTACACAGCGCAGAGCCGCGCAGTACACAGCGCAGAGCCATGCAGTACACAGCGCAAAGCCGCGCAGTATAAAGCGCAGAGCCGCGCAGTATAAAGCGGAGAGCCGCGCAGTACACAGCGCAGAGCCGAGCAGTACACAGCGCAGAGCCGCGCAGTAGACAGCGCAGAGCCGTGCAGTACAGAGCGCAGAGCCGCACAGTATAAAGCGCAGAGCCGCGCAGTATACCGCGCAGAGCCGTGCAGTACACAGCGCAGAGCCGCGCAGTACACAGCGCAGAGCCGCGCAGTACACAGCGCAGAGCCGCGCAGTACACAGTGCAGAGCCGCGCAGTACACAGCGCAGAGCCGAGCAGTACACAGCGCAGAGCCGCGCAGTACACAGCGCAGAGCCGCGCAGTACACAGCGCAGAGCCGCGCAGTATACAGCGCAGAGCCGCGCAGTATACAGCGCAGAGCTGCGCAGTACACAGCGCAGAGCCGCACAGTATAAAGCGCAGAACCGCGCAGTACACAGCGCAGAGCCGCGCAGTACACAGCGCAGAGCCGCGCAGTACACAGTGCAGAGCCGCACAGTACACAGCGCAGAGCCGCGCAGTACACAGCGCAGAGCCACCCAGTATACAGCGCAGAGCTGCGCAGTACGCAGCGTAGAGCCACGCAGTATGCAGCGCAGAGCCGCGCAGTATACAGCGCTGAGCCGCGTAGTATACAGCGCAGAGCCCCGCAGTATACAGTGCAGAGCCCCGCAGTATACAGCGCAGACACGCGCAGTACACAGCACGAACACGCGCAGTACACAGCGCAGAGCCGCGCAGTACACAGCGCAGAGCCGCGTAGTATACAGCAAAGAGCCACGCAGTATATAGCGCAGAGCCGCGCAGTACAAAGCGCAGAGCTGCGCAGAGCTGCGCAGTATACAGCGCAGAGCCGCGCAGTATACAGCGCAGAACGCGCAGTACACAGTGCAGAGCCGCGCAGTACACAGCGCAGAGCCGTGCAGTACACAGCGCAGAGTCGCGCAGTACACAGCGCAGAGCCACGCAGTATACAGCGCAGAGCCGCGTAGTATACAGCGCAGAGCCGCGTAGTATACAGCGCAGAGCCACGCAGTATACAGCACAGAGCCACGCAGTATACAGCGCAGAGCCACGTAGTTATACTGCCCAGTCACGTAGTATATTGTCCAGTCACATAGTATACTGCATATCCCTGTTAAAAAAAAAAAGAATTAAAATAAAAAAGTTACATACTCACCTCCTGGAGCGGCCGGTATCTGATGGTTGTTGCACCTCCTAGAGCGGCCGGTACACGATGCTTGTTGCACCTGGAGTGGCCGGTACCCGATGCTTGTTGCGCGCTCCGGTCCCAAGAGTGCATTGCGGTCTCACGAGATGATGACGTAGCGGTGTTGTGAGACAGAAAGACGGAAGTGCCCTTAGATAATTAGATAGTAGATTACCCCGCTCACCAATTCGGAACCCGAGAGGCCCGGCCCACCAAATCGGACCCAGAGTGACCCCGCCCCCTAAATCAGACCCAGAGTGACCCCGCCCACCAAATCGGACCCAGAGTGGCTCCGCCCACCAAATCGGACCCAGAGTGACCCCTTCCACCAAATCAGACCCAGAGTGACCCCTTCCACCAAATCGGACCCAGAGTGACCCCTTCCACCAAATCAGACCCAGAGTGACCCCTTCCACCACATCGGACCCAGAGTGACCCCTTCCACCAAATCGGGCCCAGAGTGACCCCGCCCACCAAATCGGACCCAGAGTGACCCCACCCACCAAATCGGACCCTGAGGTGCCCAGCCCACCAAATCAGACCCTGAGGTGCCCAGCCCACCAAATCGGACCGAGTGACCCCACCCACCAAATTGGTCCCTAAGGTGCCCCGCCCACCAAATCGGACCCAGAGTGGCTCCGCCCACCGAATCGGACCCAGAGTGGCCGCGCCCACAGAATCGGACCAAAAGTGACCCCGCCCACCGAATCGGACCTAGATTTACCCCGCCCACAAAATCAGACCCAGATTGACCCAACCCACCAAATCGGACCGCCTGAGGGGCACCCAAGTGTGAAAGTCTTGCAGGGGCAGCCCGGGCACCATTCCAAAGCACTATCTGTAGTTCCTTCAGGAAATACCCATCTAGTATTATTATTGTAATCCGAACATGGAAATCTTATTATTCAGTTTTTTTCTGCAATTAATGCGGCCCGAACCGCTGCACGCACAGACTCCAGTGAGGTGTCATTTCGAAGCCAGCGTCCACGAGAGGTGTGCTAAGTATTTTTCGTGTTGATTCGATTTGTAGTTTTTTTAAAAATTGCATTTTTAAAAAAAAATTTCCCATAGGAAATAATGGCGAACTTTCCATTACCCCCAACTTGACCTTCCAAAGATGGCAGCTATGCAAATGTATGGCGTCCATTTTAGGACATGATCATTTATCAAAGTCAAACATCAGAATAAAGTGACTATGACACCCTCTCGTCCCGTGTGTGAAAAGTAAGTGCACCCCCGATCCCGTGTGTGAAAAGTAAGTGCACCGAGTGACCCCGCCCCCCAAATTGGACCCCGAGTGGCCCCGCCCACCAAATCGGACCCGAGTGGCCCCGCTCACAAAATCAGACCTAGATTGACCCAACCCACCAAATCAGACCCAGAGTGACTGCCTACCAAATCGGACCGCCTGAGCGGCACCCAAGTGTGAAAGTCTTGCAGGGGCAGCCCGGGCACCATTCCAAAGCACTATCTGTAGTTCCTTCAGGAAATACCCATCTAGTTATTATAGTGCTTTGGAACAAAGCACTATACTGTTATTCCACCGTGGTAAACTTCTTCTTATTATTATAGTGCTTTGGAACAAAGCACTATACTGTTATTCCACCGTGGTAAACTTCTTCTTATTCTTATTATTCAGTCCGCACGTAATGCGGCCCGAACCGCTAAACTCACAGACTCCAGTGAGGTGTCATTTCGAAGCCAGCGTCCCCAAGAGGTGTGCTAAGTATTTTTCGTGTCGATCGGATTTGTAGTTTTTGCGCAATTTGTGTTTGAAAAAAGTCTTTCAATGCGTTTCAATGGAGAAATTTTCCTATACGTTTATAATGGGCTGGTTTCTGAGGCAATTTCTAAAAATAACTGCCACCTGGCTGATTAGCTCATTGATATGCGCAGTCAGACACAGTTACTATGCCAACTCCTATGAAATCTACATCAGCTCACCAGGTCACAAGTTTTGTCAGATAATATCAGCTCTTAAAGTGACAGTACAGCACAATTACAAAACACTATCCGTAGTCTTATGATTATTAGACTGTGGCCCGATTCTAACTCATCGGGTATTCTAGAATATGCATGTCCACGTAGTATATTGCACAGCCACGCAGTACACAGCGCAGAGCCGCGCAGTACACAGCGCAGAGCCGCGCAGTACACAGCGCAGAGCCGTGCAGTACACAGCGCAGAGCCGCGCAGTATAAAGCTCAGAGCCGTGCAGTACACAGCGCAGAGCCGCGCAGTACACAGCGCAGAGCCGGGCAGTACACAGCGCAGAGCCGCGCAGTATAAAGCGCAGAGCCGGGCAGTACACAGCGCAGAGCCGCGCAGTACACAGCGCAGAGCCGTGCAGTACACAGCGCAGAGCCGCGCAGTATAAAGCGCAGAGCCGTGCAGTACACAGCGCAGAGCCGCGCAGTACACAGCGCAGAGCCGCGCAGTACACAGCGCAGAGCCGCGCAGTATAAAGCGCAGAGCCGCGCAGTACACAGCGCAGAGCCGCGCAGTACACAGCGCAGAGCCGTGCAGTACACAGCGCAGAGCCGCGCAGTTTAAAGCGCAGAGCCGTGCAGTACACAGCGCAGAGCCGCGCAGTACACAGCGCAGAGCCGTGCAGTACACAGCGCAGAGCCGCGCAGTATAAAGCGCAGAGCCGTGCAGTACACAGCGCAGAGCCGCGCAGTACACATCGCAGAGCCGCGCAGTACACAGCGCAGAGCCGCGCAGTATAAAGCGCAGAGCCGCGCAGTATAAAGCGCAGAGCCGCGCAGTACACAGCGCAGAGCCGCGCAGTACACAGCGCAGAGCCGTGCAGTACACAGCGCAGAGCCGCGCAGTATAAAGCGCAGAGCCGCGCAGTACACAGCGCAGAGCCGCGCAGTACACAGCGCAGAGCCGTGCAGTACACAGCGCAGAGCCGCGCAGTATAAAGCGCAGAGCCGTGCAGTACACAGCGCAGAGCCGCGCAGTACACAGCGCAGAGCCGTGCAGTACACAGCGCAGAGCCGCGCAGTATAAAGCGCAGAGCCGTGCAGTACACAGCGCAGAGCCGTGCAGTACACAGCGCAGAGCCGCGCAGTACACAGCGCAGAGCCATGCAGTACACAGCGCAAAGCCGCGCAGTATAAAGCGCAGAGCCGCGCAGTATAAAGCGGAGAGCCGCGCAGTACACAGCGCAGAGCCGAGCAGTACACAGCGCAGAGCCGCGCAGTAGACAGCGCAGAGCCGTGCAGTACAGAGCGCAGAGCCGCACAGTATAAAGCGCAGAGCCGCGCAGTATACCGCGCAGAGCCGTGCAGTACACAGCGCAGAGCCGCGCAGTACACAGCGCAGAGCCGCGCAGTACACAGCGCAGAGCCGCGCAGTACACAGTGCAGAGCCGCGCAGTACACAGCGCAGAGCCGAGCAGTACACAGCGCAGAGCCGCGCAGTACACAGCGCAGAGCCGCGCAGTACACAGCGCAGAGCCGCGCAGTATACAGCGCAGAGCCGCGCAGTATACAGCGCAGAGCTGCGCAGTACACAGCGCAGAGCCGCACAGTATAAAGCGCAGAACCGCGCAGTACACAGCGCAGAGCCGCGCAGTACACAGCGCAGAGCCGCGCAGTACACAGTGCAGAGCCGCACAGTACACAGCGCAGAGCCGCGCAGTACACAGCGCAGAGCCACCCAGTATACAGCGCAGAGCTGCGCAGTACGCAGCGTAGAGCCACGCAGTATGCAGCGCAGAGCCGCGCAGTATACAGCGCTGAGCCGCGTAGTATACAGCGCAGAGCCCCGCAGTATACAGTGCAGAGCCCCGCAGTATACAGCGCAGACACGCGCAGTACACAGCACGAACACGCGCAGTACACAGCGCAGAGCCGCGCAGTACACAGCGCAGAGCCGCGTAGTATACAGCAAAGAGCCACGCAGTATATAGCGCAGAGCCGCGCAGTACAAAGCGCAGAGCTGCGCAGAGCTGCGCAGTATACAGCGCAGAGCCGCGCAGTATACAGCGCAGAACGCGCAGTACACAGTGCAGAGCCGCGCAGTACACAGCGCAGAGCCGTGCAGTACACAGCGCAGAGTCGCGCAGTACACAGCGCAGAGCCACGCAGTATACAGCGCAGAGCCGCGTAGTATACAGCGCAGAGCCGCGTAGTATACAGCGCAGAGCCACGCAGTATACAGCACAGAGCCACGCAGTATACAGCGCAGAGCCACGTAGTTATACTGCCCAGTCACGTAGTATATTGTCCAGTCACATAGTATACTGCATATCCCTGTTAAAAAAAAAAAGAATTAAAATAAAAAAGTTACATACTCACCTCCTGGAGCGGCCGGTATCTGATGGTTGTTGCACCTCCTAGAGCGGCCGGTACACGATGCTTGTTGCACCTGGAGTGGCCGGTACCCGATGCTTGTTGCGCGCTCCGGTCCCAAGAGTGCATTGCGGTCTCACGAGATGATGACGTAGCGGTGTTGTGAGACAGAAAGACGGAAGTGCCCTTAGATAATTAGATAGTAGATTACCCCGCTCACCAATTCGGAACCCGAGAGGCCCGGCCCACCAAATCGGACCCAGAGTGACCCCGCCCCCTAAATCAGACCCAGAGTGACCCCGCCCACCAAATCGGACCCAGAGTGGCTCCGCCCACCAAATCGGACCCAGAGTGACCCCTTCCACCAAATCAGACCCAGAGTGACCCCTTCCACCAAATCGGACCCAGAGTGACCCCTTCCACCAAATCAGACCCAGAGTGACCCCTTCCACCACATCGGACCCAGAGTGACCCCTTCCACCAAATCGGGCCCAGAGTGACCCCGCCCACCAAATCGGACCCAGAGTGACCCCACCCACCAAATCGGACCCTGAGGTGCCCAGCCCACCAAATCAGACCCTGAGGTGCCCAGCCCACCAAATCGGACCGAGTGACCCCACCCACCAAATTGGTCCCTAAGGTGCCCCGCCCACCAAATCGGACCCAGAGTGGCTCCGCCCACCGAATCGGACCCAGAGTGGCCGCGCCCACAGAATCGGACCAAAAGTGACCCCGCCCACCGAATCGGACCTAGATTTACCCCGCCCACAAAATCAGACCCAGATTGACCCAACCCACCAAATCGGACCGCCTGAGGGGCACCCAAGTGTGAAAGTCTTGCAGGGGCAGCCCGGGCACCATTCCAAAGCACTATCTGTAGTTCCTTCAGGAAATACCCATCTAGTTATTATTATTATTATTATTAGGCTTTTTTTCGCAGTTAATGCGGCCCGAACCGCTGAACGCACAGACTCCAGTGAGGTGTCATTTCAAAGCCAGCGTCCACGAGAGGTGTGCTAAGTTATTTTCATGTCGATCGGATTTGTAGTTTTGGTGCAATTTGCATTTGAAAATTGTTTCCCCCTCATTGGAAAGCATTGTTTCAATGCATTTCAATAGGGAAATTTTGCTATACGTTTAAAATGGGCTGGTTTCTGAGGCAATTTCTGAAAATAACTTAACTGCCAAATGCCACCTGGCTGATTAGCTCATTGATATGCGCAGTCAGACACAGTTACTATGCCAACGCCAACCAACTCCACCAGGTCACCGTTTTGTCAGATAATATCAGCTCTTAAAGTGACAGCACAGCACAATTCAAAAGGACTATCTGTAGTCTTATTATTATTACAGTATACAGCGCAGAGCCCCGCAGCATACAGCGCAGAGCCCCGCAGTATACAGCGCAGAGCTCCGCATTATACAGCGCAGAGCCGCGCAGTATACAGCGCGGAGCCGCGCAGTATACAGCGCGGAGCCGCGCAGCATACAGCGCGGAGCCGCGCAGCATACAGCGCGGAGCCCCGCAGCATACAGCGCAGAGCCGCGCAGCATACAGCGCAGAGCCCCGCAGCATACAGCGCAGAGCCCCGCAGCATACAGCGCAGAGCCCCGCAGCATACAGCGCAGAGCCCCGCAGTATACAGCGCAGAGCCGCGCAGTATACAGCGCAGAGCCGCGCAGTATACAGCGCCCACCATATCGGACCCAGAGTGGCTACAACTACCAAACCAGCGCCTGAGGGGCACCCAAGTGTGAAAGTCTTGCTGGGGCAACCCGGGCACCATTCCAAAGCACTATCTGTAGTTCCTTCAGGAAATACCCATCTTTTTCTCTCTGTTATCAGCCATTCCCCGTACTGCTGTCAGTCTATTTCTCTCTGTTATCAGCCATTCCCCTGTCCTGCTGTCAGTCTATTCTCTCTGTTATCAGCCATTCCCCGTCCTGCTGTCAGTCTATTCTCTCTGTTATCAGCCATTCCCCTGTCCTGCTGTCAGTCTATTCTCTCTGTTATCAGCCATTCCGCGTCCTGCTGTCAGTCTATTTATCTCTGTTATCAGCCATTCCCCGTACTGCTGTCAGTCTATTTCTCTCTGTTATCAGCCATTCCCCTGTCCTGCTGTCAGTCTATTCTCTGTTATCAGCCATTCCCCGTCCTGCTGTCAGTCTATTCTCTGTTATCAGCCATTCCCCGTCCTGCTGTCAGTCTATTTATCTCTGTTATCAGCCATTCCGCGCACTGCTGTCAGTCTATTTCTCTCTGTTATCAGCCATTCCCCTGTCCTGCTGTCAGTCTATTCTCTCTGTTATCAGCCATTCCCCGTCCTGCTGTCAGTCTATTTCTCTCTGTTATCAGCAATTCCCCTGTCCTGCTGTCAGTCTATTCTCTCTGTTATCAGCCATTCCCTTGTTCTGCTGTCAGTCTATTCTCTGTTATCAGCCATTCCCTTATCCTGCTGTCAGTCAGAGTGACCCGGCCCACCAAATCAAACCCAAGAGTGACCCGGGCCACCAAATCAAACCCAGAGTGACCCGGGCCACCAAATCGGACCCAGAGTGACCCGGGCCACCAAATCGGACCCAGAGTGACCCGGGCCACCAAATCGGACCCAGAGTGACCCGGCCCACCAAATCGGACCCAGAGTGACCCGGCCCACCAAATCGGACCCAGAGTGACCCGGCCCACCAAATCGGACCCAGAGTGACCCGGCCCACCAAATCGGACCCAGAGTGACCCGGCCCACCAAATCGGACCCAGAGTGACCCGGCCCACCAAATCGGACCCAGAGTGACCCGGCCCACCAAATCGGACCCAGAGTGACCCGGGCCACCAAATCGGACCCAGAGTGACCCGGGCCACCAAATCGGACCCAGAGTGACCCGGGCCACCAAATCGGACCCAGAGTGACCCGGGCCACCAAATCGGACCCAGAGTGACCCGGGCCACCAAATCGGACCCAGAGTGACCCGGGCCACCAAATCGGACCCAGAGTGACCCGGGCCACCAAATGGGACCCAGAGTGGCCCGGCCCACCAAATGGGACCCAGAGTGACCCGGCCCACCAAATCGGACCCAGAGTGACCCGGCCCACCAAATCGGACCCAGAATGACCCGGCCCACCAAATCAGATCCAGAGTGACCCGGCCCACCAAATCGGACCCAGAGTGACCCGGGCCGCCAAATCGGACCCAGAGTGACCCGGGCCGCCAAATCGGACCCAGCGTGACCCGGGCCGCCAAATCGGACCCAGAGTGGCGCCGCCCGCCAAATCGGACCCAGAGTGGCGCCTCCCACCAAATCGGACCCAGAGTGGCGCCGCCCACCAAATCGGACCCAGAGTGGCGCCGCCCGCCAAATCGGACCCAGAGTGGCGCCGCCCGCCAAATCGGACCCAGAGTGGCGCCGCCCGCCAAATCAGACCCAGAGTGGCGCCGCCCGCCAAATCGGACCCAGAGTGGCGCCGCCCGCCAAATCGGACCAAGAGTGGCGCCGCCCGCCAAATCGGACCCAGAGTGGCGCCGCCCGCCAAATCGGACCCAGAGTGGCGCCGCCCGCCAAATCGGACCCAGAGTGGCGCCGCCCGCCAAATCGGACCCAGAGTGGCGCCGCCCGCCAAATCGGTCCCAGACTGACCCCACCCGCCAAATTGGTCCCAGAGTGACCCCGCCCACCAAATCGGACCCAGAGTGGCCTCACCCCTTTAGGGGCTACAACTACCAAGCCAGCGCCTGAGGGGCACCCAAGTGTGAAAGTCTTGCAGGGGCAGCCCGGGCACCATTCCAAAGCACTATCTGTAGTTCCTTCAGGAAATACCCATCTAGTTATTATTATTATTCAGTCCGCACGTAATGCGGCCCGAACCGCTTCAGTCACAGACTCCAGTGAGGTGTCTTTTCGAAGCCAGCGTCCCCAAGAGGTGTGCTAAGTATTTTTCGTGTCGATCGGATTTGTAGTTTTGGCGCAATTTGCGTTTGAAAATGTTTTTTCCCCTCATTGTAATGCATTTCAATAGGGAAATTTTCCCATAGGTTATAATGGCCGGGTTTCTGAGGCAATTTGAAATGTACCTGCCACCTGGCTGATTAGCTCATTGATATGTGCAGTCAGGGCCCAGTTACTATGCCAACGCCTGCGAACTGTACATGACCCCAGCACAGTTTTGCCAGATAATATCAGCTCTTAAAGTGATAGCACAGCACAATTTCAAAGCACTATCTGTAGTCTTATTATAATTATTGCCCCGCTCACCAAATCGGACCCAGAGTGGCGCCGCCTGCCAAATCGGACCCAGAGTGGCGCCGCCCGCAAAATCGGACCCAGAGTGGCGCCGCCCGCAAAATCGGACTCAGAGTGGCGCCGCCCGCCAAATCGGACCCAGAGTGGCGCCGAATGCCAAATCGGACCCAGAGTGGCGCCGCCCGCCAAATCGGACCCAGAGTGGCGCCGCCCGCCAAATCGGACCCAGAGTGGCGCCGCCCGCCAAATCGGACCCAGAGTGACCCGGCCCACCAAATCGGACCCAGAGTGACCCGGCCCACCAAATCGGACCCATAGTGACCCGGGTCACCAAATCGGACCCAGAGTGACCCGGGCCACCAAATCGGACCCAGAGTGACCCGGGCCACCAAATCGGACCCAGAGTGACCCGGCCCACCAAATCGGACCCAGAGTGACCCGGCCCACCAAATCGGACCCAGAGTGACCCGGCCCACCAAATCGGACCCAGAGTGACCCGGGCCACCAAATCGGACCCAGAGTCACCCGGGCCACCAAATCGGACCCAGAGTGACCCGGGCCACCAAATCGGACCCAGATTGACCCGGGCCACCAAATCGGACCCAGAGTGACCCGGGCCACCAAATCGGACCCAGAGTGACCCGGGCCACCAAATCGGACCCAGAGTGACCCGGGCCACCAAATCGGACCCAGAGTGACCCGGGCCACCAAATCGGACCCAGAGTGGCCTCAACCCTGAGGGGCTACAACTACCAAACCAGCGCCTGAGGGGCACCCAAGTGTGAAAGTCTTGCAGGGGCAGCCCGGGCACCATTCCAAAGCACTATCTGTAGTTCCTTCAGGAAATACCCATCTAGTTCTTATTATTATTCAGTCCGCAGTTAATGCGGCCCAAACCGCTTCACTCACAGACTCCAGTGAGGTGTCATTTCGAAGCCAGCGTCCCCAAGAGGTGTGCTAAGTATTTTTCGTGTCGATCGGATTTGTAGTTTTGGCGCAATTTGCGTTTGAAAAAAGTGTTTCAATGCATTTCAATAGGGAAATTTTCCCATATGTTTATAATGGGCCTGATTTCTGAGGCAATTTCTAAAAATAACTGCCAACTGCCACCTGGCTGATTAGCTCATTGATATGCGCAGTCAGACTCAGTTACTATGCCAACGCCTACGAACTCTACCAAGACAGTTTTGCCAGATAATATCAACTCTTAAAGTGACCCACCCACCAAATCGGATCCCGAGGTGCGCAGCCCACCAAATCGGACCCCGAGTGGCCTCGCCCACCAAATCGGACCCAGAGTGGCGCCGCCCGCCAAATCGGACCCAGAGTGGCGCCGCCCGCCAAATCGGACCCAGAGTGGCGCCGCCCGCCAAATCGGACCCAGAGTGGCGCCGCCCGCCAAATCGGACCCAGAGTGGCGCAGCCCGCCAAATCGGACCCAGAGTGGCGCCGCCCGCCAAATCGGACCCAGAGTGGCGCCGCCCGCCAAATCGGACCCAGAGTGGCGCCGCCCGCCAAATCGGACCCAGAGTGGCGCCGCCCACCGAATTGGACCCAGAGTGGCACCGCCCACCAAATTGGACCCAGAGTGGCGCCGCCCACCAAATCGGACCGCCTGAGGGGCACCCAAGTGTGAAAGTCTTGCAGGGGCAGCCGTGGCACCATTCCAAAGCACTATCTGTAGTTCCTTCAGGAAATACCCATCTAGTTCTTATTATTATTAGGCTTTTTTCCGCAATTAATGCGGCCCAAACCGTAAAACGCACAGACTCCAGTGAGGTGTCATTTCGAAGCCAGCGTCCACGAGAGGTGTGCTAAGTATTTTTCATGTCGATCGGATTTGTAGTTTTGGTGCAATTTGCATTTGAAAATTGTTTCCCCCTCATTGGAAAGCATAGTTTCAATGCATTTCAATAGGGAAATTTTCCTATACGTTTATAATGGGCTGGTTTCTGAGGCAATTTCTAAAAATAATTGCCAACTGCCACCTGGCTGATTAGCTCATTGATATGCGCAGTGAGACACAGTTACTATGCCAACACCTACAAACTCTACATCAGCCCAACAGGTCACAGTTTTGTCATATAATATCAGCTCTTAAAGTGACAGCACAGCACAATTCCAAAGCACTATCTGTAGTCTTATTATTATTACTAAATGGTGGCCTGATTCTAACTCATCGGGTATTCTAGAATATGCATGTCCACGTAGTATATTGCACAGCCACATAGTATACAGCGCAGAGCCGCACAGTATACAGCGCGGAGCCGCGCAGCATACAGCGCGGAGCCGCTCAGCATACAGCGCGGAGTCGCGCAGCATACAGCGCGGAGCCGCGTAGCATACAGCGCGGAGCCGCGCAGCGCACAGCGCAGAGCCGCGCAGCACACAGCGCGGAGCCGCGCAGCACACAGCACGGAGCCGCGCATTATACAGCGCAGAGCGGCGCAGTATACAGCGCGGAGCCGCGCAGTATACAGCGCGGATCCGCGCATTATACAGCGCGGAGCCGCGCAGCATACATCGCGGAGCCGCGCAGCATACAGCGCAGAGCCGCGCATTATACAGCGCAGAGCCCCGCAGCATACAGCGCAGAGCCGCGCAGCATACAGCGCAGAGCCGCGCAGCATACAGCGCAGAGCCGCGCATTATACAGCGCAGAGCCACGCAGTATACAGCGCAGAGCCACGCAGTATACAGCGCAGAGCCACCCAGTATACAGCGCAGAGCCACGCAGTATACAGCGCAGAGCCACGTAGTTATACTGCCCAGTCACGTAGTATATTGTCCAGTCACATAGTATACTGCATATCCCTGTTTAAAAAAAAAAAAGAATTAAAATAAAAAATAGTTACATACTCACCTCCTGGAGCGGCCGGTACCTGATGCTTGTTGCACCTCCTAGAGCGGCCGGTACACGATGCTTGTTGCACCTCCTGGAGCGGCCGGTACCCGATGTTTGTTGCTCGCTCCGGTCCCAAGAGTGCATTGCGGTCTCACGAGATGATGACGTAGCGGTGTCGTGAGACCACACGTCATCATCTCGCAAGACCGCAATGCATGCAGCGGTGACCGGGGCGTCGCGCGGAGCGGGAAAAGCCGGTTCCTGATCCGGAGGGTCCACCGGAGGATGATTTTGTAACTATTTTTTATTTTTTTTATTATTTTTAACATTAGATATTTTTACTATTCATGCTGCATAAGCAGCATCAATAGTAAAAAGGTGGTCACACAGGGTTAATAGCAGCGTTAACTGAGTGCGTTACACCGCGGTCAACGCTGCCATTAACCCTGTGTGAGCGCTGACCGGGGGGGGGGAGTATGCGGGCGCCGGGCAGTGAGTGCGGGGAGTAAGGAGCGGCCATTTTCTTCCGTACTGTGCGCGTCGCTGATTGGTCGCGGCAGCTTTGACAGGCAGCTGCCGAGACCAATCAGCGAACGAATAACGGTGACAGAAAGACGGAAGTGCCCTTAGACAATTATATAGTAGATTACCCCGCTCACCAATTCGGACCCCGAGTGGCCCCACCCACCAAATCGGACCCCGAGTGGCCCCACCCACCAAATCAGACCCTGAGGTGCCCAGCCCACCAAATCGGTCCCTGAGGTGCCCCGCCCACCGAATCGGACCCAGAGTGACCCCGCCCACCGAATCGGACCCAGAGTGACCGCGCCCACAGAATCGGACCAAAAGTGACCCCGCCCACCGAATCGGACCTAGATTTACCCCTCCCACAAAATCAGACCCAGATTGACCCAACCCACCAAATCAGACCGCCTGAGGGGCACCCAAGTGTGAAAGTCTTGCAGGGGCAGCCCGTGCACCATTCCAAAGCACTATCTGTAGTTCCTTCAGGAAATACCCATCTAGTTTTTATTGAAAATGTACCGAATTACGGCACGGTACGGTATTAACAATTTGGACAAACGCAATAAGTTTTTGAAGGAAGTCGCAGTTGCACTGATCACTCCATATGCGAGTCAATGATTGGATGTGCATCAAATGCCAAAGGATGTCAAGCAAATCATCCGCAGCTGTGGTATTTTGCAGGCACCATCAGACATTCCAAGTGACACTAGCAGTGTTACAGGACAGCACAAACAGAGCTATGTTTGTCATTGATCGAAGGACAAAAAGACGAGATTTGTTTGCAATGACTGCAAGAAGTTAATTTGTGAAGAACATAGCACTATGACATGCCGTGAATGCAAGGGCTAAATTTATTGCCAGATCATTCGTTGTCATTATGTTTTTACTAAAATCCACACAGTTGCAGCTTTTGTGCATTTTTAATTGAATTTGAATACTTTTAGTTATTAGTAAAGCATTTTGGTATAAATTTCAGTTTGTGTTTGATGATGACAAATAAATCTCTTCAAAGTTATGTTTGACTTCATAACTGTGTTCTGAAATGATGACAGAATAAAACTTGATTATTCTCAACAGCCAGCATGTTCATTTTAATGAAATATGATGATTTAGAGCCTAGGGTCATATAGACCCCATGGTACCAAAGCAGTGATTTTTTTCATGGTTCCACAGCACGGTTAAATGTCTTTATTTTCAAACTCTTAAAATAAATGCAGCTCTTTTATCCCGGATTTGCAGCCAGAGCATCTGTATCAGTTTGTTGCCGTGGGCGACTACATCATTGTATCACTTGTGGTTGCTTCAGTAACTTTGCCTTCTCTGGTCTGAGCTCAGACCCACACAGACCTGTCGTGCATAGAGCCTCCATCTCTTTTGCTTGCAAACAAAACATTAACACTCCCAATCCTCTACTGAAAGTTTAAATGAGTTTTGTGGACGTGGGCCACTCCCGGGGAAGGGTGGACTCCACCATACGAAAGAGCAGCTGGAGAGGCTGTGTAAGAGGGGGTGAGCCAGGTTTCTGTGATGGCGAGAAAGGAAAGTTTGTTAGTTATGAAAAGATCAGGGAAAGTTTGCTGCAGACAAACTGATCGTTTTATAAAGCTCCTGTTAGTGGGACTGGGGAAACGGTGGCTGGGCGAATGGGTATAAGGTTAGAGAGGTTACAGAAAGGTGTGATAGAGGGTGAATGGGAGGTAGAAATGCCTGTGGGAATGTGGTGAGGAGGACCAGGATTTGGAGAAATATCACTGACAGTCAGGAGGAGCAGAGAAAGTGATAGCAGGTGGGAGCAGAAGAGGGCATGAGACGGCTATCTGTGTTTGGAGACAGAGGATTGTATGTTGAGGAACAGTTCTAAGGAGGAGGCGAGATGGATGGGGAGGATTATAGGGGTGAGATTGAAAACAAACAGAAACATTGTTTACAGTGACTTTATCCAGTTACCTACAGTTCCCTTCTGGGTCAATTCTGGATTAATTCTGAGCTCCACACTTGTATGATAAACTTATATGATACACTGGGCAGACTGATGTCTTGGCAGACTTATGCTATGCAATATATGTGCTAGAAAGTGCATTCAGGTGTGAAGCAGTGGGGAGTGGTCTGTGCTCATCTTGGTCAGATAATTAAGAGTGATCCAGATGCATATGAGCAAGGCAGAGTAAACAAAGTCATAAATAACATTGGGGGTATTGCAGGGGTCAGTTGAAAAGCATACCAAGTTTTTGCAAGAGGTCGAGATAGGAAAAATCAGTGTGGAAAAGCTGGATGATGTACCTGTAGAGAGAATAGATAAATGGACATGCTGATTAGAGTGCAATGGTGGCAGATGACAGGGTACAGTCTGTATATATCATTCTGGATTAACCCCTTCAAGACGTGGCCCTTTTTCGTTTTTGCGTTTTCGTTTTTCGCTCCCCTCCTTCCCAGAGCCATAACTTTTTTATCTTTCAGTCAATATGCTCATATGAGTGCTTATTTTTTGTGGGACAGGTTGTACTTTTGAATGACATCATTGGTTTTACCATGTCTTGTACTAGAACACGGAAAAAATATTCCAAGTGTGGTGAAACTGCAAAAAAAGTGCAATCCTACAATTATTTTTTGTTTGGCTTTTTTGCTAGGTTCAGTAAATGCTAAAACTGACCTGCCAGTATGATTCTCCAGGTCATTACGAGTTCATAGACACCAAACATGTCTAGGTTATCTAAGTGGTGAAAAAAACCTTAAAACTTTGCTAATAAAAAAAAAAAAAAATTGAGCCATTTTCCGATACCCGTAGCGTCTCCATTTTTCGTGATCTGGGATCGGGTGAGGGCTTATTTTTTGTGTGCCGAGCTGACATTTTTAATGATACCACTTTGTGTCGCAGCGACCCAAAAAATGTAATTCTGGCGTTTCTAATTTTTTTTCTCGCTACGCTGTTTAGCAATCAGGTTATTGCTTTTTTTATTGATAGATCGGGTGATTCTGAATGCGGCGATACCAAATATGTGTATGTTTGATTTTTTTTTTTTATTGTTTTATTTTGGATGAGGCGAAAGGGGGGTGATTTAAACTTTTATATTTTTTTTATTTTTTTCATATTTTTTAAAACATTTTTTTTTTACTTTTGCCATGCTTCAATAGCCTCCATGGGAGGCTAGAAGCTGGCACAACTGGATCGGCTCTGCTACATAGCAGCAATCATCAGATTGCTGCTATGTAGCTGAATTACAGGCTTGCTATGAGTGCGGACCACAGATTGGCGCTCACAGCAAGCCGGCATCAGTAACCATAGAGGT
The DNA here is from genome assembly GCF_051348905.1 of Ranitomeya variabilis. Taxonomy (NCBI): domain Eukaryota; kingdom Metazoa; phylum Chordata; class Amphibia; order Anura; family Dendrobatidae; genus Ranitomeya; species Ranitomeya variabilis. The sequence continues at coordinate 878,674,338 of NC_135233.1, forward strand.
CTCAAGGACCTCTATGGTTACTATCCTGATGCATCGCTGACCCCGATCATGTGACGGGGGTCAGCGATGCACGCATTTCCGGCCGCGCGGACGGAAGCGGTAGTTAAATGCCGCTGTCAGCGTTTTTACAGCGGCATTTAACTGGTTAATAGCGGCAGGTGGATCGCGAATCCACCTGCCGCTATTGCGCGCACATGTCAGCTGTACATAACAGCTGACATGTCGTGACTTTGATGTGGGCTCAGCGCCGGAGCCCACATCAAAGGGGGAGACACGCCATGCGCCGTACTAGTACGGGGCATGTCGTGAAGGGGTTAATTCTTAGCTCCACATTTGTATGATACATTTATATGAGATACTGGGCAGACTAGTATGTGTCTTTTGTTCTGTTGTGAATAACTTGGATGTAAGCTTTCCAAATCATGTAATATTATTTTCTAGGGATTGTATTTTGCAAACACGCATTCAAATAATCTTTGTTGTAAGTCTTTATTTACAGAATAAATCCCATCAGCCGCCGCCTGCTCTCCCTGTTATCAGTTGAATATAACTCTCAACATTCTTCCCTGCTTGTGATCGTCAGCAGAGCTGAGGAGAATGATGAGAGCCATCTTTAGCACCTGGCACCAGGGTATAGCGCTAACTGTACTGTTGCTTTCCTGGCACCGGTACCTTTCGTACTGATGCAACACACGGACCACACACAGTTGCCACATGTGTGCTGCAAGAATTACACACATGGACACTATCTCTGGTACTGTTTTTCCAGTACCGGAAATATCAGGACGTGTGAAATTTGCCTTAAAGCGAACCTGTCACCCCCAAAATCGATGGTGAGGTAAGCTCATCGTCATCAAGGGCTTATCTACAGCATTCTGTAATGCTGTAGATAAGCCGCCGATGTTACCTGAAAGAGAAGAAAAAGACGTTAGATTATACTCACCCAGGGGCGGTCCCACTGCGATGGGCGTCTCAGGTCCGGTACAGCGCCTCCCACTAGGGTTGAGCGACTTTCATTTTTTTAAGATCGAGTCGGGTTTTGCGAAACCCGACTTTGTCCAAAGTTGAGTCGAGTGAAGTCGGCCAATTATCGCGAAAAGTCGGGGATCGACCGAAACATGAAACCCAATGCAAGTCAATGGGGAAGCATAGTCGGCAGTGAGTGGAGGCCAGGAAAACACCTACAGTGCCCATTTTAATGCCAAAAACATCCATTCTTGTTTCTGAAGCTTGTCAATCTTAATTAACTTTCTAATAATAGTTGGGCATTGGAAATTGGGGGTCATTTGGCAAAAGTTGTGGGGGGTAGGGCTGGTTCAAGGTTTTAGTGGGCCCAGGAAACGTGGACTATGTCACGGCGGTGGAGCAGTGAGAGGTAAGTATTTCAACTTTGCAAGTGCTGTGATTCTGAGCAAGCAGGGAGGCCCACTCGTTCGCATTTGCACTGGCACAGGGCCCCTCAAAGTACGGTGGTGTGTTTGCACGGCGGGGGCGCCTCCCACCGGCAGCGACACTTTTGCGTACTCTGAGGGGCCCTGTGCCTGTGACGTCGCCAACGAGTATGCTCCCTTACCTGTTGAAGAAACCTGCACTTTCATCTGCACCTTCCTCTTTGTCCCTGTGTAAGGTGGTATAGTATGCGGGAAGGGGAACCTGACTTTCAGCAGGGTCAGATTGTGGCTGTGTAGCGTGCAAGGGGAATGTAGTGGTCTGGGTCAAAGTACCACGAGACTCATCTAGCACCGGCTGGGCAATGGGCAGGATGAGGCGGAAACACTGATATAGGCCCAAATAATAAAGTGGGTAAAATGCAGGTCAAAATTGGTAACAGGACTAACCAGGTGGCATTGCTTAGTTCAGTGGAGTAGAAAACCCAGGAGCGGCAGACAGACACCATTAGTAGGGCCGAACCACACTAGTAGGCACTATGCAGTTTAATATTACAAATGAAGGCTGAAAGCCTGAAGATTAAAGGTCATGAAAATAACACAGGACAACACCAAGGTGCGGCACACACCGTTACTAGGCCCAACCAAAGTAGTAGGCCAACTGCAGTTTAATTATTTAAAATGTAAGCCGAAAGCCTGAACACTGAAGGTCGGGACAACAAAACAGGAGAAAACCCAGTAGCGTCAGACACTGTTTTAAGGGCCCAACCACACATTTTAAAAACAACTACTTATCGAGAGCTTTAAGATTGAAGCTCAGCTTTATACAGTGGAGGACAACACCATGGAGCGGCACACACCATTAGTAAGCACCAACCACCAATTTTTAAAAACAACTACTTAATGAGAGCCTGAAGGTTGAAGCTCAGATTTATACAGTGGAGGACAACACCAGGGAGCGGCACACACCGTTAGTAGGCCCCAACCACCAATTTTTACCAACAAATACTTAATGAGAGCCAGAAGGTTGAAGCTCAGCTTTATACAGTGGAGGACAACACCAGGGAGCGGCACACACCGTTAGTAGGGCCCCAACCACCAATTTTTAAAAACAACTACTTAAAGAGAGCCTGAAGGTTGAAGCTCAGATTTATACAGTGGAGGACAACACCAGGGAGCGGCACACACCGTTAGTAGGCCCCAACCACCAATTTTTACCAACAAATACTTAATGAGAGCCAGAAGGTTGAAGCTCAGACAAGGCAACCTGGAGGAGAACACCAAGGAGGAGGAGAACACCAAGGAGGAGGAGAACACCAAGGAGGAGGAGAACACCGTTACTAGGCCCCAACCCAAGTAGTATGGCAACTGTAGTGTTACATTTAAAAATACTTAATGAGAGCCTGAAGGTTGAAGCTCAGACAAGGAAACCTGGAGGAGAACACCAAGGAGGAGGAGAACACTCTGGAGGAGGAGAACACCCAGGAGTGGCAGACATCACTAGTAGGCCCCAACCAAACTAGTAGCCCAAATGCAGTTTCCTATTTTTTTAAAAAGCCCGAAAACCTGAATTGAGGACAATTTTAATTAGGGACTGCAGGCAAACTTAGTAGGCTGTCCCCTGTGGACCATGCATCCACCACATTAACCCATTGCGCCGTAATGGACACATAACCTTCCATGGCCATGCCTACAGGTCCATGCGTCTGTTGTCAGGTGCACCTTTGTACTCACAGATTGCCAGAGTGCATGGACAATGCGGTCTTTTACATGCTGGTGGAGGGTTGGGATGGCTTTTCTCGCAAAAGAAGTGTCGACTGGTTAGCTTGTAGCGTGGTACAGCGTAGTCCATCATGGCTTTATTAATATTAAATAAAATATATAAATAGGCTCTATGAACTTTTAAATAGGTTCCAGGGGTACACGGGCAGCATTGGTGTGGTCAGCGGAGGACTATTGGAAGGAGGGACCGCAGACAGACTTACTAGGCCTAAAATAATAAAATAGGCTCAATCCAGTTTTAAATAGGTTACATGGGTACACAGGCAGCATTGGTGTGGTCAGCGGAGGACTATTGGAAGGAGGGACCGCAGACAGACTTACTAGGCCTAAAATAATAAAATAGGTTCAATCCAGTTTTAAATAGGTTACATGGGTACACAGGCAGCATTGGTGTGGTCAGCGGAGGACGATTGCAAGGAGGGACCGCAGACAGACTTACTAGGCCTAAAATAATAAAATAGGCTCAATCCAGTTTTAAATAGGTTACATGGGTACACAGGCAGCATTGGTGTGGTCAGCGGAGGACTATTGGAAGGAGGGACCGCAGACAGACTTACTAGGCCTAAAATAATAAAATAGGCTCAATCTAGTTTTAAATAGGTTACATGGGTACACAGGCAGCATTGGTGTGGTCAGCGGAGGACTATTGGAAGGAGGGACCGCAGACAGACTTACTAGGCCTAAAATAATAAAGGTTCAATCCAGTTTTAAATAGGTTACATGGGTACACAGGCAGCATTGGTGTGGTCAGCGGAGGACGATTGCAAGGAGGGACCGCAGACAGACTTACTAGGCCTAAAATAATAAAATAGGCTCAATCCAGTTTTAAATAGGTTACATGGGTACACAGGCAGCATTGGTGTGGTCAGCGGAGGACTATTGGAAGGAGGGACCGCAGACAGACTTACTAGGCCTAAAATAAATAAAAATAGGCTCTATGCAGTTTAAAATAGGTTACATGGGTACACAGGCAGCATTGGTGTGGTCAGTGGAGGACGATTGCAAGGAGGGACCGCAGACAGACTTACTAGGCCTAAAATAATAAAATAGGCTCAATGCAGTTTTAAATAGGTTACATGGGTACACAGGCAGCATTGGTGTGGTCAGCGGAAGATGATTGCAAGGAGGGACCGCAGACAGGCTTACTGGGCCTAAAATAAATAAAAATAGGCTCTATGCAGTTTAAAATAGGTTACATGGGTACACAGGCAGCATTGGTGTGGTCAGTGGAGGACGATTGCAAGGAGGGACCGCAGACAGACTTACTAGGCCTAAAATAATAAAATAGGCTCAATGCAGTTTTAAATAGTTTACATGGGTACACAGGCAGCATTGGTATGGTCAGCGGAGGACGACTGCAAGGAGTGTCTGACACAGTTAATACTCCCAAAAAATAAATAGATGTTAATGTCTCGCAAAACAACAAAACAAAAAAACAAAAGTGTGGCATACTTAGGTACCGGGGTGGGCTCCTCTGCTGAGTTTCAGACATAGTAATTTGGCACTAAGTATTTACTGGTGTCAATGTAGGACGCTGACCCTGACTATTTTAACTAGCATCATACATGTCAACAAATTGGTATTGTCAGTGCCAGTCATTGAAGGATGTCAGCTCATAGACTAAACATTGTTGGAGCTGTGAGAGATAATTTTGCACGTGGTAGAGCACAGTTTGAGCTGGGGGGGGAAACTCTATTGTGGCCGGCGGTACAGGCCCAGGGCCCCTCATGTTACAACGGTGTGTCTGACGTTGGTTGCGCGCCACCACCGCCAGAGACACTTTATTGTACTATGAGGGACCCAGTGGCAGTGCCATCGACCAAAAGCGGGCACACCCACCTCTTCAGACAAACGGCACTCTTAACGGGTGCTTGTGCCAAGTGGCGAGACCACGGCCCCGTGGGGGGAGTTTTCCCATTTTGGGAGGTGTAAACATGTCGTATACTGGACAAACAGCTGCTGCAAATTAAGAGATTGGAACACTCAGTAAGACCAGTCCACAAGCAAGACCTTTTTATAGGAAAGCTAGGTGTCAGCCGGGAAAGGTGGGGCAAAATAATTTGAAATCCAGGACTGGTTCATTTTAATGAAGGTTAGATCATCAACATTTTGGGTAGCCAGACGAGTCCTTTTTTCCCGTTAATATTGATCCAGCAGCACTGAATACTCTTTCTGATAGAACACTAGCTGCTGGGCAAGCAAGCTCCTGCAATGCATATTCTGCCAATTCAGGCCAGGTGTCTAATTTGGATGCCCAGTAATCAAATGGGAATGACGGTTGAGGGAGAACATCGATAAGGGATGAAAAATAGTTAGTAACCATACTGGACAAATGTTGTCTCCTGTCACTTTGAATACATGCTGCATGACCTGTCCTGTCTGCGGTCATTGCGAAATCACTCCACAACCTGGTCAGAAAACCCCTCTGTCTAACGCGACTTCTGATTTGTGCACCTCTAACACCTCTGCCCTGTAGCCCCCTGCAGCTCGTGTGAGAACCATCGACGGCGCTGTGTGCTGGGAATGCCTGAATCAAACGGTCTACAAGAGTTGCTTGTTTGGTTTCTAATATTTGTTCGAGGTTCTCATGTGGCATAATATTTTGCAATTTGCCTTTATAGCGAGGATCAAGGAGGCAGGCCAACCAGTAATCATCATCGGTCATCATTTTAATAATGCGTGGGTCCCTTTTGAGGATACGTAAGGCATAATCCGCCATGTGGGCCAAAGTTCCAGTTGTCAAATCTCCGGTTGTGATTGGTTGAGGGGCAGTTTCAGGCAAATCTACGTCACTTGTGTCCCTCAAAAAACCAGAACCAGGCCTTGCCATGCAACCAATTTCCAGTGCCCCCGGGAAAGCTTCCTCATTAAAAATATACTCATCCCCATCATCCTCCTCGTCCTCCACCTCCTCTTCGCCCGCTACCTCGTCCTGTACACTGCCCTGACCAGACAATGGCTGACTGTCATCAAGGCTTTCCTCTTCCTCTGGTGCAGACGCCTGATCCTTTATGTGCGTCAAACTTTGCATCAGCAGACGCATTAGGGGGATGCTCATGCTTATTATGGCGTTGTCTGCACTAACCAGTCGTGTGCATTCCTCAAAACACTGAAGGACTTGACACAGGTCTTGTACCTTCGACCACTGCTCACCTGACAACTCCATGTCTGCCATCCAACTGCCTGCCCGTGTATGTGTATCCTCCCACAAATACATAACAGCACGCCTCTGTTCGCACAGTCTCTGAAGCATGTGCAGTGTTGAGGTCCACCTTGTTGCAACATCGATGATTAAGCGATGCTGGGGAAGGTTCAAAGACCGCTGATAGTTCTGCATACGGCTGGAGTGTACGGGCGAACGGCGGATATGCGAGCAAAGTCTGCGCACTTTGAGGAGCAGGTCGGGTAACCCCGGATAACTTTTCAGGAAGCACTGCACCACCAGGTTTAATGTGTGAGCCAGGCAAGGAATGTGTTTCAGTTGGGAAAGGGCTATGGCAGCCATGAAATTCCTTCCGTTAACACTCACTACCTTGCCTGCCTCAAGATGTACAGTGCCCAGCCATGACTGAGTTTCTGTCTGCAAGAACTCGGAAAGAACTTCCGCGGTGTGTCTGTTGTCGCCCAAACACTTCATTGCCAATACAGCCTGTTGACGCTTGCCACTAGCTGTCCCATAATGGGACACCTGGTGTGCAACAGTGGCAGCTGTGGATGGACTGGTTGTGTGACTGCGGTCTGTGGACAAGCTCTCGCTTCTGCAGGAGGACTAGGAGGAGGAGGAGGGGGGGCGAACGCCTACAGCCAACTGTTTCCTAGACCGTGGGCTAGGCAGAACTGTCCCAATATTGCTGTCCCCTGTGGACCCTGCATCCATCACATTCACCCAGTGTGCCGTGATGGACACGTAACGTCCCTGGCCATGCCTACTGGTCCATGCATCTGTTGTCAGGTGCACCTTTGTAGTCACAGATTGCCTGAGTGCATAGACGATGCGCTCTTTAACATGGTGGTGGAGGGCTGGGATGGCTTTTCTGGAAAAGAAGTGTCGTAGCTCGTAGCGTGGTACAGCGTAGTCCATCAGGGCTTTGAAAGCTTCACTTTCAACTAACCGGTAGGGCACCATCTCTAACGAGATTAGTCTAGCAATGTGGGCGTTCAAACCCTGTGTATGCGGATGCGAGGATGAGTACTTCCTTTTTCTAACGAGAGTCTCATGTAGGGTGAGCTGGACTGGAGAGCTGGAGATCGTGGAACTAGCGGGGGTGCCGGTGGACATGGCAGACTGAGAGAGGGTTGGAGACGGTATTCTTGCCGGTGCCCTACATGCAGTGTTTCCTACTACGAACCTGGTGATTCCCTGACTGCTTTGGCCTAGCGACGAAACCTGCACAGATACTGCAGGTGGTGCGGGAAATGGTGGGCTTACAGTGCCGGAAAGGATGTAGCGTTGCTGACTAGCTTCATTCGCCGAGGGTGCTACAACTTTTTGGAAGTGCATCTGAACAGCAAGGTGGATTGCTGTTGAGGGGAGATAGAGAGAGAAAAAAAAAAAATCTATAAATCTTCAGCACAGCGAGTGTGAACGAGCTGAGTGTGACCTGAGCGTAAGTGTGAACGGCGGTAAGTGTGTGACTTGTGATTCAGTGAAGAGGTATTTGGAAAGCCTTTAACAAATACCTGTGTGAACTGGTGTGAGTTGCTGAATTGGGAGTAGCTATATTCATAAGGAGTTAACTTAGGGTGGGGGCTCATAATTAAGGGGATATAAGGGGCAGCTGTTTGGGGCTCAAGTCCTTTTTGGAAGTGCATCTAAACAGCAAGGTGGATTGCTGTTGAGGGGAGATAGAGAGAGAAAAAAAAAAAAATCTATAAATCTTCAGCACAGCGAGTGTGAGCGAGCTGAGTGTGACCTGAGCGTAAGTGTGAACGGCGGTAAGTGTGTGACTTGTGATTCAGTGACTTTGGATTCAGGGAGTTTCCAAGGGAGGAATTGCTTCTGTTTTTTTTTTTTTTTGGTTTAATTAATACTTTGTATTTATTTTTAATTAACGTTTCTGTGTGGTGCAATCCCCATTAGGAAATGTGCTCCACAATTGTTAATGCCATCCAGTGTACATCTTGCCACATGTATGCAGTCCTTGACCAGCCAGTCGAGGGTGCATACTGCTGTGCGAGATGTGAGCACATTGTGCATTTGGAAACCCAGATACTGGATCTAAATGTGCAGCTGGCAACACTGAGATCCATAGACAATATGGAGAGGAGTCTTCTGCTCACAGAGCAGACGCTCAATGGGATAGATGAGGAGGGGGATGGTAGGATGGAGCTGCAGGACAGTGTGGCAGTTAGCTGGGTGACAGATAGAAGGCGGGGTAGAGGGAAGAGTGCCAGGGAGGCTAATCCTGATCTGGCACACCCCAATAAGTTTGCTAAGTTGGCAGATGAGGGGGGTGCCAGTACAGGGGTAGCACTGCTGCAGCCAGGCATGTCCTCTGAAAGCCGGAGGAGTGACTGCTCCAGTAAGGAGGGAAAAAGGAGAGCAGGGCAGGCCAGACAGGTGCTGGTAGTGGGGGACTCAATTATTAGGGGAACAGATAGGGCAATCTGTCACAAAGACAGGGATCGTCGGACGGTGTGCTGCCTACCTGGCGCTCGAGTCCGACACATCGCTGATCGGGTGGACAGATTACTGGGAGGGGCTGGTGAGGACCCAGCGGTCATGGTGCACATTGGCACAAATGACAAAGTTAGAGGTAGGTGGAAGGTCCTTAAAGATGATTTCAGGGAATTAGGCTGCAAGCTGAAAGCAAGGACCTCCAACGTGGTATTTTCTGAAATACTGCCTGTACCACGTGCCACGCCAGAGAGGCAACGGGAGATTAGGGAGGTTAATAAGTGGCTCAAGAATTGGTGTAGGAAGGAGGGGTTTGGGTTCCTGCAGAACTGGGCCGACTTCTCAGTTGGCTACAGGCTCTACGCTAGGGACGGGCTGCACCTCAATGGGGAAGGTGCAGCTGTGCTGGGGGAGAAAATGGTTAGAAGGTTGGAGGAGTGTTTAAACTAGGGATTGGGGGGGAGGGTATTCATTTTATAGGAGGGGAAGATAGTGCAGATAGAGACCTGGGCACAAATAAGGAAGTTGGGGGTGGCGGTGGCATGGGGGGTGGGGTTAGAACAGTTAGTAATTTAAGAAAGAATAGAGGTACAGAGAGTAACATCAAGTGCATGTATACTAATGCCAGAAGCCTCGCCAACAAAATGGATGAATTAGAACTAATGTTGTTGGAGCATAATTATGACATGGTGGGGATATCTGAGACGTGGCTGGATGAGAGCCATGACTGGGCTGTTAACTTGCAGGGCTATAGCCTTTTCAGAAATGACCGTACAGATAAGCGAGGGGGTGGGGTGTGTCTGTATGTAAAATCGACCTTAAAACCCATCCTGCGTGATAATATAGGTGAATCTAATGAAAATGTAGAGTCTCTGTGGGTGGAGATAAGGGGAGGGGGAAAAAATAATAAATTACTGATAGGGGTTTGTTATAAATCTCCAAAACTAATGGAAGCAATGGAGAATATCCTTGTAAAGCAAATAGATGAAGCTGCGACTCAAGGAGAAGTCATTATTATGGGGGACTTCAACTACCCTGAAATAGATTGGGGAACAGAAACCTGCAGTTCCAGCAAAGGTAATCGTTTTTTGACAACTATGAGAGACAATTACCTTTCACAACTGGTTCAGGACCCAACAAGGAGGGGGGCACTGCTAGACCTAATATTAACCAACAGGCCAGACCGCATATCAAATATAAGGGTTGGGGGTCACTTGGGGAATAGTGATCACAAAATAATAAGTTTTCATTTAACCTTTAATAAGATGGGTAGTAGGGGGGTGACAAGGACACTAAACTTCAGGAGGGCAAATTTCCAATGGATGAGAGAGGATCTTGGTGCAATTAACTGGGACGATATCCTGAGACACAAAAATACACAAAGAAAATGGGAGACATTTATTAGCATCCTGGATAGGACCTGTGCACAGTATATACCGTATGGGAATAAACATACTAGAAATAGGAGGAAACCAATATGGCTAAATAGAGCTGTAAGGGGCGCAATAAGGGACAAAAAGAAAGCATTTAGAGAATTAAAGGAAGTAGGTAGTGATGAGGCATTAAATAAATACAGAAAATTAAATAAATTCTGTAAAAAGCAAATCAAGGCAGCAAAGATTGAGACAGAGAGACTCATTGCCAGAGAGAGTAAAAATAATCCCAAAATATTCTTTAACTATAAAAATAGTAAGAAACTAAAAAATGACAGTGTTGGCCCCCTTAAAAGTAGTCTGGGTGAAATGGTGGATGAGGATGAGGAAAAAGCCAATATGCTAAATGACTTTTTTTCATCAGTATTTACAAAAGAAAATCCCATGGCAGACAAAATGACTAGTGATAAAGATTCCCCATTAAATGTCACATGCTTAACCCAGCAGGAAGTACAGCGGCGTCTAAAAATAACTAAAATTTACAAATCTCCGGGCCCGGATGGGATACACCCCCGAGTACTGCAGGAACTAAGTACAGTCATTGATAGACCATTATTTTTAATCTTTAAAGACTCCATAATAACAGGGTCTGTACCACAGGACTGGCGTATAGCAAATGTGGTGCCAATATTCAAAAAAGGGGCAAAAACTGAACTCGGTAATTATAGGCCAGTAAGTTTAACCTCTACTGTGGGTAAAATCCTGGAGGGCATTCTAAGGGATGCTATGCTGGAGTATCTGAAGAGGAATAACCTCATGACCCAGTATCAGCACGGGTTTACTAGGGACCGTTCATGTCAGACTAATTTGATCAGCTTCTATGAAGAGGTAAGTTCCAGACTGGACCAAGGGAACCCAGTGGACGTAGTATATATGGACTTTTCCAAAGCTTTTGATACGGTGCCACACAAAAGGTTGTTACATAAAATGAGAGTAATGGGGATAGGGGAAAATATGTGTAAGTGGGTTGAGAGCTGGCTCAGGGATAGGAAACAAAGGGTGGTTATTAATGGAGCACACTCGGACTGGGTCACGGTTAGCAGTGGGGTACCACAGGGGTCAGTATTGGGCCCTCTTCTTTTTAACATATTTATTAATGACCTTGTAGGGGGCATTCAGAGTAGAATTTCAATATTTGCAGATGACACTAAACTCTGCAGGGTAATCAATACAGGGGAGGACAATTTTATATTACAGGATGATTTATGTAAACTAGAAGCTTGGGCTGATAAATGGCAAATGAGCTTTAATGGGGATAAATGTAAGGTCATGCACTTGGGTAGAAGTAATAAGATGTATAACTATGTGCTTAATTCTAAAACTCTGGGCAAAACCGTCAATGAAAAAGACCTGGGTGTATGGGTGGATGACAAACTCATATTCAGTGGCCAGTGTCAGGCAGCTGCTACAAAGGCAAATAAAATAATGGGATGTATTAAAAGAGGCATAGATGCTCATGAGGAGAACATAATTTTACCTCTATACAAGTCACTAGTTCGACCACACTTAGAATACTGTGCACAGTTCTGGTCTCCGGTGTATAAGAAAGACATAGCTGAACTGGAGCGGGTGCAGAGAAGAGCGACCAAGGTTATTAGAGGACTGGGGGGTCTGCAATACCAAGATAGGTTATTACACTTGGGGCTATTTAGTTTGGAAAAACGAAGACTAAGGGGTGATCTTATGTTAATGTATAAATATATGTGGGGACAGTACAAAGACCTTTCTGATGATCTTTTTAATCATAGACCTGAGACAGGGACAAGGGGGCATCCTCTACGTCTGGAGGAAAGAAGGTTTAAGCATAATAACAGACGCGGATTCTTTACTGTAAGAGCAGTGAGACTATGGAACTCTCTGCCGTATGATGTTGTAATGAGTGATTCATTAATTAAATTTAAGAGGGGACTGGATACCTTTCTGGAAAAGTATAATGTTACAGGGTATATACACTAGATTCCTTGATAAGGCGTTGATCCAGGGAACTAGTCTGATTGCCGTATGTGGAGTCGGGAAGGAATTTTTTTCCCCATGGTGGAGTTACTCATTGCCACATGGGGTTTTTTTGCCTTCCCCTGGATCAACATGTTAGGGCATGTTAGGTTAGGCTATGGGTTGAACTAGATGGACTTACAGTCTTCCTTCAACTTTAATAACTATGTAAACTATGTAAACAACCTTAAGGGACGTTTGGTAGTTAGTCCAGGCTTGCAAATGCATGGTGGTTAAATGTCTATGCATGCAACTTGTATTTAGACTTTTTAGATTATGACCTCTGCTTAAGCTAGTTGAACATTTTATACAGATTACTTTGCGCTGATCATTTGGATGTTGTTTAAAAAAAATGACAAAAAAATAGCAAAAACTCTGCATGTAGATGAACGACACAGATGTACCCACTAGAACAATTAACTAGATACAGCGTAAGTGGAAATAAAACATAACTTTTACTAGGATAAAAGTACAAATCAAAAAAAGCCACCCAAAAGTGATATAAAAACACATGGGGTAGGTCTCAACAAAGGGACCCCGCAAAAAAACCCCTGAAAGGATTCAAAAGACACCGCCTGCAGAGGCGCTTGCAGATGAAAAGCAGACCAATATATGATTCACAAAATAGCTACCAGAAACAAGTACATATGAGTCATTAAGCAATAATACATATAATTGGTTACATGTAAATAGACAAATATTGCACAATGGCAAAAGACATGGCACCTATACCACGGTGTCATTAATAAGAGTCAGGATAAAGAAAAATGGAACATCCTCACCAACTCCAGGATAAATAGGCAGGAGACCCGGAACACCTCTTGTATAGGCCACGGTCCGGAATATGAAGAAGGGAACTGACAATACCCTGTCATTCCCTATGGGGCTAACAGTAGTCTATCCCCAGAACTCCTGCCCTTACAAGGGCAGTCCACAGCTACCCCTGCACAAACATGCCCTGCACTCTCCCTGTGGTCAGTCCCGACGTGTTTCCTCCAAGCTAATCATCAGGGGACCTGCTTGATTGTAGAGATAAGTGCTCAAAATGGAGACATAAGTTGCTGCCACCCCCTATGCTATCCTGCAGAGGGTGGATGAAGTGTGGGGCTGGTCTTTAAATAGGAAGTAGCCAAGAATAATAATTAGCCACTTAAAATGGGATAAATACGTAACCTGTGTGGTTGTTCTGGGTAACGAGTGATATGCCTGTCAATGAGCCTATACATACCGCCCACAAAACATCGGTATTATCATCTCATACAAAAGGATACAGACAACATAATGGGCGGTGGCAGTAAGACTAACCTCTATGATGGCGTCACACGCCATAAACCACGAGGAGACCAGGCGCCGCAATGAGTGCAATGCGCGCCGGCAGCGGCCGACATGCGCAGAGAAAACCGCAGAGAAAAACTGTTTAAAAAAATGCCAGACTGCACTCTTTCTACTATGGGATACCTTTTCAGGCATTGCAGACTGAGCTTCTTTAACCGGATGGCCACGCTGTCCTACAACTGGTTTTACCTTTGCCACGCGTTTTTGGCCAGATACGGGCACGGCAGATGGAACCTGTTGCTTTGTTGATGCCTGCTGCGTCTCCTCCTCCTCCACTTCAGAACTGCTGCCGCCTGCACCCTGTTCCCCCAATGGCTGCCAATCGGGGTCAACAACTGGGTCATCAATGACCTCCTCTTCTATCTCGTGTGCAACTTCGTCTGTGTCACCGTGTAAGCAGGTGGGATAGCGTTCGTGACGGGGCACCATAGTCTCAGCTGGGTTTGATTCTGGCTCAGTACACTGCGAGGGCAATGTTCTGGTCTGAGTCAAAGGAACAGCATAGTAATCTGGCTGTGGCTGTGCATCTGTGCACTCCATGTCCGATGCAACTTCTACTGGGCATGGCCTGTTAACTGTTTCACTTTGTAACCCAGGAACGGTATGTGTAAAGAGCTCCATGGAGTAACACGTTGTGTCGCCAGACGCATCCTTCTCTGTTGTTCTTGCTGAAGAAGACAAGGAAGCGGCTTCTCCCTGACCGTGAACATCCACTAAGGACGCTGTCATGATTCCCAATGGCAGGGAAACATCAGAACACAAAAATAACAGACGAGCTCTGGGTGATGGAATCTCGAGCTGACCGTGAGCTAAATCTACCACACAACTAATAGTAGCCAGGGAGCATACCTACGACTTCCTAGATGCCACGCGCCAGCCGGAGGACTAACTACGCCTGGTAGAGGAAGGAACAGACCTGGCTTACCTCTAGGGAAATACCCCAAAAGATGATAGCAGCCCCCCACATGTAATAACGGTGAGTTAAGAGGAAAAGACATACACAGTATGAAAGTAGATTTAGCAAAGAGAGGTCCACTTACTAGATAGCAGAAGGATACAAAGAGGACTTCACGGTCAACTGAAAACCCTTTCAAAAAACCATCCTGAAATTACTTTAAGACTCCTGTGTCAACTCATGACACAGGAGTGGCAATTTCAGCCCGCAAGAGCTTCCAGCTACAGAGAATAACAAAAACTGCAAACTGGACAAAAGATACAAAACAAAAGGACAAAGTCCACTTAGCTGATCAGCAGACTAGTAGCAGGAACATGCAACCGAAGGCTCTGGTTACAATGATGACCGGCAAGGAAATGACTGGAGAGCAAGGCTAAATAGGAAACTCCCAAACACAGATGGGAGCAGGTGAACTGAGACAGCAAAGCACACACAAGTCACCAGTACCACCAGAAACCACCAGGGGAGCCCAAAAAGCGGATTCACAACAGTACCCCCCCCTTAAGGAGGGGGCACCGAACCCTCACGAGAACCGCCAGGGCGATCTGGATGAGCCCTATGAAAGGCACGAACCAAATCCGAGGCATGAACATCAGAGGCAGTTACCCAAGAATTATCTTCCTGACCATAGCCCTTCCATTTAACCAGATATTGAAGTCTCCGTCTGGAAATACAGGAATCCAAGATCTTCTCTACAATGTACTCCAATTCACCCTCCACCAGCACAGGAGCAGGAGGTTCAGTAGAAGGAACCACCGGTACCTCATATCTCCGCAACAACGACCGATGGAATACATTATGGATAGCGAAAGATGCCGGGAGGTCCAAACGAAAGGACACAGGGTTAAGTATCTCCAAAATCCTATAAGGACCGATGAACCGAGGCTTAAACTTAGGAGAAGAAACCCTCATAGGGACAAAACGGGAAGACAACCACACCAAGTCCCCAACACGAAGGCGAGGACCAACACGACGACGGCGGTTAGCAAACTGCTGAGTCCTCTCCTGGGACAACTTCAAATTGTCCACCACTTGTCCCCAAATCTGATGCAACCGATCCACCACCGCATCCACTCCAGGACAATCCGAAGATTCCACCTGACCAGATGAAAAACGAGGATGAAACCCTGAATTGCAAAAGAAAGGAGAAACCAAAGTGGCAGAACTTACCCGATTATTAAGAGCAAATTCTGCCAACGGCAAAAAGGCAACCCAGTCATCCTGATCCGCAGACACAAAACACCTCAAATAAGTCTCCAAAGTTTGATTAGTTCGCTCCGTCTGGCAATTAGTCTGAGGATGGAATGCAGACGAAAAAGACAAATCAATGCCCAACCTGGCACAGAATGCCCGCCAAAATCTAGACACGAACTGGGTTCCCCTGTCAGAAACGATGTTTTCCGGAATACCATGCAAGCGAACCACATTTTGAAAAAATAGAGGGACCAACTCAGATGAGGAAGGCAACTTAGGCAATGGTACCAAATGAACCATTTTAGAAAAACGGTCACACACCACCCAGATGACAGACATCTTCTGAGAAACAGGGAGATCAGAAATAAAGTCCATAGAGATGTGCGTCCAAGGCCTCTTCGGAACAGGCAAGGGCAACAATAACCCACTAGCCCTAGAACAACAAGGCTTGGCCCGAGCACACACATCACAAGACTGCACAAAAACACGCACATCCCGAGACAGGGAAGGCCACCAGAAGGATCTAGCCACCAAATCTCTGGTACCAAAAATTCCAGGATGACCTGCCAGCGAAGAAGAATGAACTTCCGAGATGACTCTACTGGTCCAATCATCAGGAACAAACAGTCTACCAGGCGGACAACGATCAGGTCTATCCGCCTGAAATTCTTGCAAAGCACGTCGCAGATCTGGGGAGACAGCAGACAAAACCACCCCATCCTTAAGGACACCAGCAGGTTCAGAATCCCCAGGAGAGTCAGGCTCAAAACTCCTAGAAAGAGCATCTGCCTTAACATTTTTAGAACCTGGTAAGTATGAAACCACAAAATTAAACCGAGAAAAAAACAACGACCATCGTGCCTGTCTAGGATTCAGACGCCTGGCAGACTCTAGATAAATCAGATTCTTGTGATCAGTCAAAACTACCACCTGATGTCTGGCACCCTCAAGCCAATGACGCCACTCCTCAAATGCCCACTTCATGGCCAAAAGCTCCCGATTACCAACATCATAGTTTCGCTCGGCGGCCGAAAATTTTCGAGAAAAGAACGCACAAGGTCTCATCACTGAGCAGTCAGAACTTTTCTGCGACAAAACCGCCCCCGCTCCGATCTCGGAAGCATCGACCTCAACCTGAAAGGGAAGAGAAACATCAGGCTGGCGCAACACAGGGGCAGACAAAAAGCGGCGCTTAAGCTCCCGAAAGGCCTCCACAGCAGCAGGGGACCAATTGGCAACATCAGCACCCTTTTTGGTCAAATCCGTCAGAGGTTTAGCAACACCAGAAAAACCAGTTATAAATCGATGATAAAAATTAGCAAAGCCCAAGAATTTCTGAAGACTCTTAAGAGAAGTAGGCTGCGTCCAGTCACAAATAGCCCGAACCTTGACAGGGTCCATCTCAATAGAAGAAGGGGAAAAAATGTACCCCAAAAAGGAAATCTTTTGAACCCCAAAAACACACTTTGAACCCTTTACACACAAAAAATTCTCCCGCAAAACCTGAAAAACCCTCCTGACCTGTTGAACATGAGACTCCCAGTCATCAGAAAAAATCAAAATATCATCCAAATACACAATCATAAATTTATCCAAATATTCACGGAAAATATCATGCATTAAGGACTGAAAGACTGAAGGTGCATTAGAAAGGCCGAAAGGCATTACTAAATACTCAAAATGGCCCTCAGGCGTATTAAATGCGGTTTTCCACTCATCCCCCTGCTTAATTCGCACCAAATTATACGCCCCACGAAGATCAATCTTAGAGAACCACTTAGCCCCCCTTATGCGAGCAAACAAATCAGTCAGCAATGGCAACGGATACTGATATTTGACTGTAATTTTATTCAGGAGTCGATAATCAATACAAGGCCTCAGAGAGCCATCCTTTTTAGATACAAAGAAAAAAACAGCTCCTAAAGGAGATGAAGAAGGACGAATATGTCCCTTTTCCAGGGACTCCTTAATATACTCTCGCATAGCAGCATGTTCAGGAACAGATAAGTTAAACAAACGACCCTTTGGAAATTTACTGCCAGGAATCAGATCTATGGCGCAATCACAATCTCTGTGGGGAGGGAGTGAACCAATTTTTGGCTCCTCAAAAATATCACGATAATCAGACAAAAATGCCGGAATCTCAGAGGGAATAGATGACGAAATGGAAACCAAAGGTATGTCCCCATGAGCCCCCCGACATCCCCAGCTTAACACAGACATTGTTTTCCAGTCAAGGACTGGGTTATGAGATTGTAACCATGGTAATCCAAGCACCAAAACATCATGCAAATTGTACAACACAAGGAAGTGAATCACCTCCTGATGGTCTGGAGTCATACGCATAGTCACTTGCGTCCAGAATTGTGGTTTATTACAAGCCAAAGGCGTAGAATCAATACCCTTCAGAGGTATAGGGACTTCCAGAGGCTCTAAATCAAACCCACAGCGCCTGGCAAAGGACCAATCCATAAGACTCAGAGCGGCGCCAGAGTCCACATAGGCATCCACGGTAATAACTGATAATGAACAAATCAAGGTTACAGACAGAATAAATTTAGACTGTAAAGTGCCAATTGAAATAGACTTGTCAACCTTCCTTGTACGTTTAGAGCATGCTGATATAACATGAGCAGAATCACCACAATAGAAGCATAACCCATTTTTACGCCTATAATTCTGCCGCTCGCTTCTGGACAGAATTCTGTCACATTGCATTTTCTCTGGCGTCTCTTCAGAAGATACCGCCAAATGGTGCACGGGTTTGCGCTCCCGCAAACGCCGATCAATCTGAATAGCCATTGTCATGGACTCATTCAGACCTGTGGGCGCAGGGAACCCGACCATAACATCTTTAACGGCATCAGAAAGGCCCTCTCTGAAATTTGCCGCTAGGGCGCACTCATTCCACTGAGTAAGCACAGACCATCTACGAAATTTTTGGCAGTATATCTCAGCTTCATCTTGCCCTTGAGATAGGGCTATCAAAGCTTTTTCAGCTTGAATCTCCAAATTAGGTTCCTCATAAAGCAACCCTAAAGCCAGAAAAAACGCATCCACATTGAGCAACGCAGGATCCCCTGGTGTCAATGAAAATGCCCAATTTTGAGGGTCACCTCGCAGCAAAGAGATTACAATCTTAACCTGCTGGACAGGATCTCCAGAGGAGTGAGGTCTGAGAGAAAGGAACAATTTACAATTATATTTGAAATTCAGGAACCGAGATCTATCTCCGGAAAACACCTCTGGTGTAGGAATTTTAGGTTCAGACATCGGAGTATGTATAACAAAATCTTGTAAATTTTGAACCTTGGTAGCAAGATTATTTAAACCTACAGCCAAACTCTGAGGGTCCATCTTTAAACAGGTGAGATCAGAGCCATTCAAGGATTAGAAGGAGAGAAAGGCAAAGGCTGTAATTAGAGCTAAAATACAACTGATCCAACTATGGAGCAAGCATAGGGGGGGAGAAAAAAAAAAAAATCTACAGACTTCTTTTTTCTCTCCTTTCTTCTGCCAATAACTTTAACATTGGCCGGTCATACTGTCATGATTCCCAATGGCAGGGAAACATCAGAACACAAAAATAACAGACGAGCTCTGGGTGATGGAATCTCGAGCTGACCGTGAGCTAAATCTACCACACAACTAATAGTAGCCAGGGAGCATACCTACGACTTCCTAGATGCCACGCGCCAGCCGGAGGACTAACTACGCCTGGTAGAGGAAGGAACAGACCTGGCTTACCTCTAGGGAAATACCCCAAAAGATGATAGCAGCCCCCCACATGTAATAACGGTGAGTTAAGAGGAAAAGACATACACAGTATGAAAGTAGATTTAGCAAAGAGAGGTCCACTTACTAGATAGCAGAAGGATACAAAGAGGACTTCACGGTCAACTGAAAACCCTTTCAAAAAACCATCCTGAAATTACTTTAAGACTCCTGTGTCAACTCATGACACAGGAGTGGCAATTTCAGCCCGCAAGAGCTTCCAGCTACAGAGAATAACAAAAACTGCAAACTGGACAAAAGATACAAAACAAAAGGACAAAGTCCACTTAGCTGATCAGCAGACTAGTAGCAGGAACATGCAACCGAAGGCTCTGGTTACAATGATGACCGGCAAGGAAATGACTGGAGAGCAAGGCTAAATAGGAAACTCCCAAACACAGATGGGAGCAGGTGAACTGAGACAGCAAAGCACACACAAGTCACCAGTACCACCAGAAACCACCAGGGGAGCCCAAAAAGCGGATTCACAACAGGACGCGCTGCTTTTACATTTACCAGTTCCAGAAGAGGAGGCAAAAGAGCTAGAGACTGAGTCAGCAAGGAAAGCCAAAACTTTTTCTTGCTGCTCCGGCTTTAAAAGCGGTTTTCCTACTCCCAGAAAAGGGAGCGTTCGAGGCCTTGTGTAGCCAGACGACGAACCTGGCTCAACAACTCGAGACTTAGGTGCTGTATTGCTTTTACCACGACCACCTGATGCTCCACCACCACTACCATCATTACCAGCTGACAATGACCGCCCACGGCCACGACCTCTTCCACCAGACTTCCTCATTGTTTGCAAAACGTAACCAAAGTAACGGTATTAGTTACTGTAAAACAACTTATAAGGTGAACTCAAACTTCTGTAGGATTTATATATACCTTTAGGTGGCTGAAACTGAAAGGAAAATCAGGCCCAATGTTACACACTAGGTTTTCTGTGCCCCAATAATTTGAGACAGATGGCACACACAGTACCGGCACTCAAGCTGAAATGCCAATCTTAATCTCCCACTATTTTTTTTTTTCCAGGGAGAATTTGAAAAAAAAAAAAAAAAATTCCCAATATGACACACTAGGTTTTCTGTGCCCCAATAATTTGAGACAGATGGCACACACAGTACTGGCACTCAAGCTGAAATGCCAATCTTAATCTCCCTTTTTTTTTTTCCAGGGAGAATTTGAAAAAAAAAAAAAAATTCCCAGTATGACACACTAGGTTTTCTGTGCCCCAATAATTTGAGACAGATGGCACACACAGTACCGGCACTCAAGCTGAAATGCCAATCTTAATCTCCCACAATTTTTTTTTTTTCCAGGGAGAATTTGAAAAAAAAAAAAAAAAATTCCCAGTATGGCACACTAGGTTTTCTGTGCCCCAATAATTTGAGACAGATGGCACACACAGTACCGGCACTCAAGCTGAAATGCCAAACAAAATCTCCCACTATTTTTTTTTTTTTTTTCAGGGAGAATTTAAAAAAAAAAAAAAAAGGGACTGTCCTACAATTACTATCTCCCTGCAGTAATCTCAGCAAGGTATGGCAGGCAGCAATAACAAGGAGTGGACAGCTGCACAAAAAAAACAAAAGTGTGGACAAACAAACAAGATAGCTGTGCAGAAAGGAAGGAACAACAGGATTTGTGCTTTGAAAAAAGCAGTTGGTTTGCACAGCGGCGTACACACAGCAATACAGCTATCAGGGAGCCTTCTAGGGCAGCCCAATGAGCTACAGCGCTGAGGAAAAAAAAATGTAGCTTCCACTGTCCCTGCAAACAAAAGGTGGTGTTGGACAGTGGGAATCGCTACAGCACAAGCGGTTTGGGGTTTATTTACCCTGCCTAACACTATCCCTGTGTATTGCCAAGTTTTTAGCACTAAGGTTCGGATACGGCTTTAAAGAAGGCTACTACTTGCAATATAACGCAATTTTATTTCAAAATACAAAATTAAAGGAATAATATGATTGGATAGTATGATTGCATAAACATTAGTATATTTTATGATACAAAGGTTAAGTACATATAAGGATTAAATCCATATAATGATTAAGTACATATACTCACATCATCTGTCGCCAAGGAGCTTTTAAACATCATCCGTCTGGAAAATCAGAGAAGCAACACCAAGACAGAGAACCCCTGGAAAATTCACAACACTGCACGGGCGTCCCCAATTATGCAGGTATCTTCAACACTGTACATGTAAGTACAGGTATTCCAGTTTATGCTTCTGTCTTAGTCATGTTTTTCTGGTCTTATATAGTGATTTTCACTATGTGTAACTCTGGTTTCATCCCGCCCTTCAAGTGGCCAGCTTTCACGGTGGGATGAGACTGAGATACCATGGAATCATCAGACAATGGGCCATAAACCCATAGATACATAAAAGCCCACAAGGGTTAGATAAAACTACCAGTGACAGAGGTTAAATAAACCTTGTTTTACAATAATAAACAAACTTAAAACTGTTTGTGAACTGGAAGGTCTTCAGACAATAAATAAACAGTTCTCAGGATTGGGTCACAATGAGCATTGTCTGTCTGTAAATGTATTACAAGAAATGCTGCTCTGTAATGGTCTGAATGCGTTCAGTATATTTCAAAATGGACTCAAAATAGCCATTTTATATATTCACATTACACCCTGCTTCTGAAGAAGCGGCAGCAACCTCTGCCTATGCTCAGATCAGCAGCAGTAAGATGGCGGTCGGCGGGAACGCCCCTTTATAGCCCCTGTGACGCCGCAGAAAGCAAGCCAATCACTGCAATGCCCTTCTCTAAGATGGTGGGGACTGAGATCTATGTCATCACGCTGCCCACACTCTGCGTCCACCTTCATTGGCTGAGAAATGGCGCTTTTAGCGTAATTGAAACGCGACTTTGGCGCGAAAGTCGCGTACCGCATGGCCGACCCCACACAGGGATCGGGTCGGGTTTCATGAGACGCCGACTTTACCAAAAGTCGGCGACTTATGAAAATGAACGATCCGTTTCACTCAACCCTACCTCCCACCTTCATTCCATGACGTCCTCTTCTGGTCTTCGCGCCGCTACTCTGGCGCAGGCGTACTTTGTCTGCCCTGTTGAGGGCAGAGCAAAGTACTGCAGTGGCAGGCGCCGGTCAGGTCAGAGAGGCCCGGCGCCTGCGCACTGCAGTGCTTTGCTCTGCCCTCAACAGGGCAGACAAAGTACGCCTGCACCGAAGCCGCGGCGCGGAGACCATAAGAGGACGTCATGGAATGAAGATAGGAGGCGCCGGAGCGGACCTGAGACGCCCATTTGACCGCGGACCAGCAGCGGGACCGCCCAGGTGAGTATATTATAACCTCTTTTTCTCCTCTTTCAGGTAACATTGGGGGCTTATCTACAGCATTACAGTATGCTGTAGATAAGCCCCTGATGACGGTGAGCTTACCTCACCTTCGATTTTGGGGGTGATAGGTTCCCTTTAAGAAAACCTGATAAACTTGATTTTTATTTTTGGAGAGATCTGTAAGATTGGTAGTGGGACAGATCTCTTCCTCCACTGCGGGTCTACCCCCCACCCTAGCAGTGAGCATGGCGGAGGAGTTGGTTTTCTCTTGTCAGATAACTGCTCCTTCACCTGCATCCCATTGCCACCCTCTATTACCCTCAATTCATTTGAGGTGCACTCTGTACGCATCTACTCCCCCTCTAACCTCCAACTGGCTGTCATTTACCACCCCTTCAGGGCCAGCCACCACCTTCTTTGATCACTTCACCACCTGGCTACTTCATTTCCTTTCCGCTGACATCCCCACTATCATCTTGGGTGACTTCAACATCCCCATTGACACTTCCCTCTCTGCTGCCACTAAACTTCTATCTCTCACTTCCTCCTTCGGGCCTCAATCAATGGTCTTCTGCAGCCACTCACAATGATGGCCACACACTGGACCTCATCTTCACCCACCTTTGCTCCCTATCTCACCTCTCCCTCTTTCTGACCTCAACCTGCTTTCATTCTCTTCCATTTCCACTCTTTGTCCACAATCCCCACTCCACAAACTTTGCACACCCTCACAGAAATCTTAAACACCTCGATCTACACTCACTCTCTGAATCCCTTCTCCCTCTTACAGACATAACACCACAATAGCTGCAGCTCTTGAATCAGTTGCCCCTCTCACACATACCAAAGCTCACAAAATCAACAGAAAGCCCTGGCACACCAGCCTGACCAAAGATCTGAGATGGGCTACCAGGGTTGCTGAGATGGAAGACATCACACTCCAACAAGGACTTCATTGCATTCGAACAGTTCCTCACTATTTTGAAGGCCACACTCACTGCAGCAAAACAAATGTACTTCTCATCTCTCATATCCTCCATGTCTCACAACCCTAAACTGCTATTCAACACTTTCAATTCTCTCCTCCGTCCCGCAGCACCCCCTTCCTCTCAATGCATCTCAGCTAAAGACTTTGCCTCATTCTTCGAGCAAAAGATTAATAACATCAGAGACAGTTTTGGTCAACAACCCCAGAGCACTTCCTCCTAACTGCTCAGCCTCCTCAAAAAGCAACTTCTCCACCATTACAGAAGATTGACTCTCCACTCCACTCTCAAGATCACATCTCACCACCTGTGCACTTGACCCGATCCCATCCCACTTCATCCCAAACCTCACCACAGTCTTCATCCCATCCCTAACCAATCTCTTCAACCTATCACTAACAACAGATGTTTTCCCCTCAAGCATTAAACATGCCTCAATCACACCCATCCTCCAAAAAGCCCTCTCTTGACCCATCCTCTGTATTTAGCTATTGCCCCATATCACTTCTCCCCTATTCCTCAAAACTACTGGAACAACACGTCCATCTTGAACTGTCCTCCCACCTCTTTTCTTGCTCCTTCTTCGACCACTTACAATCTAGCTTCCGGCCACATCACTCCACTGAAACTGCCCTAACTAAAGTCACCAATTACTAATTACCCGCCAAAGCCAAGCGACACTACTCTGTCCTCCTTCTCCTGGACCTGTCCTCTGCCTTTGACAGAGTGGACCATTCCCTATTACTTCAGACCCTCTCATCTCTTGGCATCACTGACTTGGCCCTATCTTGGATCTCGTCACACCTAACAGACTGGACATTCAGCATCTCCCACAAGGTTCAGTCCTATGACCCCTGCTCTTCTCCATTTACACCTTCAGCCTGGGACAGCTCATAGAATCTCACTGCTTTTAGTATCACCTCTATGCTGATGACACACAGATCTACATCTCTGGACCAGATATCACCTCCCTACTATCCAGAATCCCACAATGTCTGTCTGCTATTTCACCCTTCTTCTCCACTAGATTTCTAAAACTTAATATGGACAAAAGAGAATTCATCATCTATCCCCCATCTCACTCAACCCCCCCCCCCCAATGGACCAATCCGTTAAAGTAAATGGCTGCTCACCCTCCCCAGTCCCACAATCTTGCTGCCTCGGGGTAATCCTTGACACTGATCTCTCCTTCAAACCACATATCCAAGCCCTTTCCACTTCCTGCCGACTTCAACTCAAAAATATTTCCAAGATCCATACATTCCTCAACCGAGAATCTGAGAAAACCCTAATCCATGCCCTCATCATCTCCCACCTTGAATACTGCAATCTCCTGCTCTGTGGCCTCCACTCTAACACTCCCGCACCCCTCCAATCTATTCTAAACTCTGCTGCCCGACTATTCCACCTGTCCCCTTGCTATTTCCAGCCTCTCCCCTTTGTAAATCCCTGCACTGGCTCCCCATTACCCAAAGACTCCAGTTCAAAACCCTAACCATGGCATACAAAGCCATCCACAACCTGTGTCCTCCATACATCTGTGACCTCATCACCTGCACACAACCTCTGATCTTCACAAGATCTCCTTCTCTACTCCCCTCTTATCTCCTCTTCCCACAATCGCATACCAGAATTCTCCCTCGCATCACCCCTACTCTGGAACTCTCTACCACAACATATCAGACTCTCGCCTACTGTGGAAACCTTCAAAAAGAACCTGAAGACCTACCTCTTCCGATATGCCTACAACCTGCAGTAACCACTGATCCACCAAACCACTGCACGACCAGCTTTCCCCTCTCCTATTGTATCCTCACCCATCCCTTGTAGATTGTGAGCCCTCGCGGTCAGGGTCCTCTCTCCTCCTGTACCAGTAGGGACTTGTATTTATTACTGTACTTGTTTTTATTATTTATACCCCTCCTCACATGTAAAGCACCATGGAATAAATAGCGCTATAATAATAAATAATAACTATAATAATACTAGAAGGTGAAAATTGGGAATCTTTTCTGTTTCATTTGAAAAAAGTAACTCATTTTAAAACTGATGGCAACAGCACATCTAAAAAAACTTGGAATATTATTTACAAAAAAATGGTTCTATGTAGAACAGTTTGATTATCAAATCTCAACTATTTCATGAGTGTGTATAAAAGAGGATACTAGAAAGCCACAGTCTCTCAGAATGGCAGACATACTCCTCTCAACTTTTTTCTGAGAAGTGTTGGGATTTTTTTTTCAAAATCCAGCATTCTATATAGGATATGAATAAAGGTGCCCATGACCATTTTTTCTCCATTCTAGGAAAACAGTCAGTTTCAGTTTTTTTATCAGAGCGAGAACAGTTTTTCATGTAATCCGAACGTGGTCTGATGTTTGCCACTGACCCATACACTTGCATTGCCGATTTTGATTATTTTGATTAGACACTGGATTCAAAATCAGACATATCATCTCCTTTTTTATCTCAGACTAATCAAACCGAGGAAAAAATTGGAAATTGCACAGACCCATAGAATAACATCCTGTAGGTACGAGTGCTGTCTGTAAAAATCACAGATAGCACTAGTCCGATATAATTGGTCATATACACGAGCCTTAACACTAGGAAAAAACATGTTAATTGTAACACTATGCTAAAAAGACTTGTAAAAGCGTATGAAATTCATAGCATTTGTTGGAAGCCAAAAACAGCTGAAAAAATTATTTTGACTGAAACCTCATACTGCTTTTAATTTACAAAACAATTAATCATCAAAGTAAATAATCACATTGGCTGCTCTTATGGTAATAGACGACCAGTTCTCAATAATGGGCAATGAGAAAAAATAACGAGTGGCTTTAAGAGAGGCAACTTCTGACAACACCCTTCTAATTCAACAATAATAACGTCTTTAGCAATTGACTTTATGATATCAGATTTCCATCATGCACGTGTGGATTATCTCCTGTTGCTTCTGGCTTATTACTGTTTTTGTAATTGCTGTCTTATTAGTCATGTTTTTCTTTACATCTTAATACAGTACATTTGGGATGGTCAGGTGATTTGCTAATTGTTTTATATATACAGGTGCTTATCACAACATTTGAATATCATTAAAAAGTTAATTTATTTCAGTACTTCAATACAAATAGTGAAACTCATATATTATACTAGATGGAGGCCTGATGCTATCGCTTTGGGAGGGCGGTAATGTTACGATGGAGGCAGGCTTCGCAGAGTTGAGAATCTCTCCCCCCATGTGCTCACCCACCTATCCATTGTCTCTTTCCCCATGTGCTGACTTCTCCAGTCTGTGCTCTCTTCTTTGACCTGTCTACCCCATGTGCTATCCCCCTTGTCTGCTGTCTTTCTCCTTCCTGTGCTGTGTTCTCCCCTCATGTGCTGTCCCATTTGAGCTGTCTCCCCCCTGTGCTCTGTCTCTCTCACCCCTGTGTGCTTTCTCTCTCCTCCATCTGCTGTCTTCTCCTTTCATGTCATCTATTCTTTGACCTGTGTACCCCATGTGCTCTCTTACACGGTCAGACACAGACAATTTTTAAAATGAACTTTTGTTCATGGGAAAACCCCTTTAATGTGACCGGCTTCCTCTGCCTGTAGACATGTGGCGCATCTGTCACCGGGATCAGCCGAGTGATTCACTGCGACTGCACAGAATTCGCGCAGGTGCAGTAAATCAGACCGCTGCCATCTTTGTGCAGACAGATAGCGGCGGTTACATTAAAACTGCGCATGCGCTCCTCCTGTACAAAGATGGCGACGGTCAGTGAATCATTCGGCTGATCCCAGCGGCGGCGTGTTTACAACGGTGTTCCACTGGTGTTACCGCGCAAGAGGCTGCATATGGCGTGTACACTGTGTGTGTGTGGTGCATATGGCATATATAGTGTGTGTGTGTGGTGCAACGGTGTTCCGCTGGTGGTACCATGCAAGAGGTTGGTACCACCAGCAGTTTCCATATTGAGACATGCATCATTTGGGTGTCCCAATATGGCGGTCAGTGAACTTCCGCCACTTGGAATTCTTGGATCTGGACACATCTGGATGGAACAGGATGTAAAGACATTACAAGGCAAGTATATATTAAGATAGACTTATTATAAACAGAGTGATCTATTTCAAGTGTTTATTTCTGTTTATGTTGATGATTATGGCTCACAGACAATGAAAACCCAAAAGTCATTAACTCAGTAAATTAGAATAATTAACAAAAAACACCTGCAAAGGCTTCATAAGCATTTAAGAAAGGTCCCTTAGCCTGTCTCAGTGGGCTCCACAATCATGGGGAAGACTGCTGACTTGACAGATGTCCAGAAGGCAGTCATTGACACACTCCACAAGGAAGGTAAGCCACAAAAAGCCTAGGCTAAAGAAGCTGGCTGCTCACAGAGTGCTGTATCCAAGCATATTAATGGAAAGTTGAGTGGAAGGAAAAAGTGTAGTAGAAAATGGTGCACAAGCAACCGGGATAACCACAGGTTTGAAAGAGTTGTTAAGAAAAGGCCATTCAAAAGTTTGGGGGAGATTCACAAGGAGTGGACTGCTGCTGCTAGAGTCATTGCTTCAAGAGCCACCACACACAGAGGTATCCAGTACATGGGCTACAAGTGTCACATTCCTTGTGTCAAGCCACTCATGACAATAGACAATGCCAGAAGTGTCTTACCTGGGCTAAGGAGAAAAAGAACTGGACTGTTGCTCAGTGGTCCAAGGTTTTTTTTTCAGTTGAAAGTAAATTTTGCATTTCATTTGGAAATTAAGGTCCCAGGGTCTGGAGGAAGAGTGGAGAGGCACACAATCCAAGCTGCTTGAGATCTAGTGTGAAGTTTCCACAATCAGTGATGGTTTGTAGAGCCATGTTATTTGCTGGTGTAGGTTCATTGATGTAATTAATTCAAAAGGAGCCCCAATAAAGTGATGGTGAACTCAGTCGAGGGGCTCAAGAGAGGCCTGGATGTCTACCTGGAGCATAACAATATTGTATCTTACAGTTATTAGGTTCTTTAGAAGGACGTAGATCTGGGGATTTATTCTGACGGAATATAGGCTGAACTGGATGGACAAGTGTCTTTTTTCAGCCTTGCTAACTATTTTACTGTGTTAAGTATTGAGTGCAGTAACTGAACATACATTTCAGTAGGCCAACATTTCGGATTTTAAAATCATTTTTCAAGCTATTAGTAAGTATTCTAATTTACTGAGATAATGACTTTTGGGTTTTAATTGGCTGTAAGCCAAAATCATTAACAATAACAGAAAAAAACACTTGAAAAAGATCACTCTGAAAAAGATCACTCTGTTTGTAATGACTCATTAACTTTTTGATGATATTCTTGTTTTGTGAGAAGCACCTGTAATTACGTAGATGTATTTATGTAAATGCTTTTGTCTAGTACATGACATGCCACGAATTTATTATATATTTGACACACATTTTACACCTTTGGCGACACTTTTGAAAGTTCTGTAGAAAAATGGGTGTTTGCTAAGAGTTTTAGAATGCTGCAAATGTTTTAACATTGTTCACTTTTTTGGCTGAAAATATGACTAAGTATAAAGAGTGTAAGTATACTGGATGCAGGAGTTACAGTCATACCAAGGTCCTGAACAGGGCCGTATTTGCCACTAGGCACTTGAGGGCACGTGCCTAGGGCGGCAGGATGCGGGGGGGCGGCACCTGAGCACGGCAAGATTTTTTTTTTTTTATTATTCATTTCTTTTTTAAAGTCCGGGTCCGCCTGCCCTCCCTCCTCCTCCTTCCGCCCACCCTCCATCCTTCTCCCCGCCCACCTCAGTCTTCTGGCTGCGGCTGGAGTCTCGGATCCAGTCCTGTCACATGTACTGCACAGGGGGCCGGAAGCGGAAACAAGTCACACCGCAGGCCCGCCCCCTCCTCGCTGAAGCGCCAAGTTCAATTTCTGCCTGACAGTCCTGTGTGCGACTCGGCCGGCCCGCCTCTGTCTGCTGTTGGTGTCTCAGATGATCCCACCAGGGGCGGGCAGGGTGCAGATGCCCCCGGGCCGGTCCCCCAGCAGCAGGTTCAGGCCTTTTGCTGGGTTAAAGGCCGGGTGCTGGCAGCCGCATCCCTGCACTGCAGACGCCCACACTGTGTGCAGTCAGTGTGTGCTAAACTCACCTGGCTGGAAGGAGGAGATCCAGAGCGGCACAGCGCCCCCGGTCCAGATCATAGCCGGCTAGGGAGGTCCTGGGATCTGACAGTGACAGCCAAGCACAAAAGGGAGGAAGAAAAGCATCTTGGAAAGGTATGTGGAGAACACTGGGCCAGAGCGAGGCCTCGGCCTGCAGTGAGGCACTCATGCCAGCTGGCAGCACACACCTCTCGATAGTCCCGGATTCAGCAGATCCACATCCCTCCACCCACTGCACATAACATAATATGGCTGCACTGTTCGCACAGGACCTTTGATGAGGTCACAGGAGGGGAGGAGTCGGGGTCATATGATCAATGTATGCAGGACTCTGCTGTGCTGGTTGTCATGGTGATGGATGAGGGTAAGTTTATGTGTGGGGTAAGGAGGGGTTTACAGTGTGGATGGAGCAGAGCCACATGTGTACGAGGTGTGCGGAGCGGAGCCGGGTGTGTACGAGCTGTACGGAGATGACTGGCATGTGTGCGAGGTGTAAGGAGTGGAGCCGCGTTGGTGCGAAGCGGAGTCGTGTGTGTGTGTGTGTGTGCGAGGTGCACGGAGCGGAGTCGGGTGTGTACGAGGTGCACTGAGCGGAGCCGGGTGTGTACGAGGTGCACTGAGCGGAGCCGGGTGTGTACGAGGCGCGCGGAGCCGAGCCGGGTGTGTACGAGGTGTGCGGAGCGGACTGGCATGTGTGCAGAGCCACATGCGTGTGTGTGTACGGAGCAGAGCATTATGTGCGGCCATTATACAGTATGGAGCACTGTGTGGCGATTATACAGTATGGAGTACTGTGTGGTGTATACGTGTGTATACTGTGCCCCCCTGTGCAGTGTATCTGTGATACATATACATGTCCCCGCCTTTGTAATAACGTCCCCTGTCCTGTATTAACGTTTCCAGTCCAGTAATCGCATCCCCCGTCCTGTAATAACATATCTTGTCCTGTAGTAATGGTCTGTCTTGTAAGTAAGATCACAGGAGGCCGAGTCCCTTCCTCTGGAAGTCTGCAGTGGCAGAAGTGGGACAATGCAGTGGGCCCTGAATGGGAGGAGGGGGTGTCCCAGCGGTGCAATGCTGCGGGCTTGATGTTGGGGGTGAGCTAAGTGAAGTGCATTGCTTTCCTGGCAGCCATATTTCTGAAGCTGTGTGCCAATGGAGGCGGCGCATGTGGAGATTGTCATCTTGGTCCAGATGCGATCTCAGTCTGCGCATGCACCGCCTATGGCGGCCGTCTTCCTGAAGCTGGGAAAACAATGCATTTACGCCGTAGCCGGGAGCCCTCATTATCATAGGAATATGTCAGGTAATTGTTTTTCTAGTGTATAGAAAACACTATAGAAAGCTTTATAGTGTAGTTTTAGGTGAGGGAGGGATGGTTAGGGATGAGCTAGGAAGGTGCAGGGACAGGTAGTGATGGCTACTTGCGGACATGTGCGGCACTTGCGGTTTTGCACTTGCGGTGAGACAAAAAAAACACTGCTAGCAGCGTTTTTTTTCTGCTGTTGCAAGAACCGCAAGTGCTGCACATGTCCGCAAGTCCCATAGGGAATGAATGAGGCCGAACGCAGTGTTGCCGTAAGTGATCTGTTACACGGCAGATGAGGAAAAACTGTTGGATCTGCCGTGAATGGCAAAAATTACTGATGTGAAAGTAGCCCAAGTCACTGTCGACAGTGTCTGCATTAGTCATACTCACCAATGGGGGAGGCAGCACGAAAAGTGCCTAAGCAGAAACTATAAATACGGCCCTGGTCCTGAAGTCAAAGGGGTCCCAAAAAGTCCCTGCTGCCAATTTGAGAATATTAATGCAATTAAATACCCATGACAGTCAGTGGTCCTGTTGAAGATTTTGCATTAAAGCCCACAAGCTTTCATTTACATGACTGCTGTATACTATATGTTAAACAAGCCAAATTTATCATTCCACATTAACCCCTCCACCCCCGGAGCTTTTTCCGTTTTTTCGTTTTCGTTTTTCGCTCCCCTCCTTCCCAGAGCCATAACTTTTTTATTTTTCCGTCAATATGGCCATGTGAGGGCTTATTTTTTGTGGGACGAGATGTACTTTTGAACGATACCATTGGTTTTACCATGCCGTTTAACGGAAAATGGGAAAAAAATTCCAAGTGTGATGAAATTGCAAAAAAAGTGCAATCTCACACTTGCTTTTTGTTTGGCTTTTTTGCTAGGTTCACTAAATGCTAAAACTAACCTGCCATTATGATTCTCCAGGTCATTACGAGTTCATAGACACCTAACATGTCTAGGTTATTTTTTATCTAAGTGGTGAAAAAAAATTCCAAAGTTTGCTAAAAAAAAAAAAAAAATTGCGCGATTTTCCGATACCCGTAGCGTCTCCAATTTTCGTAATCTGTGGTCAGGTGAGGTCTTATTTTTTGCATGCCAAGCTGGCATTTTTAGTGATACCATTTTGGTGTAGATACGTTCTTTTGATCGCCCGTTATTGCATTTTAATGCAATGTCGTGGCGACCAAAAAAACGTAATTTTGGCGTTTTGATTTTTTTTCTCGCTACGTAATTTAGCGATCAGGTTATTCCTTTGTTTTTATTGATATATTGGGCGATTCTGAACGCGGCGATACCTAATATGTGTATGTTTGATTTTTTTTTATTGTTTTATTTTGATTGGGGCGAAAGGGGGGTGATTTGAACTTTTATATATTTTTTATTTTTTTTATATTTCTAAACACTTTTATTTTTAATTTTGGCATGCTTCAATAGCCTCCATAGGAGGCTAGAAGCATGCACAACTCGATCGGCTCTGCTACATAGAGGTGAAGTACAGATCACCTCTATGTAGCAGAAATCCAGGTGTACTTTGAGTGCCGACCACAGGGTGGCGCTCAAAGCAATCGAGCAATCAAGGAGACCTCTGGTTGTTATGGCAATGCACCGCTGACCCCCGATCATGTAACGGGGGTCAGCGGTGTGAGCACTACCGGCCGCGCGGCCGGGAGCGCTAGTTAAATGCCGCTGTCAGCGCATGTTGCGGCTGACATGTTGCGGCTTTGAGGTGGGTTCACCGCCAGAGTCCACCTCAAAGCAGGGGATCTGCCAGCTGACGTACTATTCCGTCAGCTAGCAGAAAGGTGTTAACCCTTTTGATACATTTGTAATAATCGGCAGCATATATGCCATGTGATAAAAAATGTTTGTTTTTTTTACAAAAAATATTAATCTGTGTTATTTTGTTTTTGTTTTTTGTATCTTTGATGGATTTAATCCATGTAAGGATTTGAAAATGAAAAGAAAGTCAAAACAGCAAGAAGATTTCTAACTTATAACCTAAAGCGGTACTGCGGGGAGATAAAAACTATTGTAATGGACATAGCTTCATAAACTATTAGGTTAACTATGAATAATACTGTTTTCCACCCTTACACTACTTGTAATTCTGTGTCATGCTGCATCTGCTCCTCACAGCTTTCCCTCCCATATGAGACATCACATAGCCACTGCCAGCACCCTGATGCTATATGCTTTTATGTAGTCTGATATAGGAGGCATGGGCTGTTCCAAGCTGCTACTACATGCTTGCCTCCTGATACTATCGCCTGTATGTGGCCAGTGCTACCTCAGGAAGTCTGCGTTGCCCACATTCTCTTACCCCCAGAGGTCACATTGCCCGCAGCAGTGCCCGCTGCCTTGTTGCTTCATCCAGAGGAGCTGTTCTGCCCATCTTAATGTGCAGAAAGTTATTTATCATGTTATTCAAGTTGTGGCCACTGGAGGTCATCAGTTGCCTACTTTTCATGTTGTTTACCAACTTTTCCCTCAGAAGAGCAATGTCTTCTGGGTGAGTTCCGCCCTCATTCTTCTTGTGGAAGACAACCTTCAGTAGCCATTTTTCCTCAGGTCTGAAGAGAGACACACGTGCTCCTGTCTCACTTACTTTCCTACCCCTGTCCTAACGGATCTCGTTTTTCACCAGTCATCCACTATGATTATTCACTGAACATCCACTTTGTACATCAACATCATTCACTATTCGATCATCTACTATGAATACTATCCACCATTGTTGTTCAATGTTATAGTTTATGTTATCATCACCCTAATAAATAAGACAAGCATCAACACAGTCTGTTTACTGGGATGTGGATGAAGGTTTAGCCGTATGTTGGAATCCACACAGCATCCTACGTGGAGGAAGGCAGAACAGTGAAAAACGAGACCGCCAGTCGCAGGCGGTGATTGTAAAGTAAGAACAGATTTGCTGCCTTCAGTGAAACTGATAGCCGGTCGCAGGCTGTAGTTGATCAGACTGTACGGAACCGCTAACACCCACACTGCTCCGCATTCGGGTATCACAGCAGCCGCCATACAGCCGCAGAACTATACTGCAGCCCGCCAAGAAGAGCTACATCATTCCCGCCACGCGGAAGCTCACCGCACATAGACTCAGTTTCCCGCCAAAACACTCAGCAGTACGCAGCTAAGCGCACAATGTCTCGAAACAGCACATCCTCACTCAAGATGAGGTCACGAGCAAGCTCTAGCAGGTCATCATTAGCAGAGCTGGCTGCTGTCGCTCGTGCTGAAGCTGAAGCAGCCAAAGCGAGGTCCTCCTTCGCCGAGAAAGAAATGCATCTAAAGCTGAGACAAGCAGAGCATGAAGCAGAAAATGCACGTTTGCAGGCAGAACAAACTGCACGCTTGCAAGCCGAAACTGCACGTTTGCAGGCAGAACAAACTGCACGCCTGCAAGCCGAAACCGCACGTTTGCGGGCAGAGCAAGAGGCAGAAAGTGCGTGCCTGCAAGTGTCTCTAGAAAGACTTATGGCAGACAAAGAGGCAGCAGCTGCAATAGCTAAGGCAGAGTACTTGGAAGCCATGAAGGATCCTGATTATGAGGGACGCAGCAACGTTCTTGGAACAGATCTAGAGCAGCAAGATCCAGCTCAGCGCGATGCAGAGTACGTCCATCGACACTCCAGCATGGACAACACCCTCGACAAACTACATCGATCAGCCTACGCCGATTATCATCGATCCAACCCCGAACTTCGCTACTACAAACCAGAAGACGTCCAGCACAGAGGAGTCGACTACAGCTACCGTTCCACTGAGAAGAAGGTACAGCTCCCACCTCACCTTAAAGAGACATCTTCACCAGAAAGGTACTATGCAGACTGTCCGAAGCCAAGAGAGTCTCACAGGTATGGTGATACACCACACACTAGACATGACTATAACATACCGGCTCGTACCAACACTGATCAAGCCACCGTAGACTTGGCAAAGTTCTTTGCCCGCCGAGAACTGGTAACAAAAGGACTTGTAAAGTTCACTGACAAAGCCGAAAACTATAGGTCATGGCGAGCTTCGTTCCAGAACGCCATTCAGGGACTGGACCTTTCTAGTAGTGAGGAGTTAGATCTCCTGGTAAAGTGGCTTGGAACTGAATCGGTCGAGCATGCTAAAAGACTAAGAGACATTAACATAGAATACCCACACATAGGTCTACGTAAAGTGTGGGAAAGACTTGACGAATGCTATGGGTCCATAGAAGTAATAGAGAATGCTTTATTCAAAAGAATTGATGATTTCCCTAAGATAGGGCCCAAAGGTTATCAAAGGCTTGGAGAATTGAGTGATTTATTGATAGAGTTACAGGTCGCCAAGAAGGAAGGTCACTTGCCTGGATTGGCATTCTTAGACACTGCTAGGGGTGTCAATCCAATAGTTCAAAAACTTCCTTACAATCTTCAAGAAAGGTGGATTATACATGGTTCACGGTATAAACAAATTCATAATGTACCATTCCCTCCTTTTACTGTATTTGTTGAGTTTGTCACCCAGCAAGCCAAGATCAGAAATGACCCTAGTTTTGATTTCACTCTGTCATGTTCCACTACCCCTGGTGTCAAACCCAGTAAGACACCCGTGGCAGTCCATAAAACTAATATTGATTCCACAGGTCCTCCTCACAAGACAACTAAGCCCCCCACGGAAGAGAGCAAACCTCAGGATGTCAGTAAGCAGTGTCCTCTACACAGGAAACCACATCCTCTACTAAAGTGCAGAGCCTTCAGGGAGAAGACTTTAGAGGATCGCAAAGGTTTCCTCAAGGAAAACAACATCTGCTTCAAATGCTGTGCTACAACTAGTGTTGAGCGATACCGTCCGATACTTGAAAGTATCGGTATCGGATAGTATCGGCCGATACCCGAAAAGTATCGGATATCGCCGATACCGATACCCGATACCAATACAAGTCAATGGGACACCAAGTATCGGAAGGTATCCTGATGGTTCCCAGGGTCTGAAGGAGAGGAAACTCCCCTTAAGGCCCTGGGATCCATATTCATGTGTAAAATAAAGAATAAAAAAAAAAAATATTGATATACTCACCCTCTGACGCGCCCTGGTTGTAACCGCCAGCCTCCGTTCATAAGAATGAGCGCTTGAAAGTCCTTAGATGACGTCGTGGCCTGTGATTGGTCGCGGAGTGGTCACGTGACCGCAACGTGACCAATCACAAGCCGCGACGTCATCTAAGGACTTTCAAGCGCTCATTCTTATGAACGGAGGCTGGCGGTTACAACCAGGGCGCGTCAGAGGGTGAGTATATCAATATATTTTTTTTTTATTCTTTATTTTACACATTAATATCGATCCCGATACCGATTCCCGATACCACAAAAGTATCGGATCTCGGTATCGGAATTCCGATACAGCAAATATCGGCCGATACTCGATATTTGCGGTATTGGAATGCTCAACACTAGCTACAACCTCTCACTTCGCCAGGAACTGTGGAGCTAGCGTGAAATGTGCAGAATACAGCAGCACGGATCACAATACAGCCTTGCACCCTGGACCACCTCCAGGAGTGTTGTCACAGGCAGAGGAGCATGATGAGAAGCAGAAGAACACCGACGAAGACACCCCTGCGGTCATCTCTCAATGTACGGAGATCTGTAAGGGACTCACAGGAGGAAGATCCTGTTCAAAAATCTGCCTTGTCCGAGTCTATCCAGCAGGCCACAGAGACAAAGCGCTCAAGATATATGCAATCCTGGATGACCAAAGTAATAGGTCTTTAGCCAGGTCCATCTTCTTTGACAACTTCAACATTGTAGGCCCCGCTTCTCCCTACTCCCTTAGGACATGTTCAGGTACCGTCGAGACGACGGGGAGGAAAGCAACCGGATACAAAGTGGAGTCCATAGATGGCCAGACCTGCCTGTCACTACCGACCATCCTGGAGTGCAACCAGATTCCGGACAACAGGTCTGAGATACCTTCACCAGAGGTGGCAACGTATCACCCCCACCTGAAGCGTATAGCCCACCTGATACCTGAGTTGGAACCAGAAGCCCCAATAGCTTTACTTCTGGGAAGAGATATACTACGAGTCCACAAGACTAGAGAATATATCAACGGCTCCCGGAATGCTCCATACGCTCAGAGGCAAGACCTTGGATGGGTCATTGTAGGAGATGTCTGTCTAGGAGGAGCACACAAGCCGGTCTCAGTCAACAGTATGCTTACCAGCACACTAGAAAATGGACGTCCATCTCTCTTCCAGCCGTGTCACAATAGTCTGCTGGTAAAGGAACTACCGAGCAGCACTCCCCTACCTTGGCCTTTCTCAGTTCCTATCAACGAAGACCACACCTGTGAAGGTGAACAAGACCACATAGGATGTACAGTCTTCCACAGGACGAAGGAAGACAACAAGGTAGCGATGTCTATAGAAGACAGGATGTTCTTGGACATCATGGATGAACAAATAGTCAAGGATACGTCGAATAGTTGGGTCGCACCTCTACTATTTCGAACTCAGAGGAGACGCCTACCGAACAACAGGGAATTGGTCTTCAGCAGATTCATCTCCCTAAGACACAAGCTTCAGAAGTCACCTGAGACGAGGGAACATTTCTTTACCATCCAAGGAAAGCTGATGCTCAGGGACTTCACCCAAGACACTACTGATTGGGATGATCCACTTCCAGCAGAAAAGGCTGACCTGTGGGCAGAGTGGAGGAAGTCTCTTGAAGCCCTGACCAACCTTCGTGTGAAACGACCGTATGCTCCTGTGCCATCCACAGAGGTCAAAATGCAAAGACTTTGTATTTTCTGTGATGCGTCAGTCAAAGCGATTGCAGCAGTAGCGTACCTCAAAACCATAGACGTAAGCGGACAATGCCATATCCGGTTCGTTATGAGCCGGACGAAATTGGCGCCACTTCGTGAACACACGATACCCAGACTGGAACTCTGTGCTGCTGTCCTTGCAGTTGAGTTGGCCGAACTGATCTCGGATGCGATGAGTCTGGAGATCAAGGATGCAGAGTTCTACACCGATAGCAAGGTGGTACTGGGGTACATCTGTAACGAGATACGACGCTTCTACGTCTACGTCAGCAACCGGGTACTTCGGATAAGAAGATCCACCGGCCCTAATCAGTGGCACTACGTACCTACTCACCACAATCCTGCGGACCACGTGACTAGATCCGTTGCACCCAGTTATCTGAAGGATACTACATGGTTCACAGGTCCTACCTCTTTGTACCGTTCGATGCCCCACATCAGCAGGCCTGAAACTTTCGAACTAGTGGGTCCGGACACAGATGATGAGATCCGACATCAAGTGTCTGCTCTACATACAGAGATTTCAAGCTGCCACCTCGAATCTCACCGGTTCAGCAGGTTCTCCACCTGGAAGTCACTTGTTCGAGCTATAGCTTTTCTATTTCATGTAACCCAGTCCTACAAGTCAGCACTACCTGATAGCCAGAGACCTTGTAAAGGTTGGCATCACTGCAGGCTTGCGTTTACTGCTCCCGACCTGGAAAGAGCCAAGGTTATAATACTTCGTGTCGTACAAAGAGAAACCTATGGCAGAGAAGTAGACAACCTCAACAAGGGACAACCCATTCCTGAAGTCAGTGGGCTGAGGAAGCTCGATCCGATTGTCGACCAAGATCGGCTGCTGAGAGTCGGTGGCCATCTTCAAGAA
Organism: Ranitomeya variabilis; assembly: GCF_051348905.1. NCBI lineage: Eukaryota > Metazoa > Chordata > Amphibia > Anura > Dendrobatidae > Ranitomeya > Ranitomeya variabilis. The sequence goes on from NC_135233.1 coordinate 878,713,256, forward strand.
GCTGAGGTAGAACTTTCAGAGAAGCACCCGGTGATAATTCCTGGACGTCATCACGTAACAACCCTGCTGATTCAACATCATCATGTCTTAGTGAGACACCAAGGCCGTTTGTTCACTGAAGGAAACCTACGGGCGGCTGGACTATGGATAGTTGGAGCAAAGAGAAGAGTGAGCAAACTCATCTTCGACTGTGTTGCGTGTCGCAAACTCCGGGGAACATTCCAAAATCCGAAGATGGCCAATCTTCCACCCGACAGACTTGGTACTGAACCCCCATTCACCAACGTTGGACTAGATGTATTCGGTCCTTGGTCTGTGGTTACACGACGGACTAGAAAAATACTTACAGAAGCAAAGTGTTGGGCAGTTCTATTCACGTGTCTGTCCATCAGAGCCGTTCATATCGAAGTGATCGAATCGATGGACACATCAAGTTTTATAAACGCACTTCGACGCTTCATCGCAATCAGAGGCCCTGTGAAGCATATTCGTTCTGACCGAGGTACGAATTTCGTCGGAGCGGCAAGAGAACTCCAAATCCCTTCCAATCTGGACATCGCTAACGTGGAAAGGTATCTAGGCGAGCAAGGATGTACCTGGACTTTCAATCTACCACACTCTTCGCACATGGGAGGTGCGTGGGAAAGGATGATAGGGATAGCACGCAAAATACTAGACTCTATCTTCTTGCAAGCTAACACCAGACTTACACAAGAGAGTTTATCCACGTTCTTGGCAGAGGTCTCGGCCATCATGAATGCCAGGCCACTGACAGCACTTTCTAGTGATTCTGGAGATCCATCCATCCTTACTCCTGCAATGTTATTCACACAGAAAACCTGTGTCCCGAAAGCTCCACTCTGAGAATTCAATGACAAAGACCTCTACAGACGACAATGGAGGCAAGTACAAAGCGTGTCCAACGTCTTCTGGGATAGATGGAGGAATGTTGTGAATTAGACTTTTTTGGCTCCCTCTTGTGGTCACTAGTGATATGACTCTGGGATTGTCTTTCCTCAGTTTGGCACCCACCTGGGTCGTTAGTCCAGGGGTGTTGCTATATAAACTCCCTGGATCCTCAGTCCAGTGCCTGGCATCGTTGTAATCAGATCCTTTCTGTTTGCTCCTGTCTGCTGGTCTTGGTTCTTGCAAAATTAAGCTAAGTCCTGCTTCCTTGTTTTTTGGTTATCTGTATTGCTCTTATTTTCTGTCCAGCTTGTACTAAATGTGATTCCTGATTTTGCTGGAAGCTCTAGGGGGCTGGTGTTCTCCCCCCGGGCCGTTAGACGGTTCGGGGGTTCTTGAATATCCAGCGTGGAAATTTTGATAGGGTTTTTGCTGACCGTATAAGTCATCTTACTATATTCTGCTATTAGTCAGTGGGCCTCTCTTTGCTAAATATCTAGTTCATTCTTACGTTTGTCTTTTCTCCTTACCTCACCGTTATTATTTGTGGGGGGCTTGTATCCAACTTTTGGGGTCTTTTCTCTGGAGGCAAGAAAGGTCTATCTTTTCCCTTCTAGGGTTAGTTAGTTCTCCGGCTGGCGCGAGACGTCTAGAACCAACGTAGGCACGTTCCCCGGCTGCTGCTATTTGTGGTGCTAGGATTAGATATACGGTTAGCCCAGTTACCACTGCCCTATGAGCTGGTTTTTTATGTTTGCAGACTTGGTATGTTCTTTTGAGACCCTCTGCCATTGGGGTCATAACAGTATGCCAGGCCCCTAGAGCTAATTAAAGGTGCCAAGTGGTTCACCAAGATAGATCTTCGTGGTGCGTACAACCTTGTGCGCATTAAGCAAGGAGATGAATGGAAAACTGCATTTAATACGCCCGAAGGTCATTTTGAGTACTTGGTGATGCCTTTTGGGCTCTCTAATGCTCCTTCAGTGTTTCAGTCCTTTATGCATGATATTTTCCGGAAGTATCTGGATAAATTTATGATTGTTTATCTGGATGATATTCTGTTTTTTTCTGATGATTGGGACTCGCATGTAGAGCAGGTCAGGATGGTGTTTCAGGTTTTGCGTGAGCATGCTTTGTTTGTTAAGGGCTCAAAGTTTCTCTTTGGAGTACAGAAGGTTCCCTTTTTGGGTTTTATTTTTTCCCCTTCTGCGGTGGAGATGGACCCAGTCAAGGTCCGAGCTATTCATGATTGGACTCAGCCCACGTCAGTTAAAAGTCTTCAGAAGTTCTTGGGTTTTGCTAACTTCTACCGTCGTTTTATCGCTAATTTTTCTAGCATTGTTAAACCTTTGACGGATATGACCAAGAAAGGTTCTGATGATGCTAACTGGGCTCCTGCTGCCGTGGAAGCTTTCCAAGAGTTGAAGCACCGGTTTACTTCGGCGCCTGTTTTGTGCCAGCCTGATGTCTCACTGCCCTTTCAGGTTGAAGTGGATGCTTCTGAGATTGGGGCAGGGGCCGTTTTGTCGCAGAGAAGCCCTGGTTGCTCTGTAATGAGACCATGTGCCTTTTTCTCTAGGAAGTTTTTGCCTGCTGAGCGGAATTATGATGTTGGCAATCGGGAGTTGTTGGCCATGAAGTGGGCATTTGAGGAGTGGCGTCATTGGCTCGAGGGTGCTAAGCATCGTGTGGTAGTCTTGACTGATCACAAAAATCTGATGTATCTCAAGTCTGCTAAACGCCTGAATCCTAGACAGGCCCGCTGGTCATTGTTTTTCTCCCGTTTTGACTTTGTGGTCTCGTATTTACCAGGTTCAAAGAATGTGAAGGCTGATGCTCTTTCAAGGAGCTTTGTGCCTGACTCTCCTGGAGTCATAGAACCAGTTGGTATTCTTAAAGAGGGAGTTATCTTGTCAGCCATTTCTCCGGATTTGCGACGTGTGTTGCAGAGATTTCAGGCTGGTAGACCTGACTCTTGTCCACCTGACAGACTGTTTGTTCCTGATAAGTGGACCAGCAGAGTCATTTCCGAGGTTCATTCCTCGGTGTTGGCAGGGCATCCGGGAATTTTTGGCACCAGAGATCTGGTGGCTAGGTCCTTTTGGTGGCCTTCCTTGTCACGGGATGTGCGGTCATTTGTGCAGTCCTGTGGGACTTGTGCTCGAGCTAAGCCTTGCTGTTCTCGTGCCAGCGGGTTGCTCTTGCCCTTGCCTGTCCCGAAGAGGCCTTGGACACACATTTCCATGGATTTCATTTCAGATCTTCCGGTGTCTCAGGGCATGTCTGTCATCTGGGTGGTATGTGATCGCTTTTCCAAGATGGTCCATTTGGTATCTTTGCCTAAGCTGCCTTCCTCTTCCGATCTGGTTCCTTTGTTCTTTCAGAATGTGGTTCGTTTACACGGCATTCCTGAGAATATTGTGTCTGACAGAGGATCCCAGTTTGTTTCCAGGTTCTGGCGATCCTTTTGTGCTAAGATGGGCATTGATTTGTCGTTTTCGTCTGCCTTTCATCCTCAGACTAATGGACAAACGGAGCGAACTAATCAGACTCTGGAGGCTTATTTGAGGTGTTTTGTTTCTGCAGATCAGGATGATTGGGTGACCTTCTTGCCGTTGGCTGAGTTTGCCCTTAATAATCGGGCTAGTTCCGCTACTTTGGTTTCGCCTTTTTTTTGCAACTCTGGTTTCCATCCTCGTTTTTCCTCGGGACATGTGGAGCCTTCTGACTGTCCTGGGGTAGATTCCGTGGTGGATAGGTTGCAGCAGATCTGGAATCATGTGGTGGACAACTTAAAGTTGTCACAGGAGAAGGCTCAGCGTTTTGCCAACCGCCGCCGCGGTGTGGGTCCCCGACTTCGTGTTGGGGATTTGGTATGGCTGTCTTCTCGATTTGTTCCTATGAAGGTCTCCTCTCCTAAATTTAAGCCTCGCTTCATCGGTCCTTACAAGATATTGGAAATCCTTAATCCTGTGTCCTTTCGCTTGGATCTTCCGGTGTCGTTTGCCATTCACAACGTGTTCCATAGGTCTTTGTTGCGGCGGTACGTTGTGCCTGTGGTTCCTTCTGTTGAGCCTCCTGCTCCGGTGTTGGTTGAGGGCGAGTTGGAGTACGTGGTGGAGAAGATCTTGGATTCTCGTCTCTCCAGACGGAGGCTTCAGTATCTGGTCAAGTGGAAGGGCTATGGCCAGGAGGATAATTCCCGGGTGGTTGCCTCTGATGTGCATGCAGCCGATTTAGTTCGTGCCTTTCACGCTGCTCATCCTGATCGCCCTGGTGGTCCTGGTGAGGGTTCGGTGACCCCTCCTTAAAGGGGGGGTACTGTTGTGAATTAGACTTTTTTGGCTCCCTCTTGTGGTCACTAGTGATATGACTCTGGGATTGTCTTTCCTCAGTTTGGCACCCACCTGGGTCGTTAGTCCAGGGGTGTTGCTATATAAACTCCCTGGATCCTCAGTCCAGTGCCTGGCATCGTTGTAATCAGATCCTTTCTGTTTGCTCCTGTCTGCTGGTCTTGGTTCTTGCAAAATTAAGCTAAGTCCTGCTTCCTTGTTTTTTGGTTATCTGTATTGCTCTTATTTTCTGTCCAGCTTGTACTAAATGTGATTCCTGATTTTGCTGGAAGCTCTAGGGGGCTGGTGTTCTCCCCCCGGGCCGTTAGACGGTTCGGGGGTTCTTGAATATCCAGCGTGGAAATTTTGATAGGGTTTTTGCTGACCGTATAAGTCATCTTACTATATTCTGCTATTAGTCAGTGGGCCTCTCTTTGCTAAATATCTAGTTCATTCTTACATTTGTCTTTTCTCCTTACCTCACCGTTATTATTTGTGGGGGGCTTGTATCCAACTTTTGGGGTCTTTTCTCTGGAGGCAAGAAAGGTCTATCTTTTCCCTTCTAGGGTTAGTTAGTTCTCCGGCTGGCGCGAGACGTCTAGAACCAACGTAGGCACGTTCCCCGGCTGCTGCTATTTGTGGTGCTAGGATTAGATATACGGTTAGCCCAGTTACCACTGCCCTATGAGCTGTTTTTTTATGTTTGCAGACTTGGTATGTTCTTTTGAGACCCTCTGCCATTGGGGTCATAACAGAGGAAACAGTATCTCTCCACTCTGCAAACCAGGACAAAGTGGCAGAAAGACCGCCCAAATATTCAATCTGGCGATGTTGTACTCGTCAAAGACAGTCAGTCACATCGGAACGAGTGGCCACTCGGCCTAGTCATCAAGACCCTTCCCAGCAAAGATGGGAAGGTGCGGAAAGTAGAGGTCAGAGTGTGCAAGCTTGGGGAGAACAAACTGTTCCTCAGGCCCGTTACCGAGCTTGTATTATTATTTTCCCCAAAAGAACCTAATTGTGGCATCTGTTGACGCCAAGCGGGGAGTGTTCTGCCCATCTTAATGTGCAGAAAGTTAATTATCATGTTATTCAAGTTGTGGCCACTGGAGGTCATCAGTTGCCTACTTTTCATGTTGTTTACCAACTTTTCCCTCAGAAGAGCAATGTCTTCTGGGTGAGTTCCGCCCTCATTCTTCTTGTGGAAGACAAGCTTCAGTAGCCATTTTTCCTCAGGTCTGAAGAGAGACACACGTGCTCCTGTCTCACTTACTTTCTTACCCCTGTCCTAACAGATCTCGTTTTTCACCAGTCATCCACTATGATTATTCACTGAACATCCACTTTGTACATCAACATCATTCACTATTCGATCATCTACTATGAATACTATCCACCATTGTTGTTCAACGTTATAGTTTATGTTATCATTACCCTAATAAATAAGACTTAAGCATCAACACAGTCTGTTTACTGGGATGTGGATGAAGGTTTAGCCGTATGTTGGAATCCACACAGCATCCTACGTGGAGGAAGGCAGAACAGGAGCTGTCCAGCCCTCCACTGCTACTAGTCACCTAAGAAGGTATGCGTCCAGACCCATGAAACGGAGAGAGCAGTTGTTAGAGGCCGAGATTTCCCTGGCATGTGGGATGTACCTCAGACACTGTTTGTTGCTATGGTCTCCCATTCAGGTCCTGCACTTGGGTCTGCTGCTTAGTGCAGATGCTGGTCCCAGCATCTTGCTCAGGCTCCTGTTATACGTGTCATTATTGCTGGCTCTCCAGCTAAAGTCTATGGTAACCAGTGGTATACAGAGGCAGCTTCACTCCTGGAGTCTAAGTCCAGAAATCACCCTACTGACCATGTCCGTGATGTGGCACCTTGTCATTGGTGCTCAGATGCTTTCTGCTCTGGTGATGTGTCAGCTTTGGATTGGCGTGAGTGTTTGGGGTGGAGCCTGGTACATAAAGGGCTTTCGGCGAAGCACACGGGCGTGCTAGCATCACTTGTGTTTGGTGTATGCATGGGTGGATACGCTCTATCACGCGTTTGGTGTGTTTAGCACCATATCAGCTACCAGTGGGATGTCAGTGATCTGTGTCAGCATGTGTTCAGGGCTGGCCCTGTGCCATTAGAATTCCAGCACATCCGGAGAGGAGATTGTCTGTGTGAGTTCAGGGCTGGCATCAAGATTTCCAACTCCTCTGGAAAGGAGGTTTGCTGCGTGTTTTCACTGACTGTGAGTTTTTGCTATCTGTTTTCATCCCATGTGTATGCTATACTTCCCTGTGGGGTTAACAGGGTATTGTACCATAGAGCAAGTTCAACTCACGTGTTCTTTTGCAGTTGTTCTAACAGGGTATTGCAAACTTTCTACTGTCCCTGTGCCCCTCGGTGGTTAGCTGAGCTGGTACTTACCTTCCCTGTACCCCTCGGTGGTTAGCTGAGCTGGTACTTACCTTCCTGTACCCCTCGGTGGTTAGCTGAGCTGGTTCTTGCCTTCCCTGTACCCCTCGGTGGTTAGCTGAGCTGGTACTTGCCTTCCCTGTGCCCCTCGGTGGTTAGCTGAACTGGTACTTACTGTCCCTGTACCTCTCGGTGGTTAGCTGAGTAGGTACTGCTCTCCCTGTGCACCTGTGAGTTATTTCTAGGTTTGGTTTTCTGTGTTCCACACACACTGTATGGAGTTTAACTCAGTGTTTTTTAAGGAGGAACGTTCGCTAGGTTTTTATTTGTCATTATTCACCCTAGCAGCAGTTATGCATCTCTGCACGGTGGACCTCGGGATGCAATTGCACTTTATAGTTTAATTAAATTTAGTGCAACTCTAACAGTAGTCATAGATGGTTGAGATTGGCAGCACTGGCACCCCCTGGTGCTCCACTCTATTAACACACGATAGTTCACTCACTTGCAAGTCAGGGTCTATTTCACACTGCCGAGAGTCCTTTTCCTTTAACACCACGCAATGACAGTCCGAGTCCAGGTTCATCTTCAACAAACTCATCCAGTTTAGTCACAGAAACAGCACTAGATTCTTCGCAGAATATCACTATTTCATTCCCTGTACTTCTGTGTTCCCTCACTCCTCCAAGAATATCAGCCGGATCCGCTGGTACCGCAGCTTCCTTACCGGTCAGAATAACCCACTTCCAGAGTCTCCCGCCCGCTTCCCTTTCCGAAGGTGAAGTCGAGAAATGGCTCTTCGATTCCTTACAGGCCCTAGGCCTCAGACGTTCAGGATTGTTCCCACGAAGTTAGCTGCTACCATTCTGATGCTGCCAAAATATTCCTCCACTACGTGTGACTGTCAGCTCTAGGCCCTGGACTGCTGGGCTCCTCTGCTTAAACATTCCCCCCCTGGACACGACTGTCCTATCCTTGCTCCCGGCTCACACTCCCTCTCTCTAACTCCAGGAAGCTCCCCGAACTAATTTGCCTTAGCCCCTCCTAACTAACCTAATCCTTTTGGTTTATTTAATCCTCATTCTACTCTATTGTATTGTGCTCCCCCTACTGGTCTAAGTCCTAAACTATCCCTATAGCTATACAACACATGAACATCAGTACATTTGCAATACATAAGCATAAGTCAGCAGCGTAGCTACCGAGGGGGCAGAGGGGGCCATCGCCCCGGGCCCGCTGCTCAGAGGGGGCCCACCCGGAGCTACGCTGATACAGATACGCACCGATACAGTTATCTTCTGCGGCAGAGCATGGAGAATCGATATTTCTGCTCTGCTGCTGGCCGCTATGGGACCCCTGAGCAGACGGGGCGGCGCGGTGCCAGTAGTGGGCCCCCCCGCCCGTCACTGCACTGATGAGGGAAGGAGCGCTGCGCTCCCCCCATCAACCCCCTGTCAGCGTCTGGCGTCACCGACGCTGACGCTGACAGTGGACGCGATGATGTCACCACCCAGCGCCTGCTGTCAGAAGATAAGCAGGAGGTCAGAGCACCGCTGGAACAAGGAGGAAGAGAGGTGAGTATTTATTGTTTTTATGGGGGCTGCCTTATATTTCAGAATCTGCCTATAGGGGGGCTGCCTTACACTTCAGGATCTGCCTATAGGGGGCTGCCTTATACTTCAGGATCTGCCTATGGGGGCTGCCTTATACTTCAGGATCTCCCTATAGGGGGCTGCCTTATATTTCAGGATATTCCTATAGGGGGCTGCCTTATACTTCAGGATCTGCCTATAGGGGGTGTCACGATATCGTATGAAATATCATATAAGTTAGTTTCTCTGCCAGCACACATAGGGTGGGCAGTGACCCCCCTTCACTCTGTGTTCAGCCTGTCTTGTCAATGAGTGTACAAGTTTTATTGCTTCTAGCTGCAAATGCCTGACTTCAGCTCACAAGCCCGCATCCCCCGCACCAAGGTATTTACGACCGGCATTTCCTGTAGTGGAAAGTGACCAGTTTTAACTGGATGAGAAACTTCTAGAATCCATGAAAGTTCTTTGTTTGGTTTTTGTAAGATATTAAGCAAACCATCTAAGTTAAGAGCACGAAACTACATATTCTTACTTCCACTCGGTGGACCTACCCATCACTCTAAACACGGGCGTCTAACTCCATCTGGTGAAGAAGTAGGGATTTCTCTGTAAATATGTATCCCAGACAGGGCATATTTGATCTCATTGGAATGCCCACGATAATCCGAGATGAATGCTGGGTTTGTTACGACTATGACATGTTGTGTAGCGAAGTTATAGAAAGTAGATAAATTTAAGGTTGAAGTACTCAGAATGTAGAGAGAGGAGGGGTTGGAAAAGCCAGCCCTTTCTGTGAGGTCACAGGCTGTAGGTTTTAAGTGCTGGCCGGCTTCCAAGAGAGTGAGATTTGAGTTTTTTACCTGAAGAGCCCAGAGTGCACGCCCTGATGCACTGGAATAGATGGAAAGTTCCCCTAGCCTGTTGCCTGCAATGCTTTGAACAACTGTAAGTGTTATTTCTCATGTTATTCCCTGTTTTTTTTATAACTACCTTGCACATATTTGCATTTGTCTCATTTGTAACATCTTTGTAAAATATTTTGATAAAGCACTGCCTACATTTTGTGGGGTATATTATTTCATGCCAGTTCTTTCTCCATGCTCTAAAAACGTACCCGAAGTCTTCTTGAAGGGAATTTAAGCTACTGTTTTGGGTTAGCTTCGGACCCGTTGAATCAAAGCTGGTGGCAGTAATACCGTGTACTGTGCAGGCCTTTGGGTGTCACTGTAGCGACTTGATAAATATTGTTCCTGCCTGAGCGGGAGTAGTTTATCGCGTCGCTGCAGCGTGCCCAATAGCCAGTACATAGCAGGCAGCCTTTCTGGCGACTAATTACCCTAGGTGCAGTACCTAATCTGACCTGACGGTAAGGGGGGCGCCAGAGAGCTGCAAGTGTTAAGTGGAACTGTAAGCGGGATATACACAAATCCCTGCAGTTCATGGTATATTGAAGAGCAGTGGGATACCTAAAATAAGCCCCTGCTGTAAACTAAGAGGTCAATAGCCTTGTGTGTGTTTTTTTTAATCACATTGTGGCAGTGGAGGGATAACTAAGATAAGCCCCCCTGCACATGTGATAGCCGTCTGTTGATCTAAAGTCACCCCAATCCGTGACAATTGGTGGCAGTGGTCAGGAATCCCTGTGGATTTTGTGACAAACTGCTGGCCGCGGCTAAGGGATCGTGACAATTGGTGACAGTCACGGTGTGAATCGTGACAGGGGGGCTGCCTTATACTTCAGGATCTCTCTATAGGGGGGCTGCCTTATACTTTAGGATCTGCCTATAGGGGGGCTGCCTTAAACTTCAAGATCTGCCTATAGGGGTGCTGCCTTATACTTCAGGATCTGCCTATAGGGGGCTGCCTTATACTTCTGGATCTGCCTATGGGGTGCTGCCTTATAGTTCAGGATCTGCCTATAGGGGTGCTGCCTTATACTGCAGGATCTGCCTATAAGGGTGTTGCCTTATACTTCAGGATCTGCCTATAGGGGGGCTGCCTTATACTTCCGGATCTTCCTATGGGGGTGCTGCCTTATACTTTAGGATCTGCCTATAGGGAGGCTGCCTTATACTTCAGAATCTGCCTATAGGGGGGCTGCCTTATACTTCCGGATCTTCCTATGGGGGTGCTGCCTTATACTTTAGGATCTGCCTATAGGGAGGCTGCCTTATACTTCAGAATCTGCCTATAGGGGGGCTGCCTTATACTTCAGGATCTGCCTATAGGGGGGCTGCCTTATAGTGCATTATACTATATGGACTCCTATGGGGAGTGCATTATACTATATTTATTGAGTCCTATGGGGAGTGCATTATACTATATTTAGGATGATCTGGTGCATTATACTATATGAAGGCCATCTAGTGGGCCATCATACAGTGTGGAGATTACAGTGAAGGGGCCATCATACAGTGTTGGAGCTATCAAACAGTTTGGAGGCTACTAAGGGGTCAACATACTGTGTGGATGGTACTATACAATGAGGGGGCATTAGACTGTGTATAAGAGATCTGTACAGGGGAGACTCCGGACTAGGGTTGAGCAAAACGGGTCGACCATTTTCAGAAGTCGCCGACTTTTGGCAAAGTCGGGTTTCATGAAACCCGACCCCTGTGTGGGGTCGGCCATGAGGTCGGCGATCTTCTGAATCTGGTATCGGGATTCCGATACCGAGTTCCGATATGTTTGCGATATCGGAAATCGGTATCAGAATCCACATTTAAGTGTAAAATAAAGAATTTAAATAAAAAATATTGATATGCTCACCTCTCCGACGCAGCCTGGACATCGCCGCTGGTAACCGGCATCTTCCGTTCCTAAAAATGGCGCTTGAAAGACCTTTCGAATGCTTCACGGCTTGTGATTGGTCGCGGCGGCGGAAAGAAGCCGAGGGTGAGTATATTCCTATTAGGTATATACTCACCCTCGTACGTGCCCTGCTTCTTTCCGGCAGCCTTCCTTCTTAAGAATGAACGTGTGAAGGACCTTCCGATGACGTCACGGCTTTGTGATTGGTCGCGGCGGCCCACGTGACCGCTCAGCGACCAATCACAAGCCGTGACGTAATTCTCATGTACCTGAGAACCAGAACAGGACCTGAGAATTACGTCACCGGCTTGTGATTGGTCGCTCAGCGGTCACGTGGGCCGCCGCGACCAATCACAAGCCGTGAAGCATTCGAAAGGTCTTTCAAGCGCCATTTATAGGAATGGAAGATGCCGGTTACTACCAGGGTGCGTCAGAGGGTGAGTATATCAATTTTTTTTATTTTAATTCTTTATTTTACATGTAAATATGGATCCCAGGGCCTGAAGGAGAGTTTCCTCTCCTTCAGACCCTGGGGACCATAGTATCCCATTGCACTGCATTGGGTTTCGCGTTTCGGCCGACCCCGACCCCGACTTTTTTATAGGATCGACCGATTTCTCTCGACCCGACTTTTGAGAAAGTCGGGTTTCGTGAAACCCGACCCGATCCTATAAAAATAAAAGTCGCTCAACCCTACTCAGGACATTATTAAATGTAAAGTGGGCACTTCTTGTTATAGGGGATCTCAAGGTTACTGTGACTATCAAAGGGGCACACAGGGCATTTTTACTTTCTAGGGAGCAAAAGGTTGGCACTGTTTTCTAGGGCACTTGCACCCGACATTACTATATTCTAGAGGGTTGCTTTAGAATTTAGAGGGCACAGTGAACCACACAACAGGTGCAGTAATAGGGACACATAGGGCAGCAGCGGATCAGTATTGGGATATCAGCAGGATGAAGAGTTTGTGCCGGTTGGGAATAGATGGTGATGGCTGGAATGTGAGAAGTGAAACGTGTCCTTGCTGTATTCTCTGCAGACGAGTTGTAGCTGGAAGAAATTGTCATGTCGGTCTGGGCCAGATGGAAAAGATGGGAAAAGTGAACGATTCCATCAGAGAACATCAGCGGTAAGTCACTAACTGTAACTGTGCTGTGATCCCTTATATGTTCTGTAGGACTGGTATCTACCACTGACCATATGGCGGTAATATCCATGTTGGTCGTTATATAGAGATTATCTTCAGTAATAGCGTGGTCATCTGCTGAGGTTCTCCTCCACTATTAGGGTGTGTCACCGAATTGTAATGAAGGTTACCTGGTTAGGGGCCCACTCAGAAGATTCGCCCCTCCTGAACCAAAACCCTAGCTACGTCTCTGGCATAAGTACAATGTAATGCAAAGTATTTGTACATATATAAACATTACATGACATATGAAATATACTGGGGACATATGCAAGGAGTGCAGGGCATTAAACTAGCCCCCGTACTCCTTACACCCACATGCCGATGTTACAGAAAACTCACCAGGCCAGGTACCTGCTCCCGTAAAAAGCATCACAAGCAGCAACGCAGTTCAAAGGATGAATGCCCCCCAAGTGCATTCTTCATCTTCAGGCATCTAGCACTTCAGGGCTGTCACCTGACTCGCTGGAGGAACACGTTGTGGCGCCCCAGGGTCCTGGTCATCACAGTAGCATTGCTTTCCTCCCGGGGAGAGTGATGCTACGTTTGGAGGCAAGAAAGGATAAATGTAACCAAGTACCACAAACATGCAACACATTCACACTCCAGGCCACCAGGGGGAGCTTTTGATCCTATTTACTAGGTGACTCCCCATATACATATAACTGGTAGTCTGTAGGGAAAGTTAGTGAGTTCCAGACATCAGTCTGAGGAGGACAGAGGGTTTACGGAGCTGTGCATGCCACAGAGCTACAGCTCCTGGAAAGAGACATTTACAGTTATATGAAAAAGTTTGGGCACCCCTATTAATCTTAAGCTTAATGTTTTATAATTTTTTTTTTTTGCAACAGCTATTTCAGTTTCATATATCTAATAACTGTTGGACACAGTAATGTTTCTGCCTTGAAATGAGGTTTATTGTACTAACAGGAAATGTGCAATCTGCATTCAAACAAAATTTGACAGTTGCATAAGTATGGGCACCCTTATAATTTTCTTGTTTTAAATACTCCTACCTACTTTTTACTGACTTACTAAAGCACTTTTTTTGGTTTTGTAACCTCATTGAGCTTTGAACTTCATAGCCAGGTGTATGCAATCATGAGAAAAGCTACTTAAAGTGTCCACTTGCAAGTTGTTCTCCTGTTTGAATCTCCTAAGAAGAGTGGCATCATGGGCTCCTCAAAACAACTGTCAAATGATCTGAAAACAAAGATTAATCAACATAGCTATTCAGGGGAAGGATACAAAAAGCTGTCTCAGAGATTTAACCTGTCAATTTCCACTGTGAGGAACATAGTAAGGAAATGGAAGAACGCAGGTACAGTTCTTGTTAAGGCCAGAAGTGGCAGGCCAAGAAAAACATCAGAAAGGCAGAGAAGAAGAATGGTGAGATCAGTCAAGGACAATCCTCAGACCACCTCCAGAGAGCTGCAGCATCAACATGCTGCAGATGGTGTCACTGTGCATCGGTCAACTATACAACGCACTGTGTTTTTTTTGCCACCATGCATAACGCCTTTTTGTATTACCAAACAACTCAATCTTGGTTTCATCAGTCCACAGGACCTTCTTCCAGAAAGAAATTGGCTTCTCCAAATGTGCTTTTGCATACCTCAGCCGACTCTGTTTGTGGCGTGCTTGCAGAAACGGCTTCTTTCGCATCATTCTCCCATACAGCTTCTCCTTGTGCAAAGTGCGTTGTATAGTTGACTGATGCACAGTGACACCATCTGCAGCAAGTTGATGTTGCAGCTCTCTGGAGGTGGTCTGAGGATTGTCCTTGACTGATCTCACCATTCTTCTTCTCTGCCTTTCTGATGTTTTTCTTGGCCTGCCACTTCTGGCCTTAACAAGAACTGTACCTGTGTTCTTCCATTTCCTTCAATTCCTTACTACGTTCCTCACAGTGGAAATTGACAGGTTAAATCTCTCAGACAGCTTTTTGTATCCTTCCCCTGAACAACTATGCTGAATAATCTTTGTTTTCAGATCATTTGACAGTTGTTTTGAGGAGCCCATGATGCCATTCTTCAGAGGAGATTCAAACAGGAGAACAACTTGCAAGTGGCCACTTTAAGTAGCTTTTCTCATGATTGCCTACACCTGGCTATGAAGTTCAAAGCTCAATGAGGTTACAAAACCAAAAAAAGTGCTTTAGTAAGTCAGTAAAAAGTAGGTAGGAGTATTTAAAACAAGAAAATGATAAGGGTGCCCATACTTATGCACCTGTCAAATTTTGCTTGAATGCAGATTGCACATTTTCTGTTAGTACAATAAACCTCATTTCAAGGCAGAAACATTAATGTGTCCAACAGTTATTAGATATATGAAACTGAAATAGCTGTTGCAAAAAAACAATTTTTATAAAACATTAAGCTTAAGATTAATAGGGGTGCCCAAACCTTTTCATATAACTGTAGAAAGCAGAATTGATTGCAGTGAGCGTGCAGGAGAGGAAGCATAGGAGAGGATACCAGAAGGGGACAAGCCCCGAGCAGGCTGCCTCCTTCTGAGGCGCAGAACACCGGTAGCCGGAACACAGAGGTTGTAAGGACCTCCACGCCTTACATCAGAGACCGGCAGGACAGCTGAACTTCAAGTTCCCTGTCCGACTCAACACCCAGGAGGCACGGTGACACCCCACAGAGCCGGATCATCTAAGAGATCCTATAAACAGTCTCAAGTCACCAGTCATACGGGTTTTGTCCTATTCTATCTGGGGGACAGAGAGAGAGATATAACATCTGTGAGGACTTTATGTGAAGCTTCTAGCAGTAAGGGACTACACCACTACAGCGTAAAGGAAGGCTTCTACTTTCCACCTGGATAAGGGGACTCCAGACTTGCCTCCAAACTGGCCAGACCCTACTTGCCTTGTGATCCAGTGCCCTGGACTGTGGCTGCTGAAACCAACAGTAAACAAGGTAAAGAGACTGCAATCCTGTGTCCTAGTTCTTCTCTGCCCCTCTGACCATACCACCATCTACACACCGGGAGCCCTGGGGATATACTTAACCTGTGGGAAAATATACCATCTAGCTGCCATAACATCACCCCAGCGGACCCCTTAAAGCAGCGTCGGTCACCCTGACCGAATACCACAAGTGGCGTCACGAACATAAACTTTATCCCTTTAAAGACCTTTCCCTTTTACATGGGCGCCCAGGGCCATGGACCGAGTCACAGCCACCGTGACATTCCCCTGTGAACACCGGACCCGGTAATGAGTACCCCATGGCCTGGCAGGGCGATTCACACGTCATCATCACCAGTAGCACCACAACCATGTCTACGTCAGGATTTTTTGCCGCAGAGTACAAGGTTTATATGTCATAGAGCAAAAGGACTTTTTTCCAGAGAACAAGGTATTTATGAAACAGTGCAATAGGATTTTTTGCCAGATTTTTTGCTATCCACTGAGCCACCGAGATTTATATGGTTAAGAGCAATAGTATTTTTTGCCACAGAATACAAGGTTTATATAGCACAGCGCAATAGGATTTTTTTGCCACAAGACAACAGGCTTTTATGGCATAGAGCAACAGGCTGTTAAAGCAGTTTACACAACGCTTGCATGGCACACATGAAAAGGCTTGGCATGGCTGTGATGGCTCTGGAAGTGGCCACAGATTATAAGTTTGTTGATTGGCTGTGCAGAAGCCTTGCAACAATCTGTATTCGGCTAGAAAACCCGAATATAATGACGGACCTCCAAGGGAAAGTCCATGTTCTGTGACTGTGCATTGATGCTAGGAGTCAGGTAGAAACTTCATAGTTTTGGTTAACTCATCATTAATTGTGGAGTACCGTACAGGCCAGCATGTATTTATTGATCATATGTCAGTCACTCACTACTTAGGTATAGTTATTACTGGGCTTGTCCCTCTTTTCACTGAATTGTAAGGTTGCTCTGCTTTTCAGAGCGTTATTTACGTTGTGAGCTGTTCTGAATTTTCTTAGGCATCTACTCCCATACCGCAATATTGTGAAGGGGGATTAATTTGTATTAGTAATTTATATTAAGTGGTTTCCTGTATGTGTGCACACCTTGCATGTTTTACCGTTGTCATTTTTTGGATACTTGTATTGCATGCTATTCCTTTGCCTGATGCCTGTCTGTCCTTATTATATGTGAAATAAAGCATTTGCACTTTTATATACATATGGACTGTTTTTGGTCGCTTTTTTTTGGTTTTTTAACCATATGCTCTTTCCTATGTGCACACGTCGCAGAATTTCCGCTGAAATTTCTGCTGCAATTCCGCAACTCCCTGCTGTGGGAAATACGAATGCGGAATTGGCATACGTATTCCCACTAAACACTAGCTTTTTGCAAGCGTAATTAGCTTGCAGAATGCTAGCATTTTCCAAGCGATCTGTAGCATCGCTTGAAAAAATGATTGACAGGTTGGTCACACTTTTCAAACAACTTTTTACTATTGATGCTGCCTATGCAGCATCAATAGTAAAGAAATAATGTTAAAAATAATAAAAATAAATAAATCGTGATATTCTCACCTTCCGACAGCCCCTGCAGCCTTCCCGATCCTCGCAATACCCCGGCAACTCCCGTTCCCAGCGATGCCTTGCAACAATGACCCCAGATGACGTATCATCACGTGAGACCGCTACGTCATCACAGGTCATTGTCGCAAGGCATCCCTGGGAACGGGAGCTGTCGGGAGCATCACTAAGGCCTGCGCTGGATCTGGGGCCGCCAGAAGGTCAGTATATAACTATTTTTTATTTTAATTCTTTTTTAAGGGCCTGGAGGAGAGTCTCCTCTCCTCCACCCTTGGTACCATCCGCACATGATCCGCTTACTCTGCGCATGCTTCCTGATGGGAGAATTAGGCTTTAGCCTCAAGTTTCTTGTTTTTTCCTGTTAGGCTGAAAAATCCATTATTTATTTACAGTATATAAGTCTGTGAGGGACTGTTGCTGATCATTTTTTATGTATTATTGTTTTACTCACTTAGCATCATTAATTCTACAGCACTTTACAGAAATTATCAGCGCTGTCCCCATTGTGGCTCACCTTCTAGATTTCCTGTCAGTATGTCTTTGGAGTATGGGAGGAAACTCATGCAGAAATGGGAAGAACATGCAAACTCCTTGTAGATGTTGTCCCTGGTGGAATTTGAACCCAGTACCCCAAGCAAGGCTATAATGCTAAACACTGAGCCACCATGCTGCCCATAATACCCTCTACGGCCGAAGTAGGGCTACACTACATTTTTATTTTCATTTGTAATTTTTTTTCACCTGTTGTGCCCTTTCCTTCTGGGTATTGGGCATATATGGCTGGAGAACCCTACACCCTCAATTATGGACTGTGCCGCAATCTCCAAAAGGACTGTTTTTGCATTTTAATGGACCTTGCCCATTACAAGAAATGGACTGTGTTCCTGCCCCTTACATGTTCCACTGTCCTTACCTAGAAGGAACGAAGATCCATGCAAAGGAACTGGAGTTATTCTACGTCAGCAAAAACTACCTCAAGAATGTCGTCATAGAGACTACCTATGGGTGTATATTGATTATGTGAGTTCTCATTTCTTATAAAGAAGATTTGCAAGGACTTTGCAAAGTTTTGATAGTACAAGTTTTATAAAATGGTTTGCACTAATTTTATGCTTTACAGGGATTGGAAGATTGGAGATATGCATGCCAAATGTTGGTAAAATGTATATTGAATGTGCTTACTGTTTTCACTTTAGTGCTGGACGGCATTGTGGGATTAGTACATGTTACCACTTCTAAACTTTACTGCCTGTGTCCCATGCCTAAGGACAGGCATGTAAAGAAGGGGGAGCATGTAATACCCCAGAGTTGGGTATTATTCTCTGTTTACTGTGTTATAATATTGAAGGTGTGTACTATTTTATGCAGGGATTTGTATTATTGTCAAGGTAAGTCAGCACTTATTGCAGCTGGCTGGATAGTAAATCGTTAACCTCACTGAAAGAGGTGCTAGCAGAATGACTTGGTGGGTTGAGTTTATCTCACTAAAAATAGCTGAAACCGTTTTTCTAGTCAGAGTACAGTTGGGGAACAGCCAGTGAACAAGCCAGTAACATTTAAGGGGATTATTTTTCCCCTTCCAGTGGGCTGGATAGAGATGGACTGATCTGAAGACACCGGTAGGATAGCCTGAGGACTAGCACTCAAGAGGCAGATCAAATTCATTGGTTTGCAGAGCACCCTTAGCCTACCAGTTTAATACCTGTGGACACAGGAGGAGTACGGACCTGGAGGGGGGTAGTCTCCCATAATGAAGATGGGAATACAGGATCCTACAACACCTTGAAGGTTAGGAGAGTAGGGATTTTGGGCTCTGCTGGGGAACACCACTCCAGTGGGATAGAGAAGAATTTTGCCATGTCAGCTTGGATAACAGGATAGGCTCTGGTTGCCTTGCTGTCTGTCACAACTCATATGTGCTGTTTCCTGCATCTGTGGCTATGTGCCCATCTGCGGAACCTTGTCATCTGCACATGTTATGTTATACTATCTGTAGCTGTGATCCTTTTGTCTGTGTTTCAAGTAAACGTTCACATGTTTCACCATTCATCTGCCTCCTGAGTTTCCTGTCTCTCACCACACCAACACAACAGGAAACGCCATCACCACCACAACTAGTGAGGGGACAGTATAAAAGCAACATTAATCCTACACACCCATCGCTGTGTGCGTGTTTCACTGCACTGAAGCGCAAAGCACCAAGCACGGCTACCAACCAGCATGTGGAAGCAGGAAAGATCTGAGCCATGGTTGGTTTACTGGGTTTCTTGTGCTCCTGGTATCAAATACATACACAAAACTTTCAAGTATTTCATACACAAATCCTTTACAGATTTTATTTTTTTTTATTTTTTTTCTATAGAGCAAAAAACTTTTAGTATTAGCAGGTAGTTGCTATTTACCTGCATATTTTGCCCAGGAACGATCTCGCATTTCTCAGGTGGCAATTCTCAGGCTTCATTTCATCTCACAACAAGAGAGAAGCTCTTTCTCTTCTAGTTTGCTGTGTAAATGGTGTGCTGTTGCCAAAGTCCTGCTGATAGACAGCCAGCTACCCGCTGCCTACCTGTGGGGATCTGGCTGTCAATCAGCATAATATTGGTTGTGATGTCCTGTGAGCAGAGCAGAAGAGAAGGAACTGTTCTGTTGACATGATGTCACAGGAAGGAGACTCAAGGGCAGGAGCGTGACTGTTCTGAGCCAGAACAGATCATGTCAAGGCAAAACAAGTTAACAGCTACAGTATTTGTCAGTAAGTTCTGAGCCCCAAAACCCAATAACCTCAAACCACTTTAACAGACAGCTAAGGTGCATAGAGGGACTTATTTTTTTTTGTACATTTTTTGCTGTTAAATTTTCAGCATATTTGACTGTGCTAAAATCTGTGTCAACCTTCTAATGTGCATTATAAAAAAAAATATGTTGCGATATGATAGGCCACTTCCATTTATGTTAAACACAGCCCCATTTTAGAAAATGTGTCACAAAATGTTTCCAAAAATGTCATGGAGGACTTTTTGGCCTATATAATGGAAAAGCGGGTGGTGCTGCACTGCTGGTAAAATAAAAAGTGCTGAGGTCCTTGGTATATGAAGGGTATGTGGTTTATTCTCAACATGTTTCAAAGTCTGTCTGATTTCTTCCTCAGGAAAATCGCAAAAGAGTCACTCAGAGAAACAGGACAATTGGTATAATTTCTGCAGCAGTTCTGCAATGGTTGAATTCACCCTGGAGGACAGTATAACAGACTTTTTTTTTTTTTTTAAATACTGCTAGTTTTTTTATACAGTTTTTGAGCCGATGTATAAGTCATTCCTTTATATTTACGATTCCTTTTAAAGGGACTCTGTCACCTTAATTTGGAGGGAACAATTTTCAGTCATATGGGCGGGGTTTTCGGGTGTTTGATTCACCCTTTCCTTACCCGCTGGCTGCATGCTGGCTGCAATATTGGATTGAAGTTCATTCTGTGTCCTCCATAGTACACGCCTGCGTAAGGCAAGATTGCCTTGTGCAGGCATGTACTACGGAGGACAGAGAGGTTGGGTTCAGTCCTTTTGTCTGCCCTTATTCACACTGAGGTCAACATTGACACATGGTAAGGTTTTAATATTAGACAGTGTAGGACTGTCCCTATCAGAGTTACCTTGACGCAGTGGGATGGCTTTTGTGCTATTTTTTGATCAAAAAACAGTATTACTAAAAACTCTGTGTTATTTAAATGCACTTTTGCTTTTTTACTTAGTTACATCAGGGTTTTTGCTTACTTTTTTCCCTTGTAGGTTTTAATGTTTTGTGGCCAATGTGAACATGCGTTTAACCTCTGCATGTGTACCAACTCAAGTTAAGCTCAATTTTTGTGTACAAATTGCTGTAGAATTCAGGGTAATATCCTTACTGCTATATATAGAAATTGTAATCTAATATCATCAAAATTTATCTGGTCAGTGACCACTCATTGACAAAAAAATCCATATAGCAGAGGAACTATTATGAACATTTAATAAACCTTACCCATATCAAAAGCCATGAGTGCAGATACACGCCCTACATGCATTTCGCTATCCGCTTCCTCAGGGGGCCAGGGTAATATAAGTCTCCCCAATGTCCTCCTTAAATATCCCAGAATGAAGCACCATTGGTGGCGCATGTTGCCGGTCAAACGAGCGCCGCGTGTCGCAGCATACCCGGCGTCAAAATAGTGATACGGTTCACAGGGAAGTCACTGAGCAGCATATGTCATAAAAAGATGCCGGAAATTATGCCACGGCTGAAGCCTGTGCCAAAGTCATGCGCACTGGTGAGAATGGCATGCCACTGCGCTCAAAGCAATACAATGACCTCATGTTGTTTATGGGCAGTATTGCCAATTAATTTCATAATCAGATATACACCACTATACATGTTTGTAGCATAGAAAAGAGATGTTATGTAAAGTGCCAGTGCATACAGAGAACCTAATAAACCAAAAAAAATTATATCATAGCAAAATAAAGAATTGCAAAAAATAAACATAGATACAAACAAATTGCAAAACAATAAAAATAATACATAATTATCATTAAAAGATAAATATATTTAGAATATTCGTATTGTAAAGAAATAATAATGAATACAAGTAATAACCATTCTATATAATTAATAATTACTGAATAATAAAAAGTGAGTCCACCATATAAATATATTAGTAAGACAAGTGATTAGGAATAAATGCTGCACCTGAAGGAATTCATGCCAGAGCGATGTAAAGAGTAAAGATGTAACATATAGATAATGTTCCCAGTCTGATATGATCAGATCCTTTTCCGAGGGGATCACTAAAGGAAGAATATTTATAGTAGTGTTCTTTGATGTTCCACATACTATAATACTAAACAAAGTGAGACAATAAATTACAAACAGAAATAAAAAAACATATAAAAAGTGACCATTAGTCCAGAGATGGCGTCAAGACTTAAGGTACCTTCACACGAAGCGACGCTGCAGCGATAGCGACAACGATGCCGATCGCTGCAGCGTCGCTGTTTGATCGCTGGGGAGCTGTCACACAGACCGCTCTCCAGCGACCAACGATGCCGAGGTCCCCGGGTAACCAGGGTAAACATCGGGTTGCTAAGCGCAGGGCCGCGCTTAGTAACCCGATGTTTACCCTGGTTACCAGCGTAAAAGTAAAAAAAAAAAAACAGTACATACTCACCTGCGCGTCCCCCAGCGTCTGCTTCCTGACACAGACTGAGCTCCGGCCCTAACAGCACAGCGGTGACGTCACCGCTGTGCTTTCACTTTCACTTTAGGGCCGGCGCTCAGTAAGTGTCAGGAAGCAGACGCTGGGGGACGCGCAGGTGAGCATGTACTGTTTGTTTTTTTTACTTTTACGCTGGTAACCAGGGTAAACATCGGGTTACTAAGCGCGGCCCTGCGCTTGGTAACCCGATGTTTACCCTGGTTACCAGTGTAAAACATCGCTGGTATCGTTGCTTTTGCTTTCAAACACAACGATACACGGCAATCGGACGACCAAATAAAGTTCTGGACTTTATTCAGCGACCAGCGACATCACAGCAGGATCCTGATCGCTGCTGCGTGTCAAACGAAACGATATCGCTAGCGAGGACCCTGCAACGTCACGGATCGCTAGCGATATCGTTACAAAGTCGTTTCGTGTGAAGGTACCTTTAGGCCGGCGTCACACTAGGTGTAAGTAAATAGTGGGAAAGCCAGTGACTGAGGGCAGATATTAATAGCCTAGAGAGGGACCATGATTATTGCCCCCCCGGCTAAAAAAATCTGCCCCCAGCCACCCCAGAAAAGGCACATCTGTAAGATGCACCTATTCTGGCACTTATCCTCTCTCTTCCGACTCCCCTGTAGCAGTGGGATATGGGGTAATAAAGGGTTAATGTCACCTTGCTATTGTAAGGTGACATTAAGCCAGGTTAATAATGAAGAGGCGTCAATTATGACACCTATCCATTATTATCCAATAGTACGAAATGGTTAATAAAACACACACACATTATTAAAAGTGTTTTAATGAAATAAAGACACATGGTGTTTTAATATTTTGTTATACTCTTAATCCACCTGAAGACCCTTGTCACCTGAAATAAAATAAACTGAAATAAACAATTTAATATTCAAATATAATAAAGTGCAATAGTGCATGAAAAATTTAATCAAATTGCATACAACAATATATATAGAACTTAGTGAAAAAAGGATCCAACACCCAAATAATTATATATAACTATCACAACGCTGCAAAAATGTGCCAATGCCTCGTGTAAACAGAAATTTTAAGATACTGACCAGTTGGGAATGCCACTGCCCCGCACACACCACTCCAACGCCGTTTCGCTCACTGCTTCATCCCTGATCTGATCTGATCACTATTGCACTTTATTATATTTGAATATTAAATTGTTGCACATAAGGGCGGTGTGTGTGTGTATTACACACGTATATATTATTCACCAAATAATTTTTTTTTAAAAAATTTTCATTATTTTTTATTTTTATTTTCTTATTTGATTCATTATTTATATATATATTTTTTATCACACAATATATTATTATTTGCTGCAGTATATTTATTTAATAATTTTTTATACTGGTCAGTTTGGAATTGCTTTGTCCTGCACATACGGGATTAGTATTAAATAATATGAAACATCATTAAATCCCAAGGAAACCTCGATGGGAGGAGTTTTACTGAACTTTTATGTATACATTTTATATTCTCAAAAATAAAATATATGTTCAAAATTGTTTTTTAAAAGTAAGGTTTTTTAATAAAAATTTCCATATATTTTGGTGATGTATGTTTGTGATTGCAATTAATTTTAAATAAAAAATATTTTTTGAATAAATATAATTTTTTGTCTGATGGAATTTTTTAAGGGTTAATTTTTATAGTGTTTTTTCATTGGTCTATATAAGTTGTTATTTCTGGTATTTCTTTCTGTATAGGTTTTTGTTTTCTCCTCCCCTTACTGTTAAAAAGAAACTGAGATTTCGAGACATAGTGACTAGAGAGATCAATATATCTTTTAAGTTTCTACCTCTCCATGCTGTCATCAGTGGGGTAGGAGGAAGGTGTTGGCTAAGGCTACTTTCACACATCAGGTTTTTGCCATCAGGCACAATCCGGCAAATTTGTTTTTTTTCCACCGTTTTTTTTCCGCCGGATCCGTTTTTTCTCATTGAGTTGTATTAGCGCTGGATTGCGCCTAATGGACACACGTTTCATCCGTTTTTTGCTGGATCTGTCAAAAATGATTTTTCCAGCGGATGGAGAAAACATACAGAGGAACGTTTTTTCTGTCCTGCAAAAAAACGCACAGCGACGGTTTCAGCGATAAACGGATGAAACATGAGTGAATCCGGTGACCAATTCCGGTACTTTTATACTGAGCATGCACCGTAGCTTCGTTTTCCAATCTGGAGCCTCTCTCTCCTCTCTCTCCTTTTCACTGGAAAAGGAAGTCCTAACTCTATGCCTGGTAAACAAAAAAATGATGCAGCAAAAAAACGGATCTGGTGCATCAGTTTTTCACAATTTGCACCAGATCCGTTTTTTAAAAAATTCGCCGGATTATGCCTGAAGGAAAATGGGAATCGGTCATCAGAATTAGCCAATGTTTTTTAAGGATGATACGCATCATATTCCATTGCTGATTATACGTGGAAATGAAGCGTGTCCCAACCTTATTGTCCTCAATTTTATTTTTTGTTAGGCCAGGAGATCAGCTCTCTTTGTATATTTCACTCTCAAATAACCTTGTCTGATACTCCTATTGCTGTAACCCCGATCCCTAAATCTCTGCCCAATGTCCATGGTCTGCCATTCAAATAATGTATCTGAGGTGCAGATTCTCCGTGCCCAAAGGAATTGGCCTATGGTAATAGCATTGATTGTGGAGCCCAGATGTGCCGAAGATGCATGTAAAAGTGAGTTGACAGGCACAGGTTCAGTAGTGTCAGGACTGGGGTAACTAGCTGCTTGACTTTGCATCTGTTTTGTTAATGTGCTCGATTGGCACAGTTCAGCTACAGAGCAAGTTCAACCCTTATGCTATACTTCTCGGTGAAAGCGATAGGTTATTGTATCTAGCGTCAAAGAGCTCTCTCTCTCTCTTGGCTCTGCATCTGCTTCATTCAGGTGTGCGGTAAGGACCGTTTAGTTGCAGAACTAGTCAAAGCCATGTGCTAATGTAATAGGATGCAGGTACTGAGTATGTCACCACGGAACAGACAGACCAACTGTTGGAGGGGATTTATTAACAGGGGCAAAATTCTCCTCGCAGGGAGTAAACAGGGGGTTAATAGAGGTAAATCAATAGTAAACAGTTAAACGGAAACGAAAGGGTTAACGAGTGTTCTTGTAACTTATCAGTCCAGGGAGGTCCTGACTGAAGGGTCCTTCTTCCAAAGTGGGTACCGTCACCAGCAGGGCTTGAGATCCTGAAGTCTTTTCTGTGTCTCCTGGGAAGTACGGGGTTAAGTCTCTGGAGCCTGTTCTTCGCAAAGTGAAACTGGAACCAGGAAATATCACAGTCTTTCCTTCACTGCTGCAGGAGTGTCCGTAAGCCTGGCAGCTTCTCTGTGATAGCGATGTCACACACACACCGAGCAGTTACTTATCACACTAGGGATCTTTGCTTGTCACTGCGGTCACCAGGGCTGCACTGAGTGACTGTCTCTGCACTGTCAGGGGAAGAGTCTTCTCAGATTATGGAGGCTTCCAAGTCCCCACTCTCACTCCAGCCTTAGTGCCCTCACGGGGAGCACTCTGTCATGGGGAGTGCGGCGCTGCAGCCTGCTTTCTCTCTGGCACGCTGTCCCCTCTCTGGCTCGCTCTCTCTCCCGCACTTTTCTGACCACTCCCCTCTCTTTTCCCAGCAGTCAACCTGTCCCCTCTGTCCAGGGCAGAAAGTCTTCCCCCCAACAACCCAGCTGTCTGGCTAAGTGGTTCCAGGCAAGGAGCAGGGAAAGCAACCTCCTTACATTCCCCCTCTCTTAAAGCTCGCCATTCCACGGGCGAGGGCTCTTCGTGCTTCTCTTTGTTCTTTGGAGGGGAGTCGATTCTCGTATCTCCTTCTGCCTTTCTTCTTGTAGATACTCCAAGACTAAATGGTTTAGGAGCTGCTCATCAGTCAGGTTGAGATATGCTTTCTCTGCGTCATCAACAACTGCTGTCTTCTTCTTTTTCTTCTTCTTCTTCTTAGCTTTGCCGCTAGCAGATGTCTGCGTAGATGATTCATCCTCCTCCTTGTCGTTATCGGAAACTTTAGGGACTTCTTGTTCAGGCTCCTCAGTTTGGGGGCTTAGTACACGCAATTCTTCTTCATAGCTCCCCCTCTCTTTGACAGGAGCATTCTTGTCAAACCTTGAGTCAGATGAATTAAGACCATGCTGGCCGGACTCTTTGTCATCTGCGCCGGGCTCTGCGGGCATCATTTCCCAGGTATTCTCAGCCACACGCCCTGTCTCACACAGCTGCTCCATTTCCCCTGTCCGATCAGGAACTGGTGAGCTGACAGCCAGCACATTCTTCACCTCAGGGGACGACATCCGTGGTTCCTCCTCCTCATCGGCTCGGACATTGAAAACGAGTGTTGCAGGAACACTTGGCACTTTCTCTCCTTCTTCAGGAACTCATGCTGGACAGGGTAGTAAAGCACTTTGGTGGTCTTCTCGAGAGAACGTCACTTTCTTCCTGCCGGACTGAGTCTCACCAACAAAACCTTCAGACCCAGGCTGTAGATCCACCAGGTTCGCCTTTACGCGTTGGGACAGCGCAGTCATTTCACCAGAGATGCTTGACACCTTCTCCACCTCTCCTTGGTGTCCGACATTGTGATACTGTCTTGTCCTAGGTGGAACTCTTCTCTTCCTGCCGCACCATTCCCTCCAGGGGCGACGTTCCTTCCAGTTAGCAGGACCCTCAGAGGGGTGAGCGGATCTCTGCCACCGCTCTTCTCGGGTAGGGCAATTTCTGGACATGTGTCCCACCTTTCTGCACGTCCAGCACTCACGTCTGCGTCTGTCTGGAGGGCGCTTCAGTCTGGATCGTCGACCTCGGCAGGGGACATCTTTCATCTGCGGTTGCTCTTCACCCCAGGATCTGGAGTTACACTCTGGGGCCACCACTGAAGCCATCTTCATGCTGCGCATCTCTCTTCTATCCCTTTCTGGCGGCTTCCGTACGTTACCTCGGGGTATGCCGCTGGTCCCCAAAACGGCAGTAAGGGCTTTCCCCAGACTCTCAATCTCCTCCCAGATTCTTCTTATCTTCAGCTGGGAATCTCGGGTCCACATCGCCTCCTCTTCATTGTGACTGGGTACTCCGCAGTTGTAGCATCTAGGCAGTCATCTTCGCCGAGCGGCACTAGTCTCACTTTGGGGGGCGGTCTCTCTTTCTCGCACTAGAGGGCTGTACTCTGCAGCAGGGATCTTCTTATATTCAGCCACCTCCTCACAGACTTGCTTAACCTCCTTCTTCAAGTCTTCTACCCATTGAGGGGCTGTTACCTCCCTGCTCCATACCTTTCCCACTGGCCCTACCACCCCTTGCTCTTGCTCGCGCGTGCGTGCCTCACTCCCGACCTCAGAGAAAGTCATATCTAGCTTTACGCGCGTGCGCTCTCGCAGGGCCTGTTTCATCAACACGTCTCGCAAGCCTGTCACCAGTTGGTCTCGCAGTACAACGTCAATTGACCCCACACCTATGCCGTCCTTCCGTATAATGGCAGTATGAAGCTCCTGCAGTGCGTTCATATATTGCGTCACGGTCTCCCCCTCTCTTTGTACCCGGCGGAACAGTCGCATGCGCAGCTCCCCTACGTCAGTGGGGTCCCCATGCGTCTCCTCAAGTATACATAATACTTTGTCCAGGGTATCTCTCGCCTGGGGGGGTCTGAGCATAACAGAGTCCCGTGCATCCCCCTCTAGGGCCATCACAGCAATTTCAGCCTGTAGAGCCGGTGTCATAGGATGCATCCGCATCATCCCTCGGATGCATTCCGTCCAACCCCACAACATGACATTACTCCCTGAAAATCTTGGCAGGTTAGCTAACATGGCTCCCAGGGAGATGCTAGACCTGGGACCTCCATCAACTGCTTGGTCTGCCCCTTCCGCGCTACCGTGTGACATCCTGCCGACTACGCCAAGTGTAATAGGATGCAGGTACTGAGTATGTCACCACGGAACAGACAGACCAACTGTTGGAGGGGATTTATTAACAGGGGCAAAATTCTCCTCGCAGGGAGTAAACAGGGGGTTAATAGAGGTAAATCAATAGTAAACAGTTAAACGGAAACGAAAGGGTTAACGAGTGTTCTTGTAACTTATCAGTCCAGGGAGGTCCTGACTGAAGGGTCCTTCTTCCAAAGTGGGTACCGTCACCAGCAGGGCTTGAGATCCTGAAGTCTTTTCTGTGTCTCCTGGGAAGTACGGGGTTAAGTCTCTGGAGCCTGTTCTTCGCAAAGTGAAACTGGAACCAGGAAATATCACAGTCTTTCCTTCACTGCTGCAGGAGTGTCCGTAAGCCTGGCAGCTTCTCTGTGATAGCGATGTCACACACACACCGAGCAGTTACTTATCACACTAGGGATCTTTGCTTGTCACTGCGGTCACCAGGGCTGCACTGAGTGACTGTCTCACACTGTCAGGGGAAGAGTCTTCTCAGATTATGGAGGCTTCCAAGTCCCCACTCTCACTCCAGCCTTAGTGCCCTCACGGGGAGCACTCTGTCATGGGGAGTGCGGCGCTGCAGCCTGCTTTCTCTCTGGCACGCTGTCCCCTCTCTGGCGCGCTCTCTCTCCCGCACTTTTCTGACCACTCCCCTCTCTTTTCCCAGCAGTCAACCTGTCCCCTCTGTCCAGGGCAGAAAGTCTTCCCCCCAACAACCCAGCTGTCTGGCTAAGTGGTTCCAGGCAAGGAGCAGGGAAAGCAACCTCCTTACATTCCCCCTCTCTTAAAGCTCGCCATTCCACGGGCGAGGGCTCTTCGTGCTTCTCTTTGTTTTTTGGAGGGGAGTCAGATGCCTGCGATTCTCGCATCTCCTTCTGCCTTTCTTCTTGTAGATACTCCAAGACTAAATGGTTTAGGAGCTGCTCATCAGTCAGGTTGAGATATGCTTTCTCTGCGTCATCAACAACTGCTGTCTTCTTCTTTTTCTTCTTCTTCTTCTTAGCTTTGCCGCTAGCAGATGTCTGCGTAGATGATTCATCCTCCTCCTTGTCGTTATCGGAAACTTTAGGGACTTCTTGTTCAGGCTCCTCAGTTTGGGGGCTTAGTACACGCAATTCTTCTTCATAGCTCCCCCTCTCTTTGACAGGAGCATTCTTGTCAAACCTTGAGTCAGATGAATTAAGACCATGCTGGCCGGACTCTTTGTCATCTGCGCCGGGCTCTGCGGGCATCATTTCCCAGGTATTCTCAGCCACACGCCCTGTCTCACACAGCTGCTCCATTTCCCCTGTCCGATCAGGAACTGGTGAGCTGACAGCCAGCACATTCTTCACCTCAGGGGATGACATCCGTGGTTCCTCCTCCTCATCGGCTCGGACATTGAAAACGAGTGTTGCAGGAACACTTGGCACTTTCTCTCCTTCTTCAGGAACTCGTGCTGGACAGGGTAGTAAAGCACTTTGGTGGTCTTCTCGAGAGAACGTCACTTTCTTCCTGCCGGACTGAGTCTCACCAACAAAACCTTCAGACCCAGGCTGTAGATCCACCAGGTTCGCCTTTACGCGTTGGGACAGCGCAGTCATTTCACCAGAGATGCTTGACACCTTCTCCACCTCTCCTTGGTGTCCGACATTGTGATACTGTCTTGTCCTAGGTGGAACTCTTCTCTTCCTGCCGCACCATTCCCTCCAGGGGCGACGTTCCTTCCAGTTAGCAGGACCCTCAGAGGGGTGAGCGGATCTCTGCCACCGCTCTTCTCGGGTAGGGCAATTTCTGGACATGTGTCCCACCTTTCTGCACGTCCAGCACTCACGTCTGCGTCTGTCTGGAGGGCGCTTCAGTCTGGATCGTCGACCTCGGCAGGGGACATCTTTCATCTGCGGTTGCTCTTCACCCCAGGATCTGGAGTTACACTCTGGGGCCACCACTGAAGCCATCTTCATGCTGCGCACCTCTCCTCTATCTCTTTCTGGCGGCTTCCGCACGTTACCTCGGGGTATGCCGCTGGTCCCCAAAACGGCAGTAAGGGCTTTCCCCAGACTCTCAATCTCCTCCCAGATTCTTCTTATCTTCAGCTGGGAATCTCGGGTCCACATCGCCTCCTCTTCATTGTGACTGGGTACTCCGCAGTTGTAGCATCTAGGCAGTCATCTTCGCCGAGCGGCACTAGTCTCACTTTGGGGGGCGGTCTCTCTTTCTCGCACTAGAGGGCTGTACTCTGCAGCAGGGATCTTCTTATATTCAGCCACCTCCTCACGGACTTGCTTAACCTCCTTCTTCAAGTCTTCTACCCATTGAGGGGCTGTTACCTCCCTGCTCCATACCTTTCCCACTGGCCCTACCACCCCTTGCTCTTGCTCGCGCGTGCGTGCCTCACTCCCGACCTCAGAGAAAGTCATATCTAGCTTTACGCGCGTGCACTCTCGCAGGGCCTGTTTCATCAACACGTCTCGCAAGCCTGTCACCAGTTGGTCTCGCAGTACAACGTCAATTGACCCCACACCTATGCCGTCCTTCCGTATAATGGCAGTATGAAGCTCCTGCAGTGCGTTCATATATTGCGTCACGGTCTCCCCCTCTCTTTGTACCCGGCGGAACAGTCGCATGCGCAGCTCCCCTACGTCAGTGGGGTCCCCATGCGTCTCCTCAAGTATACATAATACTTTGTCCAGGGTATCTCTCGCCTGGGGGGGTCTGAGCATAACAGAGTCCCGTGCATCCCCCTCTAGGGCCATCACAGCAATTTCAGCCTGTAGAGCCGGTGTCATAGGATGCATCCGCATCATCCCTCGGATGCATTCCGTCCAACCCCACAACATGACATTACTCCCTGAAAATCTTGGCAGGTTAGCTAACATGGCTCCCAGGGAGATGCTAGACCTGGGACCTCCATCAACTGCTTGGTCTGCCCCTTCCGCGCTACCGTGTGACATCCTGCCGACTACGCCAAGTGTAATAGGATGCAGGTACTGAGTATGTCACCACGGAACAGACAGACCAACTGTTGGAGGGGATTTATTAACAGGGGCAAAATTCTCCTCGCAGGGAGTAAACAGGGGGTTAATAGAGGTAAATCAATAGTAAACAGTTAAACGGAAACGAAAGGGTTAACGAGTGTTCTTGTAACTTATCAGTCCAGGGAGGTCCTGACTGAAGGGTCCTTCTTCCAAAGTGGGTACCGTCACCAGCAGGGCTTGAGATCCTGAAGTCTTTTCTGTGTCTCCTGGGAAGTACGGGGTTAAGTCTCTGGAGCCTGTCCTTCGCAAAGTGAAACTGGAACCAGGAAATATCACAGTCTTTCCTTCACTGCTGCAGGAGTGTCCGTAAGCCTGGCAGCTTCTCTGTGATAGCGATGTCACACACACACCGGAGCAGTTACTTATCACACTAGGGATCTTTGCTTGTCACTGCGGTCACCAGGGCTGCACTGAGTCACTGTCTCACACTGTCAGGGGAAGAGTCTTCTCAGATTATGGAGGCTTCCAAGTCCCCACTCTCACTCCAGCCTTAGTGCCCTCACGGGGAGCACTCTGTCATGGGGAGCGCGACGCTGCAGCCTGCTTTCTCTCTGGCACGCTGTCCCCTCTCTGGCGTGCTCTCTCTCCCGCACTTTTCTGACCACTCCCCTCTCTTTTCCCAGCAGTCAACCTGTCCCCTCTGTCCAGGGCAGAAAGTCTTCCCCCCCAACAACCCAGCTGTCTGGCTAAGTGGTTCCAGGCAAGGAGCAGGGAAAGCAACCTCCTTACACTAATATCTCTGTGACGTTAACAGGGTATAGCATTTTGCATATTTGTTGTAATCCAACCACATTCTTTTTGTGTAAGGACACGTATACTGTCTCCACCCTGAATTCCCATGTGTACACAGTCAATTCCTCAAATATTAAGGTCCTCGGAATTGCATACCTCTCGGTGAAGTAGCTGAGCTTGGTATTCAGTGTTCCATTCACAATGAGTGGCGGTAACTCAGTGTGTTCAAGGTAAACACTTGCTGTTGTGTTCCGTCATTATTCACACTAGCAGTAGGGTTTCATTATTCACAGTAGCAGTAGGGTTCTTCTCTGCACGGTGGACCCCGGGCTACGATTGCACTTTATTTTTATATTTTATTTAGTGCAATCCACCAAACCTAACACTAAGCTTTTTATTTATTTACTGAAGTGTATTTAGTCATTATGTTTCTCTCTTTGGTTTTTGCTGTGCATTGTATTTATAGACTGTGCTTTATTATACTAATTCTTATGCTGAACTATATTTTGATAAAATCACAACACTGTATTCCAGTATATGTGTTATAATATAGTATGTATGATAGTGTGAAAAAGTTGAAAAGGGTGAAACTCGGTCAAAGGAGCGCCAAAAGGAAACTCTGACACTAGAATGGGGTTTAAGCCACAAAGTGTGTCAACGAAAGTACCATCTTCATCAGGTGGACATTTATTGGTAACAATAAGGAGGCAATATATAAATACAAAACAACCAATCACAACGCTATTAAAATTACATATGCAAATTGTTTAAAACAACAGTCACATATAACACAGCCTGTCACAAAATATGGCCATGAACTTGTATTGAACACATTTGCAAACCTGCAAGATATAAATGCAATGGAATCCAAATAAAAAAAATCAATATAAACAAAGCAATACAAAAAATAATAAAATTAATAAATAAATAATAAAAAATGAGAATAATGAAGGAAAATAAAAAATAAATAGAAGAAATAAAAAAATGTTTAGCTGGTCACTTTTTCTATCATAAGATTCAGTCCCTCGAGGGCCAAAGTGCCGAGCTTAAATATCCAAAAGCTTTCTTTGTTTATTAGGCTACTAAAATGATCTGACACAGTGTCGAGTATGTGGTCAATGATTCTTAGTTTCAGAGATTTTAATTTTTTTTGGTGCATCATTAAAAAATGCTTGGAGAGGCTATGCAAAAGAAAGCCGTTTCTAATGTTCTGGCGATGTTTATTCAACCTGGCGTACATGGTTTGTATGGTGTGGTCCACATATTGTAGACTGCAACCACATTCAATCATGTATATCACATACGTGTATTGGCAGTTAACATGTGAATTAATTCTAAAAATGGTGCCTGTTGTGTTAGATTTAAAATTCCCATGCCCCGTTCACAATAGAGGTACAACAAAGACACTTGGCATTTCCACATGTGAAGCAGCCAGAGTTCAAGGGTATCTGGGGACCTGGGTGAACCAGGCCTATTACAGTATTACTAGGTGCAATATAGTTGCCTAACGTACGGTTCCTACGAAATATCGTTCTAGGGTGAGAAGGTATATGTCTCGAAAGTACTGGGCCTCCTTTAAGTAC
The DNA here is from genome assembly GCF_051348905.1 of Ranitomeya variabilis. Taxonomy (NCBI): domain Eukaryota; kingdom Metazoa; phylum Chordata; class Amphibia; order Anura; family Dendrobatidae; genus Ranitomeya; species Ranitomeya variabilis. Next base: position 878,746,547 of record NC_135233.1, read on the forward strand.
AAACCAGTAATTCGAGAGAAGCTTCTTAATCATTCCATGAGATTGGTTGAAGGTAGTGATGAAACTCCACCTACCAAATGTGGTCTCAGGAGGGCGTGACTTCATATTTTTCTCATTGATTCTACTAATGCAATCTTTCTGAGTAAGAGATTTGGCTCTCACAAATGCATCTTGAACCAGTCTCCTTGGATACCGTCTCTGTTTAAACCTATAATCTAGAATCTCGGCCTTCTCGAGGAAGTCAGAATCATGTGTACAGTTTTTTCGTATATGCCAATATTGTCCATAAGGGACATTTTGGATCCACTTTAGTAAGTGGCCACTGCTGAAGCTTAAGTAGCTATTTACATCAACTTCCTTAAAATGTGTGGTGGTAGAAAAACATCCAGATCCATCGACATGTATCAAGAGATCTAAAACTTGAATAGACACATTGGAATTATTAGCTGTAAAGCATAGACCCCACGTGTTCTTGTTAAGGTTGGAAATAAACTCAAGTGCTTCCCCCTCTGTACCAGTCCATATACAAAATAAATCGTCTATAAAAAGCTAATTTACCGGATGTCAGGCCTGGCTGCGCGAAGAAGACAGACTCAAATGCCCCCATGAATAAGTTTGCATAACTGGGGGTGAATCTCGTCCCCATCGAGCAGCCTTTGACCTGACGATAAAAGGTTTGTTCAAAAGAAAATACATTCTCTTCAAGCACAAAGAGAATAGCACTTTTTAGAAAATCTTTTTGCAGAGGAGGTAATGATAAATCAGATAGAAGAAATTGTTGCACTGCTTCTATACCCCTTTCGTCGGGAATATTGGTATATAAGGCTTGAACATCCATCGTAATTAAAAAGCAGTTAGGAATAGGTGGTAATTTCGAAATAGAATCAATGAGATGAGATGAATCTTTAAGGTAAGAATCTAGGGCTATGACATATTTCTGAAGAAAAAGGTCTACATAGTGAGAAAGGTTGCTCATGATTGAGTCAATACCAGAAATAATTGGATAGCCTGGCGGGTTGGTCGGATTTTTATGGATTTTTGATAAAAAATAAAAAAAATGAAGTTTTCAAACGTGAAATATTGAGGAATTTGAACTCTTTTTTTTAATTCAGAATGCCTTAGGATTGCGCTACCTTGATCAGTGCAGTGTATTCAACAAATATGTCAGTGGAGATATCACGGTTGAGTTTGAAGTAATATTCAGAGTCACTAAGGAGTCTAAGAGCCTCTTGAGTATAGGCTCCCCTATTCATTATGACCATCCCACCCCCTTTATCCGCATTCTTTATGATGATCTCTTTGTTATCACTAAGGGATTTGATGGCTGCTTTCTCGCCACTACTTAAATTAGTGTTCCGTTTCCTATTATAAGGCAGCGAACGAATTTCCTTAAAGATGAGTTGCTGAAATGTTTCTATATGTGACCCTTTATGGTGGAGAGGATAAAATTTACTATGGATATTTTTAGGAACAACATGTAAAAATTGGTCTGGCTCAATGGAGGTGTATTCTGTTGTAGAATTCTTAATATCCTTATCCCCCTCAATTAGAAAATGACGATGCACCATAAGTCTCTGTATAAAGTCATTCAGGTCAAGGTAAAGATTAAATACATTTAGTGGTGAATCTGGACAAAATGATAACCCTCGTTCAAGAAGTGATATTTCATCATTGTTTAAATGGTAATCAGATAAATTAAAATTACTAGAATTTGTATTTGAACTGCCCAAATTATTTCCTATCCCTGCTCTGGCGAATCTCCCAGTTTTTTTGTTTCTGCCCTTGCCCCAGAGCCTCATATTCTCTTTTTCTTTTTATCTTTGCATCGTGGCCCGATACCACCTGAAAAAAAAAAGTAATTTTGGTGTTTTGTGAATCAGTTATAAGAGGAGATGATAAAGTGAACGAATTTTGGTGGTGGTGGGGGGGCGTACAACAACATTGTTCCTCACCAAAATGTTAGATTCTACTGTGTCAATCACTGGTAAACCAGTGGCAGTGCTCCCTCTAATAGAAGGGAAGATGGGAAGTGGGGGTGGGTTAAGTGAGTGAAGGGAAGAATAGGTTTCATAAACCGAAAGTTGGGAGAGGCCATCAAAGTTGTGTTGCCCATTCAACAGAGGATAGGCCACATCCTTAGAGGAACTCTCAGAGGAAATTAACAAATTGGTCGTTACCAGAGGTGAATCCTCTGAAGGGAGGGGAGATGTTTCTACTGGCTTAATAAGGGTGGTTGAATTTATTGTATGGGTATTGGTGCTATCTTTCAAACTTTCTCTATGTTGTTTATAGAATATTTTCTGTTGCTTATTACACAGATTTAACAGGGAGTTGTTCAAACCTTCTAATTGGGGGGTGCTGGGCTATCCACAGAATTTACTTTGACAGTTGAATGGGCTTACAACTCTATTTCCATGGGGGCAATTGTATTATTTATCAGTTTATTTTTCTTATCCCTCATAAATTTAGATGCCTTCTTCTTTATTAAATCCTCTTCAAATTTATTTAGCTTGTTATGTGATTTAGTATCAAACACTATAAATTCAGAGGAAGAAGAAAATGAATTAAGTTTCTCCTTAATCAAATTAAGCTGGAGTAAGGCCGAATCAGCAAGAGAACTACGTTTAGAAATAAGAAGGTTCATCATATGTATGGATGTATGGAGCATTCGGATTGTACAGCATCCCAATTTGTGGAAAATATAGCATCATTTGGAAAAGAGGATTGCTGGGCTATAATCAAACCTTTCGGGACTAGATCTTCTGAAATATAATGTTTTAAGAAAAGAACATCTATATGATTAGTGATTTCAATTTTACTAACATTTTCAAACTCAAGGAACATTTTGATCATATCCCTTTTTTCGCTATCATTTAGTTTCTGTGAGATGGGCTGATCTTTAGATACTAAGGAGCTAGCCGAAGCACCTAGTGGTTTTATGATGGAAGAAATTCTATGGGATTCAGTGTTCAATCTGAGATAATCCATAACAATTTAAAGCACAAAAGCACAAGCGCTATTTGGAAATTTTAAAGCTAAAGGCAATAAGAGTGTCTAAAACAAGGGCCATGTAGGCACACAAAATCAGCAGTGACCGACTTGGGAAAAAAAAAGGTTCATATATATATATGTAGCGACCACAAGAAATTATTATGTATAAAAATAATTGACTGTGAGGGTTCATATAAAAATATAAGCGTTCATATAAAAATGTAAGCCACACAAATTATATACATATCAGTAGTCGGCCAAGGAAACACACAATAAAATCAATGTCCGTTCATGACAATTCAATTATCCAGCAGCCAGTTCATTCCATTATCCAGGAGCTAGTTGGCATTTAGCATTCCAATTTCAGTAGTTGGATCTCCGCAAAAAGATGTGTTGGAACCTGTGGTCGGTTTCCTCAGAGTGATCAAAAAGCAGAAAAAACTGAGATGAGAAGTACCTCAGGGTAACTGGCGAGCACCGCAGGAGGGTACTAACCTGAGTTGGTTATGCAAACATGCATAACAATGTGACAAGGCATGTGAATTAAAACTGGAGGTTCCCGAAGTGCTAAGTGCTGTGCAGACCTGAAACAGATACGTGAAGACGCTCAGGGTAATCCTGCCGCGAGATCCGCAGTTACACTGCAGGTAATGCTTGTGTGAAGGACCTGCGGGTCACGTGATGTGGAGGGTCCTATTTTTGATTAAGTAAGTGCTACCAATGCAGCTCCAGCCGCCGTCCTTGTGAGAAATGTAAAACAAAGTCAGTAAAAGGTGGATTCTTTAGAAGCGCTGGATAGGTAGCCCTAGTGAGGGGAGGGCGCACAGTCCCCCTGCAGCTCCATCCGAACACCTCAGAAGGAGGACAGAAACCAGAAAAGGGTGAAACTCAGTCAAAGGAGCGCCGAAAGGAAACTCTGACACCAGAATGGGGTTTAAGCCACAACGCGTTTCAACAGAAGTACCATCTTCGTCAGGTGGGCATTTATTGGTAACAATAAGGAGGCAGTATATAAATACAAAACAACCAATCACAATGCTATTAAAATTACATATGCAAATTATTTAAAACAACAGTCACATATAACACAGCCTGAGATTTTACATTTTTTTGGTGCATCATTAAAAAATGCTTGGAGAGGCTACGTTACGCAACTATATTGCACCTAGTAATACTGTAATAGGCCCATTCACCCAGGCCCCCAGATACCCTTGAACTCTGGCTGCTTCGCATGTTGAAATGTCAAGTGTCTTTGTTGTACCTCTATTGTGAACGGGGCACGGGAATTTAAATCTAACACAACAGGCACCATTTTTAGAATTAATTCACATGATAACTGCCAATCCACCTATGTTATATACTTGATTGAATGTGGTTGCGGTCTACAATAGGTGGGCCGTACCATACAAACCATGCATGCCAGGTTGAATAAACATCGCCAGAACATTAGAAACGGTTTTCTTTTGCCTAGCCTCTCCAAGCATTTTTTAATGATGCACCAAAAAAATTTAAAATCTCTGAAACTAACAATCATTGACCACATACCCGACACTGTTTCAGATCGTTTTAGTAGCCTAATAAACAAAGAAAGCTTTTGGATGTTTAAGCTTGGCACTTTGGCCCCCGAGGGACTGAATCTTATGGAAGAAAAAGTGACCAGATAAACATTTTTTATTTCTTCTATTTATTTTTAATTTTCCTTCATTATTCTTATTTTTTATTATTTATTCACTCATTTTTATTATTTTTTATATTGCTTTGTTTGTATTGCTTTTTTTATTGGGATTCCATTGCATTTACTTTGCAGGTTTCCAAATGTGTTCAATACAAGTTCATGGCCATATTTTGTGACAGGCTGTGTTATATGTGACTGTTGTTTTAAATAATTTGCATATGCAATTTTAATAGCGTTGTGATTGGTTGTTTTGTATTTATATTCTGCCTCCTTATTGTTACCAATAAATGTCCACCTGATGAAGATGGTACTTCCATTGAAACGCGTTGTGGCTTAAACCCCATTCTGGTGTTAGAGTTTCCTTTCGGCGCTCCTTTGACCGAGTTTCACCCTTTTCCTATTTCTGTCCTCCTTCGGAGGTGATCGGCTGGAGCTGCGAGGGGACTGTGCGCCCTCCCCCACTAGGGCTACCTATCCAGCCCTCCTAAAGAATCCGCCTTTTACTGACTTAGTATGAGAAAGTTGGCTTCGGTAGAGCCTTGTTGAAATGATGATACAATAGTATGTGCACTGCATTATGATATGAGACTATGGGACTATGGTATTAAAACGTTTGAATACTATGTGTGTTTAAGCTTATCTACAGATCAGTATGTCACAATGATGCTTTGCATGTTTCTAGGATATAATATATTGTGATCATGCTTATAATATACACGTTTCATAACAATATGGGTGTTTAATTACACACCTCTAGGTGATTAATTATAAGCTTATGGGTGTTTTTTTTTAATTTTCCAACATATAATATGAGAACATATTAAAATGTGATCTTCCCTCAGACTGCAAATATAGGAATAATTTAAGAAAAATGTTAACACATTGATTTTAGTAAATAAATAATTGCAAGTTCAAATTCTTTTTCCTTCTTGGATTTTTATCTAGAAAATGTAAAATTAGAATTAAATGCACCAGATCAGGTAATTATAAAGAATGTGGTTGAAGAAGGGCATTCACTGAATTACCAGTAAGTTCAGCCTAAAATCAAAATCTAAGATACAGAAGCAAGTCTCCATGAACTCCACAATTTATTTAATGTGAACTACATGTAGCTTTAGACCTTATTAAAGCCAAAGTAAATACAAACGATGCACTTTGGGGAAGAATAATCAAAGTGTTAAAAGAAAACTGGAACGATGAAAAGTTGAAACTGAAACATTGCAAAACTTTTGGAAACAAACTTGGCAACTTTTTCCATTTTCATGCTAGTTCATAGCAGCTCCACTAAAATGAGTTGAGCTGTAAGTGCCAGTGATGAACCCAGTGAGCACAGAATACATAGATCTAGGCTTGAATCAATCCTACTGCATAGAGCAACATAGCAGATGTAATGGGATGTAGCAGTGCATGAGGGAGGGAAACAAACCAAAGGTATAGAGGGCAAAGCTTTCAAACCATCATTCTTTAATGATTTATATTTCAACAACCACACCAATATATATGTACATGCCCAGAACTCAAAAGATGCCAAACCAGTGTGTATTAGTACATGTCAATGGCAAATCTTTATACATACAGAGAAGAGTCATGCTTGTGATGTTTGTTTAAGGAGTTCCAACCAGCCCATACAAATACAGGCATTAGGCATATGTTGAATGCCCATCTGCAGTGAGCAAACCCAGCCTGTCAGAGCCAGTGACGAACCCAGTAAGCACAGAATACAAAAATCCAGACCTGAATCAATGCTACTGCGTAGAGCAACATAGCAGATGTAATGACAAATAATAGTGCATGGGGGAGGGAAACAAACCAAAGGTATGGAGGACAAGCCATCAAGGATATTCACTGCTGGTAGCTACCCATATAGTTTTTCGAAAGACATGAACATAGTATTCGGGAATGCATATACCAAAATCCTATAAAGGGCGAGTGGCTATAGTAAAAGGCATGCTGTCTATATAGGCTGAACATAAGTCAACTACCCAGGCCGTACAAATAGGAGAAAGAGAAGGCGGAAACCAACACATAGTTCCCAACATAGGCTGCGGTAATGGTCTAAGCACCTAAACCCCGGTACACTTCAAAGCAGAATAAACATTGTACATATGGGCTGGCAGAACATCAGATCTGTTTATAAAAACCAGTGAACAATAGATCTTCGTTGAGACCAAAAGGAGTTACACAATTCAGTTTGAAGATCCATTTGGATTCTCGTCTCAATAGTTCCAAGGTGATGTCACCACCCCTGATGTTGGATTGAACACCCTCTAGTCCCAAAACCTTCGTGCCAGTCCACTGTGAATTGTGTCGAGCCAAAAAATGTGAGGCCACGGATGTAAGAGTCTTCCCCTTCGCCTTCTCTTTTTTGGCCGTTGTAATGTTCGAAAAATGCTGCTGGATTTGTCTTCTCAATTCTTGTGTTGCTTGACCAACATACAGTTTAGGGCAAGGACATACCAAGGTATGCACCAGATTGCGAGATTTGCAGTTAAAGTAAGTCTTGGTGGAGATCTGTGAAGGCAAAGAGGGCACGGTAATTGTCTCATCACCGACAGTGAAAGGACAGATGTTGCAATTCCCGCAGGGGAAGGTACCCATGAGCCTATCCTCCCTATTGAGCCTCTTAGCAAGTCGCTGAAAATGGCTATGGCTCAAACTGTCCCTGAGGTTCCTGGCCCTCCTGGCTATGAGACTGGGTTGAGGGGCTATGTGGGGGTGAAGCTTGGACTCACTTCGCAGAATGCCCCAATACTTGGATAGAATTCTCCGTACATCCTGCCACTGATTGTTGTAAGCCGTAACTATCCCCAAAGTTTTACCCAGCACCTTAGCCCGGGGCTGCAAGAGGCCCTTCCTGTTACTGTCCCTTGCCGCGGTAAACGCCCGTGAGATTACCTTTTTGGGGTAACCTCGCTCTTGTAATTGTGTGGTAAGCTCAAGGGACTGTCTCACAAAGTCCTCTGTTGTGAACTCCGTTTTCAGGCTCCCTCTTGTGGTCACAGATGGTATTGTGTGACTTTGGTTTTTTGGCTCCCCCTGGTGGTTTGGTTTATTATCCTGCGGGTCTGCTGGATCAGCTGCCTCGTTATTCACCAGGGAGGCTCCTATTTAGCTCTGCTTCACTTCCACTTGTTGCCGGCTGTCAATGTATTCAGTGCTATTCTGATTACTCCTGATTATCTCGTTTTCTGCCTCTTCAGGATAAGCTAAGTTCTGTTTGAATATTTTTTGCTCATCTGCCTGCAATATGATTTCTGTGTATGATGAGTCTAGTCCAGCTTGCTAACATGTGATTTCTTTTTGCTGGTAAGCTCTGGGGTATGGAGTTGCTTCCCCCGCACCGTTAGTTGGTGCGGGTGCTCGAGCAATCTCTGTGTGGATATTTTGAATAGGGTTTTTTATTGACCGCACAGTTTCCTTCCTATTTTCTGCTATCTAGTATTAGCGGGCCTCATTTGCTAAATCTGATTTCATCTCTGCATTTGTGCTTTCCCCTTAACTCACCGTTAATATTTGTGGGGGGCTATTCTATATCTTTGGAGTCATTCCACTGAGGCAAGTGAGGACTTACTTTCCCTCCAGGAATAGTCAGTTTCTCAGGCTGTGACGAGACGTCTAGGATTTTTAGGTAACGTTCCACGGCTGCCTATAGTTGTTTGTGGATAGGATCAGGTTGCGGTCAATCTAGTTACCACTTCCCCAGAGCTAGTAGTCTGTTCAGTTACTTAGCTAGTCCGACCTGCGATCCTTGCCACTAGGATCATAACAGTCCTCCTATCGGCTACAATTCCTCCTCACCCTGTAAAATTGGCACTTCGGGATTCCCTTCTTTAGATGCTGAGGGTGGTAACTTGTAAAGTGCAGAAGACTGTTGGTGGCCGTGGGTTTATGATACAAAGAAGTCATGATCCTTGAGTCCTTCACACTAAGTTTCAAATCCAAAAATTAGATTTCCATCTGTGAGTACTGTGACGTGAGGCGTATATTCCAAGGGTTGTTATTAAGTGTCTCAACGAATTCCTGACATTGTTCCAAGGTGCCTGTCCAGAGAAATAAAACGTCGTCAATGTACCGTAGTCATTTAATAACATGTTTAGAAAATCCATCCAGACAAGAAATTCGAAATGCCAGAATTACATTTTTTTGGTCGCCACGACATTGCATTAAAATGCAATAACGGGCGATCAAAAGAACGTATCTGCACAAAAGTGGTATCAATAAAAACGTTAGCTTGGAACGCAAAAAATAAGCCCTCAACTGACCCCAGATGCTGCGGGTATCGGAAAATGGTATAATTTATTTATTTATTTTTTTTTAAGCAAAGTTTGGAATTTTTTTTCACCACTTAGATAAAAGAGAACCTAGACATGTTTGGTGTCTATGAACTTGTATTGACCTGGAGAATCATAATGACAGGTCAGTTTTAGCATTTAGTGAACCTAGTAAGCAAATTGTCTCTTCAGAGAGTAAGAGGACTAGAACTCTAGTGCCACCTGTTGGAAGTAGCTATCCTAACAGTCAATGTCGACTCTTTAACGAGCCTTGTCACATGACTTAGGATAATAGCCAAACCAGAATCTCAATTTGCAGACACTGTGTTTCGGGGTACTGCCCCTTGTCAGTGCAAAGGGCTCATTAAAGAGTCGACATTGACTGTTAGGATTGCTACTTCCAATAGGTGGCACTAGAGTTCTAGTCCTCTTCCTCTCTGAAGAGACAATTTGCATATTTCCCAGAGGAGCATTGTGGCTTTAAGTCTCCTCACCTAGACATGCTTATCATGTCACTCTCCGCAAGGAGAAACGATACTTCTTGGATCCCGGTCAGACGCCTCTAAATCAGCCAAACCAGATCTCCACTTTGCACTGACGAGGGGCAGTACCCCAAAACACAGTGTCTGCAAATTGAGATTCTGGTTTGGCTATTATCCTAAGTCATGTGACAAGGCTCGTTAAAGAGTCGACATTCACTGTTAGGATTGCTACTTCCAATAGGTGGCACTAGAGTTCTAGTCCCCTTCCTCTCTGAAGAGACAATTAGCATATTTCCCTGAGGAGCATTGCGGCTTTAAGTCTCCTCACCTCGACATGCTTATCATGTCACTCTCCGCAAGGAGAAACAATACTTCTTGGATCCCAGTGAACCTAGTAAAAAAGCCAAACAAAAAACAAGTGTGGGATTGCACTTTTTTTGCAATTTCACCGCACTTGGAATTTTTTTCCCATTTTCTAGTACACAACATGGTAAAACCAATGATGTCGTTCAAAAATACAACTCGTTTCGCAATAAATAAGCCCTCACATGGCCATATTGATGGAAAAATAAAAAAGTTATGGCTCTGGGAAGGAGGGGAGTGAAAAATGAACACGGAAAAACGGAAAATCCCAAGGTCATGAAGGGGTTAAAAAAGTTATATATTTTTTCTGTTGCTGAATGTGAAACAGCCTGCGGTATCCCACATGGTCATTTTGTGTCAGTGATATGAACCTGTCTGCAGACCTAAGGCACATTAAAATTAAAAAAAAATTATAATTTTTCAGTTGCAAAAAGTTAGACAACCCGCTGTATCACACTTTGTCATTTGGCTTGGTTGAAATTAAGCTGTAGAGGCCTGACCCAAAGGCCACAAAAAATTATTTGGTTCCTAGTGTTATACAGTAGGGGAACTGACTTTAAAATACTTTGTAGCATCTAGTGTGTTATAGAGGCATGACCCATAGGCCAAACAAAAATTATTCTGTTCCTAGTGATATACAGTAGGGGACCTGACTTTAAAATACTTTGTAGCATCTAGTGTGTTATAGAGGACTGATCCAGAGGCCACAAAAATTCTTCTGTTGTTAAGTCATACAGTAAGGGACCTGACTTTAAAGTAGTTTGTAGCATCTAGAGTGTTGTAGAGGCCTGACCCAAATGCCACAAAAAATTCTTCTGTTCCTAGTGTTATAGAGTAGGGGACCTGACTTTAAAATAGTTTGTAGCCTTTAGTGTGTTATAGAGGCCTGATCCTTTAGCCACAAAAAATTCTTCCCATATTAATGTCATACAGCAAGTGACCTGACTGCAAAATAGTTTGTAGCATCTAGTGTGTTATAGAGGCGTGACCCATAGGCCACACAAAAAGTCTTCTGTTCCTAGTGTTATACAGTAGGGGACCTGACTTTAAAATACTTTGCAGCATCTAGTATGTTACAGAGGCCTGATCCAGAGGCCACAAAAAAATCTTCTGTTATTAACATCATACAGTAAGGGACCTGAATTTAAATTAGTTTGTAGCATCTAGTGTATTATAGAGGCCTGACCCATAGGCCACAATAAGATTCGTCTGTTCCTAGTGTAATACAGTAGGGGACCTGACTTTAAAATACTTTGTAGCATCTAGTGTGTTATAGAGGCCTGATCCATAGGCAACAAGAAATTATTCTGTTATTAACGCCATACAGTAAGGGACCTGAGTTGTTTGTAGCATAACTTCTTTGTCATACAGGCCTCATCCACACTCAAACAATTCTTTTTTCTAACACGATACAGCATGCCATATTTCAACTTTGAATTTACTGTCGCTAAAATTCAGCTGTTTGCAGCGGTGGTGCAGAGTTTAAAATCTAATTTTTTGTTGCTAATACTGTGCTGCTACCACACTATCTGAGCAACATGACTGGTAAAAAGAGAGGTCGTGGCGGATGGAGAATTAGGCTTTGTGTTCAAGATGTACATGGGTGGGGTAGGTGGTAATGTTTGTGGAAGCACTAGAGAAGCAACATCACGTCCTACGCAAAGACAAATGACAATGTCATGATCCATTCCGGAGTTTAGTCCTGACTGCTCTTTCTCTGGGTGGATCATGTCTAGGGTTAATTTGCTCTGCCTCATTCTGGGCTCGGGTTTGCTATTTAGCTCCCAGGTATCCTGAGGGTGGTGTCAGCTATAGCTCTGTCTTTTGCATGTGAACCTGACTCTGGAAGCTCTTTATTTGTCCTGCTGTGAACACTGACTTGTCCTGTGTCTGTTATCTTCCCCTGCCTGCCCCTTCCCAGTGTCTCTTTGTTTGTCTGTAGATCTGCTTGACTCCCTGGTTCTGACCTCCTGGCTTGGCATTTTGACTCCGTCTCAGCTTGTCCCTATGGTACCGTATTTTGCCCGTCCTGGTTTACTGATCCCTTGCTACGTCCTGACTATCCATTCTGTCTAAACCATTTTGTACTGTAGTGCTATTTTGTATTCTGACTTTGCTATCCTGACCTCTCTCTCTCGCCACTAGGTGGCGTCTGTTCAGCTGCTCTGTGTGTGCAGTCTCGCTTCTCTACCAAGCTCCCCCTGCTGGAGGTTGCGCTGTACTGCACTGCAGCTGCATGACAGACAACTTATGTTACTAGACAGGCTACACTACCTTTCTTTGGCAGACGCACAGTGGCACGCGTTATCCATGATGCCCAGAAAGAGCATGTACTCGAGTGGATGGTAAGTGCAGTTTCAAGTGGCCTCTCCTCCTTTTCCTCCACCTTAACATCACACCCAGTACAGTTCACAGAAGTGGCACCAAATTCCCCGTGCTCCCCCCCCACATCCCAACTATCCAACCATTCAGCTGACTGTACGGAACAGATGGGTGAGTCTGAAGAGCTGTTCACACATTCTATACTATGTTCATCAGAAATTAACCTTGGGTGTTTTACCCACTCCATTCACGATGATTGAGAGCCCACAATCAGCTGTAACTGAAGCAGACATGCCTGCTGTTTTGACCGATCTCAGAGAATGAGCACACCACTCCACAAGTGCCTGATTGATCTGCACAGTCACTCTGAGATCGTGAAACAGATCACTTCCATCAGTATTGAGCCTGGTGTAGAAGTTGAAGTCACCATTGCTGATGCATAAATGCCACGTTTCCTGAATAAAACATCTTGATTATAATGACTTTGTGGGTTTTCTACTTAAATGTATGAAATAAAGTTCTTATCTAACCTCATAAAGTTAATATTACAAACAGATTGTATGAGCCCACATACAACGGGTCCAAGAGCTATAACTTCAAAGAAAAAGTGAATATGAGCTTACTGGGATTCTGACACCCAAGAGCCCACCTAAACTGACACAGTTCTGGTGTGTTTCTAGAAAATGGAAGTCTATTTGCAGTTCCCAGTATGTTATGTCCAACTTATGCACTGTTGGGAATTTTGCACTTTTTTTTTACAGCCAAATTTCAAAATGCTAAAGTATAACTGGGGAAAAATGCAAAAATTTCCTCTCCATGGGAAGTGTTCCAAAGGGTTAATTCCAATGGCCATATAGTGACCATACTTACTTATCCCTATGACACTGTTAGTTTGGGTCACAAGACCCATGGTCTGGAAAATATTTTCTCTGTAACATGGATGAAAAACTGGGTCAGTGACTGATGGTTCTAGCTGATTCGATTACTACCTTCTTGGTGGACGTGCATGCAATTCTGGGGTCGCTATTGGGACATGTCTTGATAAGAACCTGAAGACTCACCTCTTCCAACAAGCCTGCATTGATCCTCAACCTACTGAACTACCGCATGATCAGCTCTACCCTCACCTAATGTATCCTCACCCATCCCCTGCAGACTGTGAGCCCTCACGGGCAGGGTCCTCCCTCCTTCTGTACCTGTTAGTGCCTTGTTTTTTTGCTCATGTTTATTGTATTTGTCTATATTTGCCGCCTTTTCACAGGTAAAGCACCATGGAATAAATGGTGCTATAAAAATGTATAATGTATAATAATAACTTTCTCAATCCACCGTAACATCTCCGCCTGCACCTCTCTCACGGTCCAGCAATTTGTCTGGTTCACCGTACTCCATCCTCTCTCAGCACTGTAGCCAGCCCACGGTTCTGCAGTTTTGGTCACATAAAGGATTGTTTCCTCCTACGCATGACAAAGTTAAGAGGTTGAACTCCACCATATCCAATCTGTTGGCCACAGAAATGCTGCCTTTCTGCCTGGTAGATACTGACGGTTTCTGAAAGCTGATCGCCATTGCAGTCCCCCAGTAGCAATTGCCAAGTCACCATTACTTTTCTAAGAAATATGTGCCTGTGCTACATCATCATATCACAGACAACATCACCTGTTCCTTGACTAAATCTCTGTCTGCCAGGACCGTACTGTGCTGTCAGGGCAAGAAGAGAAGGAGGGTGACTCCAATGGCGAGGAATGTGATAACACATAGGATGATGATGATGAGGTCTTAGATCCCAGTTGGCGTGAACATAGAGGCACACAGCTAAGTAGGTCATCTGAGGAGGAAGAGGAGGAGGTTTCATTTCACCATTAGTCACACACGTAGTGAGGTAGCCTAGACAAGCAATGCATCCTCAGCCACTACTGTTGTGAATTCCGTTCTCGAACTCCCTCCTGTGGTCATGAATGGTACTTCGGCGAGTTCTGTCCGTGGACTCCCTCTGGTGGCTGTGAGTGGAACTGCTGGTTCTGAGGTTGCTTCCTCAGCTGCCCTCGTTTGCGGCTAGGCTGGCTTCTCTATTTAACTCCACTCAGATCGTTACTCTATGCCAGCTGTCAATGTATCAGTACTGGTTCAGATCTCTCTCGGATCTTTCTGATGACCTGTCTACTCCAGCATAAGCTAAGTCCCCGCTGGTTCATTTGTTGTTTATTGTGTACTGAATATGTTTCTTAGTGTTTGCTAAGTTCTAGTCCAGCTTGCTAACATGATATTGCCTTGCTAGCTGGAAGCTCTGGGTTGTAGAGTGGCACCTCCGCACCGTGAGTCGGTGCGGGGGTCTTTTTGCACACTCTGCGTGGCTTTTTGTAGTTTTTTGTGCTGACCGCATAGATCCCTTTCCTATCCTCAGTCTATCTAGTAAGTCTGGCCTCCTTTGCTGAAACCTGTTTCATCCCTGTGTTTGTGACTTTCCTCTTAACTCACAGTTAATATATGTGGGGGGCTGCCTTTACCTTTGGGGGATTTCTCTGAGGCAAGGTAAGGCTTATTTTCCTATCTTTAGGGGTAGTTAGCTCTTAGGCTGTGAAGAGGCGTCTAGGGAGAGTTAGGTACGCTCCACAGCTATTTCTAGTGTGTGTGTTAGGATTAGGATTTGCGGTCAGCAGAGTTCCCACTTCCCAGAGCTTGTCCTGTCATTTAGTTTAACCATCAGGTCATTCCCGGTGCACCTAACCACCAGGTCCATAACAGTACAGCTGGCCCACAAAGTGTTAATGCATCTCAATAGAGGGATAAGAGAAGTTCTGAGACCATTTTTTTTTCTCTGCAGTGTGTTTTGTCTTTCTTTTCCCCTTAACCTCTGGGTGGTTCAGGACTCAGGTGTAGATATGGACATTCAAGGTCTGTCCTCTTGTGTTGATCACCTCACTGCGAGGTTACAAAGCATTCAAGATTATGTAGTTCAGAATCCTATGTTAGAGCCTAGAATTCCAATTCCTGATTTGTTTTTTGGAGATAGATCTAAATTTCTGAATTTCAAAAATAATTGTAAATTGTTTCTTGCTTTGAAACCCCGCTCCTCTGGTGACCCCATTCAGCAAGTAAAAATCATTATTTCTTTGTTACGTGGCGACCCACAAGACTGGGCATTCTCCCTTGCGCCAGGAGATCCTGCATTGCTTAATGTAGATGCGTTTTTTCTGGCGCTTGGATTGCTTTATGACGAACCTAACTCTGTGGATCAGGCAGAGAAAATCCTGCTGGCTTTGTGTCAAGGTCAGGATGAAGCGGAGGTATATTGCCAGAAGTTCAGAAAGTGGTCTGTGCTTACTCAATGGAATGTGGAGTGTGCCCTTGCAGCAATTTTCAGAAAGGGTCTTTCTGAAGCCCTTAAGGATGTTATGGTGGGGTTTCCCACGCCTGCTGGTCTGAATGAATCAATGTCCTTGGCTATTCAGATCGATCGGCGCTTGCGTGAACGCAAGGTTGTGCGCCATTTGGCGGTGTCCTCTGAGCAGAGGCCTAAGCCTATGCAATGTGATAGGACTTTGACCAGAGCTGAACGGCAAGAACACAGACGTCAGAATGGGCTGTGTTTTTACTGTGGTGACTCCACTCATGCTATCTCTGATTGTCCTAAGCGCTCTAAGCGGTTCGCTAGGTCTGTCACCATTGGTACTGTACAGCCTAAATTTCTTTTGTCCGTTACTCTGATTTGCTCTTTGTCGTCCTACTCTGTTATGGCATTTGTGGACTCAGGCGCTGCCCTGAATTTGATGGACTTGGAGTTTGCCAGGCGCTGTGGTTTTTTCTTGGAGCCCTTGCAGTATCCTATTCCATTAAGGGGAATTGATGCTACGCCTTTGGCCAAAAATAAACCTCAGTACTGGACTCAGTTGACCATGTGCATGGCTCCTGCACATCAGGAAGATGTTCGCTTTTTGGTGTTGCACAATCTGCATGATGTGGTCGTGTTGGGTTTGCCATGGCTGCAGGTCCATAATCCAGTATTGGATTGGAAATCAATGTCTGTGTCCAGTTGGGGTTGTCAAGGGGTACATGGTGACGTTCCGTTGTTGTCAATTTCTCCTTCTACTCCTTCTGAAGTCCCTGAGTTTTTGTCGGATTACCGAGATGTATTTGATGAGCCCAAATCCAGTGCCCTACCTCCTCATAGGGATTGTGATTGTGCTATTAATTTGATTCCTGGAAGTAAATTTCCTAAGGGACGGCTTTTCAATTTATCTGTGCCTGAACACGCCGCTATGCGGAGTTATATAAAGGAGTCCTTGGAGAAAGGGCATATTCGTCCGTCGTCGTCACCGTTGGGAGCAGGGTTCTTTTTTGTGGCCAAGAAGGATGGTTCTCTGAGACCTTGTATAGATTACCGCCTTCTCAATAAGATCACGGTCAAATTTCAGTACCCTTTGCCTCTACTGTCTGATTTGTTTGCTCGGATTAAGGGGACTAGTTGGTTCACCAAGATAGATCTTCGAGGGGCGTATAATCTCGTGCGTATTAAACAAGGCGATGAATGGAAAACAGCATTTAATACGCCCGAGGGCCATTTTGAGTACCTGGTGATGCCATTCGGGCTTTCTAATGCTCCATCTGTGTTTCAGTCCTTTATGCATGACATCTTCCGAAAGTATTTGGATAGATTCATTATTGTATATTTGGATGATATTTTGGTCTTTTCGGATGATTGGTAGTCTCATGTGAAGCAGGTCAGAATGGTGTTCCAGGTTCTTCGTGCTAATTCTTTGTTTGTGAAGGGGTCTAAATGTCTCTTCGGAGTTCAGAAGGTTTCCTTTTTGGGCTTCATTTTTTCCCCTTCTACTATCGAGATGGATCCTGTTAAAGTTCAGGCCATTTATGATTGGACTCAGCCTACATCTGTGAAGAGCCTTCAGAAATTCCTGGGCTTTGCTAATTTTTACCGTCGTTTCATCGCTAATTTTTCTAGCGTTGTTAAACCATTGACTGATTTGACCAAGAAAGGTGCTGATGTGGTGAATTGGTCCTCTGCGGCCATTGAGGCTTTTTGGGAGTTGAAACGTCGTTTCTCTTTGGCCCCTGTGTTGTGTCAGCCAGATGTTTCGCTCCCTGTTCAGGTCGAGGTTGATGCTTCTGAGATTGGAGCAGGGGCTGTTTTGTCTCAAAGATCTTCTGATGGCTCTGTGATGAAGCCATGTGCTTTCTTTTCTAGAAAGTTTTTGCCTGCTGAGCGTAATTATGATGTTGGCAATCGGGAGTTGTTGGCTATGAAGTGGGCGTTCGAGGAGTGGCGACATTGGCTTGAGGGAGCCAAGCATCGCGTAGTGGTCTTAACGGATCACAAGAATCTGACTTATCTCGAGTCTGCTAAGCGGTTGAATCCTAGACAGGCTCGATGGTCGCTGTTTTTCTCCGGTTTCAATTTTGTGGTTTCATACCTTCCGGGTTCTAAGAATGTGAAGGCTGATGCCCTTTCAAGGAGTTTTGTGCCTGATTCCCCGGGAGTTCCGGAGCCGGCTGGTATTCTCAAAGAGGGGGTAATTCTGTCTGCCATCTCACCTGATTTGCGGCAGGCGCTGCAGGAGTTTCAGGCTGATAGACCTGACCGTTGTCCAGCAGAGAAACTGTTTGTCCCTGATAGATGGACTAGTAGAGTTATCTCTGAGGTTCATTGTTCAGTGTTGGCTGGTCATCCTGGGATTTTTGGTACCAGAGATTTGGTGGCTAGGTCCTTTTGGTGGCCTTCCTTGTCGCGGGATGTGCGTTCTTTTGTGCAGTCTTGTGGGACTTGTGCTCGGGCCAAGCCCTGCTGTTCTCGTGCCAGTGGGTTACTTTTGCCCTTGCCAGTCCCGAAAAGGCCTTGGACGCATGTTTCCATGGATTTTATTTCAGATCTCCCTGTCTCTCAAAAGGATGTCGGTCATCTGGGTGGTTTGTGATCGCTTCTCTAAGATGGTCCATTTGGTACCCTTGCCTAAATTACCTTCCTCCTCTGATTTGGTTCCACTATTTTTCCAGCATGTGGTTTGTTTGCATGGCATTCCGGAGAACATCGTGTCGGACAGAGGTTCCCAGTTTGTTTCAAAGTTTTGGCGGTCCTTTTGTGCTAAGATGGGCATTGATTTGTCTTTCTCTTCGGCTTTCCATCCTCAGACAAATGGCCAAACCGAGCGAACTAATCAGACTTTGGAGACCTATCTGAGATGCTTTGTTTCTGCTGATCAGGATGATTGGGTGACCTTCTTGCCATTGGCTGAGTTCGCCCTTAATAATAGGGCCAGTTCGGCTACTTTGGTTTCGCCTTTTTTTTGTAATTCTGGTTTTCATCCTCGTTTTTCTTCAGGGCAGGTTGAGCCTTCGGACTGTCCTGGTGTGGATTCTGTGGTGGACAGGTTGCAGCAAATTTGGACTCATGTAGTGGACAATTTGACATTGTCCCAGGAGAAGGCTCAACGTGTCGCCAACCGCCGTCGCTGTGTTGGTCCCCGACTTCGTGTTGGGGATTTGGTTTGGTTGTCATCTCGTCATGTCCCTATGAAGGTTTCCTCTCCTAAGTTTAAGCCTCGTTTCATTGGTCCTTATAAGATTTCTGAAATTCTCAATCCTGTGTCGTTTCGTTTGGCCCTTCCAGCTTCTTTAGCCATCCATAATGTGTTCCATAGGTCGTTGTTGCGGAGATATGTGGCGCCTATGGTTCCCTCCGTTGACCCTCCTGCTCCGGTGTTGGTCGAGGGGGAGTTGGAGTATGTGGTGGAGAAGATTTTGGATTCTCGTATTTTGAGACGGAAACTTCAGTACCTGGTCAAGTGGAAGGGCTATTGTTGTGAAATTGGATTCTGGGCTCCCCCGGTGGCCACTTGTGGAATTGAACTTGTGTGCATCATCCCCTCTGTTCACCTGCTCCTATCAGGATGTGGGAGTCGCTATATAACCTTGCTCCTCTGTCAGTTTCTTGCCGGTCAACAATGTTATCAGAAGCCTTTCTGTGCATGTTCCTGCTACTAGACAACTCCCAGCTAAGTTGGACTTTTGTCCTTGTGTGTTTTTGCATTTTGTTCCTGTTCACAGCTGCTGTTTCGTTACTGTGTCTGGAAAGCTCTAGTGATCGGAAATTGCCACTCTGGTGTTATGAGTTAATGCTAGAGTCTTAAAGTAATTTCTGGATGGTGTTTTGATAGGGTTTTCTGCTGACCATGAAAGTGCCCTTTCTGTCTTCTTGCTATCTAGTAAGCGGACCTCGATTTTGCTAAACCTATTTTCATACTACGTTTGTCATTTCATCTCAAATCACCGCCAATATATGTGGGGGCCTCTGTCTGCCTTTTGGGAAAATTTCTCTAGAGGTGAGCCAGGACTGTCTTTTCCTCTGCTAGGATTAGGTAGTTCTCCGGCTGGCGCTTGGCATCTAGGGATAAAAAAACGTAGGCACGCTACCCAGCCACTTCTAGTTGTGCGGCAGGTTTAGTTCATGGTCAGTATAGTTTCCATCTTCCAAGAGCTAGTTCTCATATATGCTGGGCTATGTTCTCTCGCCATTGAGAATCACGACAGTTTGACCGGCCCAAAAAGGGTTAAATTACTGCTGAGAAAGCAGAGAAAAAAGAAGTCTGCTACAATTTTTTTTATTTTTTTTTTTTCCCTCTAGTTCTGAGTGTGCTCTTAATTGAATCACTTGCTAGTCTGCCTATACTGCAGCCTTCCTCTCTTTCTCTCCTTCTAATCCTTGAATGGCTCTGTGTTCACCTGTTTGAAATGGATCTTCAGAGTGTGGCTGCAGGTTTGAATAATCTCGCCACAAAGGTACAAAATTTGCAAGATTTTGTTGTTCATGCACCTATGTCTGAGCCTAGAATTCCTTTGCCTGAATTCTTCTCGGGGAATAGATCTCACTTTCAAAATTTTAAAAATAATTGCAAATTGTTTTTGTCCCTGAAGTCTCGCTCTGCCGGAGACCCTGCACAGCAGGTCAGGATTGTAATTTCCTTGCTCCGGGGCGACCCTCAAGACTGGGCTTTTGCATTGGCACCAGGGGATCCTGCGTTGCTCAATGTGGATGCGTTTTTTCTGGCCTTGGGGTTGCTTTATGAGGAACCTCATTTAGAGCTTCAGGCGGAAAAGGCCTTGATGTCCTTGTCTCAGGGGCAAGATGAAGCTGAAATATGCTGCCAAAAATTCCGCAAATGGTCTGTGCTTACTCAGTGGAATGAGTGCGCCCTGGCGGCGATTTTCAGAGAAGGTCTCTCTGATGCCATTAAGGATGTTATGGTGGGGTTCCCTGTTCCTGCGAGTCTGAATGAGTCCATGACGATGGCTATTCAGATCGATAGGCGTCTGCGGGAGCGCAAACCTGTGCACCATTTGGCGGTGTCTACTGAGAAAACGCCAGAAAATATGCAATGTGATAGAATTCTGTCCAGAAGCGAGCGGCAGAATTTTAGACGAAAAAATGGGTTGTGCTTCTATTGTGGTGATTCAACTCATGTTATATCAGCATGCTTTAAGCGTACTAAGAAACCTGACAAGTCTGTTTCAATTAGCACTTTACAGTCTAAGTTTATTCTATCTGTGACCCTGATTTGTTCTTTGTCATCTATTACCGCGGACGCCTATGTCGACTCTGGCGCTGCTTTGAGTCTTATGGATTGGTCCTTTGCCAAACGCTGTGGGTATGATTTGGAGCCATTGGAGGCTCCGATACCTCTGAAAGGGATTGACTCCACCCCATTGGCTAGTAATAAACCACAATACTGGACACAAGTGACTATGCATGTTAATCCGGATCACCAGGAGGTTATTCGCTTTCTGGTGCTGTATAATCTACATGATGTTTTGGTGCTGGGATTGCCATGGCTGCAATCTCATAACCCAGTCCTCGACTGGAGAGCTATGTCTGTGTTAAGCTGGGGATGTAAAGGAACTCATGGGGACGTACCTTTGGTTTCCATTTCATCATCTATTCCCTCTGAGATTCCTGAATTCTTGTCTGACTTTCGTGACATTTTTGAAGAACCCAAGGTTGGTTCACTACCTCCGCACCGGGAGTGCGATTGTGCCATAGACTTGATCCCGGGTAGTAAATACCCTAAGGGTCGTTTATTTAATCTGTCTGTGCCTGAACACGCTGCTATGCGAGAATATATAAAGGAGTCCTTGGAAAAGGGACATATTCGTCCTTCGTCATCTCCCTTAGGAGCCGGTTTTTTCTTTGTGTCTAAGAAAGACGGCTCTTTGAGGCCGTGTATTGATTATCGACTTTTGAATAAAATCACGGTTAAATATCAATATCCGTTACCACTGCTTACTGATTTGTTTGCTCGCATAAAGGGGGCCAAGTGGTTCTCTAAGATTGATCTCCGTGGGGCGTATAATTTGGTGCGAATCAAGCAGGGGGATGAGTGGAAAACCGCATTTAATACGCCCGAGGGCCATTTTGAGTATTTGGTGATGCCTTTTGGTCTTTCAAATGCCCCTTCAGTCTTCCAGTCCTTTATGCATGACATTTTCCGCGATTATTTGGATAAATTTATGATTGTGTATCTGGATGATATTCTGATTTTTTCGGATGACTGGGACTCTCATATCCAGCAGGTCAGGAAGGTTTTTCAGGTTTTGCGGTCTAATTCCTTGTGTGTGAAGGGTTCTAAGTGTGTTTTTGGGGTTCAAAAGATTTCCTTCTTGGGATACATTTTTTCCCCCTCTTCCATCGAGATGGATCCTGTCAAGGTTCAGGCTATTGGTGATTGGACGCAACCCTCTTCTCTTAAGAGTCTTCAGAAATTTTTGGGCTTTGCTAACTTTTATCGTCGATTTATTGCTGGTTTTTCTGATGTTGTGAAACCATTGACTGATTTGACTAAGAAGGGTGCTGATGTTGCTGATTGGTCCCCTGATGCTGTGGAGGCCTTTCGGGAGCTCAAGCGCCGCTTTTCTTCCGCCCCAGTGTTGCGTCAGCCTGATGTTGCTCTTCCTTTTCAGGTTGAGGTCGACGCTTCTGAAATCGGAGCTGGGGCGGTGTTGTCGCAGAGAAGTTCCGACTGCTCCGTGATGAGACCTTGTGCTTTTTTTTCCCGTAAATTTTCGCCCGCCGAGCGGAATTATGATATTGGGAATCGGGAGCTTTTGGCCATGAAGTGGGCTTTTGAGGAGTGGCGTCACTGGCTTGAGGGGGCCAGACATCAGGTGGTGGTATTGACTGACCACAAAAATTTAATTTACCTTGAGTCTGCCAGGCGCCTGAATCCTAGACAGGCGCGCTGGTCGTTGTTTTTCTCTCGGTTTAATTTTGTGGTGTCGTACCTACCGGGTTCTAAGAATGTTAAGGCGGATGCCCTTTCTAGGAGTTTTGAGCCTGACTCCCCTGGTAATTCTGAGCCCACAGGTATCCTTAAAGATGGAGTGATATTGTCTGCCGTTTCTCCAGACCTGCGGCGGGCCTTGCAGGAGTTTCAGGCGGATAGACCTGATCGTTGCCCACCTGGTAGACTGTTTGTTCCTGATGATTGGACCAGTAGAGTCATCTCTGAGGTTCATTCTTCTGCGTTGGCAGGTCATCCTGGAATCTTTGGTACCAGGGATTTGGTGGCAAGGTCCTTCTGGTGGCCTTCCCTGTCACGAGATGTGCGAGGCTTTCTGCAGTCTTGTGACGTTTGTGCTCGGGCCAAGCCTTGTTGTTCTCGGGCTAGTGGATTGTTGTTACCCTTGCCTATCCCGAAGAGGCCTTGGACGCACATCTCGATGGATTTTATTTTGGATCTGCCTATTTCTCAGAAGATGTCTGTCATCTGGGTGGTGTGTGACCGTTTCTCTAAGATGGTCCATCTGGTTCCCTTGCCTAAGTTGCCTTCTTCTTCCGAGTTGGTTCCTCTGTTTTTTCAAAATGTTGTTCGTTTGCATGGTATTCCTGAGAATATCGTTTCTGACAGAGGGACCCAATTCGTGTCTAGATTTTGGCGGGCATTCTGTGCTAGGATGGGCATAGATTTGTCTTTTTCGTCTGCTTTCCATCCTCAGACTAATGGCCAGACAGAGCGGACTAATCAGACCTTGGAGACATATTTGAGGTGTTTTGTGTCTGCGGATCAGGATGATTGGGTTGCTTTTTTGCCTTTGGCGGAGTTCGCCCTCAATAATCGGGCCAGCTCTGCCACCTTGGTGTCCCCGTTTTTCTGTAATTCGGGGTTTCATCCTCGATTTTCCTCCGGTCAAGTGGAATCTTCGGATTGTCCTGGAGTGGATGCTGTGGTGGAGAGGTTGCATCAGATTTGGGGGCAGGTGGTGGACAATTTGAAGTTGTCCCAGGAGAAGACTCAGCTTTTTGCCAACCGCCGTCGTCGTGTTGGTCCTCGGCTTTGTGTTGGGGACTTGGTGTGGTTGTCTTCTCGTTTTGTCCCTATGAGGGTTTCTTCTCCTAAGTTTAAGCCTCGGTTCATCGGCCCATACAAGATATTGGAGATTCTTAACCCTGTGTCCTTCCGTTTGGACCTCCCTGCATCCTTTTCGATTCATAATGTTTTTCATCGGTCATTGTTGCGCAGGTATGAGGTACCGGTTGTGCCTTCCATTGAGCCTCCTGCTCCGGTGTTGGTTGAGGGTGAGTTGGAGTACGTTGTGGAAAAGATCTTAGACTCTCGTGTTTCCAGACGGAAACTCCAGTATCTGGTCAAATGGAAGGGATACGGTCAGGAGGATAATTCTTGGGTCACTGCCTCTGATGTTCATGCCTCCGATCTTGTCCGTGCCTTTCATAGGGCTCATCCTGATCGCCCTGGTGGTTCTGGTGAGGGTTCGGTGCCCCCTCCTTGAGGGGGGGGTACTGTTGTGAAATTGGATTCTGGGCTCCCCCGGTGGCCACTTGTGGAATTGAACTTGTGTGCATCATCCCCTCTGTTCACCTGCTCCTATCAGGATGTGGGAGTCGCTATATAACCTTGCTCCTCTGTCAGTTTCTTGCCGGTCAACAATGTTATCAGAAGCCTTTCTGTGCATGTTCCTGCTACTAGACAACTCCCAGCTAAGTTGGACTTTTGTCCTTGTGTGTTTTTGCATTTTGTTCCTGTTCACAGCTGCTGTTTCGTTACTGTGTCTGGAAAGCTCTAGTGATCGGAAATTGCCACTCTGGTGTTATGAGTTAATGCTAGAGTCTTAAAGTAATTTCTGGATGGTGTTTTGATAGGGTTTTCTGCTGACCATGAAAGTGCCCTTTCTGTCTTCTTGCTATCTAGTAAGCGGACCTCGATTTTGCTAAACCTATTTTCATACTACGTTTGTCATTTCATCTCAAATCACCGCCAATATATGTGGGGGCCTCTGTCTGCCTTTTGGGAAAATTTCTCTAGAGGTGAGCCAGGACTGTCTTTTCCTCTGCTAGGATTAGGTAGTTCTCCGGCTGGCGCTGGGCATCTAGGGATAAAAAAACGTAGGCATGCTACCCGGCCACTTCTAGTTGTGCGGCAGGTTTAGTTCATGGTCAGTATAGTTTCCATCTTCCAAGAGCTAGTTCTCATATATGCTGGGCTATGTTCTCTCGCCATTGAGAATCACGACAGGCTATGGTCAGGAGGATAATTCCTGGGTTTTTGCCTCCGATGTCCATGCGGCCGAGTTGGTTCGTGCCTTTCATTTGGCTCGTCCTGATCGGCCTGGGGGCTCTGGTGAGGGTTCAGTGACCCCTCCTCAAGGGGGGGTACTGTTGTGAATTCCGTTCTCGAACTCCCTCCTGTGGTCATGAATGGTACTTCGGCGAGTTCTGTCCGTGGACTCCCTCTGGTGGCTGTGAGTGGAACTGCTGCTTCTGAGGTTGCTTCCTCAGCTGCCCTCGTTTGCGGCTAGGCTGGCTTCTCTATTTAACTCCACTCAGATCGTTACTCCATGCCAGCTGTCAATGTATCAGTACTGGTTCAGATCTCTCTCGGATCTTTCTGATGACCTGTCTACTCCAGCATAAGCTAAGTCCCCGCTGGTTCATTTGTTGTTTATTGTGTACTGAATATGTTTCTTAGTGTTTGCTATGTTCTAGTCCAGCTTGCTAACATGATATTGACTTGCTAGCTGGAAGCTCTGGGTTGTAGAGTGGCACCTCCGCACCGTGAGTCGGTGCGGGGGTCTTTTTGCACACTCTGCGTGGCTTTTTGTAGTTTTTTGTGCTGACCGCATAGATCCCTTTCCTATCCTCAGTCTATCAAGTAAGTCTGGCCTCCTTTGCTGAAACCTGTTTCATCCCTGTGTTTGTGACTTTCCTCTTAACTCACAGTTAATATATGTGGGGGGCTGCCTTTACCTTTGGGGCATTTCTGTGAGGCAAGGTAAGGCTTATTTTCCTATCTTTAGGGGTAGTTAGCTCTTAGGCTGTGAAGAGGCGTCTAGGGAGAGTTAGGTACGCTCCACAGCTATTTCTAGTGTGTGTGTTAGGATTAGGATTTGCGGTCAGCAGAGTTCCCACTTCCCAGAGCTTGTCCTGTCATTTAGTTTAACCATCAGGTCATTCCCGGTGCACCTAACCACCAGGTCCATAACACACTACTATGCCTCTGACCAGCAGCGTCTGCGGGTTTGCATCTAGCAGGGGTGACAAGGGTTGCCTAGCCTGGACCTTTTTTGACACTGCAAAGGATGAGGCAACTCACGTAATCTGCCAACTTTGCAAAAAAAACTGAGTTTTTTTTCGTCAGGAGATGAATGGCGGCGGTGCATAGTACCTATGTGGCAGAGTTTATAAAGCCCTGTGTGCACGCTGTAAACTGGCCGAAAACTGGAAGGGGAGAACCGGAAGTGACGTGCTTGTGCACATAGAGTGAATGCAATATGATGTGCGTTCCACAGGAGAAGAGGAGGTGACTCATGCGTGCCAGGAGGAGTGGCTACAGCACTTCGATGCTGAGGAAGGTGGGATCGAGTGAAGGAGTGTCACATATGTTTCAATAAGGACGGCTCTGCAAAGAAAAAGAAGAATTTCAGTAAACATGCATATCGTTGTGGAGGGAAGAAAGTAGAAAGGAGTAAAAGAATTTCAGAAGGCCCACATACTTATATTATTATTAGAGGAAAATAAATAATGTAGAAAACAGCATATGGTAATAACAGATGACTTGTGTTGAATTGCTGCTTAGGAGCCAGCTAACTGACAACATTACACCATAAAAACATAGAGACATGGTAATACAGGGTATGATGCTGCGAATTATCCAGCTATCACGTGGTGGATTATGATAAAACAAATGGAGCAGGTATACACAGGCTAGATGATTTTACATGAAGGATTGCAAATCATAGTCTCTATTAAGCCCCTTAGGGCTTAAGGTGTTGAGTTCATGAATCCAAAAGGCTTCCCTGCGTTTGAGTATAGAAATACGGTCACCGCCGCGACGGGGAGGGGTGACTTGCTCAATTACCTGAAAACGAAGTTGTGATATACTGTGTCCTTTTGAACTGAAGTGATCCGGTATGGGGAGAAGTAAATTCTTGCATCTGATGGTGGATTTGTGTTTTGAAATTCTGTCCTCAATGGCTTGAGTGGTCTCCCCCACATATAACAGACCACAAGGACATTTGATCAAATAGACTACGAAATTAGAATTGCAAGTGAAAAAATTATTGATATTGTATCTTTTCCCTGTGTGGGGATGATAGATGATGTCGCCTTTTAGGACGTTGCTGCACTGGTTGCAGTTTAGGCAGGGGAAAGTGCCTTTTTTCGGATTGCAGAGAAAACGTTGGGACGTGGGCCGTATGGACCTTTGGATTCTATAAGCTGCTGGATGGTATTCGTGTATGAAGGGGATGCGGGGTCCCATAGGGTTTGTTCCCCTGCTGATGTTTTGTGTGAAATTGAGGGTTTGTTGGGGATAACCTCTATTATGAAATTTGGACTGCATCTCGTTGGTGACTTTTCCACCCTGGAAATTTTCTTTTTCTTCCTGAAATCATCCTGGCCAGGCTTAGATTTCACTATGACCTATCATCGTCATGAAATCAGTTTCCTTGACACCCTGGTCATGAAGGACACACATGGTAACCTCAGCACTGACCTATATTCAAAGCCTACTGACCGCAATACCTTACTACACTATGACAGTTTTCATCCACGCAGAATGATTGAATCCATCCCCAAATCCCAGATCCACAGGGTCCACAAAATTGTCTCCGACCCTTCTCTCAGAGCAAAAAGAACCACCGAGATGCAGTCCAAATTTCATAATAGAGGTTATCCCCAACAAACCCTCAATTTCACACAAAACATCAGGAGGGGAACAAACCCTATGGGACCCCGCATCCCCTTCGTACACGAATACCATCCAGCAGCTTATAGAATCCACAGGTCCATACGCCAACATTGGCACATCTTAAAGACAGCCTATCCAACTATTGAGGAATTTAAAAATCCTTTCCTTCCCTGTTTCCGTCTAGCCCATAACATACGAGACACTTTAGTCCAGGCAGACATTGGCCCTTCCCGGCCACCCACGTCCCAACGTTTTCTCTGCAATCCAAAAAAAGGCACATTCCCCTGCCTAAACTGCAACCAGTGCAGCAACGTCCTAAAAGGCGACATCATCTATCATCCCCACACAGGGAAAAGATACAATATCAATAATTTTTTCACTTGTAATTCTAATTTCGTAGTCTATTTGATCAAATGTCCTTGTGGTCTGTTATATGTGGGGGAGACCACTCAAGCCATTAAGGACAGAATTTCAAAACACAAATCCACCATCAGATGCAAGAATTTACTTCTCCCCATACCGGATCACTTCAGTTCAAAAGGACACAGTATATCACAACTTCGTTTTCAGGTAATTGAGCAAGTCACCACTCCCCGTCGCGGCGGTGACCGTATTTCTATACTCAAACGCAGGGAAGCCTTTTGGATTCATGAACTCAACACCTTAAGCCCTAAGGGGCTTAATAGAGACTATGATTTGCAATCCTTCATGTAAAATCATCTAGCCTGTGTATACCTGCTCCATTTGTTTTATCATAATCCACCACGTGATAGCTGAATAATTCCCAGCATCATACCCTGTATTACCATGTCTCTATGTTTTTATGGTGTAATGTTTTCAGTTAGCTGGCTCCTAAGCAGCAATTCAACACAAGTCATCTGTTATTACCATATGCTGTTTTCTACATTATTTATTTTCTTCTAATAATAATATAAGTATGTGGGCCTTCTGAAATTCTTTTACTCCTTTCTACTTTCTTCCCTCCACAACGATATGCATGTTTACTGAAATTCTTCTTTTTCTTTGCAGAGCCATCCTTATTGAAAGATATGTGACACTCCTTCACTCGATCCCACCTTCCTCAGCATCGAAGTGCTGTAGCCACTCCTCCTGGCACGCATGAGTCACCTCCTCTTCTCCTGTGGAACGCACATCATGTTGCATTCACTCTATGTGCACAAGCACGTCACTTCCGGTTCTCGGCCGGTTTACAGCATGCACACAGGGCTTTATAAACTCTGCCACATAGGTACTATGCACCGCCGCCATTCATCTCCTGGGACCTGCGGTGGATACCGTGTCCTTCTCCTGTATTGCCTTCCACAAGGCTCGGTAAGTGCCTCATATATGAGCGGACACATGCCGCACGGACTCTCCACTATTATGGCATTCAAATAACATGCTGCATATTCCCCTATAGATCGGCTGGTCTAGTGCCCTCTATTCAGGATTCCCTGTCATTCTTCTGAGTTGGTACGTTCAGATAGCACTTAGTCACTATATATGTACGTCCTCCATGCATATTAGCCATATATATGGATATATTCTCACCCCTTTTACCACAGATGCAATATCAACCCCATGGGTCTATGCTTTATACCCTATGCTTTATACCCTGTTCAAGCTCTCTCTAGGTATGTACCCCTCCCTCGGTTCACTTCCCACCTCCTCTATCCTTTATAATTTATACTTTAGTCTTGCACCATATGTTTGAATGCAAGCTAGCCACACATAGTGAGATATACTGTTTCTGTTTCATCACAGATACAATATTACTCTTAAGTGTCTATGCTTTATACCCTTCCAACTCTCTATAGGTACGTACTTCTTTTTCTATTTTATGACCCACTAATTCCACACCCTACCATCTAGTTCACAGTCCTTATTTAAGTTCCCACGGTCCCTAACCGCATTCGTGCGACATATTTTGCAGTTTCTTGCAGATAGACGGTGTATTTTGTTTAGAGTGACTTTTATTGGTTGTGATTGTTTCACCATATGTGACCAGATGAATTTACCTGTATATACTTATTTTTTGTTATTTATCTTTTGTCATTTGTTCTATTTTGGTTCAGGATTATGTCTATGCACTTTGTTGTGTTTATTTGTAGAGCACACTGATGAAGGTCCTTGGTAGACCGAAACGTTTGAATCGTGTAAATACTGTATGTATTAATAAACACCTTTTGCATCAGACCCCCATGAGTGTGCGAAGTATATCTTATACTACATCACTTGTTCCTTGACTAAATCTCTCTCTGCCAGGGTGTATTTTACCACAGACACTTGGGCGAGTAAGCATGGTCAAGGGCATTACATCTTGCTGACTGGACACTGAGTGACTCTGGTGGCTGTGGGGACAGGCGCTGCTCCATAAGTCTTGGAATCCCAAAGGCTTGCAGGACAAACCTCTACATTTAACACTTCCTCCACTGTTTCTGCCTCCTCCTCTATCTCCTCTAGGGCTTCCACCTGCGCCCTCAACCTCTACCTTAATAAGACACGTGTTCCACCAGTTCAGAGTGAATCCCCGCCACCTCCATACTGCGCGGCCAGGGCTCACAGCAACCAGGCAGTATAAAAATTGATATGCCTTGGAGATCACAGACATAAAGCTGAACAGTTATTAACAGCTCTCCAGGCTGAGTTTAATCAATGGCTGTCCCTGCTGAACTTGCCTCCAGGGAAGGCCATGTCTGATAACAGTGTGAACCTGGTGGCGGCCCTATGGCGAGGCAAGCTCACACATGTGCCTTGCATGGCTCACGTTCTCAGCCTGCTGATACAGCATTTTCTCTGCCACTATCCTGGCCTGGGTGAGCTGCTTCAGATAGTATGTAAGCTGTGTGCTCATTTCCGCCGTGTTCACCCCTCAGGTCATTGACTTGCATCGATACAAAGATCTTTGTCCATGCCAGTTAACATGTTGATATGCAATGTGCTGACATGGTGGAATTCCACTCTGCACATATTGCAGCGACTGTGGCAGCAGCAACGAGCCCTGATGCAGTATTTTATGCTGTATAGCCTGGACCAAGTATGGAAGAGGTGCATATCACGTTTACAGAGTGGGCACACATTTATGACCTGTGCACCCTTCTGCACAGTTTTGAAATGGCTACAAAGATGGTTTGCGCTGATGACAACATCATCAGCATCACTATTCAGGTCATCTATATGCTGGAGCAGGCTTTGAATAGCCTGCGGGAGGAGATGGTGGTCTCAGAAGAAGAGGAGTAAGCAGAGGAGAATGCGGAAGGGATAACATT
The DNA here is from genome assembly GCF_051348905.1 of Ranitomeya variabilis. Lineage (NCBI taxonomy): Eukaryota > Metazoa > Chordata > Amphibia > Anura > Dendrobatidae > Ranitomeya > Ranitomeya variabilis. The sequence continues at coordinate 878,777,129 of NC_135233.1, forward strand.
GTCTCTAAGTTCCAGACTTTCATCACACAGGTGGGTATCAAGGGAGTGTGGATTACTGCGATGAAGTGGGTTGGTCATAACAGACAAACTGTTATCGAACGTTCAAGATCCGAGGAACAAATGGAGGAGAAAGATATTATGGGCAAGCAACTGTCAAATGAAGAGGATAATCCTCCCCTCTCTGTTGTTCTTGATTGATGGGAGGGCGTGCAGGAAACGAGCCTCTTTGTTACCAAGCCACCAACATAGCAGGGGCTTGCATCAGTGTGTGAATATCCAGAGCTTTCATTTCTGCCTGTAACCCTGTGCACACTGCAGTCTGTCTGACTGATGAAGGTCATTGTAGGACCGAAACTTTTCTTTGTTTTTTAATTGCCTGCAGAAAATAAAGTTATCTGCTTACAATATTTACCTGAGTGCCAAGTTTTCTTCAAGATTTACATGGGATAGGATCTTACTTGGACAACATCCACAAGAGTGCTGTAATTACCATTTGTATCCCTCATTTGATGTGTTTTGGCAGCATTAAGGGCCGTTATAAGGTGTTGTGCATGCGTTTGTTTTTGCCTCCCATTGACATGAATAGCTTTTCACAAATTATTCAGCGAATATTGCAAATTCAGTGATCTTAATCCGAACCAGATATTGAAATTTTAGCTCATCTCTGCTAAGATTCACATTTTAAAAAAGACATTGAAAAACTGGTGCAAGTTCATGTTAGAATCTGTTTTGTTTTTGACCATCCGCCATCTTGTTGTGGTTTTCTGGCTGCTGATCTTTTTCCCCTGGTGCTGGGTTGTCTTAGGTCAGGTGGTTGTATAACCCTTTATTACCCAGCACCTGCCTCCCAGTCCTTGCTGGACAACAGTGATAATCTTCTAGAGTTCTGGCTAGGTGCTTTGATAGCTTTCTGTGTTTGATATTGTGCAGTTCTGGGACCCCCAGTTCTGCTATCCTTAGTTTCTGTTTTCTGTTGGTTTCTGCAGCCATCTCTGTATTTTCTATTAGGATGTGACCTGTTTTTTTTAAACCCAGTCCTTAGATCTGTTAGAGACCTCCTTCTCCCTATCTATAGGTCTTCACTTGAGATTAACCTAGGATCGTCAGTGGGTCTATTCGCAAGGAATGGGTCGCCCACTCCATCGTAGGGAATCAGCCTAGTCTCAGTGCAGGGTCAGTTTTCCCCCTTCTATCCTTCTTCTGTGTTGCAGATCCGTAACAGCTCAGAGAAGAGCTACCAGGATGGTAAGCGGACTGCAAAGCATGTCCTATTAGGAACAGTTAAAGGATCTGGGAATGTTTAGCTTGCAAAAATGAAGTCTCAGAGGAGAATTAATAGCTGTCACAAATATCTGAAGGGATGTCACAGTGTAGAGGGATCATCCTTGTTCTCATTTGCGCATAGAAACACGAGAAACAATGGAATGAAATTGAAAGGGAGAAGATACAGATTAGATATTATTAAAAAAAATTGACAGTGAGGGTGATCAATGAATAGAACAGGCTGCCAAGAAAAGTGGTGAGTTCTCCTGCAATGGAAGTCTTCAAACAGAGGCTGGACAGACACCTGTCTGAGATGATTTACTGAATACTGCATTGAGCAGGGGGTTGGACACAATGACCCTTTAGATCCCTTCCAACTCTAACATTCTATAATTATATGGAATCATGACCTGCAGTATGGGCTTAGAATTTGAGCTTCAGTAGTAGGAAATCAGAGGTCACTGCAAAACTATAAGGACTGTACATGTGCAAAAAAACAACCATATTTACAAAAAGTTAGGTACACACAAAGTAGTCTAAGTAAAGTATAGTAATCAACAATGTTAAAGTCTTTAATTTTTTTATAACAACAGTGTATACATGATTTCAATTAAGAGATCATACAACAAAAGCAGACACAACATACTATATTATGCTAAAATAAAAATGTTATTATATACAGCATTAATGATTACATCCTCTTTGAGAAGTAACATTTTAATCAATATCTCATTAAGCACATAAAATAATTTCCAAAATTCTGACAGCATAATTTTAGCATTTTTAAGACGATCGTGGCCACAAGGTGTAAACGCAGCATTCCCTAATTTCACTACATTAAAATTAAAGTTTTCTGCAGTATATCACATGGAACTGGGCTGATACCTCCATGATCATCCTCTTTTTGATGGTCATCTTTTAGATTGGTATATGGCTTCTATCTCAAAGACATTAGTAAAAGTATTTAACTTTTACGTCTCCTTTTACCAATGTTATACATACTTTACTTCATTTTTCACATTTCAGATCTATTTAATTGCTTTGCGTAATAATATGTGATAAACCCATAAGCTTTAGATTGTGACATACCATAAGTGCATTGTGTACTATCTACTGGAATGTAAGCAGCAATCCTTGTTGATAAATAAGGAAAAAATAAAACAATTGTTCAACTATTCATTTTCATGTAATGGTTAATAGATAAGGTACTCCTAGTAGTTGTTAAATCAATTGAAAACCGTGTCAGACTGGGGTGCCTAGGTCCAACATTAGATTTAACGCCATATTACATGTATATATTACCAATTCAAATTCAACCTTTGTCATGTGGCATTCCTAGGCATTCCTAGAGCCATACTATTTTTCCATTATCACTTGTTATGAGAGAGTTTATTTAACCCCTTTACTCCCGAAGGTGGCTTGCAAGTTAATGACCGAGCCACTTTTTACAATTCTGACCACTGTCAATTTCTGAGGTAGAAAGCTTCAATGGATCCTGGTGATTCTGAGTTTTTACATAATATATTGTACTTCATGATAGTGCAACATTTCTCTGGTATTGTGTTTATTTGTGAAAAAAATGGAAATTTGGCGTCAATTTGGAACATTTCACAATTTCCCAACTTTTAATTCTCATGCCCTTAAATTACAGAGATATGTCACACAAATTAGTTAATAAGTAACATTTCCCACATGTCTATTTTACATCAGCACAATTTTGGAACCAACTGTTTTTGTTAGGAAGTTATAAGGGTTAAAAGTTGATCAGCGATTTTTCATTTTACCAACAAAATTTACAAAACCATTTTTTTAGGAACCACATCACATTTTTTTTGACAATTCTTTATTTGAAAATGTTTGCATACATCACAAGGTAAAGGAAGAATACATTATCAGCGGACTTACATAGCATTGATAAATTATGTAACTTCCTAAGGGAAATAATTAGTGTTGAGCATTCCGATACCATAAGTATCGGGTATCGGCCGATATTTGCGGTATCGGAATTCCGATACCGAGATCCGATACTTTTGTGATATCGGGAATCGGTATCGGGATAGATATTAATGTGTAAAATAAAGAATAAAAATAAAAAATATTGATATACTCACCTCTCCGGTGCAGCCTGTACCTTACCGAAGTAACCGGCAGCTTCCGCTCATAAGAATGAGCGCTTGAAAGTCCTTAGATGATGTCACGGCTTGTGATTGGTCGCGTTGCGGTCACGTGACCGCTCCGTGACCAATCACAGGCCGCGACGTCATCTAAGGACTTTCAAGCGCTCATTCTTATGAACGGAGGCTGGCGGTTACAACCAGGGCACGTCAGAGGGTGAGTATATCAATATTTTTTATTTTTATTCTTTATTTTACACATTAATATGGATCCCAGGGCCTGAAGGAGAGTTTCCTCTCCTTCAGACCCTGGGAACCATCAGGATACCTTCCGATACTTGGTGTCCCATTGACTTGTATTGGTATCGGGTATCGGCGATATCCGATACTTTTCGGGTATCGGCCGATACTATCCGATACTGATACTTTCAAGTATCGGACGGTATCGCTCAACACTAGAAATAATCTAAAATTACATTTCAAAACAAAACACTTTAAACAACAAATGGCAAAATCAGATGATACTAGATCAATTGAGACTCTCTAAATTAGAGACTCAGTGCATCATAACTAGTTTGGAAATTAGATTTTATATTCCATATTGGAATTTATGTCAAAAGATAATAAAATGAAGTCAAATAAGTGGTCATTGTGGTTTCGAAACTACATCAGTCATGATATCAGATTCTCAAGAGAAACTCGAGGATAGGTTGAAGGACTCCTAACTATCTAAACCCCTCCAAATCTACTAATCCATGAGACCCATATTTTCAAGAAAAGAGGCCGAGAATGGATTTCCCAGCTGGAGAGTTTCTCCAGGCTATAAATCATACGAACTTTATCTTTCCACTTTTCAACAGATGAAACTGCTAACAGGTAATTTGCAGCTCCAACTAATAATGGTAAAAGGTCATGTTTTCTTGTTTTGTAATTTGCTGAAAGGCAGGACAAAAGTACCTCCTGGGCTGTCAGATCCGAAGCCAAGATTCCCAATGTTTTCAGCATTCTGTTGACATCTTTCCAAAATTTGGTCAGATAAGGGCAAAACCAAAATATATGACCTAGGTTTCCTACATGAGTCTTGCATCTCCAACATTTATTAGACTTCGCCAATCCTAGATGGTGCAGGATCTCGGAAGTTGTGTACCATCGGGAAACTATTTTGTAAGCATTTTCCTGTAACAATATACATCTAGAGAAACCATGTGAATTGTTAAGGATATTTTGGATATCTTTATTAGAAAGCTCGATATTAAGTTCCTTTTCCCAGGAAACTAAAAACAGAGGTTTAAATTGAGCGATTGGAGAGGAAAAGTTATTGTATAGTCTGGAAATAATCTTAGGAACAGGAAATTGAAGTTTTGATAAAAAATCTAACCATGTCCAATCTCTTGGGGCTTTAGCTATTAAACGGAATTGATCCAAAATATATTTTATATGTTGAAATTGCAAAAACAAAAAATTTACAGGATGTTTTTTGGCTTCTCTTGGCCAGAGATTAATACACAGTATTTTGTCGTCTTTTAGAAGAGAAATAGGCAGGTTTGGGAAAGAAGATTAGAGGTCATATACATCTATATAACTAGGGTTTAATAGGTAAGGTATCGAACTTGTGGGGGCCATCTCAGTGAAACAGAAAGACGATGATGACAAATTTCGGACTATATCCCTTCTAGTTTTCAAGGTAGTAAGAATCAGTTAATCCAAGTTGGTAGAATTAGGTGGTATACTGTAAGACCATAGAAATCTGCTAGCATCTTTACCTAGTAGAACTAATTCCAAGTTATTGCTGTCCCCAGTCCTATAAAGGTGTACTAATTTCAGCCATCTAGCCAAATGTATCGCTTTGTAGTAAATCATTAAATCTGAAAGTCCCAGGCCACCTAACTTTTTGGGAAGGGAGAGTATTTTGTGAGCAAGTCTAGCTTTATAATATTTCCAGATATATTTTTAAAAAATTTGTTTGCAAGAAAGAAAGAAGTTGGTTGGAAGATTTATTGGAATCATGTTCATGACATAAATACATTTTGGCAATATGTATGATTTTACTATATTTACTCTTCCTATCCATGAAATACTTGGCAAGTCATAATTTTTTAATAGATTTTTAAAAGTCTCAACAAGATGGCAAAAATTTTTGTGAAATAACATATTGGGCTTATCAATAATGTTCAATCCTAAATATTTGATTTGTGCAATAGGCCATTTAATGGGAGTCATTTCTTTAAGTTTAGAGACATCGCTTTGAGGAGCGGAGATAGTTAGTGCTCCAGACTTGTCTAGATTAATCTTAAATTTGGATATTTCACCGAATTGTCCAAAGATGTCCATCAATCTAGGAAAAGCTTGTAAAGGGTTAGATACCAGTAGCAAAAGATTGTCAGCAAATGCTGCCATCTTGATCTCTAGATGTTTGACTTTTAGCCCGTTAATGAATTGATCCTATCTGATTCTTTGGATAAGCTCTCCCATAACTAGAATAAAGAAAGAAGGGGAGAGGGGGCAACCATGTCTAGGGCTGTTATGTATATCTAATGAATTCGAGTAAGTCTCATTCACCCTGACCCTAGCCATAGGAAAGGAATAAAGAGTCATTATAGCATCTATCAGGACAGGAGGGGAATTCAATTTCAATAAAGTAACAGCCATAAAGCGCCAACTTATTCTATCACTCAAACAAAAAAGGCAGCACTGAAAAATGAAAATGAAATTGCATTACTGCATTAGAAATATGAAAAATTGAGAAAGCTTAGTGCATAAATTGGCCAATTCATGTGTACCTGGAAGCCACGTTAAGGCCTTTCTCGTTTCCAGAACCTAGCAATGCCTTTCCTCTCTTAGAATAAAGTCTTCATCTGTATGGGAACATGAAACCTCTCTTAGGCTGCAGTCACACTAGCAGTATTTGGTCAGTATTTTACATCAGTATTTGCAAGCCAAAACCAGGAGTGGGTGATAAATGCAGAAGTGGTGCATATGTTTCTATTATACTTTTCATCTAATTGTTCCACTCCTGGTTTTGGCTTACAAATACTGATGTAAAATACTAACCAAATACTGCTAGTGTGACAGCAGCCTTAGACTAAAATTTCTTTCTCTCTGTGCAGGGGTAGTGGTCCTGCTGGGATTAAAAACACCTGTGGCTAAAAGGCGGAGTGTTCAGTCAGAAGGCTAATGGATACAAATTTCAAAAAACTGACCATCACATCCAAACATAAACTAAGTGTGAACAGGTGCTAACCTAGAGTCACCATCTCATATACACTCAAACAAAAAAGTTTGGAGGAGCGGTTTCATGGCTCGGGCACGGGTCTTTTTCAGAAAGGACCTGGATTTGACGCTGTCAATGCTAATTGAGTTACAGTCTGTGTCCTCGTGGCTAGAATCCAAATCTTCCATCTGGATAGAGGAGAGAGAACAACCCGGTGGATTTTTAGAGGGAGTTTGGAATGTTGTATGTCTCTTCTTGAGATATGTATCTATTTATCTTTGTTTTTGGGAGACTTGATGTTCTGAAAGGTTTTTTGCCCACTCTTTATTTGTTTTCACCATTTTTGTTAATCTAAAAGCTTGCGAACACAGATCACCACAGGTCAGCACATAAATAAGAGTCTACATTGTCTCTCTTTGTAGCTATATATAAAAAACTTTCTGAGAAAAATAGTAAAGTGAAGTGTACTGAAATATAATCTAATGTCCAGCAGATGTCAGTAGATAGGTTTCTTTAGATTATAAGCAGCTGTGTAAGAGGATTAGACTGTAATTCCATCAAATGAACAGCAGATGGCAATAATGCGATTCTACTAGTCTCTATTATCAAGAAAAAATAAATCTTGATATAAACAACAATCCAAAAAGATATCCAAGTAATTATATATGTTTTACTTCAATGTCTCTTTGAGCGTCCCAACTTTTATGTGGATAAGAAAGAAAAATAAACTGATAACAGCAAAATCTGATTTGTTAATTCTTTGTCTCCAGTTGTTTTCGGAAAGCCTGAAGTTATATATCCATATATATTAATCAGGGTAATACTTATTCCCAAATCTTCTCTGAAAACATGGGTTCAAGAAGTGTCTATATTGTACCAGCAGTGTCCTCACAGAGAGGGGAGTGGAGGGAGGGTGATAGAGAAAAAGATCACTTTGCCAAAGTCTATGACTTCAGATGTAACACTTTAGGGAGTCCACTACCCCTCACCAATCCCTCTCCGTTTCATATATCTGGTAAGGAGGCTTGGAAAACTCAGACCCCTGCCACACAATAGGTCTGTGATCCTCAATGAGTCCTCCTGCACTCACTGTTAAAGATGGCCACCGAGGCCCTTCACTTATGGTTTGCAGCCACCAGTAACCACTCCACGAGGCCCGGCCCCAGAGAGCACCGGACTCTCCACACTCATACCTCTCTCACTGGCACTCATCCACGAGGTTCACCAATGAAGGCCGCCGGGTAAGTGTGGCACCCCAGGGTCCTGGTTGTCACAGTGGTATTGCTTTCTTCACAGGGAGAGTGATGTCACGCTTGGAAGCAAGTTAAGATCTCTTTATCAGGTGAGTACAAAGCAGACAACATGTTAACACTCCAAGCCAGAAGGGGGAGCCCTGACCCGGTTTGTGGGTGGCTTCCCTAGATATTTTTTCTGGTCTGGGGGGAAAGTCAGTCAGTTGGTAGGAGGAGTGAGAGAGTGCCAGACAGCAGACTGTAGCAGTCTGAGGCAGAGAACAGAGAGGAGAGTTGTAGAAGGCCAGAGAGGAGCTAGTCACAGAACTTCAGCTGAGGCAGAGCTGGTACAAAAGGAGAATAGCTGAGCAGACGTGGGGGTCTGTAGCTCCTGGCAAAAAGAGGAAGGAAGGAAGAGAGCAGCCTGAAGGACTGAAGGGGCCGTGCAGCCAAGAGGGTGCTGCAGCTCCTGGACAGAGAAACTGAGAAGGAAGGACAGTGTGTAGTGAGCATGCAGGAGAGGGAAGCACAGGAGAGTGACAATTGGGGAGGACAGCTGCAACTGGGTTACCTCCCTGGCAGAGCACAAACACTGGTAGCCGGAAGACCGAGGCTGTGAAGGACTCTAAGGCTTACAGCAGAGACCGGCAGGACAGCTGGACTACACGTTACCTGTCAGCCCTAATAGCCAGGAGACACAGTGACACATAGAGCCCAGGTCATGATAGAGACCCTATATAAAGGCTCGAGGCACCTGTCATACGGGTTTGTGTCCCACCTTTATGGAGGACAGAGAGAACTGTGAGGACCTTCATAGAAGCCACAGGCAGCAAGGGACTACACCAAAGCACTGGCAGGAAGGCTTCCATCTCCACCTGGTGAAGGGGACTCTGAACTTGCTTCCAAGCCGGCCGAACCCTGCCTGTACCTGTGATCTGGTGCCATGGACTGTGGCTGCCTGAAGAATTCAGTAAACCAGGTAAAGAGACTGCACACCTGTGTCCTCCATTCTTTACTGCACCACTCACCATCTCCATCTACACACCGAGAGCCCTGGGGACCTACTTCACCTGTGGGAAGTTATTCCATCCTAGCTGCCATAACATCACCCCAGAGGTAAGCTGCATCGGTCGCCTCTGACCGAGTACCACAGGTGGCGTCACGAACACAAACTTTATTCAAAACCCCTTTAAGGACATTCCCTTTAACATGGGCACCCAGGTCCATGGACCATGTCGCCGCCACTGTGACATCCCCCTTTGAGTACCAGACCCAGTACCGAGTACCCCCAGACCCCTGTGGGCCTGGGGGTACTCCGCCTCATGCCGCCTCACCAGAGGGAAAGGGGGGAGGAGGTGGAAGAGGGAGCCTGGAGCACTGCAGCCGCACAGCTCCGGTGTTTTACTGTTGTGGACCCTCTCACCTCCTCCGTTACTCCTGTCTCCTCTTTCCGTTTGGCTCCATGGATATTTTCCAGAAACAAGCAGCAATGAATGTTGTCGGGTGAAAGTTACAAACTACCATTATAGTGACCCGTAAGCTGTAGTGACCAGTGCACTGCAGTCACCAGTACATTATGCCCAACCCGTGCTTATGGAGGCATGCACCTGTAGGTTTAGGGCTCTCATAGCTTCAGAAATGCCAAACATTTGCTGAATTTCTTTTGGCGGGTTATGGAGCTATTTTACTACAGTAACATTTCCTCTATATTTCTGCTAACAGAGGACAGACCTGAGTGAGTGCTTGCTTATTTTGTGGATTGAGTTAAAGCTTTTATTGGGAACATTTTACATAATGTTAGGAATCACAGTTATCCGGCGCTTTGTGCTGAGCACTTAATTTGGGGTTTCCATCTAAATCTCTGAGTGAGGTGATTCAAATGAAACCCCCAAGGGATCCATTCACTATAATGAGGAAGCAGAGTTACTCTGGACTCCGTTTGGCCTCTGTTCAGCGGTGTCCTTCTTTTCAGAAGTGCACAAAACTGTGGCCAAAGGCACTTTTACACAATCCTAAAAAGATGGACACTGCGGGATCACAGGTCCTATGGCATCCACAGTGCCTCCATCTGCCTCATTATAAGGAATTTTCCATGACGGGTTCCATCTGAATCATGTAGTTCAGAGATTTACACGGGAAACCCGTGTAAGTGCTCAACGCAGAGCGCAGGATAAATGTCCGCCGAGCCATACTGCGATATTTGGAAGGCAGAATGAAAAAAATCAACAGCATGTGAAGAATTAGTTTTATTTATTAGTTACACCTTTCCTAGTGCAGTATAAGTGATTAGGCGACTTTATTCTTCGGGTTGGTGCAATTACAGCGATACCAGATTTATATTGGGTTTTTATGTTTGGCTGCTGTCACACACTAAAAGACGCTTTTTTATTGCGAAAACTAGTTTTTCCATCACCATATTTTGAGCGCTATAAGAAGTTTTTCATATTTCGGCTGACTTTTTTGTGGGACGAGCTGACATTTTTATTGGTACCATTTTCGAGCACATGACATTTTTTGATCGCTTTCTATTCTTATTTTTGGCAGGCAGAATGAACAAAAAACAGCAATTCAAGAATTGCTTTTTTGTGGTAAAATTGGTAAGACAGCTTTATTCTTCAGGTCAGTACGATTATAGTGGTGCTCATTTATTTCTTTTTTTATGCTTTGGAGCTTTTACACAATGAAAACTATTTTATAGAAAAAATAATTATTTTTGGATCGCTTTATTCTGAGAGCTATAACTTTTTCATTTTTCTGCTGAAGGAGCTACACTCACCGGCCACTTTATTAGGTACACCATGCTAGTAACGGGTTGGACCCCTTTTGCCTTCAGAACTGCCTCAATTCTTCGTGGCATAGATTCAACAAGGTGCTGGAAGCATTCCTCAGAGATTTTGGTCCATATTGACATGATGGCATCACACAGTTGCTGCAGATTTGTCGGCTGCACATCCCAAAGATGCTCCATACAAGGCAGGATGGATCCATGCTTTCATGTTGTTTACGCCAAATTCTGACCCTACCATCCGAATGTCGCAGCAGAAATCGAGACTCATCAGACCAAGCAACGTTTTTCCAATCTTCTACTGTCCAATTTCGATGAGCTTGTACAAATTGTAGCCTCAGTTTCCTGTTCTTAGCTGAAAGGAGTGGTACCCGGTGTGGTCTTCTGCTGCTGTAGCCCATCTGCCTCAAAGTTCGACGCACTGTGCGTTCAGAGATGCTCTTAGGCCTACCTTGGTTGTAACGGGTGGCGATTTGAGTCACTGTTGCCTTTCTATCAGCTCGAACCAGTCTGCCCATTCTCCTCTGACCTCTGGCATCAACAAGGCATTTCCGCCCACAGAACTGCCGCTCACTGGATTTTTTTTCTTTTTCGGGCCATTCTCTGTAAACCCTAGAGATGGTTGTGCGTGAAAATCCCAGTAGATCAGCAGTTTCTGAAATACTCAGACCAGCCCTTCTGGCACCAACAACCATGCCACGTTCAAAGGCACTCAAATCACCTTTCTTCCCCATACTGATGCTCGGTTTGAACTGCAGGAGATTGTCTTGACCATGTCTACATGCCTAAATGCACTGAGTTGCCGCCATGTGATTGGCTGATTAGAAATTAAGTGTTAACAAGAAGTTGGACAGGTGTACCTAATAAAGTGGCCAGTGAGTGTATATGGCAGCTTGTTTTTTTTTTTGCGGGACAAGATGGCGTTTTCAGCGGTACCATTTTTATTTACATTTGTCTTTTTGATTATGTTTTACTCCATTTTTTAAGTGCTATTAAAAAGTATAGTTTTTGCCCAGTTTTTTTTTTTTTAAGCTGTTCACTGAAGTGTTTAACTAGTGTAACAGATATTCATTGGTCGCGGCCTCTGTCATTGAATCCAAGTCGCTGATTGGTCCCGGCAGCTGCCTGTCATGGCTGCCGCGACCAATCAGCGACGGGCACAGTCCGATTAGTCCCTCCCCTACTCCCCTGCAGTCACTGCCTGACGCCCGCTCCATAATCCCCTTCCTCTCCAGTCACCACTCACACAGGGTTAATGGCAGCGGTAACGGGCCGCGGTTTAACGCACTCCATTACCGCTGCTATTAACCCTGTGTGTCCCCAACTATTTACTATTGATGCTGCCTATGCAGAATCAATAGTAAAAATATGTCATGTTAAAAATAATAAAAAAAAAAAAAAACCTTCTATACTCACCATCCGCCGCCTTTCACGCTCCTAGCGACGCTACGGTGACCGCTCCATGCAAGCGGCAGGTTCCGATCCCAGGATGGTATGCCAGAAGGACCTTCCATGACGTCGCTGTCACATGACCGTGATGTCATGGAAGGTCCTTCTCGCAGGGCCTGTGATCACGTCGCGGTCACATGACCGTGAAGTTCATGGAAGGTCCTTCTGGCATATCATCCTGGGACCGGAACCTGCCGCCTGCGGTCGTCACGGTCATGTGACCGCGACGTCATCACAGGTCCTGCGCGAGAAGGACCTGCCATGACGTCACGGTCATGTGACCACGACGTCATCACACCCTGGGACTGGAAGCTGACGCCTGCACCGCGCACAGGGCCAGGACTTCAACGGGCCTTCGGAGGGTGAGTATATGTTTATTTTTTATTTTAACTCTGTATACTACGTGGCTCTGTGCTGTATACTCTGTCACTATGCAATATACTACGTGGCTGGGCAATATACTACGTACGTGGCTGGCCAATATACTACGTGACTGGGCAATATACTACATCACTGGGCAATATACTACGTCACTGGGCAATATACTACGTCACTGGGCAATATACTACGTGACTGGGCAATATACTACGTGGGCTGTGCAATATACTACGTGACTGGGCAATATACTACATGACTGGGCAATATACTACGTGGCTGGGCAATATACGTGACTGGGCAATATACTACGTGGCTGGGCAATATACTACGTGGCTGGGCAATATACGTGACTGGCCAATATACTACATGGCTGGGCAATATACTACATGGACATGCATATTCTAGAATACCCGATGCGTTAGAATCGGGCCACCATCTAGTAGCTCATATACATTAAAGGACTGTATACTTGGAACTACAGAACAGTAGAATGACTTGGGTATTCTGGCTACAAGTAAGCTGAGCAGCAGTACTCAATGTCAAACAACAGCCTCAAAGCAAACAAGATTTTAGGGTGTGTAAAAAGAGATGTAAAATCCAATGATCCCAACATATTGTTACCCATTTATAAATTACTTGTGAAGTCACATTTAAAATATAGGATCTAATTTTGGGCTCCATATTTAAAAAAGGATATACAGAAATTAGTCCGTTCAAATTCGGGCAACTAGATTATTACAAGGGATGGAATGCCTCTCATATAATGAGGGGTTGGAAAAGTTGAGCTTGTTTAGCTTAGAAAAAATACACCCCAGATGGGATCTCATTTACATGTATTTATATTATATGTGTGGTCAGTACAAAGTACTTGCACATGACTTATTCCTTCCAAGGACCATACTTAGGCCCAGGGGGCACTCATTACGGGTGGAAGAAAGGTGAATCTGAAAGATAATAGGAAAGGGTTCTTTACAGTTAGAGCATTCAGAATGTGGAATGCCCGACCACAAGAGGTACTATTGGCAGACACTACAACAGCTTTTAAAAAAGGGCTGGATTGTTTCCTCAATACAAATAGCATTGCGGGTTGTACTGCAGTTAATTTAGTGACAAAATGCACAATTGATGTAGAAAGTTTGAACTTGATGGACCTAAGTGTTTTTTCAACCTATGTAGCTATGTAACTCTCTGTACAATATATACAGGTCTAGCAAAAATTAAGAGACCACTGCATAATGCTCACTTTGTCTGATTTTTTTTCTTTATAGGTATATTTTTGAGTAAAATGTAAGTTGTTCTTTTATTCCATAAACTTCTGACATGTCTCCAAATTTCCAAGCAATAACTTTTGTATTTTTTTTTCTGACAAAGAAAAATGGTCAAAATAAAAAAACCCAGTGCTTTCAGACCTCAAATAATGCAAAGAAAACAAGTTCATAATCATTTAGAAACAACAATACTAATGTTTTAACTCAGGAAGAGTTCAGAAATCAATATTTTGTGGAATAACCATGATTTTTAATTATAGCTTTCATGCGTCTTGGCATGTTTTCCACCAGTCTTTCACACTGCTTCTGGTGCAAAAATATAAGCAGTTCTTCTTTGTCTGTTGGCTTGTGACTATCTATCATCATCTTGATTACATCCCAGAGATTTTCAATGGGGTTCAGGCCTGGAGATTGGGCTGCCCATGACAGGGTTTTGATGTAGTGGTCTCTTAATTTTTGACAGTGCTGTGTATAAATAGGAGGTGTATCGTCTGGGTGCTTTGTATCACCCCAGTCACGCTCCAGTGATGCCCATGAGCTGATTTCAGAGCCATCATGCTATGAACTAGGTTCCTCTTCCACATCATCATCCTCCTCCCAAACTGTCCCCTGGCTGTGCAGTTAGGTACTTGGCCACATTTGGGACAGTAACGCACACTCCAAGCTATATTAGGATAACAGGCCTGATAACGGTGAAAATTGGCCCTGCTCCTTTTTCTCCGGTGCTATCACCTCATCCATCATACCTTGCATTGTTTTTCCAGCGGGTATATAAGTGGGATAATAACACTGATGATGGCATCATCAGTGTTGGCCATGTTGGTGGAGCATTCAAAGCAGCGAAACATGAAACACATGTCCCGCATGGAGGCCCACTCCTTGGTGAAGTGGTGTTGTTCCACAGAGCGACTGAGCCATGAATGCTGCAGCTGAAACTTCACTATGGCCTACTGCTGCTCGCCCAGTCTCTCCAGCATATGCAAGGTAGAGTTCCACCTTGTTGGTACATCGCATAAGAGGCAGTGAGCGAGAAGGCAGAAGAGATACTGTAGTGCAGACAGGTGAGTAGTAGCAGGGTGAGAATGCCGAAAGTGCACACACACTGCCCTCACTTTCACGAGCAGCTGTGACATACAGCTCTGGCAAAAATTAAGAGACCTCTGCAAAATGTTCAGTTTGTCTGATTTTTCTCTATAGGTATATTTTTGAGTAAAATGTAAATTGTTCTTTTATTCTATAAATGTCTGATAACATGTCTCTGAATTTCCAGGCAATACATTTTGTATTTTTTTTCTGACAAAGAAAAATGGTTAAATATAAAAAAACCAGTACTTTCAGACCTCAAATAAGGCAAAGAAAACAAGTTCATAATCATTTAGAAACAACAATACTAATGTTTTAACTAAGGAAGAGTTCAGAAATCAATATTTTGTGGAATAACCGTGATTTTTAATTACAGCTTTCATGCGTCTTGGCATGCTTTCCACCAGTCTTTCACACTGCTTAATTTAACTTCACCCCCGGAGCTTTTTCCGTTTTTCCGTTTTCGTTTTTCGCTCCCCTCCTTCCCAGAGCCATAACTTTTTTATTTTTCCGTCAATTTGGCCATGTGAGGGCTTATTTTTTGTGGGACGAGTTGTACTTTTGAACTACATCATTGGTTTTAGCATGTCGTGTACTAGAAAACGGGAAAAAAATTCCAAGTGCAGTGAAATTGCAAAAAAAGTGCAATCCCACACTTGTTTTTTGCTAGGTTCACTAAATGCTAAAACTGACCTGCCATTATGATTCTCCAGGACACTACGAGTTCATAGACACCTAACATAACTAGGTTATTTTTCACCTAAGTGGTGAAAAAAAATTCCAAACTTTGCAAAAAACAAAACAAAACAAAATTGCGCCATTTTCCGATACTCGTAGCGTCTCCATTTTTCGTGATCTGGGGTCAGGTGAGGGCTTATTTTTTGCGTGCCGAGCTGGCGTTTTTAATGATAGCATTTTGGTGTAGATACGTTCTTTTGATCGCCCGTTATTGCATTTTAATGCAATGTCATGGCGACCAAAAAAACGTAAATCTGGCGTTTCGAATTTTTTTCTCATTACGCCATTTAGCGATCAGGTTAATGCTTTTTTTTAATTGATAGATCGGGCGATTCTGAACGCGGCGATACCAAATATGTGTAGGTTTTTTTTTTTTTTTATTGATTTATTTTGATTGGGGCGAAATGGGGGTGATTTAAACTTTTATGTTTTTTTTATTTTTTTCACATTTTTTAAAAATTTTTTTTTTACTTTTGCCATGCTTCTATAGCCTCCATGGGAGGCTAGAAGCAGGCACAGCCCGATCGGCTCTGCTACATAACAGCGATCATCAGATCGCTGTTATGTAGCTAAAATGCAGGTGTGCTGTGAGCGCCGACCACAGGGGGGCGCTCACAGCCACCGGCAATCAGTAACCATAGAGGTCTCAAGGACCTCTATGGTTACAATGGAGGAGCATCGCCGACCCCCGATCATGTGACAGGGGTCGGCGATGCGCTCATATCCGGCCGCACGGCCGGATGCGGTAGTTAAATGCCGCTGTCTGCGTTTGACAGCGGCATTTAACTAGTTAATAGCGGCGGGTGATCGCGATTTCACCCGCCGCTATTGCGCGCACATGTCAGCTGTAAAAAACAGCTGACATGTCGCGACTTTGATGTGCGCTCACCGCCGGAGCGCACATTAAAGCGGGGGTCCCGACATGTGACGTACTATTCCGTCACATGTCGGGAAGGGGTTAAGCAGTTCTTCTTTGCTTCATAGCTTGTGACTATCCATCATCCTCTTGATTACATTCCAGAGGTTTTCAATGAGGTTCTAGAGATTGGGCTGCACATGTTCCAGGCAAGGGATGTGCATAAAACTGACCATTCCCAGAGCTGTTACGAGTAGTGTTGAGCATTCCGATACCGCAAGTATCGGGTATCGGCCGATATTTGCTGTATCGGAATTCCGATACCGAGATCCGATACTTTTGTGATATCGGGAATCGGTATCGGGATCGATATTAATGTGTAAAATAAAGAATAAAAATACAAAATATTGATATACTCACCTCTCCGACGCAGCCTGGACCTTACCGATGTAACCGGCAGCTTCCATTCCTAAGAATGAGCGCTTGAAAGACCTTAGATGGCGTCGCAGCCTGTGATTGGTCGCGTGAGCGGTCACGTGACCGCCACGCGACCAATCACAAGCTGCGACGTCATCTAAGGTCTTTCAAGCGCTCATTCTTAGGAACGGAAGCTGCCGGCTACATCGGTAAGGTCTAGGCTGCGTCAGAGAGGTGAGTATATCAATATTTTTTATTTTTATTCTTTATTTTACACATTAATATGGATCCCAGGGCCTGAAGGAGAGTTTCCTCTCCTTCAGACCCTGGGAACCATACAGGATACCTTCCGATACTTGGTGTCCCATTGACTTGTATTGGTATCGGGTATCGGTATCGGCGATATCCGATACTTTTCGGGTATCGGCCGATACTATCCGATACCGATACTTTCAAGTATCGGACGGTATCGCTCAACACTAGTTATGAGATTTCGCCTGTTATGGCAAACCAACAGGCCAGGCTTGAGGATTACCTGCACCTACCACTTATCTATCTGCTGTTTGATCCCCATCCACAGGTCCTGGGTTGTGTGGGATTTGTCAATCAAGCAGATGAGTTTCAGAACAGCTTTCTGTCGTTTGTCCCTAGGTGTGCTGAATTTGGTGGTGCAGGTCTTACTGTGACCGGATGAAGAGGTGGTGGCGGAAGTGGAATAGGAGGAGGAGGAAACCTTGATAGAAAAATGTTCAGCAATCCTAGGTGATGGTAAGATATGCACTAGAACACCTTCCTCCTCAGGCCCAGCCACCCCTACCTTTAACCAGTGGTCAGTTAGGGAGATGTAATGCCCCTGCCCGTGTATCATTGCTTATGTGTACCTTGCCACTGATGGTGTTTTGCAGTGCACACCTAATTTAGTCAGCAACATGTGTGTGCAGGGCAGGGATAGCATGCCTTGAAATGTAGTGGTGACTGGGAATAACATAATGCAGGATGGCCACCGCCACCAGTTTTTTAAAACTGTCCATCTCCACCAGCCAGAATGGCAGTATTTCAAAGGCCAGAAATTTGGAAATGCTGTAATTCAGATCAGTGGCTCATGGGTGGGTAAGTGGGTATTTAATCTTTCTCTCAAGGATTTGGGGGATGGAAAGCTGTACACTTCCACCGGATGGTGTGGGGATTCTCGGTGACACTGGCAGTGGAGGTGCTGTCACATCTTTTCTTTGTTGGGAGGCAGGTGGCCCTGTTGATCTTGAGTGGAAGGAAGAGGCCAAGACTGCAGCAGAAAAGGGAGGAGGAGGCTCAGGTCTGTCATGCTTTTTTAGGTGTGTACTCTGTTGCACCTCGAGTTTGGAATTGAGATGCTTCATCAGATGCCTCACCCTGCAGGTGGTGCTCAGGTTCAGAAGATTTATGCCTCGCTTCAGGCTCTGATGGCACAGCGTGCAAACCACTTGTCGCTTGATGTCAGCACATTGCCTGAAGAAATGCTTCACCAGGGAGCTCTTTTGAGCTGGCTTTGGTATGCTGATTTGAGCAGCGTGGTGGGCAGTAGCAGTCAATGTAGTGGCTACGGTCTGCCCACTGTACTTTTGCACCCTTCTCCCTCTTTTGCTGTGCTATTGAGGCAGTGTAACCATCTGCTCGTTCCCTGAACTTCACATATCACTATAATAGTTTTTGCTCCATGTGGAGTCTAGGTCCTCATCATCCCCCGCATCATCTTCCACCCACTCCTCACACCTACTCTCCTTGCCGGTTTGCACAGTAGAGAAGAAACCTGAAGTTGGCAACTGTGTTTCATCATGATCCACAGACCGTGTGCACTAGCCCTCCCATGTCCTCATCCACCAACCTAACAAGTAGTTGGGCATCAGCCTCTTCCACTTCTGGGGCAGGGTCTGGTGGATAGGGCATGGAATCTCAGCCAGTGGCTCATCAAAAAGCAGAAGAGACTCCTGCATGACTTAGGGCTTACACTGCTTGGCTGATTTACAAGGGGGTGAGATGGAAGCTGGATGACCATAGTCCTCATGTGCCAACTCTGCACTTTTTGCATTGGACTGAGTGGAAGATAATGCAAAGAAACTGGAGGCACTATCAGTCATCCAATCTAATACCGCCTCAACATGTTCTGGCCTCACCATTTGTGTAGCTGTAATAGACCCTACGAAATGTCATAGAACATCCCTTCACTTGTGTTCACCAGAGGAAAGGGGTTAATTTGGGCACATAGCAGGCACAGAACGACCACATCCTCTCCCTGAAGCCCCTATACCACCACCAGCAGTTACACCAACACCACCATGACTACATCCCCCTTTTGATGCTATCTTCATTTTTTAAAACGGTTTTTAGTCACACTATTCTCGCAGACATGGGAAAAGAGTCTAAAAAATTAGCTAGGAACACGACTCACTCAAACACGAGTGCGGAGTATTAAAAATTGGTTAGACACACTACTCTCACAGTCCACAGGTGCAGAGTATTAAAAATTGGTTAGGCACACTACTCTCACAAACACAGGTGCAGAGTACACACTGAGAGGCTTTTTGGAAAACTGTGCACACAAAACCTAATACTGTCCTTCACTCCAGCTGCGTCCTGTCACTACACTAATCAGAGCAGAATGGCGGCAGCACACATGTTCCGGCATTTATACAGTCTAGGCCACGTGGTGCGCCAATACTTGACATGGCTGTTATGGCTACGGAAGTGCCCACAGCAGAAAAGCTTGTTGATTGACCTGCGCTGCTGCCTTTCAACAAACTTCATTAGGTATCCGAACTCGAACAGTAAACCGGACTTTATGTAAAAAGTCCATATTCGAGGTTTGATACATTCCTAATATTTACAATATTCATTTACAGTTCGGGTTCGTTTATTCCTAATATTGTTGAGTAGAAAAGAGTTCTCCCGCAGTTATCACCTATCCATGGAATAAATGATTTTTCTGATTGCTGGAGAATCTACCACTCCAACCTCCACTGAACCTGAGAGCAAGGATCTAACATGCTCTGTTTGAATGTAGAGACCGCCATGCATGTGTGCAACCACCATACTTGACTGACAGAGCTACAGCTACTGTATCTTTTGCATATGGAAAGCTTTAGTAAACAATCTTGAAAGAATATACTTTAGCTCAACAAATAAAATTATGTTAAGTGCCGAATGAGAAGTCCATTTTGTGCATTTAAGCATGTTCACACTATTAAGGGACGAAACAAAAAGTATATTTTATAGTTACATAACATTTATTCTACAGTAAATAAAGGCTATGCACATTCTATATACAGACAGTTTGTTCTTATGGATGTATTTTTGTTTTTCTGGGCTGCCAGTGAGAGAACAGAAGGCACAGAGACCCATGCTGGCATATGTACTACTTTCCCCCCAAAATTGCAGCTTTTTCTAGCCTGGCCCGAATTGCATCCACTATTTGGGCAAGTGAAAGAAGCCACACATGGAGTCAGTAACATCAGCAATTGGCATGAATGGTCCATTAAATTCAGTAGCCATATGAATTTAGCTTTAAAAGTAGTACCATGTTTTCTCTTTCAGTGCTTACAAAATATTGCTTTTGTATAAAGTAACTAAGACACTTTCTTTAAAAGCAAATCTTCATCTCATTCTCTTTATTTCATTCTAAACATCATCATTTTGAAAAGCAGGGTTGGAGTACTGACTGGAATCTCCATTGGCCATCTTATTCTTTGCATAAACTGTAGTGTCAATGGGTGGCCACTGTTTGTCTTCTTCCAAAACTGCCCTTAGTTTTTTATATTTGCTACCAGGTTTTAACTTGAGACATCTCTTCAAAGCCAACCAGAGAGCTCTGTTGTCCAGAATGAATTCCTAAAAAATATATGAAAAAACTATTTACCTATAGAGTTGCTCATTTCCATTATCTATTATATATTAAGTAACAACATAAATACAGTAATGCCAAAGAAATCTTAACTTTAATTTCCTTATCAATGGTGATATTCTTTTTTTTCTATTTTCTTTTTGTGAACCTCTGCACCTTTGAAGACGTGGCTACAAAGCACTGTTCTCAGATTTTCTGAGCCTCATTCCCACGATTCCCCCCATCAACCAACAAGTTACCCCTTACCTTAAAGATAGAAGATAACTTTGTTTCTCTTAACCCTTTAATCGCTTCATGACCTGGCTATTTTCCACTTTCGATTTTTCCTCCCCTTTTTCTAAGAGCCATAACTTTTTATTTTTCCATCTAAATTGCTATAACGGTTTGTTTTTTGCTGGACGAGTTATACTTTTGAATGGCGCCATTCATTTTAACATGTGATGCACTGGGAAGTGGAAAAAAAACTTGAAGTGCATTGAAATTGCAAAAAAAGTGCAATTTCACAATTGTTTTGGCATCTTTTTATTTACTATGTTCACTCTATAAAACTGACCTGGCATTATGATTCTCCAGGTCAGTATGATTATGTAGATGCCAAACATCCTTAATTTTTCTTTTATTTAAGTGGTGAATGAAAATTTGAAAATTTGTAAAAAAAATAATAATAATTGTGCTTGTGTTTCCAATTTGGGAATTGGAGCTGTGTGAGGGCTAATTTTTTACACACTGAGCTAATGTTTTCACTGATACCATTTTGAGGCAGATATGAAGTTTTGATGTGTAGAATGATGCGCTCCCCTGCCGGCGCGTGTTAATGCTACTGTCAGAGATTAACAACGGCAATTAACAGGTTAACAGCCATGGCCAAAGCTCTGGTCCACCCACGACTGTTAGAGGCAGATGATGGCTGAATAATTTATCCATCTTCTGCTGGGAAAGATGCAGGCTCGGCTATCAGAGACAGGGAGACAGCATATGACGTAACTGTACATCATATGTCCTGAAGGTGTTAAAAGGGTTTTCACATTGAAATTTATCTCATATCAACAGGGTAGACTATAACTTAGTGATTACTCGGGGTCCGACTGCTTGGATCCCCAGTGATCCCAGTGTCAGATCTCTGCAGAGTTTCATCTAAATGGAACAAAGGACGAACATGCAAATCTCTGCTCCATTCACGGTCTTTGCAACTGACAATGAAAGCCAAGTAAAGCAATGGGAAAAAAATAACTTTCAGTCTCGAGAAATCCCCTGTAATATTGGCAAATGCCATAGTAATCACCGAGATGATCGTGTTGATTAGAATGTGGCAATCTGTTGAACTAGTTGTGTTTTACATATTGATTGCTACAATTGTACATGTACAAGGATTAAATAAGAAAATAAATAAAATGTGTATTTAGAATGATACTGACCTCTACAATAAACGATGCAACAAAACATATAATGAGCATAATTAACATGTGAATTCTCCAACTCATGGGAGTGCAGACAAGCTGTAAGGGGAAACCACACAAACATTATTAGTATTTGAATGATGAATCGCTTATAACAATTATATTATATTTCTATCACAATATGTTATATTCAAACAATGTTGTTAGAATTGTGCTTACCTCTAAAACAACATACATGTCCTTGAAATTGGCAAATATGAAAAACAGGGTAAGTGCAAATTCTACTATTAGTGTTGCCACAAAAATATCTAAGGAAAAAAAAAGAATTTTATTTATTATACCTACAGCCGCAATTAAACTGAATAATGTAATTACACAGAGTAATATATTAAAATAATAAATATTATACAAACAGGGCTACATTTCCCTTTGTATTATTAGGTGTATATTCACTCACAGTTTGTATATAGTGGTTTTCGGAATGGTTTCCCCTTTGAAAATACAAAGGCCAAGATCACAAAGTGTACAGCGGTGAGCAGCCATAGTGTGGAGTTCTCAAAACTTTCATAGTTCTTCTTTGTTCTTTTCCCGATTAGCTCATAAGTAAGGTTCACGTTCAAGCTTGAGTTTACTGGGTTACAGGCACTAATAATGATGATATTAGGAAACATTGTTACGTTATTACAGTGTTGTCCTTTATGCTAATCTTTTCCACCACAAATTGTTTTTATTCTAAATATGAATAATTAAGAAAAGAAGTATAGGGGTTTATTTGGACACTAAAAAAAACTAATTTAGTTAAGATTGCAATCATCACTAACATAAATTATTTTTATAGCTCAGCTGACTAAAAAGTTAAATAAAAAAAAGGACTACACTTGTGCTTAATTCAGTTTCCCAAAACCTAGGTACCGAAAACTTTCAGAATCATGCACATGGTGAAGTAAACTTCAAAAAGCATTGATAGAAGCTATATGACTCTTTATTATGGTCAGAGCAGGTTTCAGAACAATTGTGGCCATGAGCAACAATTAAAAGTGTGGCTCCAAATGCTCACATATTGTACTATGACGCAGAAACATTGTGGAAGTGTTTACATAAGCTGAATTTAGGCAGATTATCAATCACCAACTGAATATGTTCAAGCTGTTTAGTGCTTTTTAGCAGCCTCTCATGCAGGCTGATGAAAAGTGATGGGGGCAGAAAGATCCATTTTATCAAATATCACGTTACCCGCAGCACATCGGTTTAACCTGGCCAACGTCTTCAGGAGAGCAATGATTTTTGTGCAGGCAGAAACAATCCACTCACCCGATAAATGAGTAGCATTTTGCTCTTTTGTCGGGTGATTGCCGACATGTTCGCACCTATAAACTCTTGTCTATACTGAAGGTAGTTATAAATATGGATGCTTTACCATCACTACATAACACAAATCAGTATGTAACTCACACAATATAACACACTTCAGTATGTAACACACACGTACAACACACTCACCGGTATATCATGCACTCATCAGTATACAACACAACAGTATGTAACACAGATGTACAAGACACACCAGCATATAATGCACTCATCAGTATACAACACAACAGTTTATAACACACGTACAACACACACCGGTATATAATGCACTCATCAGTATACAACACAACAGTATATAACACACACGTACAACACACACCAGTATATTATGTACTCACCAGTATACAACACAACAGTATATAACACACACGTACAACACACACCGGTATATCATGCACTCATCAGTATACAACACAACAGTTTATAACATACGTACAACACACACCGGTATATAATGCACTCATCAGTATATAACACAACAGTATGTAACACACACGTAAACCAAAAAGCAAGGAGTATAAAAATCCAGACCATCATATTAAAAGCTAAAAACAAACTTTTATTAGATACATTGCACAATAACAAATACAAAATAGTAATGTATACATATCATAACCAAATATGAATTATACAAAGGTGCCAAGAAGGGGAAACCTAACGGTAGCCAGGTTAGATGCACACTACAAAATACATCCCAGACATGGGTAATAATAATAGTGCCAGAGATGAAAGAATGGCATCAGCTAGGACATTATAACAGGCAATGCATAATGCACAATAAACCGTGCCTATATGGAGCACAAGGTCCACAGCCCACCATTACGACATAGTAATTGCACGCTTACCCATAGTCAGTTCCAAGGGGAGTAGTCTGCACTTCACCCGGCGGCCCACACACTGGTATATTATGTTCTCATCAGTATACAACACAACAGTTTATAACACATGTACAACACACACCGGTATATAATGCACTCATCAGTATAAAACACAACAGTGCTTAATACACACATACAACACACCCCGGTATATTATGTACTCATCAGTATACAACACAACAGTGTTTAATACACACATACAACACACACCGGTATTATTATTATTATTATTATTTATTTATATAGCACCATTAATTCCATGGTGCTGTACATGAGAAGGGGTTACATCAAATACAAATATCACTTACAGAAAACAAACTAACAATGACAGACTGGTACAGAGGGAAGAGGACCCTGCCCTTGCGGGCTTACATTCTACAGGATTAAGGAGACAGTAGGTCGAGGGTTGCAGTAGCTCCAATGGTGTTGAGGTGGCCGTGTGGTCTTTACAGGCTGTAAGCTTCCATGAAGAGGTGGGTTTTCAGGTTTCTTTTGAAGGATCCAAAAGTGGTGGATAACCGGACGTGCTGGGGCACAGAATTCCAGAGGATGGGAGATATTCGGGAGAAGTCTTGGAGGCGATTGAGTGAGGAGCGAATAAGTGTGGAGGAGAGGAGGAGGTCTTGGGAGGACCGGAGATTACGTGAGGGAAGATATTGAGAGATTAGTGTGGAAATATACGGAGGAGAAAGGTTATGTATGGCTTTGTAGGTCTTTGTAGGTATATTATGTACTCATCAGTATACAACACAACAGTGTTTAATACACACATACAACACACACCGGTATATTATGTATTCATCAGTATACAACATAACAGTGTTTAATACAAACATACAACACACACCGGTATATTATGTACTCATCAGTATACAACACAACAGTGTTTAATACACACATACAACACACACCGGTATATAATGCACTCATCAGTATACAACACAACAGTGTGTAACACACACGGACAACACACACGGGTATGTAATGCACTCATCAGTATACAACACACATATGTGTGCAACACACACCGGTATATAATGCTCTCATCAGTATTAAGTACAACAGTATATAACAAACACATACGAACTTCAGTATATAACACACAGACACACACACAATAGTATGTAACCCCACAGTATATAATATACCAAACATCAGAATATAACACACACCGATATTTAATGCACTCATCAGTATAAAATGCAAAGACAAGTATATAGCACACACATCAGTATAAAACATGCACACACACAACAGCATATAACACACATATCAATATATACACACACATCAGTATACAACACTCACACATAATAGTATGTGACTCACACCAGTATACAATGCACCCACATATCAGTATATAACACCTATACAATTCAGTATGTAATACACTCACACACCAGTATATAAAGCAGTCATTAGTATTTAACACACACATTAATGTATAACACACACCGACACACTCATGATTATATCACATACACAACAGTAAATAAAACACATACCGGTATATAACACACACACATCAGTATATAAAATGCATATGCACACATGCAGCGCCCCAGGGTCCTGGTCATTGCAGTAATGTCATTCTCCTCTAGAGGGGAGTGATGTTACGTTTGAAGGCAATCAAGGAGATCTCTTTACCAGGTAACACCAACACACAACACACTTCATACTCCAGTCCACCAGGGGGAGCTATGCTCCTATTTATTAGGGCACTCTTCACAATTAGGTAAAACTGGTGGCCTGGATAGGCAGTTAGGACAGCAGCTAGTTGAGCTCCGCTCAGTTAGTGAGTCCCTGACAGGGGTGGGATCCTGTCAGAGGCCTAGACAGAAGGCCACGGAGTGCGCCTGCCCCATGTGCGGCAGTCCCTAAGAAAGAGACACTGAAGGAGAACTGTATTGTAAAGCATGAGGAGAAGTCATAGCAAAAGGAGAGGAAAAGCAGAAGGAGTTCTGCCCTGTACAGGCTGCCTCCTTCTGAGGTGCAGGATCCCGGTAGCCGGAACACCGAGGGAGCAACAGTCCTTTATGCCTTGCTCCAGAGACCGGCAGGACTGCTAATTCCAAGATACTGATCCAACCTATATACCCAGGAGGCTGTGGAGGCGCATTTTAAAATGCGCGTGTGTCCAGCCTCCCGGCTTGTGATTGGTTGATCGCGAAGCAACCAATCACAAGCCGGGACGTCACGGGAGGTTGGACAAGCGCGCATTTTAAAATGCGCGCGTGTCCAGCCTCCCGGCTTGTGATTGGTTGATCGCGAAGCAACCAATCACAAGCCGGGACGTCACGGGAGGTTGGACAAGCGCGCATTTTAAAATGCGCGCGTGTCCAGCCTCCCGTGACGTCACGGCTTGTGATTGGTTGCGTCGCCCATGTGACTGCGACGCAACCAATCACAAAGCCGGGACGTAATTTTAAAATCCTTAAGGACCTGAAATTACGTCACGGCTTGCTGTGATTGGTTGCGTCGCCCATGTGACTGCGACGCAACCAATCACAAAGCCGGGACTTCACGTAAGGAAAGAAAAGCGCGAATTTTAAACAAAGAACGCTGCCGCTTCCCTCGGTAAGGTGCAGGCTGCGTCGGAGAGGTGAGTATAGCAATATTTTTTATTTTAATTCTCTCTTTTACACATTTTTACATTAATGTTGTTTTGATACCGATACCCGATACCACAAAAGTATCGGATCTCGGTATCGGAATTCCGATACAGGAAATATCGGCCGATACCCGATACTTGCGGTATCGGAATGCTCAACACTAGTCACAAGCGGTACTGTGTAGTGTTGTCCTTCTGCAGGTTGGCTTCATCAGCTGGTTCGTTATCCTTGGTTGGTTTTCTATTTAGCCCACCTGGATACTCAGCTCCTGGCCTGCTATCAATGTATTCAGGGCTCTTCAGATTCCGTGTGTCTACCTTGCTCCCAGTCTCTCCAAGACAAGCTAAGTTTTTGTTTGATCTTTTTTTGATTATCAGTGTTCATTATGTTTTTAGTCCAGCTCGCTAAAATGTGATTTCTTTGCTTGCTAGTTGCTCTAGGGGACTGAGTTTCTCCCCCCACACCGTTAGTTGGTGTTGGGGTTCTTGAAATCTCAGAGTGGATATTTTGTAAGGGTTTTTTACTGACCGCATAGATTCCCTTTTCTATTTTCTGCTATCTAGTATTAGTGGGCCTCATTTGCTGAATCTGCTTTCACCTCTGTGTATGTGCCTTCCTCTTACCTCACCGTTATTATTTGTTGGGGGCTTCTATATCTTTGGGGATTATTTCTCTGGAGGCAAGAGAGGTCTTTCTTTCTCTCTAGGGGTAGTTAGTTCCTTAGGCTGGCTCGAGACGTCTAGGAATTCAGGCACGTTCACCGGCTACTTCTAGTGTGTTTGGTTAGGTTCAGATTTGCGGTCAGTCCAGATTGCCACCTCCCTAGAGCTTGTCCTATGTTTGTTACTTAGCTGGAGTAATTTGTGATCCTCAACCACTAAGGATCATAACAGAGAGGCTCAGCAGTAAGGTACTACAACACCCAGGCGCTAGAGGAAGGCTACTGATTTCCACCTGGATAAGGGGACTCTGGATTTGCCTTCAGACCAGCCGGACTCTGCCTGCCCTGTGATCTGGTGCTCTGGACTGCGGACGCTGAAGCCTTCAGTAAAAAGGTAAAGAGACTGCAACCTTGTGTCCTCGTTCTTCACTGCGCCTCTCACCATCCACCATCTACACACTGGGAAGCCCTGGGGATACACTTCACCTGTGGGAAGGTATACCATCTAGCTGCCATAACATCACTCCAGCAGACCCCTTAAAGCAGCGTCGGTCACCCTGACCGAATACCACAGGTGGCTTCACGAACACTTTTCCTTTAAAGACTTTTCCCCCATTTACAATGGACCTCCCGAGGGCCACGGACCGGGTCCCCCCTGAGAACTGAAGAATCCGGTACCAAGTACCTACAGCCCTACGGGGTGATCCAACTTTGGCGTCACAACAGGATCTACTTAAGCCTGAAAATCGGGTCATGTGCGCCTAAGAACTGTGCCAGAATTGTATTTGAACTGTGATTTGTACTAAAAGACTGTGTATTGCAAAAGATAGCCAAACACTCCCGCCAAAACTGCTGCCATTACAGCGCCATGAGGAGCGCAGGAGAAGAAGAAGGGCATGTCGTCGTGGGTGTGAACGAACTGAGAAGCGCGAAAAATAATGGCCACCCTGTCCAAATACCTCTGTACCTTGAGTACGTGTCCGTCAGCAGCCGAGATCCGCCTCCTGATCCTCAATGGCGGGCGGAGAAAAAGAAGCAGAAACCGCCCCGAGAAGAGAGCGGGAAAAGGACGAGGAAGGAGGCAGCCACATGGAGGCCGCCATGGCCAGCCATCTGGAACTGGACCAAGGGGTAGAGGCCAAGGACTCCCCCAGCCACCCAGACAGACACCACAGCCAAGCGTCACCTGTTGGCCCTGACTTCCTGCAGGCCAGCGTGGAGGAGTTAATTGACCAGCTCCTGCAGATGTGGATGAGCACCAAGGACGCATGCCGGACAACGCCTGCGGAGGATCCACCGGCACCGCCACCGACACCGCTCCCAGAGCCGTTACCAGCACCGCTGCAGACGCTGCCACCAGTGGAACCGACCGGCACCGAAGACACCGCTTTGGCAGGTAAGGACGCCGATCCTGCCCCGGTGACAGCGGAACTGCTGATAGGCCCCGTAGCAGCGCCACCACCTTGCGGTACCCACCGGCTCCAGCGTCTCGAGCCTTGGGACCAGGCCACGGGAATGGAGCAATTCATGAAGGCCCCAAATACACCCACCACCCTGCCGGGTGAGCTATATGCAGAGCGGACAGTGTACCACTGGGTGAATCCCGGACCAGACTTTATGGGGTCCCCGAGGCAGAAAAACAGAAAGGAGAAACCGTGGAAGTCCTAAGTTGGGAGGACTACCAGGCCCAGCTCGCCTGCAAGTGTGAGGAAATGGAGGAAAAACATCAGGCCCAACGCAGAGCCTTTGACAAACATGACCTACAAGTTAAAGCCCAGGCCCGCAAGGACCGCAGCACTAACCAGGCCCCGCGTAAGCAGGGCACAGTCGTAACCTTTAAGCTACAAGGAGGATGGGGTTTCATTAAAGAGCAGGGACTCTATGTGGAGATCTTTGTTAACCAAAGGGATGTAGAATCTCATCTCTGGGAAGGACATCAAGATAGAGACTTGTATATGGGGGATAATGTCACCTACACCAGGCACTTTGGTGAAAAAGGATGGTTTGCCCTGAATGTCCATAAACAAAGAGGCCCTAGGACACACCACACTAAAACCCCTGCTATGCCATCTCCTGTGACAACAGCACCACCTTGTGTCAAGACAACTGCCACTACCACTACTACCACTGTTACTCCAACATGCACCTTTACTAGGACAACAGTGTGTACTGTTACCACCACAGAAACTGCAGTAACTACTGAGCCCACTCCAATGGTAACCTTTGCCAAGGTTACTCCAGAACAGAACTCAGTGGGCACTCAGACCCCCATCTGGTGTGAGGGAGCCTCATATGTAGCACTTGACGGCCGTCGGTGTCATGAATCCCCAATGGCTAGGGATAGCACAGGATAAGCAAAGTATAACAAATATCGGACGAGCTCTAGGGTGATGGAACCTGGGCTGACCGCTGCCCTACGCCTGACAAACGCAACTAGAGATAGCCAGGGAGCGTGCCTACGTTGGTTCTAGACGCCACGCACCAGCCTAAGAGCTAACTAGTACTGCAGAGAAAACCAAGACCTCACTTGCCTCCAGAGGAATTAACCCCAAAGATATAGTTGCCCCCCACATGTATTGACGGTGAAATGAGAGGAAGGCACACACATAGAGATGATGTATATAGCTTAGCAAATAGAGGCCCGCTGAAAACTAGAAAGCAGAATGACACAAAAGGGGACTGAGCGGTCAGCAAAAAACCCTAATCAAAAAAACCATCCTGAGATTACAAGAACCCATGTGCCAACTCATGGCACATGGGGAGAACCTCAGTCCACTAGAGCAACCAGCTAACAAAGAGACATTCTAAGCAAGCTGGACAAAAAACCAAACAACTGAAAATCAGCACTTAGCTTATCCTGAAAGATCTGGGAGCAGGTAGGCAGGAACCAAACAGAGCACATCTGAACACATTGATAGCCGGCAAGGGAAATGACAGAAAGGCCAGGTAAAATAGGAAACACCCAGCCTCTGATGGACAGATGGAAACCAAAGGCCGCAACCCACCAAAGTCACCCAGTACCAGCAATAACCACCAGAGGGAGCCCGCAAACAGAATCCACAACAGTACCCCCCCCTTGAGGAGGGGTCACCGAACCCTCACGAGAACCCCCAGGGCGATCAGAGTGAGCTCTATGGAAGGCGCGGAACAAATCAGTCGCATGAACATCGGAGGCGACCACCCAGGAATTGTCCTCCTGACCATAACCCTTCCACTTAACCAAATACTGGAGTTTGCGTCTGGAAACACGAGAATCCAAGATCTTTTCAACAACATACTCCAATTCTCCCTCCACCAGCACCGGAGCAGGAGGCTCGACCGAAGGAACAACAGGCACCTCATACCTCCGCAACAATGACCGATGGAACACATTATGAATAGCGAACGATGCTGGGAGATCCAAACGGAAAGATACAGGGTTAAGAATCTCCGAGATCCTATAAGGACCGATGAACCGAGGCTTGAACTTAGGAGAAGAGACCTTCATAGGGACAAAACGAGAAGACAACCACACCAAGTCCCCAACAAAAAGTCGGGGACCCACGCGGCGACGGCGATTAGCAAACTGCTGAGTCTTCTCCTGAGATAACTTCAAATTGTCCACCACCTGATTCCAAATGTGATGTAACCTGTCCACCACCACGTCCACTCCAGGACAATCCGAAGAATCCACGTGACCAGAGGAAAAATGAGGATGAAACCCCGAATTACAAAAAAAAGGAGAGACCAACGTGGCCGAACTAGCCCGATTATTAAGAGCAAATTCGGCCAGTGGCAAAAAAGCAACCCAGTCATCCTGATCAGCAGAAACAAAACACCTCAAATAAGTTTCCAAGGTCTGATTAGTTCAGAGGAGGAGGGCAACTTAGGCAAGGGCACCAAATGAACCATCTTAGAAAAGCGGTCACACACAACCCAGATAACGGACATTTTCTGTGAAACCGGGAGATCAGAAATAAAATCCATGGAAATGTGCGTCCAAGGCCTCTTCGGGATGGGCAAGGATAACAACAACCCACTAGCCCGTGAACAGCAAGGCTTAGCTCGAGCACACACTTCACAAGACTGCACAAAGGTACGCACATCCCTAGACAAGGAAGGCCACCAAAAAGACCTGGCCACCAAGTCTCTTGTACCAAATATTCCAGGATGACCAGCCAACACAGAAGAATGGACCTCGGAGATGACTCTACTGGTCCAATCATCCGGAACAAACAGTCTTTCTGGTGGACATCGATCCGGTTTATCCACCTGAAACTCCTGCAATGCGCGTCGCAAGTCTGGGGATACGGCGGACAATATTACCCCATCCCTAAGGATACCAGCAGGCCCAGTATCTCTAGGAGAGTCAGGCACAAAGCTCCTGGAAAGAGCATCTGCCTTCACATTCTTTGAACCTGGCAGGTATGAAACCACGAAATTAAAACGAGAAAAAAATAACGACCAACGAGCCTGTCTAGGATTCAAACGCCTGGCAGACTCAAGGTAAATGAGATTCTTGTGATCAGTCAAGACCACCACGCGATGTTTAGCACCCTCAAGCCAATGACGCCACTCCTCAAATGCCCACTTCATGGCCAAAAGCTCCCGATTACCCACATCATAATTGCGCTCGGCGGGCGAGAATTTTCTAGAGAAGAAAGCACATGGCTTCATCACCAAGCCATTAGAACTTCTCTGTGACAAAACCGCCCCCGCTCCAATCTCGGAAGCATCAACCTCCACCTGGAAAGGAAGTGAAACATCTGGTTGACACAACACAGGAGCAGAAGAAAACCGGCGATTAAGTTCCCGAAAGGCCTCCACGGCCGCAGGAGACCAATCAGCAACATCAGCACCCTTTTTAGTCAAATCAGTCAAAGGTTTAACAATACTAGAAAAATTAGCAATGAACCGACGATAAAAATTAGCAAACCCCAAGAACTTCTGAAGGCTCTTAACAGATGTAGGTTGTGTCCAGTCACAAATAGCCTGAACCTTAACGGGATCCATCTCAATAGTAGAAGGAGAAAAAATGTACCCCAAAAAAGAAATCTTCTGGACTCCGAAGAGACACTTTGAGCCCTTCACAAACAGAGAATTGGCCCTCAAAACCTGAAACACCTTCCTGACCTGTAGAACATGAGACTCCCAGTCATCAGAAAACACCAAAATATCATCCAAATACACAATCATAAACTTATCCAGATATTCACGGAAAATATTGTGCATAAAGGACTGAAAGACTGACGGAGCATTGGAGAGTCCAAAAGGCATTACCAAATACTCAAAATGGCCCTCAGGCGTATTAAATGCGGTTTTCCACTCATCACCCTGTTTTATCCGCACCAGGTTATACGCACCACGAAGATCTATTTTAGTGAACCACCTAGCCCCCTTAATGCGAGCAAACAAATCAGTAAATAATGGCAATGGATACTGGTATTTGACTGTAATCTTATTCAGAAGGCGATAATCTATACAAGGCCTCAGGGAACCATCTTTTTTTGCCACGAAAAAAAAACCTGCTCCCAGAGGGGACGAAGATGGATGAATATGTCCCTTTTCCAAGGACTCCTTAATATAATTCCGCATAGCAGTATGCTCTGGCAGTGACAGATTAAATAAACGACCCTTAGGGAACTTACTGCCAGGAATCAATTCTATAGCACAGTCACACTCTCTATGGGGAGGGAGCGAATTGAGCTTAGGCTCCTCAAAAACATCCCTATAATCCGACAAAAACGCAGGGATCTCCGAAGGAGTAGATGAAGCGATAGAAATCGGAGGTGCATCATCATGAACCCCCTGACATCCCCAGCTTAGCACAGACATTGTTTTCCAGTCCAGGACAGGATTATGAGTTTGTAACCATGGCAGACCAAGCACTAGTACATCATGTAAATTATACAGTACAAGGAAGCGAATCACCTCCTGATGAACGGGAGTCATGCGCATGGTCACTTGTGTCCAATACTGCGGTTTATTCATAGCCAATGGTGTAGAATCAATTCCTTTCAGAGGAATAGGAACTTCCAGAGGCTCTAGACTAAAACCGCAGCGTTTAGCAAATGACCAATCCATAAGACTCAGAGCAGCGCCTGAATCCACATAGGCATCGACGGAAATGGAAGACAGTGAAAAAATCAGAGTCACAGACAAAATGAACTTAAACTGCAGAGTATCAATGGCAAAAGATTTATCAACCCTTTTTGTGCGTTTAGAGCATGCTGATATAACATGAGCTGAATCACCACAATAAAAACACAAACCATTTTTCCGCCTATAATTTTGCCGTTCACTTCTGGACTGAATTCTATCACATTGCATAGTCTCAGGTGCCTGTTCAGAAGACACCGCCAACTGGTGCACGGGTTTGCGCTCCCGTAAACGCCGATCAATCTGAATGGCCATAGCCATAGACTCATTCAGACCTGTAGGCGCAGGGAACCCCACCATAATATCCTTAATGGCCTCAGAAAGACCATTTCTGAAGTTTGCAGCCAGGGCGCACTCATTCCACTGAGTAAGCACCGACCATTTCCGAAATTTCTGACAATATATTTCCGCTTCATCATGCCCCTGAGAGAGGGCTAATAAAGCCTTTTCAGCCTGAATCTCTAGGTTAGGTTCCTCATAGAGCAATCCCAATGCCAGAAAAAACGCATCCACACTGAGCAATGCAGGATCCCCTGGTGCCAATGCAAATGCCCAATTCTGAGGGTCGCCCCGTAGGAACGATATAACAATCTTAACCTGTTGAGCAGGGTCTCCAGAGGAGCGAGATTTCAAAGAGAGAAACAATTTACAATTGTTCCTGAAATTCAGGAAGGTAGATCTATCTCCAGAAAAAAACTCTGGAATAGGAATTCTAGGTTCAGACATGGGAGTGTGAACAACGAAATCCTGTATATTTTGAACCTTTGCCGCGAGATTACTCAGGCTGGAAGCCAAACTCTGGACATCCATGATAAACAGCTAAGATCAGAGCCATTCAGGGGTTAAGAGGAGGTAAGAAGCAGCTAGACAGCAATTAAGGGCTAGGCAGCAAAACTCTGAAGGAAAAAAAAAAAAAAATTTTCCTTTAACACTTCTTTTTCTCCTGCTTCAGCCCAAACAATTAACACTTTGTGGGCCGGCTATACTGTCATGAATCCCCAATGGCTAGGGATAGCACAGGATAAGCAAAGTATAACAAATATCGGACGAGCTCTAGGGTGATGGAACCTGGGCTGACCGCTGCCCTACGCCTGACAAACGCAACTAGAGATAGCCAGGGAGCGTGCCTACGTTGGTTCTAGACGCCACGCACCAGCCTAAGAGCTAACTAGTACTGCAGAGAAAACCAAGACCTCACTTGCCTCCAGAGGAATTAACCCCAAAGATATAGTTGCCCCCCACATGTATTGACGGTGAAATGAGAGGAAGGCACACACATAGAGATGATGTATATAGCTTAGCAAATAGAGGCCCGCTGAAAACTAGAAAGCAGAATGACACAAAAGGGGACTGAGCGGTCAGCAAAAAACCCTAATAAAAAAAAACCATCCTGAGATTACAAGAACCCATGTGCCAACTCATGGCACATGAGGAGAACCTCAGTCCACTAGAGCAACCAGCTAACAAAGAGACATTCTAAGCAAGCTGGACAAAAAACCAAACAACTGATAATCAGCACTTAGCTTATCCTGAAAGATCTGGGAGCAGGTAGGCAGGAACCAAACAGAGCACATCTGAACACATTGATAGCCGTCAAGGGAAATGACAGAAAGGCCAGGTAAAATAGGAAACACCCAGCCTCTGATGGACAGATGGAAACCAAAGGCCGCAACCCACCAAAGTCACCCAGTACCAGCAATAACCACCAGAGGGAGCCCGCAAACAGAATCCACAACACGTCGGTATCCAAGAGGACTGCCCCCACCAGTGCTACTGCCAGAACTGTTCCAGTAATTTAGGAATCTGAACACTGAATGTAAATAGTGCTCACAAGACCCATTCTCTTGGGGATGATATGGGGTTGTCCTGGACCTTTCGATGAAGTAGAGTCAGTGCAGTTCCTTCATCACTTTACCTTAAAAATATGCCTTCTGATCTGAGTGGATTTGCTTCAGACACCTGTAGATGCAGATGAAATCTTTAAATACAGCTCGTGCAGCAGACTCAGCTTTCTGGTCCCGAGTTGGGTTGACCACTTGGAGAAGTAGTCAGTCATAACCAGGCAGTAGTGCGGACCTCTAGTTGATTGGCCCATGAGGAGGTAGTCTATCATTAAAACTTCAAGCAGTTCCTTAGTCTATATGGTCTGTACGGGTGCCCTCTGTTCCGTGGTTTTAGTAAGGTCACACACCTGGCACGGTCGTCAAACTTTCTCACGCGTGGTCTCTAGGCACTGGCAATATATGTAACACTGCAGCCACTGGAAAGTTTTGTCTGGCCTGAAGTGCACTCCAAACTCATGAGCTTCTTTAGCCATTTCTCTTTCCACACTTCCGGGGTTTACTATTTGCCTTGCCTCTAAGTCAGCAGACTATTGCCACTTGTGGTATAGGACAGCTCTTTGGACTTCCAACCTGTCCCACTGGTGCATCATGAACTTCATCTCGGCATCTACAGCAAGTCAGCCCTTTCTTCCTTGATGATTACCTTTCACTGGGTTACCCAGCCTTTCATTTGCTGCAACCCCACATTTTCATCTTGTACTCACCCCCACTCTTCATTTGTTCCTCAATAGTGGCTTGTGTAGAGAGTAAGCCTCCCCACTTTACTGTGCCACTACTGACGGGGGTGTGAATTTGCAGGAGTCTGGGGTTTCCTCTTCTTCCAGATGTTCATCGAGGTCCATTTCTGGACTTTCAAAAGCTACCCTTGACAAGCCATCAGTGTTGGTGCTCTCTGTGACAGAATGGTAGAAGATTGAGAAGTCATTCTGCAAGAGGAGCTACACTGTTTTAAGGATCCCAGCTTGACAGTGTCAAGATGGGCCAGCGGATTGGTTGTCAGGCTGCACAAGTAAATTGGCCCCTGTCAAGTATTCCACAAACTTCTCCTTCATGGCCCACACCAGGGCAAGGAGTTCTAGCTGGAAGGAGCTGCAGTTGTGGGGGTTTTGCTCTGCATAACAGGCGATAATCCTTCCATGCCTTTCTTGCACCTGTGAAAGGATTGCCCTTTCAGTGTATAAGAAGAACGACCTATCAAAGTCTGCATAAGCCAGGATAGGGGCCAATGCCAGGGCTTCTTTCAGGGCCTGGAAGGCCTCCTCCTGCTTCTTTTCCCAGGGTATGCTTCAATTCTTGGGTACCCCAGCCATCCCCCTTAGTAAATCATTCAGAGGGCCAGCTATTTTTGCGTAGTACTTGAAGATAATACCCAACCAATCCAAGGAAGGTTTTCAACTTCTGCAGGTTTGTGGATGTTGGCCATTGCTGGATAATAGCTACTTTACCTTGAGAAGGCAGAACTCTATGCTGAGACACCTTATGGCCCAGGCACGCAATCTCTTTCTTGAAAAGATGACCCTTTTTTGGCTTTACCTTCAGGACATGGGTCCACAATCGCCCGTGTACCTGCCGAGGTGTTCTTGAAATGTGGCAGAGTAAACAATTATATTATTCAGTTATATCAGCGTGGCTTCAAAGTTCAGGTCTCCCAGGCGCTTCTCCATCAGCCGCTGAAAAGTACCCGATGCATTGGATGGTCCGAATGGCATTCTGTTAAATTCAAACAGTCCCATTGGGAGTATGAAAGCTGCCATTGCCTTGTCCTTTTCTGCCACCGGTACCAGCCAGTACCCTCTAGCTAGATCCAGAGTGGAAAAGTATTTAGCCTTCCCTAGGGCTGTCAGGGACTCCTCGATGCGAGGCTGGGGTTATGAGTCTTGCATGGTGCCCACGTTCAACCATCTGTAATCCATGCAAAATCGAATCGTTCTGTTCTTCTTGACAAGCACCATTGGGCTGCCCATGGACTCTGGGTACTCTGCACCACTCCCAAGTGCAACATCTTATCAACAACATCTTCACCTCCTGGTACAGCTTGGGAGGTATCTGTCGAATTGTTTCTCGGATCGGAAAATTTTCCCCCATCGGTATCTCATGGGTGATGGCATCTGTACAGCTGAAGTCATCGGTGTGGTGGGCAAAAACTGCTTGATTCTCCCACAACATTGCTTCCACTCCTTGCATATTATCCAGATCAATAGTGACATATCAACCCCCATTTTGGCTAAGATGGCTCGCCCATTCCATCCTGGGGATTGGGCCTCTTCCATTTCAGCATTGAATACCAAGGTCCAGACGGAATCACCTACAGGGGCTAGGGTCAATTCTTTCTGACTCAGCACTTTGATCCAGTGTAGGTAAACACAAGCCGGCTCCACTCCTGGAGTTAAGGAGACTTCTCTGTGTCCCACGTTTGTAGCTCTGATGAGTACTCATCCAATATGGACTACTGCCAATATACGGGATACCAGGGCTTTCTGGCCTACCTCACCTATGCACACTGATTAGTCATCCATACAGTATTACGGGTCCTGTATAGGCCTCCATACAGCATTATGGGCTTCATTTAGTCATCCATATAAGTATTATGGGTCCTATATAGTTCTCCATACATTATTATGGGAGCCATATAGTCCTCCATACATTATTATGGATCCCATATGGTCCTCCATACAAGTATTATGGGCCCCATATAGTCCTCCATACATTATTATGGGCCCCACATTAATAATAAATAAACAATACTCACCTTTCCTCGTTCCCCGCTGCTAGGGTCTCTGCAGCGCATTTTCTGATCATCTGCACTACTCAGCACAGAGGGCAAGCTAGAAAGACATCATTGTGCTCTCTGCGCCGAGACATCACAGATCTCAGACGTAGAGGGGGAGTGATGGGAGAGAAAGCATCAGCTGAAGGCTTCCTCTCCAATTATTGTTTTCAACTGTGTCGGAACCCATGTTAGAGCAGATACTAGCCGTGTATCACAACTATTCTCTCTCTGCAATAAGATTGTATCAAAGAAGGGCACCCTTATATGATGTTATAGCAAGTCACATGTTGGGAGTGGGTGTTTAAGATATGTTCATTGGGGAAGGGAGAGCATGACATCTTGAGGTTATCTTACATTTTCATGCACATGCCTCATAGGGGATACAGCTAACATGTGAAAGAAAGTGCTCTGGCGAGAGGAGACCAAAGTAGAATTTTTTGGGCTAAATGCAAAATGCTATGCGTGGCAGAAAACGAACACTAAACATCACCAGGAAATCACCTTCATAATGGAACATATTAGGTCAAAGCATTTTCATGTGTGCGAATGGCCCAGTCAAAGTCTAGACCTAAATTCCATTGAGAATCTGTGGCAAGATGTGAAATTTGCTGTTCACAGATGCTCTGTATCCAATCTCACTGAGCTAGAGCTAGTCTGCAAAGAAGAATTGGCAAAAATATCAGCCTCTAAATATGCAAAGCTGGTAAAGACATACCCCAAAAGATCTGCAGCAGTAATTGTAGCGAAAGGGGGTCCTACAAAGTATTGACTCAGGGAGGCTGAATACAAATGCACATCACAGTTTTCAAATTTATATTCAAATTTATATTTTTAAAATATTTATAGAACCAGGTATCATTTCCTTTACTACTTAGTCTCCCTCTGCCTGACGTGTGAGGTGTTGAAACATGATGTATTATGTATATAACATTTATATCTATTCTGCTCTGTTGCAATAGAATTACCATCTTGGATTACGGTCATGAGAATCTGATGACTCTGTTCTGCCTAATGTGAAACATCCTAAAGAATAAGCATATGATACTGAGATTGATGTCCCACAATATTCTCCTTGAATGGCTGTGATTATTAAGCTGGAATAAAGAACGTTATTTATGAGCAAAGACTTTTTGACCACATTGACACTATGTAACCCATAATGGTGTATCAGATAACTTGTTTACATGTGTATGTGTCTAATGGAGTAAGATATGCCGTTTTATGATAGTATGTATTATGTTGGACATATATCTCTATATCGCCATCTTGGCTGTGATAATCAAGCAGCTAGTCTGGGGATTGGATTGTAAGATCTCTTTGGGATTTGACTTTGTAGGTACTTACACAGAAATAATGAGTTTTACGCTGCTCTACTGATCTATGATCGTTCCTATTTGCAACTCGCAGGCACCCATACTGGTGAGTCAGGTCAGAGGCTGGAGCGTGCACCGCGCATGCGCTGCCTCTCGGCGAGATGGGCGGCGGCTCTACATGGGGACGCGTCGGCATGGCTACGAACCCGGTCATGTGCCCGTGTGACGCGCTCCTTGAGTGCCGCCCCTCTCCCCGCGACGCAACATGGCGGCGGCGCGCCGGTTACAGCTGTTCATGAGACACATTAGGATGGGAGTGGTATATAAAGGCGAGGTATTAGGTTACCTATTACCTCCTGACGAAACTGCGGGGCAGTGAAACGCGCGTCGAGGTGCGCTACGGGACCACTATCTGAGGTTGCATCATGGCTGCAGGTAATATAGGAGCTCCTTATGGTGTGTGTTACCATTAGACTATACTACTACTCCATGGGCACTATATAGTCCTGCTATCTGGTTACCAGTGCGGTTATAACCTTACTAGTACTGTCATACTTATATTTACCATCGTATACTTATCATTTTATGGCGTATGGCCTGTTTCAGATTCTATTTGCAACTGTGTCACTAGATATAGCAACTGGTTGATATGGGCAGTTTGTGGCATTATAATTAATATTAGATAGTTCTGAATGGGCATTAGGGTAAGCTGTCACTAATATGTCTTACTCCTAGCCATGATGATGTACACCCCAGGTTGATTGTGGTCCCTTTCGGTTTTTTGCTGA
The DNA here is from genome assembly GCF_051348905.1 of Ranitomeya variabilis. NCBI lineage: Eukaryota > Metazoa > Chordata > Amphibia > Anura > Dendrobatidae > Ranitomeya > Ranitomeya variabilis. The sequence goes on from NC_135233.1 coordinate 878,817,569, forward strand.
TATACAGTCCGTCTTACTCTCCCCCTATTTTTAGGGTATTGTTATGTAATTACATGCACATTTATATATTTTTTTGCCATGTAGTGCCTGTATTTATTGATATATGTGTGTTTAAATAAATTTATACTTTATTACATATTTTGCACCTTCCTGATTCTCTATTTGGTCCATCATTTCCTTTACAGCTCACAAATACTTGCTACTTTGTGTTGGTATATCACATACAATGCCAATAAAATACATTTAGGTTTGTGGATGTGATGTGAACTAATCTGGAAAAGGTCACAGGGTATGAATACTTTTTCAAGGCACTGTATTTACAAGTTTTCTAACTTGATCAACAACTTGATTTTCCATACTCTGGCACTGAGTAATTAACATTTTAAGGGGCAAAATCAAAATTTTATCTTTGACTTTGTAAGTTTAAAAAAGAATAAACAAAGCTATACTCTCTTTCAGGCACTTAAAGGCAAGCAGCGCCATGGTCTGAATGTCAACATTCTTCAGTGACATCACCGATGATGCACCGTTGAGGTCATCTGACCATGGTCGCCAATCACAGGTTGCGTGGGTCCTGCTGCTCCTTTGAATGGTGACAACTTCCTACCAGTGCAAACGCAGACCACAGAGCGGTACCACTAGATTGTTGTTTTATAACATACCAAGCCACTAGGACAATTTTAATTTTTCCCAATATTCATTTAAAGGGCCCCATACACATAATATAAAAGATGAATCAAGTCAGTTGAATCTCAACTGCTGATACATAATATGTTGACCATATACCGTACATCTCTGCCAGCAGCTCTGTCATGGAGAACACACATGTGCTCTGCCAATTGTTCAGCCTACAGCTCTCTAATAATGTATGAGGTGTCAAGGCTGTAAATTAAGGTGTTAGGCTGTAAATTACAAGTCCAGTTGACAAAGGGAACGGTATCACCCAGATTTCAATGTATTCATGCTAAGAGTGGACAGACAGAAGAGGGCCCTTGTGAAAGAACATTATATGGGCCCTTTGCAGTCCAATAGCTCATCATGTTGCACAATACCACCTGATTTGGAGGTAGAAATGGGCCCCCTTACCTCTTGGGCCCCTGTGTGGCTGCACAGGTTGCACCAATCATATGTCTGTCCCTGATTCATGCATTTCCAGGAGAAACAACACAGTACACAGAGTTTGAGGAAACAAATCTCAGAAATTTGGTGAATGGACTATTTCATGGTGAATACAAGTAATTACTAAAACAGACAACTCCCAACAGATGGCAGGTCCTGTATGCATACAGTAAAAAATATAAAGATCAGTTTCCTTTTATCTAAAATTGTATTTTCTATTTTCTTTTGCATTATGCAAAATGTTTCTGAGTCTAGCTTTCTCTAAACAAGGTATTGCATGTCTGTCTAATTCCAAATATTTACCTGAAAACATCAATTCTGCTGTACCATGGCTGCTGCTGGACTATGAGAAATGCATACGTCTGCATAGCTATTGTGAAGCACACATTGTACACCACTGAAAGCAGCATAGATGGAGAAATCAACTGTCCTGGTGGTCTATAAGGTGCCAGTTTATCATACGCAGGTGTCGAACTCACTGCAAAAAAGTTATAAATGACATTTAAAAGTTAAATATCAATTTTGTACTATATTCTAAAATGTGCACATCCAATTGAGCATGCAATAACAATATTTCCCAAGAGCAAAATATATTTATATCCATCAGGTTTAAAAACTTAAACTAAAGGGGTTGTCTGATATAGAAGACATATTTTTTAGGCATAAATGTGCTTAAAATTAAGAAAAAGTGACATATTCACCTGTGAGACCCTCCACTAGATCCAGAGTAGGCTGCTCCAGAGGTCTGAGAAAGCTCAGGTAGTGATGCCTGGTTAGTTTCTTAAATCAGATGACCTATGACTAGAAGAGCATATCATCAATAGAACCTCTAAGGATGTGCTCTACTAGTCCCCTGACCACTGAAGCAAATCATAGTCTACAGCAGTCTTTGATTTTTGAATGGTGTGTTCTGGATCTGCGCGGACACTGTGATGTGAATATTCCACTGATCTTTATTTTAAGATCAGATATGTTTGAAAAAAAATGTTTCTACATTGGAAAACCCCTTTGTTTCAATGATGACACACGGGACAAATTAATTTAATGGACCCTACTGTCTCGTTCTCGTAGATCATTGCCACTGACATGCTTAAGGAGGACATATATCACACATGTATCTAACAATATTACCTGGGATTGATCTACCATCTTAAAAATACAGTTAAACTGTGTGCCAATACTGCGACACATGGGGTCTTTACTGACCCATGCTAGAGAAGTATGGCAGGTCTCGGTTAATAATACCATATGGCTTTGAAAGAAATTAAAGGCATATAGAAGTACAGTAGAGGCACAAATACTTAGTGCACTTAGTTTGTATAAAGCTGTGATATGACAGTGTACATAAGGCCCAAGCAATATAGGCCTAAATGGTAACCTGTATATTAGATTGGACTGGAGTCACATAGGAACTACATTCATTAAATCTAAATATTAGTTGATCTTCAAATTTCGTGAAAGGAGCAATTATTAAGCTGAATTTATAGTAAAACACTTTATAATCCTTTAATTTGTATTAAAGGAATAATGTCCCAAAAAGTTTATTTTAATATGATTGTGCTATTAGGTATATATACAAAGAAAACATTGGATACATGTGGATAAAACACGTTAGGTGGGCTGCGCTGCTGGAGTAAACCGATTCTTCAACAGTGATCATAATAAGGTTTTTTTCGCGACGTCTTTGAATGCCGTACCAGTGTCTTTATCAAGTGAAAGAACCAAACTGTTGTTTTTTTCCACTTGATAAAAACGCCGGTACGGCATTGAAATACGCTGTGAATAAAAACAACTTTATTCCCATCATCATTGTTGAAGAATCGATTTACTTCAGAAGCACAGCCCACTTAACATGTTTCGTCCAACTGGATCCAATATTTCCTGGAGGATTTATTCACCAGCCATGGGCCGCAGCAGCCGTCTTTCTTCGTGCCTACATAGGAGTTGTGCCTGTCACTACTCCACAAGGTGAGCATAACCAGAGTACCCCTTCTCCCTCCAAAGGGCATTATCCTATTGTGCACTCTGATCCCCACATCTGGATTTCACTTACTTGTTAAAAAGATTACAAACATGATTGCAAAGTCGTGAACAAGAAACTGGTTATTTCCAAATATATTTTGTTGCTGGAAGACACAAATAAACAAATTATTGCCAACTGCTGCCCTACTATTACGGAAGTAAAAAGTGATAAGTAGAGATATTTAATATAGCAGTTACCCAATAGAGGATTAAAGTGTTGATATACTCAATCAATCCAAACATAGACATGTATTTAAACATGCAGAAAGAGGTGACAAGGGCTGCTCGTCCTTCCCTGGAAAACAAATACAGTATAGTTAGACTTACACCATATTTTTGCATCCTATGGAAAGCTACTTCATTTATAAGATTAGAAAAACATTTAAAACAGCATTCAATAAGATGTCTTTCCTGTTCTTATCTCTTGCCATTGACTTCTGTTGCACGAAACACAGAATCAGCAAGGATCATGTTCTTAAGAAGAACAGAGGAAAGAGAAACATCCTTTTGGTCTCCTCATGTGTAGGTGTATAGTAGAAGACCCATTGTATAGCACCACACAACCAAAATTTGAGTGTCCCGTAGCAACTGCCAACGTTTAATGTGAATAGAATATGTGGATAGCTGTCAGTCCCTCCTCCCCGGCTGTCCAAACTGCTAATAATCATCCCATAAATCCACTGTATCACAATAGCGGTACTCTCAATTATGACTTTTGTCTCCAGCATAGAACTACAAAATGATGTGGACGCTCAAAAGACACATCTAGCTCAAAGGTGATAGTGACATATCTTGTAATGTTTCATTTTTGGCTGTCTTTCTCAAGGTTTTGAAAGTGGTTATCTGGGACTTCTCCATTGATTGCCTATCTTTAGGATAGGTCATCAATATCTGATCATGGGAATGCAACACCTTGTACTTTCGCAGATCAGGAGATTCCCATGCTGATGGATTACGGGTATATTGAGTTGCTGCATAGGTGCAGATTCGTCAAAGGTATGGTACTGCAAATCCGTCCCATATTGATTCATATAGGGGGCAGATGTACAGTACCTGCCCATGACCACTATGCAATTCATGGCTGGGCTTTTCAGCTACACAACTAAGAACATTTGTCTACCATTGGCAAGGGAACAGCTGATCTGCAGGGGTGCCAGGTCTCACACCCCCACTGATCAGATATTAATGACCTATCGTAAGGATAGTCCATCATTGGAAAGGTCCCAGAGTACCCCTTTAAAGTATACATGCAGTTTTTGCATGTAATTTTTTTACTGCTATATACTTTGTAATCTGGGATTGGATACATCTTATTCAAATAGTAACCTAAAATGTTAAATAATTTCTTATAATACACAAATAATACTTAGTTGATATCATCATCATTATCAATATCTTCATGAATCAGTGTTAATCCAAAAATTGCGATATTTTTTTAAATAGTGCAATCATATGCAACAGAAAATGACATTATTAAAAGCAAAAGCAGATTGAATAACACTACAAAGATTTTGCCTGAAATTATTTAATTCTCATATTCATGATGTGAGGTTGAAGTGTATTTTACATGAGCAATGTTGTAGGTAAAAAAAATCCTTAATCAGGTAGGCAAATCCTGAAATATATCAAATTGCAATATGCTTATGGAATCGCTGTTTCAGAGAGGTAGCTCCAAAAGTAGGACCTAGCATACAACACTCAGAATTGCTATTTGAAGTTTACCATGTGTGCAAAAAAATCAAATAGGTCAATCGCAAAGTTATGAACCACACAAAGGTTGTAATCAAAATACCAAATCTGAAAAGAACAACTCCTTGTTTAGCTCCATGAACAGAAAAGTATAAAAAGTACTGGGTCTCAGAATATGATGACACAATTTATTAAAAAAAGGGGTTTTATTTTTTAAGTAGTAAAACAAAAAAAATTACAATTTTGTATCATCACATTCATATAGACCTACGAAAAAGACATAATGAACATTATGTGTCAAAAAAGTGACCACAATAAACAAACTCGAGTTCTACATTATTTTTAGATTGCATTTTGTAGAATACACTAGGGAAATGTAATTAATATAGCGGCACAAATCATAAGAAAATTGCTTATAAAAGGTTTTGCTTACTTGAGTAAGTCAGGCACACACTTAATGTTAGTGACATGAGAGTTAAAAGGAGCAGCTACTGAGGCCTCTTCTACTGACAATGAAATTCCAGCATTGGCCATTTTCAGAGCCTAAAAGAACAACATAATCACTATCGTTGGCATAAAGGACTACTGTTACAATATTGGACCATATACACGAAAACTATTGAAAAATCCTCCTTAGTCACCAAGGCAAACCAGACCAAAACATAGCTTGCACCATTAATATAAATTAATTTGTCTTTAAAATAAATATTCTGAGTGAAAGGACTGTTCTTGCTGTGCTGTGTGCTCTGACCACTCGGATGTCACATACCAGTCACTTCATCTCATCACATGCAAACTGACAGCCTGTAATATGAGCTCTATTTAACGCAGTAAGGTCAGTGCTAATAAATTGTCAATATGAATAAAAAGGAAATATTAGAACATTAAAGACAATTATAAATTAAACAAATTCCCACATTTGTGCACTTACCGCACAGTCATTAGCTCCATCTCCACACATCCCCACATAGTAGCTGGAAAAGAGAAAATTATTGTTTTTATTGGAATAATCACACACAAGTCAGAAGCAAGGATACAATTAGGTATTTGGGCTCATTCAGAAGTCTATTTTTCATATAAGTTCCTAGAGTAGTCTATGGAGCCGTTCACTTGTCTGATTTTGTTTTTTGCAGACAGTGATAGGTGCAAATTCGCAGACACATTGATGAGAGTGTAGGGTCAAAATCAGCAATGCCAGTCTATGGGTCCATGAAAAATCAAACAGTACCCACTTGATGAATGCAGTGGTCATGGCCTGCCTGGGCATTATAATCGTTTTTAGGTGGTGAAGTATACCCTCCAGGTTTTGCAAAAACAGAACAGTCTCCCTGAGCAACACTTGATTTGCAAAGTTGCAACAAGATAAGATACAGTTCATTGCTGCATCTGTACATACAGTGTAAGGCCTCGTTCACACAACCTGGTGATTCCTGCACAGGAAAAACCAGTACCAGTGACATTAATAGTCCATGTAGGTTTGTCATCTGTATGTACATATGTGACATTCGTGTATCCGTTTGCTGTCCGTGTGTCAAATCTGTGTGCTGTCCATGTGCCATCCTGTTGTCTGTGTGACACGTACCGGTGTCTGGGAAAAGCAGTACAGTTTGCTCTTATCCCGGCTGCTGAAGACAGATATCATTGTTGTCGCTTGGTCTCCCTGAGATCAGCGTGACAATGATGGAAGTTGTATTCAGCAGCAGCTGTGGAACTCCTGTGTAAAATAAAGAATTAAATAAAAAAATGGCTTGGGCTCCTGATCAATTTTCATAACCAGAAGAGGGAAATCCCATGACTGGGGGCTGATGTTAATAATGTGGAACAAGGGACATTATTCTATAAGGTTTCCAGGCCATTAATAACAGCTCACAGCTGTTTGCTTAGCCTTTACTGGTGAATTTACTAGGGACCCAAGAAAGAAAATGACGTAGGGTCACCCTATAAATTCAAACCAGCAAAAGTTAAACAGACAGCTGTGGGTTGATATTAATATCCAAGGAAGGTGTTAGAGTTATTTCCCCCCTCCCCAGCTACCAACATCATCCCTCAGCTGCCTCAGAAATGGTGCATCCATAAGATGCCCCAAATCTGGTGCTTAGACTTGTTCTTCCCACTTGCCCTGTAGTGGTGGCAAGTGAGGAAATATTTGTGTTGATGTCAGCCTTGTATTGTCAGCTGACATCAAGCCCAGGAGTTAGTAATCTAGAGGCGTCTATAAGAGGCATCTATAATGCGAGACCTGAGAAAGAAAATAATTTATTTTCATAAGAAAGGTGAAGGCTATAAGAAGATCAGGAAATCTTTATCAGTCAGAATGCTGTAGCAAAAGTGATGTCAAAATTTAACAAAGATGAAACTGCAACCATCTCACACAGTCATCTAGGTCGACCATGAAAGTGAACACCTAAACAGAATCGTGTTCTGATGAGAAGGATTGAAAAAAATCAACATGCAAGTTCACTTCAGTTTGCTAAAGCAGTAGAAAGCCAAACTGGGGTGAGAGTTTCTTGTGACACAATATGGCTTACACAGTAAATAGCATGCATGGGTGTCATCCCCAAAGCTATCCTTTCCTAAAGCCTATGCACAAAAAATGTATAATTTTCCAGGTCCCATACTGAAAAATATGAAAGACTACTAGGACTCTATATTCTGGAATGATGAGACCAAGATAAATGTTTTTGGAACTTAGGGCTTCAAAATATTATGGTGTCGCAAAGGTGAGGAGCACAAACAAAAATGCACGATGTCTATATTGAAATAGGTCTCCTGATCTGAACCCAATTGAACACCTATGGGGAATTCTGAAGAGACAAGCTAAGAATCACTTTCCATCAAGCATCTAGGCTCTAAAGAGGTCATCCTCGAAGATTGGAAAAAGATGTTGCAATATGTTGCCAACTTGTTCATTCCATGCCTAGAAGACTTAGTGCTGCCTTTAAAAATCGTGGAGGTCACACAAAATACTAGATGTAGTTGATGTGGGGTATTTTCATTTTTGAATCAACTAATTTGAGTAAAACTAAAGATTTTGTATATGAAAGTTGCCATATTTTGTGAACTTTAAGACGCACCAAACAATAAGATGCACCCCAAATTTTTTTGGGGGTAAAATGTTAAAATGGTGGTCCGTCTTATAGTCTAAAATTAGGGGTGGCGGTGTAGCAGTTTCAAAGGAGGCAGAGTAGCTGCTGCAGGAAGCTGGTGTTGGCAGGAGAGAGATGATGCTGCTGGCCCTGGGCTAGGAGTAGGGGGTGTCAGGGCAGTGCGAGGCTGGGAGCCCTGGGCTCATTGTTGAGCCGAAATCTAAATCTGCCCATACGCCGCCTATGGCAGCCATTTCCTGAAATCCAATTGGGCAGAACTCCTGCCTCACCATTAACATTGAAGCCCAGAGCCTGCAGTCTCGCTCCGCCGGGACACTCCCTTCTCCCAGCCCAGAGCCCGCAGCAACGACACACTCAGGCCACCACCGCTGGCTTCCTGCAGCAGTGACTCTGCCTCCTGTGACCCCACCCCTATTTTCCTCCCAAATTTGGGGAAAATGCTACTTATATCTGCAAAATACAGTATATTAATAAGTTTGCTTTCAAATTATGGGTTCTAAAAATGTAAATGAAATTAGGTCTTGTCAAAATTTCGGAAATCGTTCTTGTGTTAATTGTGCTCACATATGCCAAGAATGGTATATTAATAATATGCAAATAAAAAAATTGAAAACTAAATTTCCCAAACATTTCAATTTATTCAACATTCAGTTCGAGTGCCACACGCAGAAATTCATGCACTTACACACCTTGGAAAGCTGAATGAACTTGGGCACTCAAATCATCAAGATCAGCTGCTAGCAGCTCCCTTTGAATTGATAACATGCAAAGTCATGTAAGTGCATATTTTTCTGTACATGGTGCCCATAATTCATACTGAACAAATGGACATGTTTTGAAAATTTTATTTCCATTTTTCCATCTTCTCACTGTCATCTCTCAAAAGACATACTGTAATAAAGTTAGCCTGCCCTGCTTATTTTATCCTTTTTTGGCTACTCAATAACACTTACTCAAGCTTTCGAAATTCATCTATAATTCCTGATTTCTGCCCAGGAGACATTCTTGCAAAAACAGTGCCATTCATTAGTATCTGTTGAAAAAAAGGAAAAATGTTGTTTCGTATAGCAACATAGTATGGTTGTAAAAAGGCACAAGTCTACCAAGTTTAACCAAAGGATGGTTAAGTAGAAAGAGAAGGGGTATAGGTACATCCTTAATTCATGACCCAGTATGCTCTTTCCTCATTACAGGTGTCGATCCACAGAATCAACATTCAAAACAAGAATTTTATATGTGTAGGTAAATATTTGTTGTTTTCTACTAAAAAGGAATAAAAGTCAGTTTTAAATCATCTGTGGTTCCCGCTGAAATCAGGTCACTTGATAATGCTGCTGATATCACTCTTCTGTGCCGTGTAGGATGTTATGGTAAGCATTCCAATAGAGTTGAAGATACCAAAGCTTTATTGCAATATAAAAGATGTAATTTATTGTGAGGGAGAACTCTGCAGAGATGATCAGTTTATGTGAAAAATCATATTGACGTTTGGATAAAACAGAGAACAAAACAAAGAGACCTACTCCAATCAGAGATTATATCAACTATAATGTACCTGAATGTAAATGTTTATTTATGTTACTGGCTGTCTAATCAGTATTGTAGTTCCTGTATGGTCTGCAGTCTGATAATGACTGATAACAACTTCCAGTATCTCTTTACCAATGTTAAGAACATGCTGGGAATTGTAGGTTCATCAAATATGACCTGACATTACAATTGATCATTGTAGTAAGTTTGGTGCTGTATTCATGAACTGATGAATGTTACTAGTGATGTATTCCTGTACTAATGGTTGTTTTTGGTGATTTAATCCTGTTCTGATGGGAGTTCTACTGATGTATTCCTATGGTAGTGGTTCTGCTGATGTATTTTTGTACTGATAGTGGTTCTTGTGATATATTTCTGCATTGATAGTGGTTCTGGGGATGTATTTCTTTACTGATTTGAGTTGAGATGCTGTATTTCCATACTGACGGTGGTTCTGGTGATATATTCCTATACTGTTGGTGGTTCTGGTGATGCATTTCTATGCTTATGGTGGTTCTGGTGATGCATTTCTATAGTGATGGTGGTTATGGTAATGTATTCTTGTACTTTTGGTGGTTCTGGTGATATATTTCTGTACTGATGGTGGTTATGGCGATGTATTTATGTACTGATTGGGGTTGTGATGCTGTATTTCTATACCGGTGGTGGTTCTGATGAGATATTCCTGTATTGATGATGGTTCTGGTAATGTATTTCTATACTGATGGTGGTTCTAGTGATGCATTAATGCATTGGTGGTGGTTCTGGTGATGTTTTTCAGTAGTGATGGTGGTTCTAGTGATGTATTTATGTGCTGATGGTGGTACTGGTGATGTATTCATGTGCTGTTATTGGTTCTGATCCTGTAAGACTCCATAATTTGTAAGAATACATGGCCAAGTTAATAAAGTATTGTGCCATCTGACAAGTTAAAAGTCACTACATTTATTTTTATGACAGGAGCATTAAAGGGTTTGTCCAAATTTGTGATGCAGTCACTCTATGACACTCTATGTGACTGCAGACTTCCGAATCCTCACAACATGCAGACTGAGCTCTGTCAGGATTCTCTGAAGCTAGTTGCAGTTACAAGACCTCCTGAATTTGCAAATATGCGATTTGCATACATGTGTTCACGTGCTGACTAGACGTGCACTGACTTGCTCAATTCACTTGTATTGATAAAGACCACATACATCTTGTTGGAATGTGGCCAAAAGTATGCAAATCGCATACTTGCGGTCACATGAGCACCCACAACTGACAGGGCAGAATACTGCATAGCGGGGCTGTAAAAATGAATCACAAACCTGAACTACCTCTTTATTTATAAAATTAAGCACTGTAGCATGCCCAATTCTAATTGCTCTCTATCACGATTCGGCCCTGCTTGCCACTTCCCCTTGGTGCTTGCCATCATATTACAACAATAATCTTCTGTATTGAGGAGGGGGAGTCAAACTGAATTCTTGCCCCGTGTGCCAGAAAATCCAGATCCATCTCTTGCTACCAAAGCTATACTAATGACAAATATACAGTGAACACATATCTCATTGTCTAGTAACAAATGTAGTAATGTGCCACAAAAACGAATTGTCATAAAAATGTTATTTAATTCGTCAGCAAACAACAAACACACAGCCAATGTAATTAAGAACTTCTTTCAACAAAAAGAACTAGTAATCTTGAATTTGATGATGGTCCTCACAAAGCCCTCACGTCAACATCATCAAGTCATTGTGGGATTAGATGAAAAGACAGAAGGATTTGCAAAAGTCTACATCCACAAATCTACTATTAGTTTCCCAAGATGCTTGGAACAACCTACTTGCTGTGTACTTTTAAAAACTGTGTTAGTGTACCTAGAAGAATTAACACTCGGATAATGGTTTTAAGACAAAGCATGATCTCTCATAATATTGATGTTATTTAGACTCCACTCAATTTCCGCTTTGTTAATAAACTACTAACATTTCTATTTTTAAAAGGCTTCACACTTTACAGCATTTTTGCTCACCTGCCTAAAATTTTGCACAATGCTGTATGTGCATAGAAAAGACAATCATTTGCTTTTGCCACTTACTTTTGGTAACAAATCAGCAAAGTATTTCTCCAAATTTTCATAAGTCTTCCCACTCATTGAAAAATGATAATCACTACTTTGCTTTTTCACATCCAAAACATCTTCAAAACTGATGGATATTTCCTATAAAATATTTTATTTATAATTAAACACATCACCTAAAAAGTGAATGCATCACACTAAACAAAATAAAATGATTGAGCCAAAAGACCATGCCTGGATAGCTAAAGAGATAGACAAGTTAGAGAAATATAATCAGATAATACATGAGGTTACATATTATTTTTGTTGATGTTTTTATTTTACCTGACACTCGAGATCATCCAATCGATGTCACGAGAATTGAATTTATATTGAATTTTAGAAAACTCTCAGGTCTCAACTAACTCAAACAATTTGCGATTTGATTTTGCACAAATCGCAAATGCCCAACACCATTTTACACATTGCATCAGTGACAAAAAAGGCTCAGATAACTTCAGGCACAACCCTGTCGAATGCTCCATAATGTCTTGTAGCTATTACATCACATAGCATATCCATGTCTATCAGGAGGGGCTAACATAGCCTGTATAAAAGTAGAGGCTGGGAAGTCAGCAGCCATTTCAAAGTGATTAATGATATAACCAGATGGTGTCAGAGCTCAGCAATAGAAAAAGAAAGAGAAAACCTTAAAACATTAGGAAAATGTCCAAATAGTAATGTGTTGTATAACTGCAACACTGAAGACGATGAAGGTAGTAGTCTGTGGATAATGGAGATTCATTTGAAAGGGAAGAGAGACATTTCGAATGCTAATGCCCTAGCAAGCAGTTATCCAGCACAAAATGTTTAACAGAAAAAAAATCTGAAATCACTGTCAGTCAGAGTCGGTGTGGGGATTAATAGTTAATTGTTTTTTGAAATGCAGAACAAAATTCTCCCATATGCCTGCCTTCAACTCTGAAGGTGTCTTGTGACCTACACGGGATCTGACAGTAAGGTCTTTCAAACAAATATTGCTAAATTTTTGCTGCCTGCTTAGTGTTTTTTTTAATTTTAAAGAAGTCCTGAAAACCTATTAATATTAAGGGGAGGGTGCAAAAGTATTAATATTGACAGAAATTTGAACAAGCAAGTTATCATTTTGGAAACAAGCATAGAAAATTGACATTACCTGCGATAATTTACTCTGTGGATATTCCAGAAGCTTCCAGGTGACAGAAGCTGTCATGTTACATTCAGGGCCGTTTGCTTCCACTAGAATCACTTTGCTGCTTTCGGGAATCATTCCACAGTTCTTTGCCACTGTAGTTGCTGTTTGTATATTGTCACCTAAATAAAAATATATATTATTTAAAAGGATATTCCTACCATATAATCAGCATATTGCTAGCATCCAATCTCTGATAGCCCCACCGATTCAGAAAATAAAGAAGGCAGGTTTTCCTGCATCTTCCCAGTCTCTTGGCTGTGCAAGGAGAAGAAGGTGTACTATTTACTTAAAGGGGTTGTATGGGACTATTATGTTTCTTTGTACTATGGGCCTGAAAGCTAAAAGGCTGGTAGTTGCTAACAGAGTCCACTACCTGCCTGTTCTTCCAAGCGCTGGCTCAGAGCCGTCACTGACCTCTCTTGATGATGATTCAGCTGCTCCACATCAACATAGCAGCTCTTTGTTTTGTTACTGGCTTCTCTGTCAACGGATCGTGACTGTCGACATCATGGTGATTGATAGCTGACTCTCCGCAGGTAGGCAGCAGGGAGCCAGCAGTCAATCATTGTCAATCACTGTCAATCAAAGCATTGCTTTGTCAACGTGATGTCAGCGGAAGCCGCTGAATCGCTGGAAGAACAGACCGCTCTGTGCCGTCGCCAGGTTAGCAACCACCTGCCTGTTAGTTCTTAATACCGAACTAATTAAAGAGAAATTAAAGTAACACCTTTAAAAGGAGCCTTCACACAGCTAATCTGCCCAGCTGGTGGCCAAGGGTATAATTTTGCAGGGAAAAAACAGCACTGTGTCCCCATTATTCTCAAGATAAGAGGGAGGTCGTAAAGTTATAACATGTTCTAGCGTTACAGACAGAACTATTGAACATAGACACACAACCTTTTAGGTATTATGTGTTGTATATGCTCACTACAGTTATGAATAAAAAAAATTAAAACTAAAATATTGATTATAGTCTTTCTGTACTAAACAGCAAAATTTCACAAATTATCACGAGATCTCACTGCTTAATGAGGAGATAAAGAAAAAATTGGGTGCACTACTAGTCAGACCATAAATTTAAACTTAGAGTAGGGTGCTGCATACTGCATAAAAATAATATGCGGTATGTCAGAAAAGAGGAAAGGACTATGCAGAAAAAAAACAGACAGATGTAATCGATAGTGAAAAAATTAAAATTTTATTACACCAACTGACAAACAAGTTAAAAACACATAAAAACCACAAAAGTGTGGTATATACCGTCCCCCCTGGCTGAAGATGTAAACACTGTTGAAAATAATTAGATGTTATATAAAACAATGGTTGACATTCATAAATCAGGTCAAATGGTAGGTAGAAAAAAACATATAATTTTAAACCAAGGAGTACATATTACATATAGAAATGGACATATAAAAACAAGAGTGAATGGTATCAAAATCACATAAATATGCGCATATGTAGTTGTGAGTGTCCTCACAAGCAACTAAAAAAGACCAAGGATACCCCACGAGGTGAGATTTTGCATGGTGCCCCAGATCGATATCGACTGACAGTCATTTTGTATTTCTTTCATTTTCTCACTATTGCACCAACAGTTGTCTCCTTCTCACCCATATTTATGGTTTTGTAGCCCATTCCACCTTTGTGCAGGTCTATGATCTTGTCCCTGACATCCTTAGAAAGCTCTTTGGTCTTGCCCATGCTGTAGAGGTTAGAGTCTGACTAATTGAGTCTGTGGACAGGAGCTTTTTATAAAGGTGACTACATAAGACAGAAGTCTTTAATGCAGGTAGCAAATTGATTAGGAGCGTCTAACTGGTCTGTAGGGGATCAAATACTTATTTCTCACTGCAAAATGCAAGTAAATTTATATCATTTATACAATGTGATTTTCTGGATTTTATTTTTGATATCCTATCTCTCAATGTTAAAATTAACCTACCCGTAAAATTATAGACTTGTCAGTGGGCAAACTTACAAAATCAGCAAGGGATCAAATACTTATTTCCCCCACTGTATAGTATATTTCGACTTTAGCAAAGCATTTGATAAAGTATCTCATACTATCCTTATTGAAAAAATGACCAAGTATAGGATTGACAAGGCTACAAGTAGGTGGATTCATAATTGGTTCAGTGATTGTACTCAAAGAGTGGTAATAAATGGTTGCACATCCAATTGGAAGAGTGTTTCAAGTGGGATACTATAAGGTTCTGTCTTGGCCCCAGTGTTGTTCAACATTTAGTAAATGATCTAGAAAAGGGAACCAAAAGGTAAACTATTTAAATTTGCAGACAATGCAAAGCTAGGAGGGGAAGCAAACACTAGAGAAGACAGAGAAAGGATTCAGAAGGATCTAGATAAGCTTGAACAATGGGCAGTGACTAAGGGTACTGTCACACTCTGCAACTTTCCAACGATCACGACCAGCGATACGACCTGGCCGTGATCGTTCGAAAGTCGTTGTGTGGTCGCTGGAGAGCTGTCACACAGACCGCTCTCCAGCGACCAACGATGCCGAAGGCCCCGGGTAACCAGGGTAAACATCGGGTTACTAAGCGCAGGGCCGCGCTTAGTAACCCGATGTTTACCCTGGTTACCATCGTAAATGTAAAAAAAAAAAAAACGTACATACTCACATTCCGGTGTCCGTCAGATCCCTTGCAGTCTGCTTCCCGCTCTGACTGAGTGCCGCCGTAAAGTGAAAGCAGATCACAGCGGTGACGTCACCGCCGTGCTCTGCTCTTACTTTCCGGCCGGCAGTCAGTCAGAGCGGGAAGCAGACTGCAAGGGACCTGACGGACACCGGAATGTGAGTATGTACGGTTTGTTTTTTTTTACTTTTACGATGGTAACCAGGGTAAACATCGGGTTACTAAGCGCGGCCCTGCGCTTAGTAACCCGATGTTTACCCTGGTTAAAAGCAAACGCATCGTTGGATCGGTGTAACACACACCGATCCAACGATGACAGCGGGAGATCCAGCGACGAAAGAAAGTTCCAAAAGATCTGCTACGACGTACGATTCTCAGCAGGGTCCCTGATCGCTGCTGCGTGTCAGACACAGCGATATTGTATGGATATCACTGGAACGTCACGGATCGTACCGTCGTAGCGACAAAAGTGCCACTGTGTGACAGTACCCTCATAGAATGGTATTTAACAGGTAGAAATGCTAGATTCTATATCTAGGCAAGAAAAAAAGAAAATTACATCTACAAAATGGGTGAAATAGAACTAAGCAACAGCACTTGTGAAAAAAGACTTGGGTATACTAATAGATCACACACTGGACATGAGTCAACAGTGTGATGCAGCGGGAAAAATGCAAACATAGTTTTGTGATGTATTAAGAGAAGCATCGAGTCTAGATCAAGTGAGGCAATTATCCCCCTGTAATCCTACTTGGTCAGACCACATCTGGAATACAATGTCCAATTCTGGGCACCACATTTAAAAAAAAAACACTGAAAAACTGGAGCAATTGTAGAGAAGAGCTTCCAGGATAGTGAGCAGACTACAAACCATGTCCTACGAGGAATGGTTAAAGGATATGGGAATGTTTAGCTTGCAAAAAAGAAGGCTAAGAGGAAACTTAATAGATGCCTAAAAATATCTAGGGATGCACAGTGTAGAGGGATTATCCTTATTCTCATTTGCATATGGAAACACGAGAAGCAATAGAATGAAACTGAAAGGGAGAAAAACAGAATATATATTAGAACAAAACTTTTTGAGAGTGAGGTGATGAATGAGTGGAACATGCTGCCACGAGAGGTGGGGAGTTCTCCTTTAATGGAAGTCTTCAAACAAAGGCTGGACAGACATCTGTCTGAGATGATTTAGTGAATCCTGCATTGAGCAGGGGATTGGACTAGGTGACCCTGGAGGTCCCTTTCAACTGTAACATTCTATGATTCTATGTGATGTTGACGCGACGTCACTGCTACAGTCTGTCAACAAAGACTTGGGCAGAAGTGCATATGCAGCAATAAACGTGGTTAGAATAACACCTGAGTTTATTATTTTAACCTAAGGAATCTGATGGAGAGGGAAAGTTGTTCCCAGAAAACTCTTTTAAATACATTGCTATAACATTTTATTTTTAAGTGTAATTGATCCACACCTGTAATCATGACAGTCCTGATATTGGCAGCCTTCAGTTCCTCTAGGACAGGCTTAGTCTCTGGCTTGAGACGATTTTCTAGTATGAGCAAACCAAGGAATTCCATGTTGCTTTCAACTTCATCCCTTTAAAGAAGCAGAAAATAAAAGTTAAGGCTATGTGTGTTAGGAGTCGAGTTCCCTCCTCTGCACAGGGAGAATCTCGGTCCATCTACACTGCGATCTCCCATTCATCTCCTGCCGCAGTGGAGCCTGCTCAGCGGAGACGTCGGTCCCAGCGTCTCGCTCAGTCTGACTCTGTGCTAAGAGTTACTGCTGCCTTTCCTGCTTCTGCCAGTGAAGTCGGTGCTGGGCAGCGGCGAGCAGACGCTTCTGGGTCTAAGTCCTGCTTTGCTCGTTCTGAGCATGCCCAGAGTAAGATCTCTCAGTGGAGATCGATGGTCACATGATCTGATACTGCAGCTAAGGTCATTGGCTCCTTCAGGAAGGTCCTGTAGGTGCTCACGCTCTGGTGTAGCTTCTCATTGGTCCTTCTAGGAAGGTCCTGTACATGCTGCAGCTATTTAAGTTTCGCATGACCGCACCGCACGGCCATGCGCTAGTATTGTTCTTTGTTAAGTGCTTTGCGCCAGTGTGGTCACGAGAGTATGTGTTCAGGGACCCGGCTGAAATAAGCCCCTAGAATGCTGGCACCTCCGGCGAGGAGTTTGTGTTTGAATGTGTTCAGGGACCCGGCTGAAATAAGCCCCTAGAATGCTGGCACCTCCGGCGAGGAGTTTTGTGTGCATGCGTGACCACTGACTGCTCTCTGTGTGGGCAGTTAGCCTGTGCCTCTGTGAAGCCTAACAGGGCACAGTGCTTTTCTTTCACGACTACTCGGTGAAGTAACTGAGTTAGTCCATACCGCCATATCGTGCCGCCATTGCTAGCAGCAGGTACTCCTGCACGGTGGACCCCGGGCTGCGAACGCACCAATATCAATAAAAACATCTCTATTTATTCGGTGCATTCCGCTAGCCGTAACATAATACTAGCGCCAGGGTCTGGCTAGTAAATGGCGGACATTCAGCAAACTTTGCGGTATATCCAGCAGCTGGAGGGTAGGTTGGCGGCTCTCGAGAGCTTAACCCCAGCTGTGGATGTTACCGCAGTTGCTGTACAGGCTGCTAGCGTGGCTGCAGCTACCTTGTCCACTGCCACCCCTGTTCCGACATTATCTCACCTCCCGCTGCCAGAAAAATTTTCTGGAGACAGCAAATCTTGTAGGGGTTTCGTGAGTCAGTGCTCTATTCATCTCGAGCTCCTGGCTGCACGTTTCCCTACTGAGCGGGCTAAGGTGGGATTTATTCTGTCTCTCTTGTCGGACAGGGCGTTGGAGTGGGCTACGCCGCTGTGGTAGCGTGGCGATCTTGTGGTGCAGAGTGCTCCGCGGTTCCTGAGCACTCTGAAACAGGTCTTTTTAGGACCTCAAGTCACCCATGACACGGTGCTCCAACTGCTGGCATTAACTCAGGGTGAGTCCATGGTCAGCCATTTTGCCATCTGATTTCGGACTCTGGCTTCTGAGCTGGAGTGGCCGGATAAAGCCCTTATACCCATATTTTGGAGGGGTCTGGCTGATCACGTTAAGGATGCTCTGGCCACTAGGGAGATTCCTGCCACACTGGAGGAGTTAATATCGGTCTCTACTCGAATTGACCTCCGTTTTAACAAGCGGAGGTTAGAGCGAGCCCAGTGTAGGCAGAGGTTTCGGCTTGCTCCCACCTTCGCCAAACCTCTCGAATCTCCGGTCATGGTACCTGAGTCACATGAGGCCATGGAAATGTCACGAGCGGGTTCTAAGTCCCGGACTGCTCGTGCACTCCAGGTTTGTCATGTTTGCCAGCAGTCAGGACATCTTGCCACCAGATGTTCTCAGCGGTCGAGGAAACGTCAGCGTCTAGTGGTAGTAGGTGGAGGTACACTAGACACGGCGACGTTTGCCTCCAAATTGTCCTTTAAGGGGACAATTATTATTGGCTCATCCTCCCACTTGGTAGAGCTCTGCGTGGATTCTGGAGCAGAGGGCAATTTTATGTCTTCTGCCTTCGCCCAACATCACGCAATACCCCTGGTTATGCTTGCTCAACCAGTGACGGTACGAGTGGTGAATGGGTCGACACTGCCCTCACAGATAACACACCAGACCATCCCTTTTACTCTGTCCATGTCGCCATCCCATCAGGAGATTATATCTCTGCTCGTCATTCCTGAGGGAATTGATGAGGTCCTGTTGGGGATACCTTGGTTACGGTACAACTCTCCTCATATCGAGTGGTCCTCAGGCAGAATTTTGGGATGGGGTGAATCTTGTGGGGGTAGGTGTCAGAGGGAGTGCGTTCAGGTTGCTACTACAGAGGTACCTGCAGATCTATCCTCTCTCCCCAAGCAGTATTGGTCTTATGCGGACTTGTTCTCCAAAAAGGCAGCGGAGACCCTTCCGCCCCATCGCCCCTATGACTGTCCTATTGATCTCTTGCCTGGTGCTGAGCCTCCTCGGGGTCGAGTTTATCCATTATCTCTCCCGGAGACGGAGGCAATGTCTCAGTACATTCAAGAGAATCTGGCAAGAGGGTTCATCAGGAAGTCAGTGTCACCTGCTGGGGCTGGGTTCTTCTTCTGGCAGAAGAAGAATGGGGAACTGCGTCCATGCATAGACTACAGGGGTCTTAACGCCATCACCGTTAAGAATAAGTACCCTTTGCCCTTGATATCTGAGCTCTTCGATAGGCTTCGGGGAGCAAGGGTGTTTACTAAACTAGATCTGCGGGGTGCTTACAACCTGATTCGCATCCGTGAGGGGGACGAATGGAAGACAGCTTTTAACACCAGGGATGGGCACTATGAATATCTGGTGATGCCCTTCAGGCTCTGTAATGCCCCAGCCATTTTCCAAGACTTTGTGAATGACATCTTCCGGGATATGCTCACCACCTCGGTCGTAATCTATCTGGATGATATTCTCATCTACTCTCCAGATATTGACTCTCACTGGAGACATGTTTGCAAAGTCTTCGACCTCCTCTGGGCAAACTTCCTCTATGCCAAGTTGGAGAAGTGTGTGTTTGAGCAGGAGTCCTTACCTTTCCTGGGCTATATCATCTCCACCCAGGGATTGGCCATGGATCCTGCCAAACTACTGGCTGTGATGGACTGGCAGGAACCCCATTCTCTTAAAGCGGTGCAGCGCTTTATGGGGTTCATAAATTATTATCGTCAGTTTATTCCGCACTTCTCGACTTTGGTAGCTCCCTTGGTTGCCCTCACCAAGAAGGGAGCAAATCCCAAATTGTGGTCTGTGGAGGTCTCCAAGGCCTTTAACTCCATAATGTCTCACTTCGCTAGCGCTCCCATCCTACATCGCCCCGACGTAGATAGGCCATTTATCATGGAGGTGGATGCCTCATCTGTTGGTGCTGGAGCAGTCCTCTTCCAAAAGGATGCTCAAGGTCGGAAGCATCCTTGCTTCTTCTTTTCTAAGACCTTCTCACCAGCAGAGAGGAATTATTCCATCGGGGACAGGGAGTTGCTAGCCATGAAGTTGGCGTTCTCGGAGTGGAGACATCTCTTGGAGGGAGCTCGTTTTCCCTTCCAAGTCTAAACAGATCACAAAAATTTGGTGTACCTGCAGACAGCCCAGCGATTAAATTCTCGCCAGGCCAGATGGTCCTTGTTCTTCTCCCGGTTTCATTTCACCCTCCATTTCCTTTCTGGGGAGAAGAACATTCATGCCGACGCTCTCTCTCGCTCCGTTGTGTCATCTGTGGAGGAGGAAGAGGAGCCTCGGCTTATTGTCCCCACCGAGAGCCTGAGAACTGTGGCCCCGGTTTCGCTAGAGTCTGTGGCTCCGGGCAAGACTTTTGTACCATCTGGTTTGTGACCGGAGGTTCTCTCTTGGGCACACTCGTCCAGGGTGGGTGGACATTTTGGTTCCAAAAGGACATCTGAGTTACTGGCGAGGACATACTGGTGGCCGCATATGGCTCGTGATGTCGCAGACTATGTTCGGGCGTGTGTCTCCTGCGCCAAAAATAAGTCTCCTCCACAACGGCCAGCTGGGTTATTATATCCTCTGCCGGTGGCAGATAGGCATTGGGAGATGGTTGGGATGGACTTTGTGGTGGGTTTGCCTAAGTCTCCTGGCTGTACCGTCATTTGGGTTATCACCGATCATTTTTCTAAAATGGTGCACTTGGTGCCGCTTCCACGGCTACCTTCTGCACGGGCCTTGGCAGCGTTGTTTATTAAACACATCTTCTGCCTACACGATATGCCAGACAAAATTGTCAGTGACTGGGGTCCCCAGTTTGCGTCTCGGTTCTGGAGAGAGCTTTGTCATCTTCTCAGTATTGAGTTAAATCTCTCTTCTGCTTATCATCCCGAGACGAATGGGTTGGTAGAGAGGGCCAACCAGACCTTGGTCACATATCTGCGACATTTTGTCTCAGCCAGGCAGGATGACTGGGCATTCTTGCTATCGTGGGCAGAGTTTGAACTGAACAACGCTGTAGCCGACTCCACTGGACAGACGCCATTCCTCCTTAATTATGGTCAGCATCCGCGGGTACCTGTGCCCATGCCCGTGTCTTCCTGCCGACTCCAGGGTGGCAGACTGGGCTGTGGAGGCACGGGACATTTGGGACCGCACTCAGGATGCCATTCGGGCCTACAAGGAGAGAATGAGGTCTTCCACCGATACATATCGGCGCCCCGCTCCGACTTTTGCTCCCGGCAATTTAGTGTGGCTCTCCACCCGTAACATCAGGCTGCGTGTTGTGTCCACTAAGTTTGATCCTCGCTACTTGGGTCCCTTCAAGGCCCTCGAACAGGTTAATCCTGTGGTCTACCGTCTAGCTCTTCCTCCACGCCTAGGTATCACCTACACCTTTCATGTGTCCCTCCTTAAGCCCGTATACATGTCCCGGTTTTCTGAGTCATCTGCCGGGACATCGGGTTCGTCTACGGACGATTACGAGGTAAACGCTATTTTGGGGTACAAGGTGGTTCGTGGCAAAAATTTTTATTTTTTGGACTGGAAGGGTTATGGTCCTGAGGATAGGTCCTGGGAGCCTGCTGAGCGCATTCGGGCTCCGCAGCTCATTGCTGCCTTCAAATGTAGCGAGGCCCAAGGAGGGGGCCCTAGGAGGGGGGGTAATGTTAGGGGTCGAGTTCCCTCCTCTGCACAGGGGGAATCTCGGTCCATCTCCACTGCGGTCTCCCATTCTTCTCCTGCCGCAGTGGAGCCTGCTCAGTGGAGACGTCGGTCCCAGCGTCTCGCTCAGTCTGACTCTGTGCTAAGAGTTACTGCTGCCTTTCCTACTTCTGCCATTGAAGTCGGTGCTGGGCAGCGGCGAGCAGACGCTTCTGGGTCTAAGTCCTGCTTTGCTCGTTCTGAGCATGCCCAGAGTAAGATCTCTCAGTGGAGATCGAGGGTCACATGATCTGATACTGCAGCTAAAGTCATTGGCTCCTTCAGGAAGGTCCTGTAGGTGCTCACGCTCTGGTGTAGCTTCTCATTGGTCCTTCTAGGAAGGTCCTGTACGGGCTGCAGCTATTTAAGGTTCGCATGACCGCATGGCCATGCGCTAGTATTGTTCTTTGTTAAGTGCTTTGCGCCAGTGTGGTCACGAGAGTATGTGTTCAGGGACCCGGCTGAAATAAGCCCGTAGAATGCTGGCAACTCCGGCGAGGAGTTTGTGTTTGAATGTGTTCAGGGACCCAGCTGAAATAAGCCCCTAGAATGCTGGCACCTCCGGCGAGGAGTTTTGTGTGCATGCGTGACCACTGACTGCTCTCTGTGTGGGCAGTTAGCCTGTGCCTCTGTGAAGCCTAACAGGGCACAGTGCTTTTCTTTCACGACTACTCGGTGAAGTAACTGAGTTAGTCCATACCGCCATATCGTGCCGCCTTTGCTAGCAGCAGGTACTCCTGCACGGTGGACCCCGGGCTGCGAACGCACCAATATCAATAAAAACATCTCTATTTATTCGGTGCATTCCGCTAGCCGTAACAATGTGCACACGTTCAGGATTTCTTGCAGAAATTTCCTGAGCAAAACCGGACATTTTCTGCAAGAAATCCGCATGCGTTTGTTTGCGCGTTTTTGACGCTTTTTTTGCGCGTTTTTTGTGTGCTTTTGACATGTTTTTTTCCTGAGCTTCCCAATGCATTAGATAGTGGGAAAAACACAAAAAATCTGCAAAATTAATGAACATGCTGCATTTTTTACCACTAGGCGTTTTTTTTGTGGAAAAAAACGCATCATGTGTACAAAAATTGCAGAATGCATTCTAAATGATGGGATGCATAATGTATGCTTTTTTATGCGTTTTTATAGCGTTTTTATAGCAAAAAAACCCACAAAAAATCCTCAACGTGTGCACACAACCTAAAGGGCACAAACGGTGCTTTACTTAGCCCTCCCAAGTCTACTGAGCATCCATATCTACCCTGGTGTCTGTAGTTGTCTACAGTGCTGGCGTCAAATCAGCAGTGCTGCAGCCAATCAGTAAGTTCAGAGGCTCATTCTATCCACACAGGTAGAGTCGCTCAGCCTAGCTATTGGTGAAGTACAGTCGACGTGACTTTGACTTCTGGAGACAAATAGTTACTCAGGATTTTGTTTATGGGTATCACACTACAGGTTACTGAAAACAAATGCACATCACAATTTTCAAATTTATATTTTTCAAATATTAAGAAAATCATGTTTCATTAACTTTACACTTCTCAAATACTTGCTACTTTGTATTCGTATATTATGTAAAATCTTAAAATAATACATTAAAGTTTATATGTAATATGAAAAAATGTGTAAAAGTTCACTGGCTATGAATACTTTTTGAAGGCACTGTACAGCTCCCGAGACCTGAGTCTCAACTTACAAGAGCATCAGTTGGCAGCATGACTGTCATATGTTAAGAAATATTATTTTTCCTCACTGAGCATAAAGTTACCATAGTTATCTTCAGCTTCATCCTCTTCAATGTTTATTTCTTTTTCAGTTGGGTGCAGTCAGTCTCTGCACTGCCATACAATTGTCAGACTGACGGAGGAGGAGGATGAAGCTGGAGATCTAAGCGTCGAGCACAATGTGGGTGAAAACATATTTTTTTTTACATATTGCAGCCGTGCTTCTGGATGCCAAAGGGGTATATGTGATACAGATCTTGTCAGTTGAGACATAAGTCTCAGGAGCTGTTTGTCTTCAGTCTGCAGCCCGTAATGAAACGTGACTAGGACGGGCAGCAGTTTGAATTATATCAGGAACTCCATTTTATCTCACTGGTGGAGAATCCCTATGAATAAATAATCTATGTTCAAAACAAAGATTTAAGATTTATAATATCAAAAAATAATTTAGTAAATATCACTATATGTGTGTTTACTTTACCTTGCAATACTCTCTAAATCATTTCGATTTCCATTCTGTAGAATTTTATATGCCACACCAATTACTCGAAAGCCTTGAAAAGTATAGATTTCCAGTACTTCTGAAAATTCTTTAGGGACTTAATACATAAAATAAATAAGAGTAATGAAGTCATTTATAATAGAAAAATAGAATACAAGAAATAATAAAAAATCATACAAACAGATTTTACAATATATCTTGCTATTAGTTAAAACAAAGCCAAAACTAAATTAGAATATCATCAAAAAGTTAATTTATTTCAGTTCTTCAATACAAAAAGTGAAACTCATAAATTATATAACGTCATTACAAATAGCGATCTATTTCAAGTGTTTATTTCTGTTAAAGGGAACCTGTCTATAACCTATATGATGCGGCCATCACCTTTCAGGGCTTATCATTCTATAATGCTGTAGCTAAGCCCCCGGTCCAACCTGAAAAATAAGAAAGACAAGTTTTATTATACTCACCCAGGGGGGGGCGGTCCTGTGCGGTCTGGTCCGATGGGTGTCGCAGGTCCGTATCCGGCACCTCCCATCTTCTTGCGATGTCACCCTCCTGCTTGCATCATTGCTCCCCGACATTTCGCTTCTGCGAAAGGTCAGAGAGGCAAAGAAGTACACCTACGCAGAAGCGATGGAGAGCGATGAAGCAAGCAAGAGGGTGGTGTTGCAAGAAGATGGAAGGTGCTGGACCCACACCTGCAACACCCATCTGCCAGGACCGCAACGGACCGCCCCCCGGGTAAGTATAATAAAACTTATTTTTCTTATCTTGCAGGTTGGATTGGGGGCTTATCTACAGCATTATAGAATGCTATAGATAAGCCCTTAAAGGCAGTGGCCGCATCTTATAGCAGCTAAACCTGGTGACAGGTTCCCTTTAATGTTGATGATTATAGCTTACAGCCAATGAGTGACCCAAAAGTCATTATCTTACTAAATTAGAATAATAAAAACACCTGCAAAGGTTTCCTAGGCATTTAAAAAGGTCTGTTTCAGTAGGCTCCACAATCATGGGGAAAACTGATGTGTCCAGGGCATGGGCTACAAGTGTCGCATTCCTTGTGTCAAACCTCTTGAATAATAGACAATGCCAGAAGCATCTTACCTGGGTCAAGGAGAAAAAAAACTGGACTGTTGATCAGTTGTCCAAGGTGTTTTTATCAGATGAAAGTAAATTTAGCATTTTATTTGGAAATCAAGTTCCCAGAGTCTGGAGGAAGAGTGGAGAGGCCACAATCCAAGCTGCTTGATGTTTACAGTGAAGTTTCCACAATCAGTGATGGTTTAGGAAGCCATGTAATCTGCTGGTGTAGGTTCACTGTGTTTAATCAAGACCAAAGTCAGCGCAGCCGTCTACCAAGAAAATTTTAGAGCACTTCATGCTTCCCTCTGCCAACAAGCTTTTTGGAGATGGAAATTTAATTCTCCAGAAGGACTTGGCACCTGTCCACACTGCCAAAAGTACCAATACCTGGTTTAGAAACAACAGTATCACTGTGCTTGATTGGCCAGCAAAGTCTCCTGACCTTAACGCCATAGAGAATCTATGGGGTGTTGTCAAGAGGAAGATAGGAAGATGAGAGGCACCAGACCCATCAATGCAGATGAGCTAAAGGCTGCTATATAAGTAAACTGGGCTTCCATAACACCTCATCATTTACTAAACATACATTTCAGTAGGCCAATATTTTGGATTTTAAAAACATTTTTCAAGCTGGTGTTATAAAGTATTCTAATTTACTGAGATAATGACTTTTGGATTTTCATTGGCTAAGCCATAATCATCAACATTAGCAGAAACAACACTTGAAATAGATCACTCTGTTTGTAATGACTCTATAAAATATGAGTTTCACTTTTTGTATTGAAGAGCTGACATAAATTAACTTTTTGATGATATTCTAATTTAGTGAGAAGCACTTGCATAATATATATATAGATCTGGCTTACTAATTGTGCACCTATACTTTATGTTTCTCAAGCTCATAACACCTTACCGGTTTCTGATCTGCAAAAACTGGCCACCATCTCTGGAGCTCCCTTCATGTACACGATTAACTCATTCCCTCCAATAACCTCAGTGATAACGGACATACGTTGCAAGCCAGAAGAGAAGGGATACTGTAATAAAACATTTATACCCTCCACTGTATTCTGTGAGGGGAAAAGGAAACAACTACATTAATAGCTGTTGCTTTATCTGTACTATATATAAAATGCTCAACAGCACATGTAAAGAAATATGAGTTTTGCTACAATACAAGAAACTTACGATCCATGAACTTGGCCCAGGCTGGACAGCCATGTTCTGTGAGGTATATCCTTTGCTAGAATCTTCATTGGTCTCTTTTAACACCTGAAATAAAAATCAGTTTAAAAAAAACACATATAGCTGTCAATATCTGAAATCTAGATGGTCTACGTATATATATTTATATTACCCAGCCTGTTGCAGCAAACATTTTGAGGTCCAAAGGATCACCTTGTAAATTTCCATCAACCATGATCACAGAATGACAGCTTGTCATAGCAGCAAACAGAGGTCCCCAGGTGACTTCATCCATCTGGTTATATTTAAGCATTTCCTGAAAACTACATATAGCTGTGGTAAGTTGCTGCAGCCAGATGTCACATTAAAGGGAATCTGTCATCTAAAATAACATTATCAACTGCAGATACGAGAACCCTGCTGCTGAGAGAAAATTAACTTTATTCCCCTTGACACGTTGCTCTTTCAGTCATAGGGGTGGCGCTTTCAATAATAATAATTTTATTTCTATAGCGCTGACATATTCCTCAGCACTTTACATTTTAGAGGGGACTTGTACATACAATAGACATTACAGCATAACAATAAACACATAGATCAAAACAGATACCAAGAGGAATGAGGGCCCTGCTCGCAAGCTTACAATCTATAAGGAAAAAGGGAGACACGAGAGGTGGATGGCAACAATTGCTTATTTGTTCTGACCGGACATAATGTAGGAATCGGGTGTTCATGTAATGCTGCATGAACCAGTTATCAACCTAAGTATGTAACAATACAGACACAGAGGGCTATTAAATGCATAAAGCATGTGAGAACATGATGCGAGGAACCTGGTTATGGTAAAAATTTTGAATGGGCAACACAGGGTTAGTTAGGTTAACGCTTGGAGATGGTAGGCCTGTCTGAACAAATGTGTTTTTAGGGCTCGCTTAAAACTGTGGGGATTGGGGATTAATCATATTAACCTGGGTAGTGTATTCCAAAGAATTGGCACAGCACGTGTAAAGTCTTGGAGACGGGAGTGGGAGGTTTTGATTATTGAAGATGCTAACCTCAAGTCATTAGCAGAATGGAGGGCACGGGTAGGGTGGTAGACTGAGACCACCCTACCCAATCACAAAAAAAGTTATGTTCAGGTACCAGAACACAAACTTCCACAGGTCCACTCATCCTTAATCCCTAACCTAATGTGGTAGAGTAAGAATGTGCTGTGCAATTATAGAAATTGTGAAAAAAAGCTTGTGTACTTTATCAAAAAAGGGTTTAGGAAGATGAAATGGAAGTGTCTGGAGTAGGCGCATTATTTTTGGCCATATAATACATTTTAACAAGTATTTCTTGCGTAACCAAGATATGTATGGAACTGACCACTTTGTGATCAGATTAGTTATATTGGTGAGTAGTGGTGGGAAAATAATTTTTAGGTTAGGGGAAATGTTTAGTCCTAAGAAACGGATAAAAGGAAGGGACCAGTCAAATGGGAAGTTGGCTGCTAGCTGTACTTTTTTGCTTTTAGGGAGAGTAATGTTGAGTACTTGGGATTTGTTCATATTTACCTTGAAATTAGATAAAATACTGAATTAATCTAATACTTCCAGTATTGCTAGGAATTGCAACTGAAGGGTTTGAAATGATTAGCAGTAAATCACCTGCGTAAGCAGCAACTTTATGCTCTCTTCCACCACAGTTGATACCTTCTAACCTCATTGGTGATATTAAAGGCGGAATACTAAAAAATGTTCACCAGGACACAAGCCAATAGATTGCTACTAGTGATCAGCGGTGGGTGTACTCGTTACTCGAGATTTCCGAGCAAGCTCGGGTGATCTCCAAGTATTTTGGGAATGCTCGTAGATTATGTTTGTGTCGCCGCAGCTGCATGATTTGCGGCTGCTAGACAGCCTGAATACATGTGGGGATTCCCTAACAAACAGGCAATCCCTGCGTGTGTTCAGGCTGTCTAGCAGCCGCAAATCCTGCAGCTGCGGCAACACAAACATAATCTACGAGCACACCCAAAATACTCGGAGATCACCCGAGCATGCTCGAAAATCTCGAGTAACGAGCACACTCGCTCATCATTAATTGCTACGTGCAGCGCCCCAGAGTCCTGGTTGTTGCAGTAATTTCACTCTCCCACCAGGAGGAGTGATATTACGTCTGATGGTACTAAAGGAGTTCACCTTGCCAGGTATCACAAGACACACGGGTAAAACTGGTGGGTTGGATAGGAAGTGAGAGAAAAGCTGCCTGGGTTTGACCCAGAGAGGACCTGTCAGGCAGACAGGGGGAGAAGGAGGAACATCTGAGCTGCAGACAGAGGGTCTCTGTCAGAGGTGGGATCCTGACAGAGGCCTAGCACGAGATAGTACGTTACAGAGCTGCGCCTGCACCCATTGCGGCAGCATCCTAAGAAAGGACACAAAGCGAAGTGTATTGTGGAGAGTTAGAGGCGAGATCACAGCACAAGGAGATAATACCGGGAGGAGTTCTGCCCCAAGATCGGCAGCCTCCTTCTGAGGCACGTAGCTGGTGGCCAGAACACCGAGGGAGTAATAGGCTCTACGCATTACTTCAGAGATCAGCAGGACAGTCAATTCTAAGTTAGTTGCCCGACCTTAATACCTAAGAAGACACGGTGGCAAATTGTGGGGGTCGGGGCGTCTCTAGGGTCCCTATAAATAAGCTCCAGGCCTACCCCATCATACAAGTTGTCCTATCCATACCATCTGGGGAACAGAGAGAGAGAGAACATCAGAAACATCCCCAGAACTGAGAGAGATAGACCCGGTACCGAGTACCCCATTGCCCTTGACGTGGGGGCGCTCCACTACGCATGGTGAAAACTGCAGAAATGAATTGATCCAGAAAATTAAAAGCTTTCAAGCTTTTCTGCATGTATAACCAAACAATGAATTAAAATATTTTTTCAGCGTAGGTGCACTAGTGG
Source organism: Ranitomeya variabilis (assembly GCF_051348905.1). Taxonomy (NCBI): domain Eukaryota; kingdom Metazoa; phylum Chordata; class Amphibia; order Anura; family Dendrobatidae; genus Ranitomeya; species Ranitomeya variabilis. The sequence goes on from NC_135233.1 coordinate 878,847,122, forward strand.
TGTAGCATTTTTGGGGGCGAAGTAGATGATTTTTAGAATTCTGTATATGTTGTCTTTCCCTTCCCTATTGGAGATGAAACCTACTTGAACACTGTGAATGATGGAGGGGAGAAATCTATGAAGTCTAGTAGCTATAGTTTTTTAGAGCATTTTGAGGTCTGTGTTAAGTAATGATATTGGCCTGTAGTTGCTACACAAAGACAAATCCTTGCCTTCCATAGGAATTAATGTGATTCTGGCAAACACAGTTTGTCTCTGCAAGGGGTTTCCATTTAACACTTCATTAAATAGATTAGTCAGATAAAGGAGTAATTCAGTTTTACAGGTGTTATAATAGAAGGAGGAGAGTCCACCAGGGTCACATCATTTGTTCTTTGGAGAAGATTTAACAACATCTAAAGCTGAAGTTACACTAAACGACTTACCAACGATCATGACCAGCGATACGACCTGGCCGTGGTCGTTGGTAAGTCATTGTGTGGTCGCTGGGGAGCTGTGGTTGTGTGGTCGCTGGGGAGCTGTCACACAGAAAGTTCTCTCCAGCGACCAACGATCAGGGGAACGACTTCGGCATCGTTGAAACTGTCTTCAACTATGCCGAAGTCCCCCTGCAGCACCCGGGTAACCAGGGTAAACATTGGGTTACTAAGTGCAGGGCCACGCTTAGTAACCCGATATTTACCCTGGTTACAAGTGAACACATCGCTGGATCGGCGTCACACACGACGATCCTGCGATGACAGCGGGTGATCAGCGACCAAAAAATGGTCCTGATCATTCCCCAACGACCAACGATCTCCCAGCAGGGGCCTGATCATTGGTCGCTGTCACACATAACGACATCGTTAGCGGGATCGTTGCTACATCACCAAAAGCGTGACGCTGCAATGATATCGTTAACAATATCATTATGTGTGACTCAGCCTTAAGAGTTCTTTCTCAGATATGAAGGAGCACATGGGGGATATCTGTTATTCCATTCGCATGGGTAAGGCAATAGTTTTGAGAAAGGCTTCTATATTTTCTCGTTTATTTTTAGAGGATTCGGCCGATTGGTTGTCTAGGTTATGTAGGTTCTCATAACATTTTTTAAATTCTAAGGCTATTCCTTCTGTTTTTTAAATCATGGAAGCCTTATTGTCTTTGAGGCAAGAGATAAAGCTTTTAGCCTTCTTTTGTTTAATTTGTGCCAGCATATATTTTGGTGGATTTTCTACATAAGCGTAGTATTTATATTTTGAGAAAAGATAGCTTTTTGATGACTGCAGACTCAACAGATTGCTTAATTCTGTTCTCAATTCTGTTAATTGGGAGAGATGTGTGTGTAGAGAGGCATTTTTATGTATTTTTTCAATACTATGAATTTTTCAGGAAGCACACTTTCTATAACAGACAAGCCTTGGCTTTAAGATTGTTCTTCAGTAAAAAAAAATTAGGACAGCACGGTTTTAAATTGCCTTCCTTGTTTGAAATGTGTGGCAAAAATGGCAAGGAAAAAATGCTGTTATTAAGGTGCAATTACAAGAATCTTCAGCTCTGAGTAAAATGGCACCTGGCATTATTTTTTTATGATTTTTATCAATCAAATTACAAATTGATGATATTAATGGATTTTTGAAACTTCCAGAAATTCAACTTGTAGCTAATTAACAGTAGGTCAATGCACTCATCTTTAATATCTTTTCATGGGGGTTTTCTCGTTTAAAAAAAAAAAAAACCTTTCTGCAAGCATAGTAAGATGCAGAAAAAAAACATTTTCTGAAAATTCTTTAATGAAGTTGGAATGAACCCCAGGATTCTAGGTGGAATAACTGGCATCTATAAAAAGCTATATAATTTGTGAGCTAATAATAAAATAAAAAGTACCATGTTCCTCCTGACGGTATTATGCCCATTAAGTCAAGTCCATCTTCGGTTAAAGTGCCTGTCTGAATAAGGAGAAAAATGTTAAGCAATTTCATGATTTATGAATATAGCTACTGTAGAGCAAGTAAATGAAATTAAAATAGTCAAGCATTGGTTTGCTCTTTATTATCAATATTGAGAATAAGTATAGATGAAAAATGTGTTGTTAACAATTTGCTAACTGATAGGAAACAGAGTGGTTATTAATGGAACACACTGATGGGGTCATTGTAGGATATCAGAGGTTCAGTAATGGGCCCTCTTCCTTTAGATATAATAGAATTTCAGTATTTGATATTAAACTCTGGAAATTAATGAACACAAAGGAGGCTCAATTAATGAGGATGGGCTGAAGCTTATGGTTTAGACTGGGAAAAGGCATTTAATATTAATATAAAAAAATGTAGGGTCATGCACTTGGGATGACAAATAAATGTACAATTATGTATCAGGCCTCCTTCATATGTCTGTGTTTCCAGAATGGAATTTTTTTTTTCACGGATACCACACATACCCATTATAGCCTAGGGTGCTACACACATGGTCAAGTTTTTACATGAACCGTACCTCTGTGCAAAACATTCAGAAACACGTACTTTTTTATGGCAACATGGATGACAAGGGCCAATACAAGTCTATGGGTCCATGAAAAACATGTGCAGCATGCGAATGACATGTGTGCTGTCCGTGTTTAAAATTGTAAAGTATAAGAGAAGCTTCGAAATTTGTTTCTTTCTTTACCCATACTGGAAAAACACAGATGACTCAGTCACTGATGGTAAAAATGGACACATGGATGACACACTGATAGAAAACAATGATGCCTCTTGTACCGTATATATACATACATATTCTATATGGACAAGTGAAGGAGGCCTTAAATAGTAAAATACTGGGTAAAACTTCAAATGAAATAACATAACTTTTTTTTTATTTTTCACCAACACAGACATATGAGGAGTTTTTTGTGAAACAAGCTATGGTTTTAGTAATAACATTTTTGGATTGATACCTTTTGATCTCTTTTTATTGACATTTTTTAAGAAAGTTTGGCAACCACTTTTTATGTTATTCACCATGCAGGGTAACCAATGTGTTACTTTTATAATGAGGTTAATTAAAGAAGTACTTTAATGGACTTTTTCTTCCCTTCCTACACCCACATATATGTGTATGTAGTGTAGTGTAGTGTCCGTGTGTCAATATACTCACAGTCTTCTCCAGTATCCAGCGTCGTTCTACTCCGCTTCTCCATGATGTCACTTCAGACTCTTCGGGTCACACTCGCTCTGTGTGACCCGGAAGTTGCTTTTATAATGTAAACCTATGGAGCATCAGAACAAGGCTCTATAGGGAAACATTGTAAAAGAGACTTTCAGCTCACAAATAGAGCATAATTAATAGATACTATTAGAGCAAAGGATAATAGAGCAAAGGATAATTCGGATAGTCTGAATTGCCATCACTAAAGTCAAAAGTGGAGCAGAACAACACTGGAAGCCAGAGAAGACAACAATACATGAGTACGTTATCATACTAGCATTACATGACATACAGTACACGTATACACAGGTATAGGGGAAAAATAATGGAAGGGCTCCTTTAAGACTTTACTGATACCAATTATGACTGCATATGCAAAAAATGCATTGACCATATTCAATCCAGTCAGTCACCAAAGGTTAATACATTGAAGGTGAACACAATTCATGGAAAATATTTCACAATGAATGCAAGCAAATAAAAAAGCAGAAAGTACCAGTGAATGTGGTTTTCTGGTTTAGAAAACTCATTATGAAATACCTTATTAGGACATTTTGCCCAATGGCTGTTGACATACAGCAATAGAACTGGATAGAAAATATACTTAGAAAAATATTAATGTACATATTACATTGTAAATGTAGTTTGAAACAAAATCAGTAAAAGAAAATAAGAATATATTTACTTTGTCAAAACAGAAGAGGTTAAGCTGGCCGCACATGTTGATTCTATCTGGGCTTATACAAAATATAGTCTTCTTCTTCAATCTGCTTTGACCGTACATAATTCCCACAGTTAGAGCAGCTGGTATGATAGGACAAATTGCAGAAGTTAAAAGCACAAGTGATTCCACAATAATTCTCCACGCTGAAACCTAAAAATCAAAACAACATGTGAGATCTATATTAGAGACAAACATAAAAGGGTTTCCCACTACTCAAACAACCCCTTCTGAATCCCTATATTTCCCGCCAGTAAAATAATAACACCTATACTCACTTCAGGAGGCGGCACCGTTGCAGTGGATTTAGCGCTGGCTCTCCCAGGGATCGCATGACATTGTTATGTCATGTGATCTCTGTGGCCAATCAGCGTTGGATTAATTCTCCTCTACTATGGACATAATTAACATCCAGATGAAATAGGAGCTGTAGCTGCTCTCTCACTTCCTCCGGATGTCTTGATGTGACCGAAGGAGGGGACAGTGAAGAGAGTACTGATTGGCTGCAGTGATTGTTATGTCATGTGAGCCCCAGGAAAGCCAGTGCCAGGTGCATACAGGTGTTATTTTACTGAGAAGAAACAAAGGGATTCAGAAGAAATAGTCTGAGTAGTGGCAACCCCTTTAAGCAGGGGGGAATTTAGAAAAGCCTGGAAGCCTGCTTCTGAAACGTTCAGGAAAAACAATTCAATTAATTTCTGTATGTTTGTCGTCTGCTACTAGGTGAAGCTAACTGCATATGAATTTATTATCAAATTTAATGAGACCTGTATAAATCACAGATGGGTATGTTCTCCCTAATGGCAGATACAGGAAAAAAGAATTATGTTATGCTATAAATGTGTAGAAAACACGTGGATTCTGGAATTCTGGATCAATTTATTGACGAGAACCTGTCACCAGGTCAAAAGTGGCCACTTTTATTTTATTCCCACTGCACCCTTGACTATTCTGTTTTGTTTTGGGTATTTGTTATATCCACCATATGATTCCAGAGATGTCGGTGCTTTTATTCAATGCTAATGTTTATGGCCTTAACCCAAGGGCTCACAGGGTATTTTTTAGAGCAGTCTAAAGATACACAAGTGAAGAATCCTGTGAGCAATTCCACCTTGGCAAAAACCATAAAAAATAGCGCTAAATAAAAAAAACAGATATCTGTAAAACTGACAGGTCCCCCATGCCCCCCAACCCAACAGTATTTGTATATTCCTTTATACTGTAAATACCCTGTCTAACAAGCCCTTTATCCTGGATGACATATTAACAAAAGTTTTTAAAAAGTATTTTAAAAGTTTTAATATGTAAATAATCTTTTGACTGGATGATGGGGCGTTTGTTTCCGAAATTAGTCACTCAGTATGTTATCACACACCAGTGGGCATGATAAACATGATTTGCAAGAGCTGGCGTCTGTCCATGTCTTGAAGGGATAAACATGGCTGACATTCACAGAGGAGTCAAAGATCAGTCGCCGAGCCACTGTAAGCTCTGTTCTTCTAACATCAAGCTTCTTCTTTGCTTCCGGCCATGCACAGGGCACCTCTGGAGCAAGGAAGAGTACACCCGGCTTCAAAGGCGCATTGACATGTAGGAAAGAAAGCCGCGCACATGCGTGAAACGCAGCTCTTGCAAATTGTGTTATCACACCCATAGGGGAGTGTAACATGCTGAGTGGGACAACTAGTCTGGGGAAAACAACGCCTCATGGACTACTCAAAAGGTTATTTGGCATATTCTAAACAGACTTTAAAATTCTATTTTAAACATAATGTTAATGTTTCGTACAGGATAACATTAGGCAGGCTATTTTTAAGTCAATGTACAAATGCTGATAGGTTAAAGGGCATGGAGAACCTGTCAGATTCCCTTTTAAAAAAAGAAATACTTAGGGGAGCAATGGCAATAAAATAAGAGCAAAATGAGTAGTTAAACTTTCCTGTCCATAACCCCCATTAACTCCTAGACAAAATAATAATAATGAAACCACGGAGCCAAAAAATCTATTTAAAGATGTAGCATTACTTTATTCAAAAACATTACGAAACAGGTATATAAAGAAATACATGTATACATGTAAAGAGAAGGTCAGATAGAAAGGCTCAGGTAGTTAAAAAATAGCTCATCCTAAAGGTTACATATTGTGGACATGGGAAATGCACCATGAACAAGTGTATAGTAATAGAAAAATGCTATTAGTAAAGTGCCAGTGCTTAAACATTCCATTAAGTCCTAACAAAATGCATAATATCACTCTATAGATCAGGGGTGTCAAACTGCATTCCTCAAGGGCTGCAAACAGGTCATGTTTTCAGGATTTCCTTGTATTGCACAGGTGATCATTTAGTCACCTGCACAGAATGATTCCAGCACCTTGTGCAATGAGAAGGAAATCTTGAAAACACGCATGGTTTGAGGCCCTCGAGGAATGCAGTTTGACACCCCTGCTATAGATGATACTAATCTGGTTTAAGGTATCTTAATAGAGAGCATCATCACTGTTCCTAGGCAAGTTCACCGCCAGTTCAGCAATGCATGAAGTCAGGATAAAACAAATACTAAGTCAAGGTTCTTACCCATGATTTACCACCAGGGTGGGCCAGTCAGCAGCCTGGCCCATCAAAGTGGAACTTGCCTAGGAATAAAGTAATGATACATTTTTAAATGAACTTTTTGACTCCATGGTTTCTGGTGTTTTGAGTCTAATCTAAGGAGTGTCCATAATACGTAAGGCCTGTTTACTTTAAGGTTCAGGGTCGTTACTTAGATCTGTCTGTATATTATGAACTCAGTTCTAGTTATATTATTTTCAAACATAATGATAATGATATATAATAATAAAATTGACCTTCAGTAATATTAGATATTAACCCATATCCACAATGTATAATGTACGCCAACACTCCTTTTTCACTTTCGTCCTCTGGATGAATTTGATATAAATCGCTAAATCACTTTAGATCACCAGGAGTGTCATAGGAATGGTATCACTAGGGTAACTTTTCTAGTTCTAAGAAAGGTTATCAGCAAAGTAGACCCAAAATATTGTAAAATACATACAACAACAAACACAGCAGGTTCTCACTCTCCCTGGCTCCAGCAATGGCTGTCCGCCGCTGCTCTGTGCTCAGTGTTTTGACTGCAACGGTGATGTCACATCGATAGCGCAGATCACCGATGAAACCAATCATTGACCTCGGCACCTCTTTCCAGGTACCACAGAACAGCCGCTGAGTTCATTTACCAATTATATCAATTAGAGTTGGTGACTATGATGATGTGCGCTATCAATGTGACAGCACCAATGCAACCAAAACACCGAGACCAGAACAGCGGCAGACAGCTATCACTGGGAGGATGAGTACCTACTGTCTGTTATTTTTTGTAATTTACAGCATTTGGTGACCACTTTGTTCATAAACTTTAACCTTTCTAAGACCTAGATGTTTATCCAATGGTATATAAAAACTACAAAAAACTACCTACAAAAAAACCTCCAAAACCATATTTTTATTAGCAATGATTAAAAACTTGAATAGTACTACCACCCACAAAAATCTACGTACTGTAAGGGAACATTGGATATAGCATAAGCGAGGAGATCAGATAGGATTGAAATTACTAATAAAAATATCATTTTAGAGGTTTTCTTTAGGCAGTTTTTTGTGTCATTGACCTCTTGGTAGCACATTTTTTCTTTGTTTTTTTTCTGTTATATAACACTACAACTACAGAATGTAAAACAGAACATTGCTTTGGATTGAGGAACAGTACTTAAATATTTCCTTTGAATCAAACGAACACTCCAGCCTCAATTTAATTAATTAATTAATTAATGATAACTCTTGTAATTAGATAAATGTCTAATTCTTTTAGATTTTTTTTTATAGTATTTCAATTATTTAATATTGAAGTATAACAGAAGAATGAAAGGGGTTTATTCACTGAGCAGTCAATTCCGAAAACTGTTTTGAAATGTCAACTCTCATTTCAAATCGATAATGATAGCAAAACACACAATACCTTTCTCTGAGCAAATATGATGACTGCATATAAAATTCCAACAACAGCAAGAAAACCCAAAAATATGAAAAACCATTTCACGTCTCTGTGCAGCTTGAAGTTTAAGGGTTTTGGATACAATATGGACCGAACCATATCTCCTTTAGTAGTATTAAAGCCTAAGAAAAAGTCAAGACAGAAAATTACTGAATTGGACAAAACAAGTACAAATTGATCCTGATATCTGCATTTCATTTCTGTATGGTGAACCCTTTTTATATTTACAAAAATATGGCATAACTGGTGAAGAAGAAAGGACTTTACTGACATAACCCAGGACCAGGTAACTAAATAAAAGGGGCAACAGTCATTCATGCGGTGCCATTTTTCCATTATTGTCTTTTCCTTCCCTTCCTCTAAGAGCCATATCTTTTTTATTTTTCCATCTATAAAGCCGTATCAGGGCTATTTTTTGCGGGACAATTTATACTTTTGAATGACTCCATTTTAATTCTTATGTCATGCACTAAAAACAAAAAAAAATGTAAGAATCTAAGTGCGTTGAAATTGCAAAAAGTGACATTTCACAATTGTTTTTGGGTGTTTTATTTTACCATATTCACAATACGGTAAATCTAAACCCACAATATGATTCTTCAGGTCAGTATGGGTAAGCAGATACCAAACATGCATAGTTTTTTTTTAGTTAAGTGGTGAAAAAAATGGTAATTTGTAAAAAAAAAAAATATATGGGACCGTGAAAGGGCTTATTTTTTGCGTTCTAAGCAGATGCATTTACTGATACCATTTTGGGGTATGTATTATCATGCTTTTTTTGATTGCTTTTTATTGTATTTTATTGCAGTGTTGTGACCGCAAAAAAAAGTAACTATGACATTTCTATTTTTTGTCTCATTACACAGTTTAAAGATTGGATTAATTTATTTTATATTTTGATAAACCAGACTTTCAAAAAAGAGCAATATCTAATATGGATATTTTTTAATTAATTTATTTTTAAGGGGGTGATTTGAACTTTGTGAGGGTTTTTTTCATATTTTATGAACTTTTTTTTAGTTTTTACTGTATTTAATAGTCCTGTTAGGGAACATGATGCTGAGATTGTCTGGTCACTTGTGCGAGCCACATCAAAGTCAGTGAGCCGGCATAAGACGAACCCGTACGTCATACATCGGAAAGGGGTTAAGACTCACCAGTCCGTAAGACTACAGCTCTGGCTGGACCTTGTGCGGTGGATTCGGTCCTTATTACTTCAGTGCCACAAAACAAGAGATGGCGACTGTAGTCTTCTCCACTGTACTGCTTCCATGGCATAGTGTCATCTCCATGTGGCAGTTGTGTTTTTGTCACAGGAATACATTCACCTGAAGGAACACAGAAAGTGGAGCAAATATCAGTAGCTTATAAAACAGTTTGAATAGCGTGAGATCCGCAATGTACCGTATGTTTTTTTAGCAGTCAGTGCTAAGGATTTGGATTGTCACCTACCTGTTAACATTCCCTCATTGACAATACAAGTTCCATTGATTAAAATAGCATCACAAGACATGAAAAAGTTCTTGCCAGTTAAAACAATAATGTCCCCTGGAACTAACTGTCGAGACTCAATTTGACTGCACTCTGGAAGAAATTGGAGAATTCTCATTAGACCCTTAGTCATAGTTCAGGAATTATCTTTCAAATTATTGCTGCATTTATTCTACTACATACATTTTGAGCCTTATTCTTAGAGCAGGCCCACACTGGCATATGGCATGTTTTATCAGATAGCACTCAGCGCAATGTTATACTACGGGGCAGTGCGGATCTGCGATTACTTTCTCATAAGAAAACAATTGCAGCACGCGTGTGTGCCCTTGATTTTCGGATCCCATGCACAAATGCAAGTCTATGGGTGTTAGTGAAACATCGGACTGCACTCGGATGTCATCTGAATGTGGTCCGTTTTACGCTCACAGAGAAATGGAGAAGATGTAGAAATTACTTTTTCCATCTTCTTCGCACCTGTGATACGATTCTCTTACTTTAGAGAATCAGATTACACTCGAATAAATCTCTGATAGAGTTTGAGTCAAGTGTTATCAGCATAATCGGCCCAATTCTCATACAAAAGAGACTACACACCAGTCTGAGCTTACCATAAGTAAGAAAATAATATTACAAGTTTAAAGGGAATATGTCAGTAGGATCAACCCTCCTAAACCATCAGTGTGGTGGCTTGTTTTTTGCGGAACAAGATGATGTTTTTAGCAGTACCATTTTATTTTTCATTTACATTCGTCTTTTAGATCACGTTTTATTCCACTTTTTTTTGGCGGAATAATGATAAAGCATTGCTTTTTGCCTTGTTTTTAATTTATTTATTTTTTGCGGTGTTCACTAAAGGGGTTTACTAGTGGGACAGTTTTATAGGTCAGATCATTACATACACAGCGATACCAAATATGTGTACTTTTGTTGTTTTTTTCTTTTTTTTCATAAAAATATTTATTTATGTGTACAATATATATATTTTTTTTCATTATTATTTCGTGATTTTGTAAAAATATTTTTACAATTTTTTTTTTCACTTTTTTACTCTGTCCCATTATGGGACTTTCACTTTTGCAGTCTGATCACTTGTAAAACAGAAAAGCAGTGGGTTCCTCCCTCTGCTTTACTGCTAAATACTGCAATCAATATCGATCTCCGTACTTAGGGGGTTAAAGTGCCGGGAGTTGTGCAGGCATCGCCCTGACGTATCCATACGTCCAAGGTCGGTAAGTAACAGGCAATCTGGACGTATGGATATGTCTAAGGTCGTAAAGGGGTTAATGGGAATATGTCATCAGGTATTGCCACCTAACCTTAGGGTAACAATGTAGACACAGAGAACTCGATTCCAATGATGTGTCACTCACTGGGCTGTTTGGTGCAATTTTGATAAAATCAATGTGTAATCAGCAGGGAATTATCACAAAAGGACTTGTAAAACTATGTAGCTCTGCACAATCATGAGTTCTGTATATCCACGCCCACACCATTGACTGGCAGCTTGGCAGTGAGTGGGGTCATACAGAGATCAGCATTGTGAGATCAGGAAGATCTGCAACAGATAAACCTGCATTTGTATCAAAACTGCAGCAAGAAGCCTAATAAGTGATACCTTGGTGGAGTCAGGGTCTCTGCCCTTACAACATGCTGCTCTCAGATGAGGTATGAAAAACCTAGTGATGGATTCACTTTAAAGGAGATTTTTGCATTAATTATGACAATGAAATCATCTGATCCTGATAAATCATTAATATGATTTAATGTAAAAAAAAAGTATGTAAAAAGTAAGGTTTGCTTAGAAAACTTATAACATGTGTAAGGAAATGGACCAGCTGCCGTCTTCCCCTGAATACATCAATGCTTCTGTGGTGTAGGATGGGAATAATGTTTTGTTCCTGATATGTTTCCTTGATGTAACAATTGTAATTCCTCTTTGGGCTGTAGTAATAACTAACGGCCACAAGATGTCACTGTCTAGAATGCATGTAAAGTTTACCTAGTAACACAACAGGCATAGAGTTGAGGGTTCACAGCCGGCTCGCTTTGGGAGAAGGAACTGAGTGCTAGTGGCAAGTGCTGGAGGTGACAGTCAGTCTGGGTGAGGGCAGCAGTGAGTTACATAGCAGTACTGAGGCTGCCAAGGACAGTGTGAGCCTAAAACTCAGATCAGTGGATTGTCGCAAATACCGTTCCGTGTTATTCCATCTAATGGCCTGGGACAACCTGGAGATGGACGTCGGGGGCCAGAGGTATACTCTGCTTGTGAAGCTACAGGGAAAATGGACTCGGACTACATGGGGCGGAAGGTATTGCAATCTGGATATACTGCTAGAGGCGAGAAAGATTCCCTGGGTCTAGGAAAGCCAACAAGAGGGACATGCCAGCTATACCGAGAACCAGGGCTGAAGTTGTATCTGGTACCTGTGGGAAAGATGACAAAAAACCTGTTGGGCCTTATCCTTTGCTTCTGCTTGAAAATACTGTACAGACTGTCATTTACAAAGTAAAAGTTTGTTTTTTATTAACCTCGTGTCTCCTGGATTATTTACTGCCCTGGTTCCAGAAAAAGGATTCCTGGAGTCAGAAGAGGCCTGCAGGCCAGAAGTAAGTGGAAAGCAGCACATAATTAGCAGGACCCCGGGACAGAGACAGACCTTGTCTGTAGGCTGCCTGAGCGAGTGGGGACCAAAGCTATCTCACGACTACCTCGCTTGGGCATCTTATACATGTAAAAATTACCAAATAATCATACCTTCATTTCTCCGGCAAACATCCACCTTCATGTTATTATGAGCTTTGACCAAATTGTGAAGCTTACTAGATTGCTATTAAATAGAACATAAAAATACAGGTCATGTTCAACCATAAGCATTCTTTACTGAAATTATTTATTTGTTAATATTTATTTATGTAGCGCCATCATATTCCATCACACTGGTCAGAGATTGTCATCATTCGCCTTTGTCACTGTGGCCAAATTTCAGAGCAGCAGTTAAACTATTAGCATGTAATTGGGTAGTAGTGACCCTTTGCAAATTTAAAGGAATTTTCCAAAACTGTAATAAAATGGCCCCATCACATAATTCAAACGGCAGTCTCTCCTAGTCATGTGTGAGGACTTGCTGCAGTCTGAGGTTGCACAGCTCCCAAAACTTAGGATCTGAGAATTTATACTAGCTGAATTGTGAGCACACAGCGGAGCTGCTGGATAAGTGTGTGACAGGAGTAGAAATATACCTTCTCCTTGGCTGACTGAGCACAAATAATTTTTTTCATCAACCTCAGTCTTCCTTGCTCAGACAGCTGAGAAGAAAATATATTTCGTCTGTCATACATTTCTGGGACAGCTCTATTATGTCTGTTTATGATAAACCTCCTGTTATTTGAGTCACAGTCTTCAAGAGATGTGTTTCTTCAGATTGCAACACATCCTAACATGTTCCTAGGATGGGCTGCTATTTGAATTATGTGATGGGGCCAATTTATTAAATTCATTAAAAAAACCTCGAAGGAGAACATAAAATGTCTCTTTGTTGCTCTGTCCGATTACTAAACTGCAAGGCTAACACTGAACATGTGAGCTATGTCTACAGTTTTTATTGTTTCTATGTCCTTTCAGTAAAAAAAAATGCTGCTAATCCAATAAGAAATAACTTGTAGTTTATACCTGGCGTAGTTCCATGAGAGATAAGGTGATTGTGCAAAAACACAAGAGGAGGATGGCAATCGCATAGCCCAAGTACCCTTCAGCCAGCCACAAGACCACAGTAAAGAACTGATACACATAGAAGAGATTTAACACCTGCATATGACAGAAATAATAACATTAGCTCTCTCGTTAACTTCTCCAAATCTTCAGCCTATCATAGACTACAAAGGATGTATACCTACTTTATTAATTAATAATTTCCAAAGAGGAGCCACTTCAACTTCAATAGTGTTATGTCCGCAAACAAGTCTCCTATAAGGAAGAAGGTGAAATGTTTTCTTTATTTATATCTGTTTTTCAATTTGAACTAACTTATTCTTTTTCTTATCAAATGTGGAGAGGCTTTGAAATAAGCCAAGCAGAACAGCTGCCTATTAAAAGAATGTGTCATCAGAAAATGTCCTATTGTAGATTTTACATCAATTTTCTTATCATCATAGGCAGGATTACAATGACTGATAACATTGTTATACATGTCTAATAACACAGGATTCACCAGTCAAAATGGTTGATACCACAGATCCTTTAAGTCCTCCTCCCTTCACAATGACCTTTGCACATGCTGATTAGATGCTTCAATACAAAGATAGGGTCAGAGTCTTTTAATTCAGGAAGTTAGGATCTGATTGATGATGGGGCATGCTGGAATTAGACCCTTCTGAAGAGATACATGAATCTGGAGCATCTGACTAGTAGCATGCACCTCCGTGCGCAATGCCAGAAATCTTACTCCAGTTATCTACCCCATGGAGATTTCTTGTGTAGGCACACCACAGCTGATCATGAATTAGTTGAGGTGTGGCATTAGACCCCCACTCTGCCTCCATCTGTCCAAGCTCCACCTATTTCTGGATAGGAGAATTTGTCATGAAGATGCCAAAAGTCTCAAAATTTAGGCACAACTATTGGTTGCATCTAAATTTTGCAACTTCATTTAATCTAATTTTCTTCTATGATTGAATCACTGACTGCGTTAATCAAGGAAATGTGGTAGACATAGTATATATCGATTTCAGCAAAGCATTTGATAAAGTATCTCATACTATCCTAATTGAAAAAATGACCAATTATGGGATTGACAAGGCTATGGTTAGGTGGATCGTACTGAAAAAGTGATTAGAGATGGGCAGACACCTGAATTTTCGAGTCCTGTGAGTTCGGCTGAACAGACACAAAAAATTCAAGTTCTGGTACCAGGACAGAACCAGGACCCGAACCCGGACCCTAATCACTTGAATGGGGGCCCGAACATCCAGTGTTTGCCACAATGTTATATGCATGACAGCACAGAAAACACTGCTTCTGATCGGCGGTAAAATCATCCAAAGCTCTTCCCAAGTGGGGTTCATATTTGTGGGGTTGATGTCACCTTTGTATTGTCAGGTGACATCAAGCCTATGGCTTAGTAATAGAGAAGCATCTATAAGACACCTATCCAATACTAATCCTATAGTTATATTTTAAATAAAGAAACAGCCAGAATAAAGTATTTTATTTGAAATAAAACAAAACACACTTTTCCATTTTTATTTAAAAATAACAAACAGCGTCAGTGACTAGCGGTGACATCATCGAGGTTACCTCCGGTCACTGATGCTGCTTTCTCAGCCCTACTGAACTGCTGTGACCTCGGTGAGATCCCCGCTAATGGCGGGAGAAATTCTCATGTTGCCGAGGTGAATTTACTGCAGTTCAAATTCACCACAGTAAAATTCTTCCAGTAAACTGCAGTGAACTCGCCTCTGCACCATGAGACTTTCTCATGGTTTTCCAGTACATGGTATGGTTAAATCTATGGTGCCATTCAAAAGAACAACTTGTACCACAAAGAAAAAGCCATCATATGGCTATATTGACAGAAAATAAAAAAGTTATGGCTCTTTGTAGAAGGGGAGGAAACAATGAAAAAAACTAAAATGACCATGGTGTGAAGGGGTTAAGCATTAAAATATTTGTTACCTGATATCTTGTTCTTCTTTTTTCAGTCCCAATCCATACTTTGAATGTATGCTATAACATGAGTGCTCATCTTCTAAGGTTCTGAAATGACAAAAACAATTGTATGTAATGGTTTGCTAACGGACACACAAATGGATTATACATAGACCGTGCATTTTGTTCATTAAATATAAAATTCATCATGCCCTTATAATACTTACTGTATTATGCATTTGCTCTTTTCACATATAAAAACTGGAAAAGTCAAAAGATGTATTTGTCCAAGGACTGCCTAAATTTAGAGGATGTAGGATATGTCCAGAACTATGATGTGTCTAGAAATTGTTTCATTTTTATATCTCAAAATTGGCTGACATGTATGGAACGGTAAATGGCAGAAAATAAAAACATAATTGCAAAGTGATAAAATGCTTTATGGTAAACATATTGTGACAGGGTCACCGGCACTGGTTGTGAGGAGAGATATGTGTCATGGAGATTGCTTTCCTCCGTGATATAGAAACCTATAAGTTTCTTTTCATGTGCTGAAGGAGTTAAGCAGCCATGTTATGTGCGGGTTTTTAGGTGAGTAGCTAAAGAGATTGGCGGGATGCTTACTCACCATATCTCCACCTCAAGGGTGTGGCTGGGGAAATAAATGTGCAGCCACTTTTTTTCCTCTGTGATGTGTGGAGGCCAGGAAGTCTCCATACTGAAGCTCCTGTGAGAGCTGCCATATGCATTGGCCCAGAAGAACTGGGCAGGACTGTGTATGAACTGTTTATTTTCTTTTGAGCCAGACAGGCTGTTTTTTCTGTTACCATGTTGGGTTTTAGGTTTATGATACAATAAACCACCCAGAGACTTTAACCCCACGTGTGCCTGTGTCTATCTCAAGGAGCAGCTAAGTGAGCTGACCTTCCACAATATTAATAAACTAATCAGCTTAGAAATTGTCTATTAAATCATAATGTACGTTGTATTTCTGAGGCACACAGTCACACATACCCAATTTTCTCAAATTTCTTTTTGGAGTGATCCCAGACATATCGAATTTTCTGCACCCGAATGAACTTTACCTGTAAAAAGAATGAAAATGCTGAAAAGTTATCATAAACCAAACATGAAACTGTTCAAACCAATTCAGTGCTCTGCATCTCCTCTTTGTATGACACATGGCAGGATACATTATGCACTGTCATGGGTTGTACAGCAGAGGTTCACAGCGTGTATTTGCATCTTCTTGTTGACATAACTGCTACTAGCAGCTAGGAACAGCCTGCTACAGGCCATGACCCCTGCTATTATCAGGAAACTGACTGTTCCTCACAGGGAGGAGCTGCACACTGGTGTGTGATGTAATATCCCAGATGAGAGGGGGGAGCAGTGAGGAGCAGCTGCTGTCACACAGAATTACAAGAGTTATACAGATAATAAAAGTACACTGTTTCTCCTGGCTTCCTGTGGTTTACAGTACCTCACTTACCTGTCTGCCTCCAGCCTTTGGTACCTCTGCAACCTATCTGAGGCTTCCAAGCCATCTCCTGGCTGCCTACAGCTTCCAGTCCCTCAGTTACCTGTCTTTTATGTGTCTGTGGTATAGTACCTCTGTTTGCAGTCTCCAGGATGTCTCCTAGCTACCTGCATCTTTTAGTACCTCACTTATCCATCTGCTTGCAGCATTCAGTACCTCTGCAACCTGTCTGCAGTCTCTAGGATGTCTCCTTTCTGCTTTCAGCATCTCTGCTACCTGTCTTCAGTTTCTCAGATGTCTCCAGTCTTCTAGGACTTCTGTTACCTGGTACCAGTCTTCCAGGACCTCTGCAATGTGTTGATCTGTGGCTTCAAGGATTAATCCTTCCCACCTGTGGCTTTCAAGATCTCCGCTACCTGTTCCCTCTCTTCGAGGAACTTTATGTGTCCATCTGTGGCTTCCAGGATCTTTGCTACCTGTTCCCGATCTTCCAGTAGATCTGTAACTGTCATCATGTGGCTCCCAGGATGCCTCTTATCCACCTGTTGTTTCCAGGACCTCTGCTATGTGTCCGCCTGTGCCTTTCAGAGTCTCTTCTACCTGAACCTTGTCTTCCAGAATCTCATAAATGTTTGCCTGCAGCTTCCAGGACCTCTGCTATCTGTTTGTGGTTTCCAGTACCTCTGCTACCTGTCTCCCACATTCCTCACCTGTCAGCTGCAATGACACCTGTGGTTTATGTGCCTACCCGGACCTCGGGCTTTGAGAATCCACCTCACCTACTGAGCCCAACAAATACTATAGAACCCAAATTGCAAATTAGTTTTATTAACAAAATTAACAAACTAATGAAACAAGAACAATTTAAATAGCTCAGTAAAATTAATATAACAAGTGGTTTCTCCAAATTCCACAGATATATACTACTGCAGTCTCAGAATTGCTCAACCCCTTCAGGACAAGTTTCTTTAGTACTTAGTAGAGCACCCTTTGGCTGATATGACCTACTATAAACATGATACGTAGCCAGAGTACAGCTTCTGACAGAAATCTTAGCTTTTTTCTTATGGCCAATGGCTTTCAGTTCACTAATATTTTGGGTTTGACAACGGAGCGATACAAAAAATTAAAGAAACACTACAGCTTTTGTATTGCCCATGTGTTAGCTAACAGTAATCTATATTCAGTTTGTGCATTAAAATACTCACCAGTCACTGTCTGCTGCCATTTCAACGTTGCAACAGTCCTCTCCTTTATCACGTAACATCTCATTTTATATGGCTGTTCACACAGAAGGTGCTTTGTGAGCTGCCAGGTCACAATGTTGGTTATATGATGCAGGAGAGGACACAAGCGTTCGGGATCCAACAGAAGACAGGGACAGGTAAGTATTTTAATTGTCTTGATATTAGTGTTTTTTGCACGGTGTTCATAGAGATTATGAAGTTCTATGAACTCGGAGTTCATACAACTGAATTATGGCCATTTCCATTACTACTGAATCTTAATTATACCTTAGTTAGGGATGGGGTACTGATTTTAGTAATATACTTCTGATAAATAGATGTAAGTGATAAAGTTAAAACTTTTCAAGCTCACATCTTTGTGACAAAGTATAATTCTCCTGGTAGCGTATTTCTCAGAGTTTAAAATATAATCCTCGTATTCATTTATAATTGGCTAACCTGGTTAAGAATAATATAGACTTGAATCAGTCTTGTAAGACTATTGTATGTGCCAAGTCAATGAGGTCAATGTATCTGGCATTTGTGCAGCTTCCTGTTCTCTTTTCATGCCAAGATTTCACATCCCAATGTATTTTCCTGGCATATATTTATCTCTGATGTGTAATATTATTTAGTTCTATTTGTCAGTCCTGCTATTATCAGAGAGTAATTATGGCAAAGGAAATGAACATGGTTGGGTATTAAATATAGCTATATGCAGATAGATTCACAGGTGATTTTCATATCATTTGGTAAACAGTCCTTAATTCTAAACGATTGCAAAGAATTTGCCTGTCAGATTGAAAATCTTCATGTTTAAGGGATAGCTAAAACTTGCTAAAAGGGAACATCATTCACTGTTATTTCACTTAAGCATAGACATTTACAAACTAATTGTGTTTTAAAGTCAGAGCTTTAAACGGTTGCCTATAATGATAAAAAATTAGCTTTTTTTCCCCAGAAACAATGATACCACTGGTATACCTATCACAGTCACAGTTAGTGCAACTCTGACAAAGCCTAAAAGAGATGACGGCCCATTGGTGACCAGACATACTCTTGGCTGGATCTACTGTATGTGCACAGGATGCATATCCAGTTAAAAACTACAACGGAGCAGAAAGACATTAGTTCCCTTCCTTTCCACCTATGCAGTAGTGTAGCTACCCGGGGGGCAGAGGGGTCATTCACCCCAGGCCCCGCGCTCTGAGGAGGCCCACCTGAATCTATGCTATTGTAACTGTATCGGCATACACAGTGCGCCGATAGAATTACATTCTGCAGCAGAGCAGGGAGAATCAATCTCTCTGCTCTGCCACCTGGCCGCTATGGAGCCCCTGAGCTGGCGGTGGGGGGCCCGGTGCCAGCAGTGGGCCCCCACCCATCAGGGAGAATTGATCTCTCTGCTCTGCCACCCGGCCGCTATGGAACCACCAAGCAGTTGGTGGGGGGCCCGGTACCAGCAGTGGGCCCCCACCAGTCATTGCAGGTTCAACTGTATCGGCTAGATGCCGATACAGCTGACCGCATTGATGAGAGAAGGAGCGTTACACTCCTTCTCCCATCATCACCCTCTCAGTGTCTAATGTCACCGACACCGACACTGACAGGGGGCACGATGACTTCACCAGTACACGGCGGTGCGCTTGCGGTCTAGAGATGTGCTGCCACTCGGAGCAGTGGAGGAAACAGGAGGAAGAGAGGTGAGTATTTATTTATTTTTCTTAGTGGGACTGCATTATATTACAGAGGCAGCCTATAGGGTGCAATATAATATAGAGTCTGCCTATGGGGGTGAATTATAATATAGAGGCTGCCTATGGGGGTGCATTATAATATAAACTCTATAGAGGCTGCCTATGGGGGTTTATTATAATATTTAGGCTGCCTATGGAGGTGCATTATAATATAGAGGCTGCCTATGGGGGTGCATTATAATATAGAGGAAGCCTATGGAGGTGCATTATAATACAGAGGCTGCCTATAGGGCAGCATTACAGTATAGAGGCTGCCTATGGGGCAACATTATAACACAGAGGCTGCCTATGGGGGAGCATTATAATATAGAGCTGCCTATGGGGGTGTATTATAATATAGAGGCTGCCTATGGGGGTGTATTATAATATAGAGGCAGCCTATGGGGGTGTATTATAATATAGAGGCAGCCTATGGGGGTACATTATAATATAGAGGCTGCCTATGGGGTTTCATTATAATACAGAGGTTGCCTATGGGGCTGTATTACACTATAGAGTCTGCCTATGGGGCAGCATTACACTATAGAGGCTGCCTATGGGGGTGCATTATAATATAGAGGCTGCCTATGGGTGTGCATTATAAGAGAGAGGCTGCATATGGGGGTGCATTATACAGTGCCTTGCGAAAGTATTCAGCTCACTGGAACTTTTCAACCTTTTCCCACATATCATGCTTCAAACAAAGATACCAAATGTAAATTTTTGGTTTAGAATCATCAACAAGGGGAGCACAATGGAGAAGTTGAACAAAATGTATTGGTTATTTTAAATTTTTGTGGAAATTCAAAAACTGAAAAGTGGGGCGTGCGATATTATTCAGCCCTTTTAACTTAATACTTTGTTGCGCCACCTTTTGCTGCGATTACAGCTGCAAGTCGCTTAGGGTATGTCTCTATTAGTGATGAGGGAGTGTACTCGTTGCTGGGGTTTTCCCGAGCACGCTCGGGTGACCTCTGAGTATTTGTAACTGCTCAGAGATTTAGTTTTCATCGCAGCAGCTGAATGATTTACAGCTACTAGCAAGGCTGAGTACATGTGTGGGTTGCCTGGTTGCTAGGTAATCCCCACATGTAATCAAGCAGGCTAGTAGCTATAAATCATTCAGCTGCCGCAATGAAAACGAAATCTCTGAGCAGTCATAAATACTCGGAGGTCACCCGAGCGTGCTCGGGAAAACACGAGCAACGAGTACACTCGCTCATCACTAGTCTCTATCAGTTTTGTACATTGAGAGACTGAAATTCTTGCCCATTCTTCCTTGGCAAACAGCTCGAGCTCAGTGAGGTTTGATGCAGATCGTATGTGAACAGCAGTTTTCAGCTCTTTCCACAGATTCTTGATTGGATTGAGGTCTGGACTTTGACTTGGCCATTCTAACACCTGGATACGTTTATTTGTGAACCATTCCATTGTAGATTTTGCTTTATGTTTGGGGTCATTGTCTCGTTGGAAGAAAAATCTCTGTCCCAGTCTCAGGTCTTTTGCAGAGTCCAACAGGTTTTCTTCAAGAATGGTCCTGTATTTGGCTCCATACAACTTCCCATCAATGTTAACTATCTTCCCTGTCCCCGCTGAAGAAATGCAGGCCCAAACCATGATGCTGCCACCACCATGTTTGACAGTGGGGATGGTGTGTTCAGGTTGATGAGCTGTGTTGCCTTTACGCCAAACATATCGTTTGACATTGTTGCCAAAAAGTTCGATTTTGGTTTCATCTGACCAGAGCACCTTCTTCCACATGTTTAGTGTGTCTCCCAGGTGGCTTGTTGCAAACTTTAAACAACACTTTTTATGGATATCTTTGAGAAATGGCTTTCTTCTTGCCACTCTTCCATAAAGGCCAGATTTGTACCGTGTACGACTGACTGTTGGCTGCATCTCTGATCAGTCTTCTCCTTGTTTGAGATGAAAGTTTAGAGGGACAGCCGGGTCTTGGTAGATTTGCAGTGGTATGATGCTCCTTCCATTTCAATATGATCGCTTGCACAGTGCTCCTTGAGATGTTAAAAGTTTTGGAAATCATTTTGTATCCAAATCCAGCTTTAAAATTCTCCACAACAGTATCACAGACCTGCCTGTTGTGTTCCTTGGTCTTCATGATGCTCTCTGTGCTTCAAACAGAACCCTGAGACAATCACAGAGCAGGTGCATTTATACGGAGACTTGATTGCACACAGGTGGATTATATTTATCATCATAAGGCATTTAGGACAACATTGGATCATTCAAAGATCTACAATGAACTTCTGGAGTGAGTTTGCTGCACTGGAAGTAAAGGGGCCGAAAAATATTGCACGCCCCACTTTTCAGTTTTTGAATTTCCACAAAAATTTAAAATAACCAATAAATTTTGTTCAACTTCACAATTGTGTTCCACTTGTTAATTCTTCACCAAAAATTTACATTTGGTATCTTTATGTTTGAAGCATGATATGTGGGAAAAGGTTGAAAAGTTCAGGCACTGTAATATAGAGGCCGTCTATGGGCGTGCATTATAATAAAGGAGCTGCCTATGGGGGTGCATTATAAGATAGAGGTTGCCTATGGGATTGCACTATAAGACAGAGGCTGCCTATGGGGGTGCATTATAATATAGAGGCTGCCTATGGGGAGTGCATTATAATATAGAGGCTGCCTATGGGGAGTGAATAATAATATAGAGGCTGACTATGGGGAGTGAATTATAATATAGAGGCTGCCTATGGGGGTTCATTATACTATAGAGTCTGCCTATGGGGCTGCATTATGCTATAGAGGCTGCATTATGCTATAGAGGCTGCCTATGGGGGTGCATTATACTATAGAGGCTGCCTATGTGGATGCATTATATTAGGGGCTGCATTATACTATAGAGTCTGCCTATGGGGCTGCATTATGCTATAGAGGCTGCATTATGCTATAGAGGCTGCCTATGCGGGTGCATTATACTATAGAGGCTGCCTATGTGGGTGCATTATATTAGGGGCTGCATTATACTATAGAGTCTGCCTATGGGGGTGCATTATACTATAGAGTCTGCCTATGGGGAGTGCATTATACTATAGACTTTGCCTACGGGGAGTGCATTATACTATAGAGTCTGCCTATGGTTGGTACATTATACTATAGAGTCTGCCTATGGAGACCTATGGGGAGTGCATTATACTATATGGAGGCCTATGGGGAGTGCATTATACTATATGGAGACCTATGGGGAGTGCATTATACTATATGGAGACCTATGGGGAGTACATTATATTATATGGAGGCCTATGGGGAGTGCATTTTATTATATTGAGGACTATCTGGTGTATTATGCTATATGGAGGCTATCTATGGGGCCATCATACAGTGTGGAGATTACAGTGACAAGGCCATCATACAGTGTTGGTGTCGTGCAGTACAGGGATAACCTCCAGAGGGCGAGGAAGGGCGGTAACAGGAGCTCACCTCAAGCGAATACCCGCAGAGCTGAGCAAACTCCTCAACAGGCAGTAGAGAGAGGTCATATAAATAATGTGCTAAGTTGCAAGATGGTAAGGACGCTAATGAATAACAAAAGAGCAACCAAGCAGAAAGAGGTACCAAAACTAGAATAAATTTTATTTAAGTGTCAAATACACAAAAGAGCAATAATTATACATGGACAAAAACAGTGAGGGGAAAAGAAAACATGCCAATGAATGCCAGCAGCCAACAAGATGTAGGAGAGTGGCTGGGGAAGGACAAAACAAGTCCAGATGTTCATCTTCCAAGCCTGTGCGCGCTCCACGCATGCGCTGTGGTGCGCCCGGCTTTGCCGGATGTTTGCGGCGTTGCCGCGGAGATGGGCGGTGATGACGTTTGTCCTCCCGCCCATACCCCGTGGTGCGCCGCTGCATCCGGCGGCCGGGCGTTACCGCATCATGATGGATGCGCGCCGATTGGCCACTAGATTATAATCTGCTCGTATATATTGCCCAACCCCTCCAATATCTAGCCACGCCTCCTGACGAAGCCTGCTCGGCGAAACGTGCGTCGAGGCCCTCTCCTGCCCACACCACGCCGGAATCCGGTGCCCGCCATGTCGCAAGGTAATATTTTGGCTATTTGCCCAGTATATATATTTTACGCCTAGGACTGGTGGTTTGGCGCTGAATATAATTGCTTGCCCTACCTTGAATCTGCACAGGTTCTGATGGTATTTTACCTGCTAGAGCTGCTCCTCGGATCCATTCGCTATTCTCAGCACTCACTTTATTTGTTTAGGAGATGCTTCTTACAGTGTGCAGATTCAGTATTTATGCTTAGCATTATTGGTTATTTTAAATTGTCTTTTCCTTTGGGCGTTTTTCCGGCAGTGGTGTGTTCAGATCATCTGGACTTGTTTTGTCCTTCCCCAGCCACTCTCCTACATCTTGTTGGCTGCTGGCATTCATTGGCATGTTTTCTTTTCCCCTCACTGTTTTTGTCCATGTATAATTATTGCTCTTTTGTGTATTTGACACTTAAATAAAATTTATTCTAGTTTTGGTACCTCTTTCTGCTTGGTTGCTCTTTTGTTATTCATTAGCGTCCTTACCATCTTGCAACTTAGCACATTATTTATAGGTTTATGCATTATGGCATAGAGGTTAGCCCTCTGCTGGCCAGGAGGGCATTTTTCGGTTTAGTAGAGAGAGGTCATATAAGCCAAGTCAGCAGCAGCCAGGAACGCGGTGTCAGAAAGGCAGGCAGTAGAAAGGTCTGAAGCAAGACAGGGGTCAAAAAAGCCAGTTGGGGCGTGGTAACAAGAGGGTGAGATGAAAGCACAGCCAGAAACATACCAAAGGTCAGATCCAGACAGAGCAATCCAAAACAGGAACAGAAGATGGAAGAGCAGGTGAGAAGTCAAGCATAGAAGGATGACTTAGTGGTAACTTAAAGGGAACCTGTCACCTCATTTTTCCGCTATAAGATGTGGCCAATGCCCTTCGTGGCTTATCTACAGCATTCTATAATGCTGTAGAAAAGCCCCCGATCAAACCTGAAAAATAAGAAAAACAAGTTTTATTATACTCACCTGGGGGGGCAGTCCGGTGCTGTCTGGTCCGATGGGTGTTGCAGGTCCAGGTCCGGCGCCTCCCAACTTCATGCAATGTCGTCATCCTACTTGGTTCATGTCGCGCTCCTGCTCAGGCGTACTGATCTGCCCTATTGAGGGCAGAGCAAAGTACTGCAATGCGCAGGTGCTGGGCCTCTCTGACCTTTCCTGGCGCCTGCACACTGCAGTACTTTGCTCTGCCCTCAACAGGGCAGATCAGTACGCCTGCACAGGAGTGCGACACGAAGCAAGCAGGATGACGACATCGCATGAAGATGGAAGGTGCCGGACCAGGACCTGCGACACCCATCGAGCTGGACCGCCCCCCCGGGTGAGTATAATAAGCCCCCGATCTAACCTGAAAGATAAGAAAAACAAGTTTTATCTACAGCATTATAGAATGATGTAGCTAATCCCCGAAAGGCGGTGGCCACATCTTATAGCGGCAAAACGAGGTGACAGGTTCCCTTTAACCAACAGGTATTTATATGATTAACACAGATATATGTGGTGCCTACAGCACAAAATCAAAGGGTAAAGCAAACAGTAGAATTAAAGTAAATTGTTATGCAGTACAAATACAACAATTTGGCTATACTAGGTTTTAAGACAAATCTATTACCACGCTATTGTTCTGTTATTGCAAGTGAACAACTATCATTAGTGGTGTCTTGGAGCTGACATCTCCAACTGAAGTGCTTCACAGTACTATTGGACCTGGCACCATCGTCTCTCTGTCACTCTCTAAGCAATATGGACTGTAATGGGAGTGGAAGAACCACTGTGCTGTGGTCTGAGGAGAGCCTTGAGGGGTGTGAACACCTGACTCTTCACTAGTGCCCCTGATGGTAGAGTTAGGCTTGACTGATAGGGTTAGGCTTGGCTTCTGATGAACACAGGGTGCTACACTAGGACACCGGCGCTACATGAACCATCATACAAGCCCTAAAGGGAATCTAGACACTCCACCGTTGGGCCACAAGTCCTGTATTGATGAGTCACTTTGCACATCCTTCACACTGGCCACTTTGGAGCTCAGCCCCAATCCCCGTTGTACTGTATATCTACACCAGGAGCTATGGCTCACATGAATGTTCCTCTTCCATCCCTGACCGGGTGTCTCATTCAATCTCTTCCCTCTCTTCAGTTCCTACTAATGTAATTCTCTCTGCTTTCTCTTTCCATATCATCTTTGATCAGCAGATGGCGATGCTCGCTTGCAGAATCTCAGTTCGGTATTAACTGTGTGAATCTTCTCATTTACCCAACTCCTTACAATGGAAGTTACTAGTGTAAAACACGTCTAGAGCAGCAGAGAATGTCAGTGAACCATAGCAGTTGGCACAAAGGCAACAATGCATTGTGCTACCAGTGTTAGATAAGGATAGGAAGATAAAATTGCTACTCATCATAGGAATTGGAATGGGTGAGATTCATTACTTCTGTTGTAAGAACAAAGGGTGGGGTGAACTACTGTGTGAAGTACTCTTGCCAAGAACACTACTACTGTACACAATGGGGTAACATACGTTCTACACAAAGAGGATATTGCTGCATTAGCACCACAGAAAGGGGCATCATTTCAGTCAGTACAGTATGATGGAACAAAGAGGGCATTGTTAATGTATGGGGGTCACCAAAAGTGACATTACTACTGAGACACAAAGCGGAACATTACTTATGTATTGGAGCCACAAAGAGGAACATTACAATTTTATGAAGTCAACTGAGTGGGCATTACTATTTTATGGGAGATACAGTGGGAGCATTATTATAACATGGGGAACACAGATAAGGTATTTACTACTGTATGGAGCAAATGAAGGGTAACAATGGTGTACAAAGGGGGACATTGCTGATGAACGGAGGCCAAAAAGAGGACATTACTATTGTAATATATTTTATCTTTTTAGGAGTTAAGGTACCTTCACACGAAGCGACGCTGCAGCGATAGCGACAACGATGCCGATCGCTGCAGCGTCGCTGTTTGATCGCTGGGGAGCTGTCACACAGACCGCTCTCCAGCGACCAACGATGCCGAGGCCCCCGGGTAACCAGGGTAAACATCGGGTTGCTAAGCGCAGGGCCGCGCTTAGTAACCCGATGTTTACCCTGGTTACCAGCGTAAAAGTAAAAATAACAAACAGTACATGCTCACCTGCGTGTCCCCCGGCGTCCGCTTCCTGTACTGTGTGAGCGCCGGCCCTAACAGCAGAGCGGTGACGTCACCGCTGTGCTTTCACTTTCACTTTAGGGCCGGGCTCAGTCAGTGTCAGGAAGCAGACGCTGGGGGACCCGCAGGTGAGCATGTACTGTTTGGTTTTTTTACTTTTACGCTGGTAACCAGGGTAAACATCGGGTTACTAAGCGCGGCCCTGCGCTTGGTAACCCGATGTTTACCCTGGTTACCAGTGTAAAATATCGCTGGTATCGTTGCTTTTGCTTTCAAACACAACGATACACGGCGATCGGACGACCAAATAAAGTTCTGGACTTTATTCAGCGACCAGCGACATCACAGCAGGATCCTGATCGCTGCTGCGTGTCAAACGAAACGATATCGCTAGCCAGGACGCTGCAACGTCACGGATCGCTAGCGATATCGTTACAAAGTCGTTTCGTGTGAAGGTACCTTTAGGGTCTTACAGTATCTTCATTTACTTTAGATAGATAACAGAAGTAAATGGTACAAGGAAAGTCAGCTCACCACATTCAGATGCACTCTGGTTAAACAGGGATGTAAAGCATATTCGCATGCAGATTATAAAATTACCAAATTTGAATTGAAGGTTGCCAACTCTGAGTTTCCCATACACAGCCTCTGGTGTAATTTACCTGGTGGAATGTGTTGTATGTAGTATTCAATATGTATGGCAATACAGGCCCACTTAAAAATACAGATTGGAGGACATCTTTCTGATGTGGTTAGTCTATCAGCAATAGGGTTGAGCGAAACGGATCGTTCATTTTCATAAGTCGCCGACTTTTGGCAAAGTCGGCGTCTCATGAAACCGAGCCGATCCCAGCGTTGCATCGGCCATGCGGTACGCGACTTTCGCGCCAAAGTCACGTTTCAATGACGCTAAAAGCGCCATTTCTCAGCCAATGAAGGTGGACGCAGAGTGTGGGCAGCGTGATGACATAGATGTCAGTCCCCACCATCTTAGAGAAGGGCATTGCAGTGATTGGCTTGCTTTCTGCGGCGTCACAGGGGCTATAAAGGGGCGTTCCCGCCAACCGCCATCTTACTGCTGCTGCTCTGAGCGTCGGGAGAGGTTGCTGCAGCTTCTTCGGAAGCAGGGATAGTGATAGGCAGGGTACATAAAGCTGCAAACCGCTTGTGCTGTAGCGATTTCCACTGTCCAACACCACCTTTTGTTTGCAGGGACAGTGGAAGCTACATTTTTTTTTCCTCAGCGCTGTCGTTCATTGGGCTGCCCTAGAAGGCTCCCTGACCCTGATAGCTGCGTTGCTGTGCCTGTGTGTGTACGCCGCTGTGCAAACCAACTGCTTTTTTCAAAGCACAAATCCTGTTGTTCCTTCCTTTCTGCACAGCTATCTTGTGTGTTTGTCCACACTTTTGTGTGCAGCAGTCCTTTTTATAGCTGCCTGCCATACTTTTCTGAGATTACTGCAGGGAGATAAATATTGGCAAGTCTGCCTCCGTGCCATTGCTGTGGGTGGCATCTCTCTCTCATTGTGTGGCACCAAAAACGAAAACCACTGTGTGATACTTGGCCATTTATTTTTTTTTGGCTACATTCTCCCTTTTCCAAAAAAAAAATTAGTGGGAGATAAATATTGGCAAGTCTGCCTCCGTGCCATTGCTGTGGGTGGCATCTCTCTCTCTCATTGTGTGGCACCGAAAAAAACACTGTGTGATACTTGGCCATTTTTTTTTTTTTTGGCTAAATTCTCCCTTTTCCAAAATAAAAATTAGTGGGAGATAAATATTGGCAAGCCTGCCTCCGTGCCATTGCTGTGGGTGACATCTCTCTCTCATTGTGTGGCACCGAAAAAACCACTGTGTGATACTTGGCCATTTTTTTTTTTTTATAAATTCTCCCTTTTCAAAAAAAATAAATTGGTGGGAGATAAATATTGGCAAGTCTGCCTCCGTGCCATTGCTGTGGGCGGCATCTCTCTCTCATTGTGTGGCACCGAAAACCACTGTGTGATACTTGGCCATTTTTTTTTTTGGCTAAATTCTCCCTTTTCCAAAATAAAAATTTGTGGGAGATAAATATAGGCAAGTCTGCCTCCGTGCCATTGCTGTGGGTGGCATCTCTCTCTCATTGTGTGCCACAGAAAACCACTGTGTGATACTTGGCCATTTTTTTTTTTTTTGCTAAATTCTCCCTTTTCAAAAAAAATAAAAATTAGTGGGAGATAAATATTGGCAAGTCTGCCTCCGTGCCATTGCTGTGGGTGGCATCTCTCTCTCATTGTGTGCCACCGAAAACCACTGTGTGATACTTGGCCATTTTTTTTTTTTTGGCTAAATTCTCCCTTTTCAAAAAAAAAAAATTAGTGGGAGATAAATATTGGCAAGTCTGCCTCCGTGCCTTTGCTGTGGGTGGCATCTCTCTCTCATTGTGTGCCACCGAAAAGCACAGTGTAATACTGGGCCTTTTTGGTTTTTTTTGGTAAATTCTCCCTTTTCAAAAAAAAATAGTTAGTAGGAGATAAATATTGGCAAGTTTGTCTCCGTGCCAGTCCTGTGTGTGCCATCTGTCTCTCATTGTGTGCCACCGAAAAGCATTGTGTAATACTGGGCTTTTTTGTTTTTTGGGGGTAAATTCTCCCTTTAAAAAAAAAATTATTAGTGGGAGATAAATATTGGCAAGTCTGTTGTGAATTTGCTTTTTGCTCCCTCTAGTGGTTACTAGTTTTTTGACTCTGGTTTTTCTGTCATTCCTTTTATCCGCACCTGGGTCGTTAGTTAGGGGTGTTGCTATATAAGCTCCCTGGACCTTCAGTTCAATGCCTGGCAACGTAGTTATCAGAGCTAGTCTGCTGTGCTCTTGTCTACTGATCCTGGTTCCAGTTATATCAGCTAAGTCTGCCTTTTGCTTTTTGCTATTTGTTTTGGTTTTGTATTTTTGTCCAGCTTGTTCCAAATCTATATCCTGACCTTTGCTGGAAGCTCTAGGGGGGCTGGTGTTCTCCCCCCGGACCGTTAGACGGTTCGGGGGTTCTTGAATTTCCAGTGTGGATTTTAATAGGGTTTTTGTTGACCATATAAGTTACCTTTCTTTATTCTGCTATCAGTAAGCGGGCCTCTCTGTGCTAAATCTGGTTCATTTCTGTGTTTGTCATTTCCTCTTACCTCACCGTCATTATTTGTGGGGGGCTTCTATCCAGCTTTGGGGTCCCCTTCTCTGGAGGCAAGAAAGGTCTTTGTTTTCCTCTACTAGGGGTAGCTAGATTCTCCGGCTGGCGCGTGTCATCTAGAATCAACGTAGGAATGATCCCCGGCTACTTCTAGTGTTGGCGTTAGGAGTAGATATATGGTCAACCCAGTTACCACTGCCCTATGAGCTGGATTTTTGTATTCTGCAGACTTCCACGTTCCTCTGAGACCCTCGCCATTGGGGTCATAACAGTTTGCCAGGCCAGTATTAAATGTTTAATGCATTGCAGAAGAGGGATTATAAGAAAGAAGATTCTGAGTTTTTTTTTTTCTTCTTCCCCTTTACCTCAGAGTGGCTATGCTTGCTGCAGACATGAATGTCCAGACCTTGATTACAAGTGTGGACCAGCTGGCTACTCGTGTGCAGGGCATACAAGACTATGTTATCAGAAATCCTAGGTCAGAACCTAAAATACCGATTCCTGAACTGTTTTCCGGAGACAGGTTTAAGTTTAGGAATTTCGTGAATAATTGTAAATTGTTTTTGTCCCTGAGACCCTGTTCATCTGGAGATTCTGCTCAGCAAGTAAAAATTGTTATTTCATTCTTACGGGGTGACCCTCAAGATTGGGCTTTTTCGCTGGCGCCAGGAGATCCGGCATTGGCTGATATTGATGCGTTTTTTCTGGCGCTCGGTTTACTTTATGAGGAACCCAATCTTGAGATTCAGGCAGAAAAGGCCTTGCTGGCTATGTCTCAGGGGCAGGACGAGGCTGAAGTGTATTGCCAAAAATTTCGGAAATGGTCCGTGCTGACACATTGGAACGAGTGTGCACTGGCCGCTAATTTTAGAAATGGCCTTTCTGAAGCCATTAAGAATGTTATGGTGGGTTTTCCCATTCCCACAGGTCTGAATGATACTATGGCACTGGCTATTCAAATTGACCGGCGGTTGCGGGAGCGCAAAACCGCAAATTCCCTCATGGTGTTGTCTGAACAGACACCTAATTCGGTGCAATGTGATAGAAAAACCGCAAATTCCCTCATGGTGTTGTCTGAACAGACACCTGATTTAATGCAATGTGATAGAATCCTGACTAGAAATGAGCGGAAAATTCATAGACGCCGGAATGGCTTGTGCTACTACTGTGGTGATTCTACACATGTTATCTCAGCATGCTCTAAACGTATAGCTAAGGTTGTTAGTCCTGTCACCGTTGGTAATTTTCAACCTAAATTTATTCTGTCTGTAACTTTGATTTGCTCACTGTCATCTTATCCTGTCATGGCGTTTGTAGATTCAGGTGCTGCCCTGAGTCTCATGGATCTCTCATTTGCTAAGCGCTGTGGTTTTACTCTTGAACCATTAGAAAATCCTATTCCTCTTAGGGGTATTGATGCTACACCATTGGCAGCAAATAAACTGCAGTATTGGACACAGGTTACCATGTGCATGACTCCTGAACACCGCGAGGTGATACGTTTCCTGGTTTTACATAAAATGCATGATTTGGTTGTTTTAGGGCTGCCATGGTTACAGACCCATAATCCAGTCCTGGACTGGAAGGCTATGTCAGTCTCAAGTTGGGGCTGTCGTGGTATTCATGGGGATTCCCTGCCTGTGTCTATTGCTTCTTCTACGCCTTCGGAAGTTCCGGAGTATTTGTCTGATTATCAGGATGTCTTCAGTGAGTCTGAGTCCAGTGCACTGCCTCCTCATAGGGACTGTGACTGTGCTATAGATTTGATCCCAGGCAGTAAATTTCCTAAGGGAAGACTGTTTAATCTGTCGGTACCTGAACATACCGCTATGCGTTCTTATATCAAGGAGTCTCTGGAGAAAGGACATATTCGTCCGTCTTCTTCCCCTCTTGGTGCGGGATTCTTTTTTGTGGCAAAAAAGGACGGATCTTTGAGACCTTGTATTGATTATCGACTTTTAAATAAGATCACTGTCAAATTTCAGTATCCTTTACCGCTGTTGTCTGACTTGTTTGCCCGGATTAAGGGTGCCAAGTGGTTCACCAAGATAGACCTTCGTGGTGCGTACAACCTTGTGCGCATTAAGCAAGGTGATGAATGGAAAACCGCATTCAATACGCCCGAAGGTCATTTTGAGTACTTGGTGATGCCTTTTGGGCTCTCCAATGCGCCTTCAGTTTTTCAGTCCTTTATGCATGACATTTTCCGGAAGTATCTGGATAAATTTTTGATTGTTTATCTGGATGATATTTTGTTTTTTTCTGACAATTGGGATTCGCATGTGGAGCAGGTCAGGTTGGTCTTTAAAATTTTGCGTGAAAATTCTTTGTTTGTCAAGGGCTCAAAGTGTCTCTTTGGTGTGCAGAAGGTTCCCTTTTTGGGGTTCATTTTTTCCCCTTCTGCTGTGGAGATGGACCCAGTCAAGGTCCGAGCTATTCTTGATTGGACTCAGCCCTCGTCAGTTAAGAGTCTTCAGAAGTTCTTGGGCTTCGCTAACTTCTACCGTCGTTTTATCGCTAATTTTTCTAGCATTGTGAAACCTTTGACGGATATGACCAAGAAGGGCTCCGATGTAGCTAACTGGGCTCCTGCTGCCGTGGAGGCTTTCCAGGAGTTGAAACGCCGGTTTACTTCGGCGCCTGTTTTGTGCCAGCCTGACGTCTCACTTCCCTTTCAGGTTGAGGTGGATGCTTCGGAGATTGGGGCAGGGGCCGTTTTGTCGCAGAGAGGCCCTGGTTGCTCTGTTATGAAACCTTGTGCCTTTTTCTCTAGGAAGTTTTCGCCTGCCGAGCGAAATTATGATGTGGGCAATCGGGAGTTGTTGGCCATGAAATGGGCATTTGAGGAGTGGCGTCATTGGCTCGAGGGTGCTAAGCATCGTGTGGTGGTCTTGACTGATCACAAAAATCTGATGTATCTCGAGTCTGCTAAACGCCTTAATCCGAGACAGGCCCGCTGGTCATTGTTTTTCTCCCGCTTTGATTTTGTTGTCTCGTATTTACCAGGTTCAAAGAATGTGAAGGCCGATGCTCTTTCTAGGAGCTTTGTGCCTGATGCTCCTGGAGTCGCTGATCCTGTTGGTATTCTTAAAGATGGAGTTATCTTGTCAGCTATTTCTCCGGATCTGCGACGTGTGTTGCAGAGATTTCAGGCTGATAGGCCTGAGTCTTGTCCACCTGACAGACTGTTTGTCCCGGATAAGTGGACCAGCAGAGTCATTTCCGAGGTTCATTCCTCGGTGTTGGCAGGTCACCCGGGAATTTTTGGCACCAGAGATCTGGTGGCCAGGTCCTTTTGGTGGCCTTCCTTGTCAAGGGATGTGCGGTCATTTGTGCAGTCCTGTGGGACTTGTGCTCGAGCTAAGCCTTGCTGTTCTCGTGCCAGCGGTTTGCTCTTGCCCTTGCCTGTCCCGAAGAGACCTTGGACACATATCTCCATGGATTTCATTTCTGATCTTCCGCTATCTCAGGGCATGTCCGTTATCTGGGTGATATGTGATCGCTTCTCCAAGATGGTCCATTTGGTTCCTTTGCCTAAGCTGCCTTCCTCTTCCGATCTGGTTCCTGTGTTTTTCCAGAACGTGGTTCGTTTGCACGGCATCCCTGAGAATATTGTGTCAGACAGAGGATCCCAGTTCGTTTCCAGGTTCTGGCGATCCTTTTGTAGTAGGATGGGCATTGATTTGTCGTTTTCGTCTGCTTTCCATCCTCAGACTAATGGACAGACGGAGCGAACCAATCAGACTTTGGAGGCTTATTTGAGGTGTTTTGTCTCTGCTGATCAGGACGATTGGGTGACATTCTTGCCGTTGGCTGAGTTTGCCCTTAATAATCGGGCTAGTTCCGCCACCTTGGTTTCGCCTTTTTTCTGCAACTCTGGTTTCCATCCTCGCTTTTCTTCGGGTCATGTGGAGCCTTCTGACTGTCCTGGGGTGGATTCTGTGGTGGATAGGTTGCAGCAGATCTGGAATCATGTGGTGGACAACTTGAAGTTGTCACAGGAGAAGGCTCAGCGCTTTGCCAACCGCCGCCGCGGTGTGGGTCCCCGACTACGCGTTGGGGATTTGGTATGGCTTTCTTCCCGCTTTGTTCCTATGAAGGTCTCCTCTCCCAAATTTAAACCTCGTTTTATTGGGCCTTACAAGATATTGGAAATCCTTAATCCTGTATCTTTTCGTCTGGATCTTCCTGTGTCATTTGCTATTCACAATGTATTTCATAGGTCCTTGTTGCGGCGGTACATTGTGCCTGTAGTTCCTTCTGCTGAGCCTCCTGCTCCGGTGTTGGTTGAGGGCGAGTTGGAGTACGTGGTGGAGAAGATCTTGGATTCTCGCCTCTCCAGGCGGAGGCTTCAGTACCTTGTCAAGTGGAAGGGCTATGGTCAGGAGGATAATTCCTGGGTGGTCGCCTCTGATGTTCATGCGGCCGATTTAGTTCGTGCCTTTCATGCCGCTCATCCTGATCGCCCTGGTGGTCGTGGTGAGGGTTCGGTGACCCCTCACTAAGGGGGGGTACTGTTGTGAATTTGCTTTTTGCTCCCTCTAGTGGTTACTAGTTTTTTGACTCTGGTTTTTCTGTCATTCCTTTTATCCGCACCTGGGTCGTTAGTTAGGGGTGTTGCTATATAAGCTCCCTGGACCTTCAGTTCAATGCCTGGCAACGTAGTTATCAGAGCTAGTCTGCTGTGCTCTTGTCTACTGATCCTGGTTCCAGTTATATCAGCTAAGTCTGCCTTTTGCTTTTTGCTATTTGTTTTGGTTTTGTATTTTTGTCCAGCTTGTTCCAAATCTATATCCTGACCTTTGCTGGAAGCTCTAGGGGGGCTGGTGTTCTCCCCCCGGACCGTTAGACGGTTCGGGGGTTCTTGAATTTCCAGTGTGGATTTTAATAGGGTTTTTGTTGACCATATAAGTTACCTTTCTTTATTCTGCTATCAGTAAGCGGGCCTCTCTGTGCTAAATCTGGTTCATTTCTGTGTTTGTCATTTCCTCTTACCTCACCGTCATTATTTGTGGGGGGCTTCTATCCAGCTTTGGGGTCCCCTTCTCTGGAGGCAAGAAAGGTCTTTGTTTTCCTCTACTAGGGGTAGCTAGATTCTCCGGCTGGCGCGTGTCATCTAGAATCAACGTAGGAATGATCCCCGGCTACTTCTAGTGTTGGCGTTAGGAGTAGATATATGGTCAACCCAGTTACCACTGCCCTATGAGCTGGATTTTTGTATTCTGCAGACTTCCACGTTCCTCTGAGACCCTCGCCATTGGGGTCATAACACAAGTCTGCCTCCGTGCCAGTTCTGTGTGTGGCATCTGTCTCTCATTGTGTGCCACCGAAAAGCACTGTGAAACAAAAAGGCCCAGTATTATTTTTGGGTAAATTCTCCCTTTTCAAAAAAAAATAGTTAGTGGGAGATAAATATTGGCAAGTCTGCTTCCGTGCCAGTCCTGTGTGTGCCATCTGTCTCTCATTGTGTGCCACCGAAAAGCACTGTGTAATACTGGGCCTTTTTGTTTTTTTGGGGTAAATTCTCCCTTTTCAAAAAAAAATAGTTAGTGGTAGATAAATATTGGCAAGTCTGCTTCCATGCCAGTCCTGTGTGTGGCATCTGTCTCTCATTGTGTGCCACCGAAAAGCACTGTGTAATACTGGGCTTTTTTGTTTTTTTGGGGTAAATTCTCCCTTTAAAAAAAAAATTATTAGTGGGAGATAAATATTGGCAAGTCTGCCTCCGTGCCAGTTCTGTGTGTGGCATCTGTCTCTCATTGTGTGCCACCGAAAAGCACTGTGAAACAAAAAGGCCCAGTATTATTTTTGGGTAAATTCTCCCTTTTCAAAAAAAAATAGTTAGTGGGAGATAAATATTGGCAAGTCTGCCTCCGTGCCAGTCCTGTGTGTGGCATCTGTCTCTCATTGTGTGCCACCGAAAAGCACTGTGTAATACTGGGCCTTTTTGTTTTTTTTGGGTAAATTATCCCTTTTCAAAAAAAAATTATTAGTGGGAGATAAATATTGGCAAGTCTGCCTCCGTGCCAGTCCTGTGTTTGGCATCTGTCTCATTGTGTGCCACCGAAAAGCACTGTGTAATACTGGGCCTTTTTGTTTTTTTTGGGTAAAATCTCCCTTTAAAAAAAAAATTATTAGTGGGAGATAAATATTGGCAAGTCTGCCTCCGTGCCAGTCCTGTGTGTGGCATCTGTCTCTCATTGTGTGCCACCGAAAAGCACTGTGTAATACTGGGCCTTTTTGGTTTTTTTGGGTAAATTATCCCTTTTCAAAAAAAAATAGTTAGTGGGAGATAAATATTGGCAAGTTTGCCTCCGTGCCAGTCCTGTGTGTGCCATCTGTCTCTCATTGTGTGCCACCAAAAAGCACTGTGTGATACTTGGCCATTTTGTTTTTTTTTTGGTAAATTCTCCCTTTTCAAAAAAAAATAGTTAGTGGGAGATAAATATTGGCAAGTTTGCCTCCGTGCCAGTCCTGTGTGTGCCATCTGTCTCTCATTCTGTGCCACCGAAAACCAGTGTATGATACTTGGCCATTTTTTTTGTTTTTGGGTACATTCTCCCTTTTCAAAAAAAAATTATTAGTGGGAGATAAATATTGGCAAGTCTGCTTGAGTGCTGCTCCTGTGTGTGCCATCTGTCTCAAATTATTGGGGCACAGAAAACCTAGTGTGTAACATTGGGCCTGATTTTCCTTTCAGTGTCAGGTGTTGTGAATTTGCTTTTTGCTCCCTCTAGTGGTTACTAGTTTTTTGACTCTGGTTTTTCTGTCATTCCTTTTATCCGCACCTGGGTCGTTAGTTAGGGGTGTTGCTATATAAGCTCCCTGGACCTTCAGTTCAATGCCTGGCAACGTAGTTATCAGAGCTAGTCTGCTGTGCTCTTGTCTACTGATCCTGGTTCCAGTTATATCAGCTAAGTCTGCCTTTTGCTTTTTGCTATTTGTTTTGGTTTTGTATTTTTGTCCAGCTTGTTCCATATCTATATCCTGACCTTTGCAGGAAGCTCTAGGGGGCTGGTGTTCTCCCCCCGGACCGTTAGACGGTTCGGGGGTTCTTGAATTTCCAATGTGGATTTTGATAGGGTTTTTGTTGACCATATAAGTTACCTTTCTTTATTCTGCTATCAGTAAGCGGGCCTCTCTGTGCTAAACCTGGTTCATTTCTGTGTTTGTCTTTTCCTCTTACCTCGCCGTCATTATTTGTGGGGGGCTTCTATCCAGCTTTGGGGTCCCCTTCTCTGGAGGCAAGAAAGGTCTTTGTTTTCCTCTACTAGGGGTAGCTAGATTCTCCGGCTGGCGCGTGTCATCTAGAATCAACGTAGGTATGATCCCCGGCTACTTCTAGTGTTGGCGTTAGGAGTAGATATATGGTCAACCCAGTTACCACTGCCCTATGAGCTGGATTTTTGTATTCTGCAGACTTCCACGTTCCTCTGAGACCCTCGCCATTGGGGTCATAACAGTCAGGCACCTATAAAGGTATATATAAATCCTACAGAAGTTTGAGTTCAACTTATAAGTTGTTTTACAGTAACAAATAGCGTTACTTTGGTTACGTTTTGCAAACAATGAGGAAGTCTAGTGGAAGAGGTCGTAGCCGTGGGCGGTCATTGTCAGCTGGTAATGATGGTAGTGGTGGTGGAGCATCAGGTGGTCGTGGTAAAAGCAGTACAGCACCTAAGTCTCGAGTTGTTGAGCCAGGTTCTTTGTCTGGCTACACAAGGCCTCGAACGCTCTCTTTTCTGGGAGTAGAAAACCACTTTTGAAGCCGGAGCAGGAGGAACAAGTATTGGCTTTCATTGCTCACTCTGCCTCTAGCTCTTTCGCCTCCTCCTCGGAAAGTTCCAAATGTCAGAGCAGTGCATCATCAGTGGATGCTCCCGGTCAGGAAAAAGTCGCTTCCTTGTGTCCTTCACCCAGAACAACAGTGAAGGATGCGTCAGTCGACACAACAGGTTACTCCTTGGAGCTCTTTACACATACCGTTCCTGGGTTAGACAGTGAAACAGTTAACAGGCCATGCCCATTTGAAGTTGAATCGGACATGGAGTGCACAGATGCACAGCCACAGCCAGATTACTATGCTGTTCCTTTGACTCAGACCAGAACATTGCCCTCGCAGTGTACTGAGGCAGAATCAAACCCAGCGGAGACTATGGTGCCCCGTCACGAATGCTATACCACCGGCTTACACGGTGACACAGACGAAGTTGCACACGACATAGAAGAGGAGGTCATAGATGACCCAGTTGTTGACCCCGATTGGCAGCCATGGGGGAACAGGGTGCAGGCAGCAGTAGTTCTGAAGCGGAGGAGGAGGAGCCGCAGCAGGCATCAACATCACAACTGGTTCCATCTGCCGGGCCCGTATCTGGCCAAAAACGCGTGGCAAAACCAAAAGCAGTTGGAGGACAGCGTGGCCATCCGGTTAAAGAAGCTCAGTCTGCAATGCCTGAAAAGTTATCCGATAGTAGAAAGAGTGCAGTCTGGCATTTTTTTAAACAACATCCAAATGACCAGCGCAAAGTCATCTGTCAAAAATGTTCAACTACCTTAAGCAGAGGTCAGAATCTTAAAAGTCTAAATACAAGTTGCATGCATAGACATTTATCCACCATGCATTTGCAAGCCTGGACTAACTACCAAATGTCCCTAAAGGTTGCAGCACCCTCGGCCAATGAAGCTAGTCAGCAACGCTACATCCCTTCCCTCACTGTAAACCCACCATTTCCCGCACCACCTGCAGTATCTGTGCAGCTTTCGTCGCCAGGCCAAAGAAGTCAGGGAATCGCCAGGTTTGCAGTAGGAAACACTGCATGTAGGGCACCGGCAAGAATACCATCTCCAACCCTCTCTCACTCACCCTTGTCCACCGGCACCACCGCTAGTTCCACGATCTCCAGCTCTCCAGTCCAACTCACCCTACATGAGACTCTTGTTAGGAAAAGGAAGTACTCATCCTCGCATCCGCGTACACAGGGTTTGAACGCACACATTGCTAGACTAATCTCATTAGAGATGATGCTCTACCGGTTAGTTGAAAGCGAAGCTTTCAAAGCGCTGATGGACTACGCTGTACCACGCTACGAGCTACCCAGTTGGCACTTCTTTTCTAGAAAAGCCATCCCAGCCCTCCAACAGCATGCTAAAGACCGCATCGTCCATGCACTCAGGCAGTCTGTGACTGCAAAGGTGCACCTGACAACAGATGCATGGACCAGTAGGCATGGCCAGGGACGTCACGTGTCCATCACGGCACACTGGGTGAATGTGGTGGATGCAGGGTCCACAGGGGACAGCAATATTGGGACAGTTTTGCCTAGCCCACGGTCAAGGAAAGAGTTGGCTGTAGGCGTTCGCCCCCCTCCTCCTCTTCCTCCTGCAGAAGCGAGAGCTCATCCACAGACCGCAGTCGCACATCCACTCCATCCGCAGCTGCCACTGTTGCACACCAGGTGTGCCATTATGGGACCGCTAGTGGCAAGCGTCAGCAGGCTGTATTGGCAATGAAGTGTTTGGGCGACAACAGACACACCGCGGAAGTTCTGTCCGAGTTCTTGCAGAATGAAACTCAGTCATGGCTGGGCACTGTACATCTTGAGGCAAGCAAGGTTGTGAGTGATAACGGAAGGAATTTCATGGCTGCCATAGCCCTTTCCCAACTGAAACACATTCCTTGCCTGGCTCACACCTTAAACCTGGTGGTGCAGTGCTTCCTGAAAAGTTACCCGGGGTTACCCGACCTGCTCCTCAAAGTGCGCAGACTTTGCTCGCATATCCGCCGTTCGCCCGTACACTCCAGCCGTATGCAGAACTATCACCGGTCTTTGAACCTTCCATAGCATCGCCTAATCAT
This sequence comes from Ranitomeya variabilis, assembly GCF_051348905.1. Lineage (NCBI taxonomy): Eukaryota > Metazoa > Chordata > Amphibia > Anura > Dendrobatidae > Ranitomeya > Ranitomeya variabilis. The sequence goes on from NC_135233.1 coordinate 878,886,902, forward strand.
CGACATTGCAACAAGGTGGAACTCCACACTGCACATGCTTCAGAGACTGTGCGAACAGAGGCGTGCTTTTATGTTTTTGTGGGAGGTTACACATACACGGGCAGGCAGTTGGATGGCAGACATGGAGTTGTCAGGTGTGCAGTGGTCGAAGCTACAAGACCTGTGTCAAGTCCTTCATTGTTTTGAGGAATGCACATGGCTGGTTAGTGCAGACAATGCCATAATAAGCATGAGCATTCCCCTAATGCGTCTGCTGATGCAAAGTTTGACGCACATAAAGGAGCAGGCGTCTGCAGCCGAGGAAGAGGAAAGCCTTGATGACAGTCAGCCATTGTCTGGTCAGGGACGTGTTGAGGACGCGGTAGCGGGCGAAGAGGAGGAGGAGGACGAGGAGGATGATGGGGATGAGTACTTTTTGAATGAGGAAGCTTCTCCTGGGCCAACAGAAATTAGTGGCGTTGCAAGGCCGGGTTCTGTTTTTTTAAGGGAAACAAGTGACGTAGATTTGCCTGTAACTGCCCCTCCAACCAGCACAACCGCAGATTTGACAACTGGAACTTTGGCCCACATGGCGGATTATGCCTTACGTATCCTCAAAAGGGACACACGCATTATTAAAATGATGAGCGATGATGATTACTGGTTGGCCTGCATCCTTGACCCTCGCTATAAAGGCAAATTGCAAAATATTATGCCACATGAGAACCTCGAACAAATATTAGCAACCAAACAAGCTACTCTTGTAGACCGTTTGATTCAGGCATTCCCAGCACACAGCGCCGGTGATGGTTCTCACACAAGCTGCAGGGGGCTACATGGCAGAGGTGTTCGAGGTGCACAGATCAGAAGTGGCGTTGGACAGAGGGGTTTTCTGACCAGGTTGTGGAGTGATTTTGCAATGACCGCAGACAGGACAGGTACTGCAGCATCTATTCAAAGTGACAGGAGACAACATTTGTCCAGTATGGTTACTAACTATTTTTCATCCCTTATCGATGTTCTCCCTCAACCGTCATTCCCATTTGATTACTGGGCATCCAAATTAGACACCTGGCCTGAATTGGCAGAATATGCATTGCAGGAGCTTGCTTGCCCAGCAGCTAGTGTGCTATCAGAAAGAGTATTCAGTGCTGCTGGTTCAATATTAACCGAAAAAAGGACTCGTCTGGCTACCCAAAATGTGGATGATCTCACCTTCATTAAAATGAACCACTCCTGGATTTCAAATTATTTTGCCCCACCTTTCCAGCTGACACCTAGCTTTCCTATAAAAAGTGCTTGCTTGTGGACTGGTCTTACTGAGTGTTCCAATCTGTTAATTTGCAGCAGCTGTTTGTCCAGCATACAACATGTTTACACCTCCCGCAATGTGAAAACTCCCCCCACGGGGCCGTGGTCTCGCCACTTGGCTCAAGCACCCGTTACAGTGATGTTTGTCTGAAGAGGTGGGTGTGCCCGCTTTTGGTCGACGGCACTGCCACTGGGTCCCTCATAGTACAATGTAGTGTCTCTGGCAGTGGTGGTGCGCACCCAACGTCAGACACACCGTTGTAACATGAGGGGCCCTGAGGCGGTACCGCCGGCCACAAGAGAGTTGCCCCCCCCAGCTCAAACTGTGCTCTACCACGTGCAAAATTAGCTTGCACAGCTCCACCAATGTTTAGTCTATTCGCTGACATCATTCAATGTCTGGCACTGACAATACCAATTTGTAGACATCTATGATGCTACTTAAAGTAGTCTGGGTCAGTGTCCTATATTGGCACCATTAAATATTTACTGCCAAATTACTATGTCAGAAACTCAGCAGATGAGCCCACCCCTGTACCTAAGTATGCCACCCTTTTTTTTGGGGGGGGGTTGTTTTGCGAGACATTAACATCTATTTATATTTTGGGAGTACTAACTGTGTCAGACACTCCTTGCAATACTCCTCCACTGACCACAATGCTGCCTGCCTGTGTATCCATGTAACCGATTTAAAACTGCCATGAGCCTATTGTTTGTTATTTTAGGCCTTTGATAGCCTGTCTGCGGTCCCTCCTTGCAATACTCCTCCACTGACCACAATGCTGCCTGCCTGTGTATCCATATAACCGATTTAAAACTGCCATGAGCCTATTGTTTGTTATTTTAGGCCTTTGTCAGCCTGTCTGTGGTGCCTCCTTGCAATCCTCCTCCACTGACCACACCAATGCTGCCCGTTTACCCCTGGAACCTATTTTACAGTGCATAGAGCATATTTTTTTTATTTAATATTAATAAAGCCATGATGGACTATGCTGTACCACGCTATGAGCTACCCAGTTGACAATTCTTTTGCGAGAAAAGCCATCCCACCCCTCCACCAGCATGTAAAAGACCGCATTGTCCATGCACTCTGTCAATCTGTGAGTCCAAAGGTACACCTGACAACAGACGCATGGACCTGTAGGCATGGCCACGGAAGGTTACGTGTCCTTTATGGCGCAATGGGTTAATGTATTGGATGCATGGTCCACACAGGGGACAGCCTGCTAAGTCTGTCTGCAGTCCCTAATTCAAGTTGTCCTCAAATGAATAAATCTGAGCTTCAACCTTCTGGCTTTCGGCCTATAATATCAGATATTAAACTGCATTTGGCCTTCAACTTTGGTTACGGCCTACTAACGGTGTCTGCCCCTCCTTGGTGTTGACCTTAACTGAATACAGCTGAGCTTCAACCTTCTGGCTCTCATTAAGTGCTGTGTTTTTAAAAATTGGTGGTTACGGCCTACTAACGGTGTCTGCCCCTCCCTGGTGTTGACCTCAACTGAATACAGCTGAGCTTCAACCTTCTGGCTCTCATTAAGTGCTGTGTTTTTAAAAATTGGTGGTTACGGGCCTACTAACGGTGTCTGCCCCTCCCTGGTCTTGACCTCAACTGAATACAGCTGAGCTTCAACCTTCTGGCTTTCGGCCTATAGTATCAGATATAAAACTGCATTTGACCTTCAACTTTGTTTACGGCCTACTAACGGTGTCTGCCCCTCCCTGGTGTTGACCTCAACTGAATACAGCTGAGCTTCAACCTTCTGGCTCTCATTAAGTGCTGTGTTTTTAAAAATTGGTGGTTACGGGCCTACTAACGGTGTCTGCCCCTCCCTGGTGTTTGCCCTCAACTGAATACAGCTGAGCTTCAACCTTCTGGCTCTCATTAAGTGCTGTGTTTTTAAAAATTGGTGGTTACGGGCCTACTAACGGTGTCTGCTCTCCCTGGTGTTTGCCCTCAACTGAATACAGCTGAGCTTCAACCTTCTGGCTTTCGGCCTATAGTATCAGATATAAAACTGCATTTGACCTTCAACTTTGTTTACGGCCTACTAACGGTGTCTGCCCCTCCCTGGTGTTGACCTCAACTGAATACAGCTGAGCTTCAACCTTCTGGCTTTTGGCCTACAGTAGCAGATATTAAACTGCATTTGGCCTACTAGTGTGGTTGGGCCCTTAAAACAGTGTCTGCTGCTCTTGGGTTTGCTACTCCACTGAACAAAGCAATGCCGCCTGTTTAGTCCTGTTACCAATTTTGAACTGCATTTAGCCTAATTTATTCTTTGGCCCTATATCTGTTTCCTCCTCATCCTGCCCATTGCCCAGCCACTGCTAGATGAGTCTGCTAGTACATTGACCTAGACCACTACATTCCCCTTGCACTCTACACAGCCAGAATCTGACCCTGCTGAAAGTAAGGTTCCCCTTCCCGCATGTTATACCACCTTACACAGGGACAAAGAGGAAGGTGCAGATGAAAGTGCAGGTTCCTTCATCAGGTGGGGGGGCATACTCGTTGGCGACGTCACTGGCACAGGGCCCCTCAGAGTACGCAAAAGTGTCGCTGCTGGTGGGAGGCGCCCCCGCCATGCAAACACACCGCTGTACTTTGAGGGGCCCTGTGCCAGTGCCAATGCGAACGAGTGGGCCACCCCTGCTTGCTCAGGATCACAGCACTTGCAACGTTGAAATACTTACCTCTCCCTGCTCCACCGCCGTGACGTAGTCCACGATTCCTGGGCCCACTAAAACCTTGAACCAGCCCTACCCCCCACAACTTTTGCCAAATGACCCCCAAGTTCCAATGAACAACTATTATTATAAAGTTAATTAAGATTGACAAGCTTCAGAAACAAGAATGGTTTTTGGCATTATAATGGCCACTGAAGGTGTTTTGCTGGCCTCCACTCACTGCCGACTATGCTTCCCCATTGACTTGCATTGGGTTTCGTGTTTGAGTCGATCCCCGACTTTTAGCGATAATCGGCCGACTGCACTCGACTCGACTCTGGACAAAGTCGGGTTTCACAAAACCCGACTCGATCTTAAAAAAATGAAAGTCGCTCAACCCTAATCAGCAATTAACATCTCTGCTGTTAACAAACTATTAACAATCATCAAGGTAATATCAGTCCACTTAAATTTTCTGGTATTGAGAAAGTTTTTAAATCGCTCAAGAGGGGAGATCATAGAAGAAAATATTGAATATGAATTGTACTGCATTTTTAAACTGAAAACTAGAGTTCCACTTGGTATGAATACCGGGCAAGATTTGATTTTACAATATTATTCTTTATACTACTTATATAGAGAAGGAAAAAGAATGAAGAGAAAGGGAATAGGAAGAAAGAAAGGAAAAAAAAGAAGAAATATATATATATATATATATATATATATATATATATATATATATACGGTATATATTTTTTTTTTATATTTGTATTTTGCGCATTATTAATTGTTTTATAATATATATTTGTTTACTACTTTATTTCCCACTTATACTATAGGTTTCATATACTCAATTCTTTCTGTACCTCACAGGGTTAAAACTTCAAGTGGACCTGATTAATGTCATTGAGACATCTGTGTTATTTCAGAGCTTTATCTATATAGTAACCTCTTTTTTCCACTGCTACATGCCATGATTAAGGCTTTTAGCTTCTAGCTGAAACGCGTCGGTTATGTATTGTGGACTTTCATGGTGATCAGTGTGTTTTTTCATTTTTTACTACTTTAATAAAGAAGGGTTTTTTCAATTTTAATTGGATTTGTCTTTGCTGAAGAAACACCCTCTTTTGTTTTAATTTACTTTAAGGAACAACTCTGGGTCCTGTATGGCTAAGCAATGAGCTTTGTTTTTTCCCCCATTATAGTGCCCCACTAAAAGGCATAATGTGCACTCTTAGTTACCAAACAAGAGCACTGAATGAACCCTAAAACTAATGTTGTTATAGGAGGAACAGAAGGACTACTCATATTTGTGGGCGCAATGGGGGCAGTATCTCTGTACTGGCAGTGGCATAACTGTATAAGTGTATGGAGAGAGGCCTTGCCAAATAGACAAATTCTGCCTGGGAATATGCATGTTGCATACCTGACTACTGTTCCCAGGGCAGAGAACAGCGAATCCTCGCATAGCAGAGTGCGTGAGCTGAGAAGATTCAAAAGTCTGCAGTCACACTGAGTGACTGTAGACTTTTCATTTTAGACCAGACAATCCCCTTAAGAAAAACTACACACATTAGAAGACTGTCAGCTGAATTATGCCATCTCTGCCGACTCTCCAATACATAGGAGCGCTCGTCTGACCTAGCATCCCTGTGTTCTCTGAGAAATCTGCTGACAGACATCTCTGGGAGAACAATGTGATGATGAACATCCCCAAATTATAAGATGGCTGGTGGCCTCATGCATGTATAACTGTGGATATCAGTGGTTCTGCTGTAAGGGGTGTACTGGGACCGTATCATACTCCCTTCCCCATGTGATGTTATCTTCATGTAAATGTTATATATTTATTATTAAGTTTTGTTTGTGCATAGAGAAAGCGTAGTACCCTATTCGTCCCACTAGATGGGGCCCATGACACCATATCATAATTAGTGGTGTAAATAGTTAACAATAGGAGGAGCTAGCTGGGGTAAGTTAGGAACAGCTTCCGAGTTAGATCCAGTAGGAGCCAGGGTGCCCAGGCAGCTTGGGCAGGGGACAGAGCCCAGGATACCCAGCAGCTTCGCCACGTTAAAGTGCAGTGCCCAGCCATCTAGGGACCACCAGGCTAGATATATAGCAGTGCAGCAGACTGGCAGCAGTGAAGAATTGGAAGATGAAAGCAGGGCCATGACAGTATGGGGATGCAGGTTACTGTTACCGCTTCTCCTGCTGCTGCTCGTCCCCGCCGCTCCAATTCCGAGGTCCCGGCGCGCTGGCCTCGCTTCTCCTGCTGTGGTACCTGCTCTCCCTGCCACTGCTCGTCCCCGCCTGTTGTGAAATTGGATTCTGGGCTCCCCCGGTGGCCACTTGTGGAATTGAACTTGTGTGCATCATCCCCTCTGTTCACCTGCTCCTATCAGGATGTGGGAGTCGCTATATAACCTTGCTCCTCTGTCAGTTTCATGCCGGTCATCAATGTAATCAGAAGCCCTTCTGTGCATGTTCCTGCTACCAGACAACTCCCAGTTAAGTTGGACTTTTGTCCTTGTGTGTTTTTGCATTTTTGTTCCTGTTCACAGCTGCTGTTTCGTTACTGTGTCTGGAAAGCTCTTGTGATCGGAAATTGCCACTCTGGTGTTATGAGTTAATGCTAGAGTCTTAAAGTAATTTCTGGATGGTGTTTTGATAGGGTTTTCTGCTGACCATGAAAGTGCCCTCTCTGTCTTCCTGCTATCTAGTAAGCGGACCTCGATTTTGCTAAACCTATTTTCATACTACGTTTGTCATTTCATCTAAAATCACCGCCAATATATGTGGGGGCCTCTGTCTGCCTTTTGGGGAAATTTCTCTAGAGGTGAGCCAGGACTGTCTTTTCCTCTGCTAGGATTAGGTAGTTCTCCGGCTGGCGCTGGGCATCTAGGGATAAAAAAACGTAGGCATGCTACCCGGCCACTTCTAGTTGTGCGGCAGGTTTAGTTCATGGTCAGTATAGTTTCCATCTTCCAAGAGCTAGTTCTCATATATGCTGGGCTATGTTCTCTCGCCATTGAGAATCATGACAGTTTGACCGGCCCAAAAAAGGGTTAAATTACTGGCTGAGAAAGGAGAGAAAAAAGAAGTCTGCTACAATTTATTATTTTTTTTTTTCCTCTAGTTCTGAGTGTGCTCTTAATTGAATCACTTGCTAGTCTGCCTATACTGCAGCCTTCCTCTATTTCTCTCCTTCTAATCCTTGAATGGCTCTGTGTTCACCTGTTTCAAATGGATCTTCAGAGTGTAGCTACAGGTTTGAATAATCTCGCCACAAAGGTACAAAATTTGCAAGATTTTGTTGTTCATGCACCTATGTCTGAGCCTAGAATTCCTTTGCCTGAGTTCTTCTCGGGGAATAGATCTCACTTTCAAAATTTTAAAAATAATTGCAAATTGTTTTTGTCCCTGAAGTCTCGCTCTGCCGGAGACCCTGCACAGCAGGTCAGGATTGTAATGTCCTTGCTCCGGGGCGACCCTCAAGACTGGGCTTTTGCATTGGCACCAGGGGATCCTGCGTTGCTCAATGTGGATGCGTTTTTTCTGGCCTTGGGGTTGCTTTATGAGGAACCTCATTTAGAGCTTCAGGCGGAAAAGGCCTTGATGTCCTTGTCTCAGGGGCAAGATGAAGCTGAAATATACTGCCAAAAATTCCGCAAATGGTCTGTGCTTACTCAGTGGAATGAGTGCGCCCTGGCGGCGATTTTCAGAGAAGGTCTCTCTGATGCCATTAAGGATGTTATGGTGGGGTTCCCTGTGCCTGCGGGTCTGAATGAGTCCATGACGATGGCTATTCAGATCGATAGGCGTCTGCGGGAGCGCAAACCTGTGCACCATTTGGCGGTGTCTACTGAGAAGACGCCAGAAAATATGCAATGTGATAGAATTCTGTCCAGAAGCGAGCGGCAGAATTTTAGACGTAAAAATGGGTTGTTCTTCTATTGTGGTGATTCAACTCATGTTATATCAGCATGCTTTAAGCGTACTAAGAAGCCTGACAAGTCTGTTTCAATTAGCACTTTACAGTCTAAGTTTATTCTATCTGTGACCCTGATTTGTTCTTTGTCATCTATTACCGCGGACGCCTATGTCGACTCTGGCGCTGCTTTGAGTCTTATGGATTGGTCCTTTGCCAAACGCTGTGGGTATGATTTGGAGCCATTGGAGGCTCCGATACCTCTGAAAGGGATTGACTCCACCCCATTGGCTAGTAATAAACCACAATACTGGACACAAGTGACTATGCGTGTTAATCCGGATCACCAGGAGGTTATTAGCTTTCTGGTGCTGTATAATCTGCATGATGTTTTGGTGCTGGGATTGCCATGGCTGCAATCTCATAACCCAGTCCTCGACTGGAGAGCTATGTCTGTGTTAAGCTGGGGATGTAAAGGAACTCATGGGGACGTACCTTTGGTTTCCATTTCATCATCTATTCCCTCTGAGATTCCTGAATTCTTGTCTGACTTTCGTGACGTTTTTGAAGAACCCAAGGTTGGTTCACTACCTCCGCACCGGGAGTGCGATTGTGCCATAGACTTGATCCCGGGTAGTAAATACCCTAAGGGTCGTTTATTTAATCTGTCTGTGCCTGAACACGCTGCTATGCGAGAATATATAAAGGAGTCCTTGGAAAAGGGACATATTCGTCCTTCGTCATCTCCCTTAGGAGCCGGTTTTTTCTTTGTGTCTAAGAAAGACGGCTCTTTGAGGCCGTGTATTGATTATCGACTTTTGAATAAAATCACGGTTAAATATCAATATCCGTTACCACTGCTTACTGATTTGTTTGCTCGTATAAAGGGGGCCAAGTGGTTCTCTAAGATTGATCTCCGTGGGGCGTATAATTTGGTGCGAATCAAGCAGGGGGATGAGTGGAAAACCGCATTTAATACGCCCGAGGGCCATTTTGAGTATTTGGTGATGCCTTTTGGTCTTTCTAATGCCCCTTCAGTCTTCCAGTCCTTTATGCATGACATTTTCCGCGATTATTTGGATAAATTTATGATTGTGTATCTGGATGATATTCTGATTTTTTCGGATGACTGGGACTCTCATGTCCAGCAGGTCAGGAGGGTTTTTCAGGTTTTGCGGTCTAATTCCTTGTGTGTGAAGGGTTCTAAGTGTGTTTTTGGGGTTCAAAAGATTTCCTTCTTGGGATACATTTTTTCCCCCTCTTCCATCGAGATGGATCCTGTCAAGGTTCAGGCTATTGGTGATTGGACGCAACCCTCTTCTCTTAAGAGTCTTCAGAAATTTTTGGGCTTTGCTAACTTTTATCGTCGATTTATTGCTGGTTTTTCTGATGTTGTAAAACCATTGACTGATTTGGCTAAGAAGGGTGCTGATGTTGCTGATTGGTCCCCTGATGCTGTGGAGGCCTTTCGGGAGCTCAAGCGCCGCTTTTCTTCTGCCCCAGTGTTGCGTCAGCCTGATGTTGCTCTTCCTTTTCAGGTTGAGGTCGACGCTTCTGAAATCGGAGCTGGGGCGGTGTTGTCGCAGAGAAGTTCCGACTGCTCCGTGATGAGACCTTGTGCTTTTTTTTCCCGTAAATTTTCGCCCGCCGAGCGGAATTATGATATTGGGAATCGGGAGCTTTTGGCCATGAAGTGGGCTTTTGAGGAGTGGCGTCACTGGCTTGAGGGGGCCAGACATCAGGTGGTGGTATTGACTGACCACAAAAATTTAATTTACCTTGAGTCTGCCAGGCGCCTGAATCCTAGACAGGCGCGCTGGTCGTTGTTTTTCTCTCGGTTTAATTTTGTGGTGTCGTACCTACCGGGTTCTAAGAATGTTAAGGCGGATGCCCTTTCTAGGAGTTTTGAGCCTGACTCCCCTGGTAATTCTGAGCCCACAGGTATCCTTAAAGATGGAGTGATATTGTCTGCCGTTTCTCCAGACCTGCGGCGGGCCTTGCAGGAGTTTCAGGCGGATAGACCTGATCGTTGCCCACCTGGTAGACTGTTTGTTCCTGATGATTGGACCAGTAGAGTCATCTCTGAGGTTCATTCTTCTGCGTTGGCAGGTCATCCTGGAATCTTTGGTACCAGGGATTTGGTGGCAAGGTCCTTCTGGTGGCCTTCCCTGTCACGAGATGTGCGAGGCTTTGTGCAGTCTTGTGACGTTTGTGCTCGGGCCAAGCCTTGTTGTTCTCGGGCTAGTGGATTGTTGTTACCCTTGCCTATCCCGAAGAGGCCTTGGACGCACATCTCGATGGATTTTATTTCGGATCTGCCTGTTTCTCAGAAGATGTCTGTCATCTGGGTGGTGTGTGACCGTTTCTCTAAGATGGTCCATCTGGTTCCCTTGCCTAAGTTGCCTTCTTCTTCCGAGTTGGTTCCTCTGTTTTTTCAAAATGTTGTTCGTTTGCATGGTATTCCGGAGAATATCGTTTCTGACAGAGGGACCCAATTCGTGTCTAGATTTTGGCGGGCATTCTGTGCTAGGATGGGCATAGATTTGTCTTTTTCGTCTGCTTTCCATCCTCAGACTAATGGCCAGACCGAGCGGACTAATCAGACCTTGGAGACATATTTGAGGTGTTTTGTGTCTGCGGATCAGGATGATTGGGTTGCTTTTTTGCCTTTGGCGGAGTTCGCCCTCAATAATCGGGCCAGCTCTGCCACCTTGGTGTCCCCGTTTTTCTGTAATTCGGGGTTTCATCCTCGATTTTCCTCCGGTCAAGTGGAATCTTCGGATTGTCCTGGAGTGGATGCTGTGGTGGAGAGGTTGCATCAGATTTGGGGGCAGGTGGTGGACAATTTGAAGTTGTCCCAGGAGAAGACTCAGCTTTTTGCCAACCGCCGTCGTCGTGTTGGTCCTCGGCTTTGTGTTGGGGACTTGGTGTGGTTGTCTTCTCGTTTTGTCCCTATGAGGGTTTCTTCTCCTAAGTTTAAGCCTCGGTTCATCGGCCCGTACAAGATATTGGAGATTCTTAACCCTGTGTCCTTCCGTTTGGACCTCCCTGCATCCTTTTCGATTCATAATGTTTTTCATCGGTCATTGTTGCGCAGGTATGAGGTACCGGTTGTGCCTTCCGTTGAGCCTCCTGCTCCGGTGTTGGTTGAGGGTGAGTTGGAGTACGTTGTGGAAAAGATCTTAGACTCTCGTGTTTCCAGACGGAAACTCCAGTATCTGGTCAAATGGAAGGGATACGGTCAGGAGGATAATTCTTGGGTCACTGCCTCTGATGTTCATGCCTCCGATCTTGTCCGTGCCTTTCATAGGGCTCATCCTGATCGCCCTGGTGGTTCTGGTAAGGGTTCGGTGCCCCCTCCTTGAGGGGGGGGTACTGTTGTGAAATTGGATTCTGGGCTCCCCCGGTGGCCACTTGTGGAATTGAACTTGTGTGCATCATCCCCTCTGTTCACCTGCTCCTATCAGGATGTGGGAGTCGCTATATAACCTTGCTCCTCTGTCAGTTTCATGCCGGTCATCAATGTAATCAGAAGCCCTTCTGTGCATGTTCCTGCTACCAGACAACTCCCAGTTAAGTTGGACTTTTGTCCTTGTGTGTTTTTGCATTTTTGTTCCTGTTCACAGCTGCTGTTTCGTTACTGTGTCTGGAAAGCTCTTGTGATCGGAAATTGCCACTCTGGTGTTATGAGTTAATGCTAGAGTCTTAAAGTAATTTCTGGATGGTGTTTTGATAGGGTTTTCTGCTGACCATGAAAGTGCCCTCTCTGTCTTCCTGCTATCTAGTAAGCGGACCTCGATTTTGCTAAACCTATTTTCATACTACGTTTGTCATTTCATCTAAAATCACCGCCAATATATGTGGGGGCCTCTGTCTGCCTTTTGGGGAAATTTCTCTAGAGGTGAGCCAGGACTGTCTTTCCCTCTGCTAGGATTAGGTAGTTCTCCGGCTGGCGCTGGGCATCTAGGGATAAAAAAACGTAGGCATGCTACCCGGCCACTTCTAGTTGTGCGGCAGGTTTAGTTCATGGTCAGTATAGTTTCCATCTTCCAAGAGCTAGTTCTCATATATGCTGGGCTATGTTCTCTCGCCATTGAGAATCATGACACCCGCCGCTCTGCTTCTGGGTCCTCGTTCCTACGATTTCCTGATTGAGCTCCTCCCCGGTAGCATACCGCCTAGAGGTAGAATCTACCCGCTATCTCCTGCGGAGACCCAGGCTATTTCCGAGTATATCCAGGAGAATTTACCTAAAGTATTCATTCGAAGATGCTTCTCCCCTGTGGGAGCGGGATTTTTCTTCGTCAAGAAGGACGGTTCTCTTCGTCCTTGCATGGACTACCAGGGTCTGAATAACATCACAGTTAAGAACAGGTACCCACTACTCCTCATCCCAGAGCTCTTTGACCGACTTAGGGGAGCTCGAATTTTCACTAAACTCGATCTGTGGGGTGCTTACAACCTAATCCGTATTCACTCCGAAGACGAGTGGAAGACCGCCTTTAACACCCGTGATGGCCATTATGAATATTTAGTCATGCCGTTCGGCCTCTGCAATGCCCCCACAGTATTTAAAGAATTCGTCAATGACATTTTTCGAGACCTTCTCTACTCCTGTGTAGTGGTGTACCTGGATGACATCCTTGTTTTTTTGGCAGATTTGCCGTCCCATAGAAGAAGTGTCCGTATGGTCCTGCAATGTCTGAGAGAGAATCATCTTTATGCTAAACATGAGAAATGTCTCTTCGAGCAGACTTCTTTGCTTTTCTTGGATACATTATCTCAGATTCCGGCCTTAAGATGGATCCCGAAAAAGTAAATGCCATTCTGAATTAGCCGTGACTCTGCGGGGTGAAAGCCATCCAGCGATTTCTTGGATTCGCCAATTATTATAGGCAATTTATATCTAATTTCTCCTCTGTGATCTCACCCGTAAAAGTTCCAACTCGAAAACTTGGACCCTGGAAGCAGAGAAAGCCTTTGTACTCCTGAAGCAGTTTTTTTCCACTGCTCCAGTGTTGCACCGACCTGAGGTTAACCAACCTTTCATTCTAGAAGTGGATGCCTCTTCCACGGGTGCCGGAGCGGTGCTCTCTCAGAGGACTTCCAAAGGTTGAATGGTTCCTTGTGGCTTCTTCTCTGAAGCATTTTCTGCATCTGAGCACAATTATACCATTGGAGATCAGGAGTTGCTAGCCGTTAAACTGGCTTTAGAAGAATGGAGGTATCTTCTGGAGGGAGCCGTACATCCATTTGTAATTTTCTCCGACCATAAGAATCTAGCCTATCTCCAAACTGCACAGAGACTTAATCCTCGACAGGCCAGATGGTCCCTGTTTTTTGCCCGTTTCGAGGTTGAGCTACGCTTCCTGCCGGGCAACAGGAACGTCAAAGCAGATGCGCTGTCTAGGTAATTTCAGCTGGGGGAGAAAGAGAAAGAACCGGCGTACATTGTGGATCCTTCCAAGATCATTACCGTGGCCCCTTTAAGGATGATCTGTCCGCCACCAGGTAAAACTCTTGTATCGGAAACTGACAGGGAGAGGGTGTTACGCTGGGGCCATTCTTCTAAATTGGCCAGTAACGCGGGAATCAAGAAATCTTTCCTTCTCATCACTCACTAATATTGGTGGCCTACTTTACGTCTGGACGTCAAAGAATTTGTCACTTCTTGTCCTTCCTGTGCCAAGAACAAGGTCCCTAGACAGTTACCTTATGGAGCCCTGCTTCCTCTTCCAGTTCCGTCTGTGCCATGGCAGTATATTGCCATGGACTTTATTACCGATCTACCAAGTTCTTCAGGCTGTACAGTCATCCTTGTGGTTGTGGATCGGTTTTTCAAAATGGCTCAGTTTGTTTCCCTGCCCGGGTTACCCTCTGATCCTGAGTTGGCGAAGGTTTTTATCTTGAACATCTTCAGATTCTATGGTTTCCCACAGCACATCATGTCCGACAGAGGAGTTCAATTTACGTCTCGCCTTTGGAGGGCTTTATGCAAACTCTTGAAGGTGTCTCTAGATTTTTCTTCAGCTTACCACCCTCAAACTAATGGTCAGGTAGAGCGGACAAATCAGATTTTGGCTGCCTATCTTCGACACTTCACCAATGCTCATCAATACGATTGGGTCAGTCTGCTTCCTTGGGCTGAGTTTGCTTACAATAATCACTCCAGTGAGTCCTCTGCAAAAACCTCTTTCTTTATTGTTTCTGGACAGCACCCAGGTATGCTTCTTCCAATATCTCCAGCCTCTGGGGTACCAGTAGCCGATTCTCTAACTCTGAGATTTTCCACGATCTGGGGCGAAGTTAAAGAGGCACTCAATAAGGTGTCTTTAAGGATGAAAAGACATGCCGACAAGAGGTGATTAGACTCTCCTTCTTTTATGCCCGGCAACAAGGTGTGGCTTTCTTCAAGGTTCATCAGACTCAAGATACCATCTTATAAACTTGGTCCACGCTACATTGGTTCCTTTGAGATTCTGAGTCGAGTCAACGATGTCGCTAACAAGCTGAAATTGCCTGCCTTGCTCCGTATTCCCAACACCTTCCATGTATCTCTGCTCAAACCTGCTTCTTTAACCACTTCCTTCCTTCTTCCAGTACCTCTCCTCAACCTGTCGGTGCTGATAACATATTTGAGGTGAGGGATACTTTAGCTATGAAAAAGGTTCGTGGGAGAGATTTTTTCCTGATTGATTGGAAGGGTTTTGGTCCTGAGGAGAGGTCGTGGGAGCTCTTAGAGAATATCAATGCACCTCGTGTTTTGAACAAAATTCTTTCCAGTCTGGGTGGGGGGAGTTGCAAGGAAGGGGTACAGTTACCGCTTCTCCTGCTGCTGCTCATCCCTGCCACTCCACTTCCGGGTCCCGGTGCACTGGCCTCGCTTCTCCTGCTTTGGTACCTGCTCTCCCTGCTGCTGCTCATCCCCACCGCTCTGCTTCCGGGTCCTGGCGCGCTCTGTTAGGGCTAGCGGAAAGCACCGAGTAAATATAGAGGTTTTATTATAATTGATGCGTTCGCAGCCCGGGGTCCACCGTGCAGGAGAACCTGCTGCTAGCAAACGGCGGAACTATATGGCGGTATGAGCTAACCCTGTTACTTCACAGAGTAGCCGAAACTCAAAGCACTGCGCCCTGTTAGCTTCACAGTGGCACAGGCTAACTACTCAACTGAGAGCAGTCAGTGGTCATGCATGCACACAAACTCCTTGCCGGAGGTGCCAGCATTCTAGGGGCTTATTTCAGCCGGGTCCCTGAACACAAACTCACATGACCACGCTGACGCAAAGCACATAACATAGAACAATACTAGCCGTGCGGCCATGCGAGCCTTAAATAGTTGCAGCACGTACAGGACCTTCCTAGAAGGACCAATGAGAGGCTGCCACAGAGCGTGAGCACCTACAGGACCTTCCTGAAGGACCAATGGCCTTAGTTGCAGTATCTGATCATGTGACCCTCGATCTCCACTGAGAGATCTTACTCTGGGCATGCTCAGAACGAGAAAAGCATGACTTAGTCCCAGAAGCATCTGCTCGCCGCTGCCCAGCACTGACTTCCATGGCAGAAGCAGGAAAAGCAGCAGTAACTCTTTGTACAGAGTCAGACTGGACGAGACGCTGGGACCGACGTCTCCACTGAGCAGGCTCCACTGCGGCAGAAGAAGAATGGGAGATAGCAGCGGAAATGGCCCAAGATTCCCCCTGTGCAGAGGCGGGAACTCGACCCCTCATCCTCATTTTGCTTCTTCCCCACTTCCGGTTTCTCGCTCTGCTCGGGGGGTCCGGTGTCTGTGCAGGCACTCTGGGTTCCATAGAGGGCGAATGGTTACTTCCCCTATATACCCTCTTCCCTTGAATGCCTGGATTCTGAAATCCCCTACGGCCAATCCGGGTAAGGCTTACGGTATATAAGTCTGCCTCCTCTGCATGGAGCTGCCTGATTGTCATAAAGCTTTCTGCTAGTATCTCTGACCTGCACGCTCTTTCTTGTGCTCCGTATCTTGCATTCTAGAGCTCTGTAAGCTTAGCCTGTCGCTCTGCTCTGTTCGTTCATACCTTGTGCTCTGTCTTGTCAGTACCCAGTTCCTCTGTTTCTAATTAGTCTTTCCTTCCGTGGTTTCCTTTAACACACTCTCTCTTTCCACAGTCTTCTCCCATCTCAGCTCTCCAGCAGTCCTGGTCTGATGCCCGCCTTCCTCGTACTTCGCTCTTGGTCCCACCTTTCAGGGTTCAGTTATTCTGTTCTCCATCCTCC
This sequence comes from Ranitomeya variabilis, assembly GCF_051348905.1. Taxonomy (NCBI): domain Eukaryota; kingdom Metazoa; phylum Chordata; class Amphibia; order Anura; family Dendrobatidae; genus Ranitomeya; species Ranitomeya variabilis. Next base: position 878,903,048 of record NC_135233.1, read on the forward strand.
CTTGGTTTCTCCCTAGTTCTTGTCTTCCTCTCCTTCTGAGCCGCCCCTCTTGGTTTGGCCACTGTGGTTTATGACCTCGGGGCTTGCCCCTGATGGTCCCTGTATAGGGGTTGGTCTCCACTAGGTCCGCTCGCCCAGGTGTAGGTCTTTTCCATGGTCCAGAGGGTCCACTCTAGTTCCTTTTTCCAATAGCGTTATTGTGGCTCTGCAGCACCCCAGGTTACCGGTTGCTTTTCGTTTGGGGAAGGTGATGTCTTGCTCAGAGGCAAAGGAGTTCTCTTCACCAGGTAAGGCACACACATGCAGCACATTCTGAATCCAGGCCAGGAGGGGGAGCTCAGCACCCGGATTCAGTGGAGCTTCCCTAGGCTCTATGTATCCTGACCTGGAGGAGAAGCTAGTTAGTTGTTGAGAGACACTGAAGGAGAAGGAAGTCTGGAACTGAGTGCAGACAAGAGAGGCCTGGCAGCCACGAGGGAGCTGCAGCTTCTGGAAAGGAGTGAGAGAACCTGAAGGGTTGTTGAATGTGGAGCACCCGGAAGCAAAGGAGCACAGGAGAGAGATAGAGCTCAGAGGGGAACTGTGGCAGGGCACCCTCGGAGCTGAAGCGCAATAGCCGGGAACCGGGAGCCCAAGGCTTTTGTGGACTCTAGGACACGGAGCAGAGCTGGAGGGCATAACACTACACATCAGCTGCCCGCATCACGCCTGAGACGCAGCAGCACTGGAGGAGCCCGGGGCATCTGTGAGTCCCTGTGAAAAGGCTCAAGCTGGCCGTCATGCAAGTACCTGTCCCAGGACAGGGGGAAACTGGATGACCTTGCAGGAAGCTTAAAGCAGCAGGGACCTCACTTAGAAAGGTGCAGGGAAGAAAGGCTCATGGACCTCTACTGGGAAAAGAGAACTCTAATTTGACTCTGAGTCGGTTGGACCACGATCATCCGTACCTGGTACCCTGGACTGTGGCCTGTCACCCACAAGTAAACCAGGTAAAGACTTATCACTTGTGTCCTCCATTTATTCACCGGCCTTACCATCTGCGTCACACACCATAGGACCCCTGGGGACCCTGCTTCACCTGTGGGAAGAGTAACATCTGGGCTGCTGCAACATCCCGCAGGGGACCCCTCTAATGCAGCATCGGTCCCCTATTGACCAAACTCCACAGGTGGCGTCACAACAAACTTTGAACATTTAATCCCCATTAATATTGATGCCCAGGGCCACGGACAGGGTTGCAGCCACCGTGACAGCCCCCTTTGCGACCGGACCCGGTACCGAGTACCCCACTGCCCTGTGGGCACGTCAGCTCCATAATGTGGCATCTCGTTGCATGGGCTGATGCCCTCAGATCCGGTGTAAAACAGCTGAGGAAATCCCCAAGCACAGTGAGTTTGGACAGAGAAAATGCTGTATTATGCAAAAAGCGGTTCAACCTGGGCACGTACTCGAGGCCGAAAGAGGAGAAGCAGGGAAAATGAGAAATGTGGAATGTTTGAAACCCGCTGCTATAACTGTAACTGATAAGGATGTGTTGCGAACAGTAACAAGTAATGTTCTTTGTTTGAAAGTCTTTAGTCTCGGTGGTTTTGAGTTTCATAATCATGGCACAGAGGTGAAAGTGTAGTCATTGCCGCCTATAAATGAAGTAAATCTGAGTTATGCAGACTGCCAACGTGCTTGTTCTTGTTTGCTAACATATACATTTTTCTTAGTTTATGCTTGAAAACATCAGCTTTTATATACAATAGATAAATTGCTTATAACAAAGTGAAGAAGAAGAGAGCACTCTACAATCGTCCGAAGGCTTGCCGCTCTCATTGTATAGCACCCCAGGTCGTGAAGATGTTTTACCGTATGTGAATAAAGTTACCTGCTTCGGACGATTGGAGAGTGCTCTCTTCTTCTTCACTTTGTTATTGGATATGACTGATATTCTGTTGAGCACAGCACCCGTGATCGGACGTCTTGATTTCCAAACGCAGGTGAGCAGCTTCCACTACATTCTATAGGCGGTGGTGCAGTCTACCTGTTTTCTCTATTATTAGATAAATTGCTTACTTTGACATCTGGCCTCCTAATTGCTCTGTTCACTATGGAGTTTTCATCAGACATGACAGAGCATTGCGAGTGACGTAAAAGTGCATCTTTGAAAGTGTCCAGGATAATCAAGCGCACTTTCTTTCTAGTGTATTTTTTTCTTTCATCCTATATTAAAAAAAAGAAGTTGTGATAAAGTATTCTCATTATAAATTTCAATAACAAAATAAAACGTGTGTATAGATTAATTAAGCAGATACTACAGCACAAGACCATGTGCACACATTGAGTATCTGGTCAGTATTTTACCTCAGTATATGTAAGCCAAAATCGGGAGAGGAACAATCAGAGAAAAAGTATAATAGAAACACGTCACCACTTCTGTATTTATCACCCACTCCTGGTTATGACTTAAAAATACTGATGTAAAATACTCACCAAATACTGAACGTGTGTTATACATTTTCCACTTACTAGCCCAAAAGTAAACTAATCATAGATCAACCATAAAAATCAGTTTGACATGTTGTAACTAGTTATTTTCTTTCATAAGGGTTTCACAATAAGGTTGCAGCAACCAGAGAAGGAGGGCAGTGATGTTGGAAGTGATGGAGATGTGGGTTTGTGTTGTGTTGTGTCCATCAGAAGAATTATGGAGTTGGTGGCGTGGACCTCCCTGGGTCTAAATGCCTCTTATTTAAGTAGTTGTCCTGCCACAGAATATGACATAGATGTTTAATAGGTGTAAAGGTACCTTCACATTAAGCGACGCTGCAACGATAGCGACAACGATGCCGATCGCTGCAGCGTCGCTGTTTGGTCGCTGGAGAGCTGTCACACAGACCGCTCTCCAGCGACCAACGATGCCGAGGTCCCCGGGTAACCAGGGTAAACATCGGGTTGCTAAGCGCAGGGCCGCGCTTAGTAACCCGATGTTTACCCTGGTTACCAGCGTAAAATGTAAAAAAAAACAAACAGTACATACTTACATTCGCGTCCCCCGGCGTCCGCTTCCTGCACTGACTGAGCGCCGGCAGTAGCAGGGCACAGCGGTGACGTCACCGCTGTGCTGTGCTTTCACTTTCACTTTGCGGCGCTCAGTCAGTGTGGGAAGAGGACGCCGGGGGACGCGAATGTAAGTATGTACTTTGTTTTTTTTACATTTTACACTGGTAACCAGGGTAAACATCGGGTTACTAAGCGCGGCCCTGCGCTTAGTAACCCGATGTTTACCCTGGTTACCAGTGTAAAATATCGCTGGTATCGTTGCTTTTGCTGTCAAACACAACGATACACGGCGATCGGACGACCAAATAAAGTTCTGAACTTTATTCAGCGACCAGCGACATCACAGCAGGATCCTGATCGCTGCTGCGTGTCAAACTAAACGATATCGCTAGCCAGGACGCTGCAACGTCACGGATCGCTAGCGATATCGTTTAGTGTGAAGGTACCTTAAGTCCTTCGGATGTTGGCATTGTGATTTTCTGCTTTATTCCCAGAGCCATAACTTTTTTATTTTTCCGTCAATATGGCCATATGAGGAATTGTTGTTTGTCAGACAAGTTGAAATTTTGAATTACATCATTCATTTTACCATATAGTGTACTGGAAAATGGGGAAAAAAATCCAGGTGAGGTGAAATTGCAAAGAAAAATGCAATTCCACAAATGTTTTTTTTTTTTACAATGTTCACTAAATGCTAAAACTGACTTGACATTATGATTCTCCAGGTCATTGTAAGTTTGCAGATACCAAACATGTATAGCTTCTTTTTATTTAAGTGGTGAGATAGGTCTTGTCTAACTAACATGTTGGGTTTCTATGAGGCGGTAAGTGCAAATCTGGACGATGGTAATGCGGCTGATGTGATTTATCTGGACTTTGCAAAGGGATTTGATACTGTTCAATATAACAGCCTTAAGGTACCTTCACACTAAGCGACTTTACAACGATAACGATAGCGATCCGTGACGTTGCAGCGTCCTGGATAGCGATCTCGTTGTGTTTGACACGCAGCAGCGATCAGGATCCTGCTGTGATATCGCTGGTCGTTGCTGAAAGTTCAGAACTTTATTTGGTCATCAGATCGGCATGTATCGTCGTGTTTGACAGCAAAAGCAACGATGCCAGCGATGTTTTACAATGGTAACCAGGGTAAATATCGGGTTACTAAGCGCAGGGCCGCGCTTAGTAACCCGATATTTACCCTGGTTACCATTGTAAAGGAAAAAAAAAAACACTACATACTCACTCTTTGATGTCTGTCACGTCCCCCGGCGTCCGCGCTGCTGCTCAGAGCTTCCTGCACTGAGTGTGTCAGTGCCGGCCGGAAAGCAAAGCACAGCGGTGACGTCACCGCTCTGCTGTTAGGGCCGGCGCTCACACAGTGCAGGGAAGCGGACCCCGGGGGACGCGAATGTAAGTATGTAGGGTTTGTTTTTTTACATTTAACACTGGTAACCAGGGTAAACATCGGGTTACTAAGCGCGGCCCTGCGCTTAGCAACCCGATGTTTACCCTGGTTACCCGGGGACTTCGGCATCGTTGGTCGCTGGAGAGCTGTCTGTGTGACAGCTCTCCAGCTACCAAACAGCGACGCTGCAGCGATCGGCATCATTGTCGATATTGCTGCAGCGTCGCTTAGTGTGAAGGTACCTTTATACTGAAATTACAGAGTCAAGGACTGGGGGAAACTGATGAGTAAAAAGTTGGCTAAATGACAGGAAACAAAGAGTTGTCATAAATGGCACGTTCTCTAAGTGGGATACAGTCAGCAGTGGGGACCTGTACTAGGATTGATTCTTTTTAACCTCTTTATTAATGACCTTGTGGATGGGATTGTGAGTATAGTGTCAGTCTTTGCTGACGACACCAAACCATGTAGAATATTAAAATCTGACCTAGAAATTAGAATATTGCAAAACTAATGCAATAACTGAATGGGCAAACACTTGGAAAATGAGATTTAATGTTGATAAATGTAGAGTAGTACACCTGGGACGAAGTAATCCTATTGCTGCCTATACATTAAATGGGAGTATACTCGGGACTACAGAACAGGAGAAGGACTTGAGTATTCTGGTTACAAGCAGGCTGAGCAGCAGTACTCAATGTCAAGTAGCAGCCTCAAAAGCAAACAAGATTTTAAGGTGTAAAAAAAGAGTGATCCAATCATGCAATCCCAACATATTGTTATCTCTATAATATGGGATCCAGTTTTAGCTACACATTTTAAAAAGGGATATTCAGAAGCTAGAGTCAGTTCAATGGCAGGCAACTAGATTATTACAAGGGATGGAGGGCCTCTCATATGATGAAAGGTTGGAGAAGTTGGGCTTGTTTATTTTGAAAAAAGACACCTCAGAGGAGATCTCATTTTTATTTATAAATATACAGTATGTGTGGTCAGTACAAAGGACTGGCACATGACTTATTCCTTCCAAAGACCATACTGAGGACTAGGGGGCACTCATTACGGGTGGAAGAAAGGTGATTCCAGCAGCTAAATAGGAAAGGTGTGCAAACAGAAAACTGTGCAATGCCCTACCACATGAGGTAGTAATGGCAGACACTATAACAGCTTTTAAAAAAGAACTGGATGATTTCCTCATTACATACAACATTATGGATTACAGATAATTTAGTGACAAAATGTACAATTGGTGGAAAGGTTGAACTTGATGGACCTAGGTCTTTTTTCAACCAATGTAACTACAGTATGTATGTGGAAAAAAATGTCGCCATTTTCCAAGACCCAAAGCCTCTCTATTTTTCAGGATCTAGGGCTGGGTGAGGGCTTCTTTTTTATGCACCGAGCTGACGTTTTTGTGTATACCATTTTGAGGTATAATATATCCCATCTGGTGCTTGGGGACGGGGACAGCATGGGCCCGTGTGATTTCAAATGCCAGGGCTGAGTTTCAGCCTCAGTCCGTACCTGATGTCAAGTCTATACATACCTGCCAGGAGGTGTGCATGGTCAGCAGGAATTGTGCAACTGTCCTATTCTAATAAAAAGGGCAGGTACCCAATACCTGCTGTGCTGATTGTGCACAGGTCACAGCAAGCATGTACATGTGCATTGTCAATGCTGGTCAATTCCTGATTCACAAGTGAACTGCCCTAGGCAAACCCGTTTAATATTTGTAACTCCTGTCAATATGACAGAAATGTTGGAGATGGGAATACCTCTTAAAGATATCGCCATCAATTGTGCCCAAATGTAGGACAATACCAAGCATAGACTACAGAAGTTAGGTTACTGATAGACAGGACATCATTAAGAAAGAAACGGGCCAGCTGATCTGTGCAATAACTGCAATGTGTAGGTGAGTATTTACACTGTGGCCATTAACAGACAAACCCAAAAAGCAAAAGAGCCATCCAACCACCACAAGGTGTACGCAATCAGGATGGTCCATAGTCCATAATAATTAGGTACAACTTGCCATGGTGAGATGGCTTTTACGCTCTTTTGATCAAAATAGTGTAAGCTAAGAACTCAATGTTACGTACATGTACTATTAAAGCTTATTTATTTACTTACTGCAGGCTCATTTTATTTATTTTTTTATCTCAAGATGTCATCACTGCAGAACTAGTGGGGACCATGTTAGAGCAGTGTGGCGTTCACTTTGGTTAGTGATATCTATTCTAGAGCAGATTTTTTTTAATTAAAAAAAGAACATCTTTAATGTTTTAACAATATTGTTTTTCTATGACTCCGAAGAAAGAATGATTATTATAAGTAAAATTATGTTAAGAAAAAGAGAAAGTAAAACTGGATGTTCAAATCAAACTAACCTAAAGATTGGCGGTAAAACATATCATTACATTGTAAGGCCTGTTCACATGCTGCATTTTTGCTGCATTTTTGCTGCATTTTTATTTGTGAGGAAAAAAACTCAATATCTAACACATTTCTAAAATATCATTCACAAAATCTTTTTTTTTTCCTTTTTTCTACTTTCTGACCTGATCTTTTTTTTCTTAAACCAAGCATGAAAATTCATTATTCATTTTATTGTAGTTTCTCAGTGAGGGAGCATAGTGAGGGAATACTTAGCTAACATAAATGAATTAAGCTCCAGGTCCAGATTAATTACCGTACATCCTAGGGTACTGAAGGAGATAGCAGAGGAAATTATTGAACCACTATCCATAATCTTTGAAAATTCTTGGAGAACAGGAGAAGTCCCAGAAGACTGGAGAAGAGCAGATGTGCCTATCTTCAAAAAGGGGAGAAAGGTGGACCCAGGGAACTATAGGCCTTATCTGCCTGACTTCTATACCAGGAAAGATCTTTGAATACATTATTAAACAACATGTATGGAAGTACCTGGATGAGAATTAGATAGTTAACCAGAGCCAGCATGGGTTTGTAACTACAGCATTTTTAGGAGTATAAGACGCACCAGACCATAACACACACCTAGATTTTAGAGGAGGACAATAGAAAAAAAAATTGAAACATAAAAAGTGGTCATGACACACTTTTATTGGCGGGGGGACCTGCTGCTGACACTGTTATAGGGGTAATGTCCCCCAATTCTGTAATTATATACCCCATGATTGAATATGTCCCCATCCAAGTATATATTCCCACCACCCTGATATATATGTCCCCATCCAGGTATACATGGCTCCCCATTCAGGTATACATGGCTCCACATCCAGGTATACCTGGGCCCCCTTCGTGGTATACATGGCCCCATCCCGATCCTGGTATAAATGGTTCCTCATCCTGGTATACATGACCCCCTTATCCCCATCCTGGTATACATGGCCCCCATCTCCATCCTGATGTACATGGCCTCCATCACGATGCACACATAAAAAAACAATTCTACTTACTTTTCCTCTGCTCCCTCGCAGCGCAGCACGCCCACACCCTAAGTCAGCTGCTAGAATATTCACTGCTCCCTATGCCCGGTACTATGGGAGTGGAGAGCAGTGAATATTCATTTTCTTTTATAGCATGCACACTGTTAGCGGCAGCTACCAGCTCCTGCAGCAGCTGGGTGATCACATGTGCCCACTATTAAAGAGAATGAATGGGAGTGGAGAGCAGTAAATATTCATTCTTTATAATAGCAGGCACATGTGATCATCCAGCTGCTACAGGAGCTGGCAGTTGTGGCTAACAGTGTGCCCACTATGAAAGAAAATTAATATTCACTGCTCTCCACTCCCATAGTCCCTCCTCCAACTCCCAGCACCGACTTCAACTTTTTGACAGTGAGGGTGATCAGTGAGTACAACAGGCTGCCATGAGAGGTGGTAAGATCTCCTTCAATGGAAGTCTTCAAACAGAAGCTGGACAGACATCTGTCTGAGATGGTTTAGTGAATCCTGCATTGAGCAGGGGGTTGGGCAAGATGACCCTGAGGTCCCTTCCAACTCTAACATTCTATGATTAAGGCTCATTAAGGCTCGTCACCCACTATTAGATTTTCATGGTGTTTATTTTAACTGGCTAAAAAATATCACTCCTTACAATTCCAGTAAAGTTCATGGGATTGTAGAAATCTTATGTCCACCATGTTTTTTCCATGCAGCGTAAACTAATATGTTGTACTTGTTTTAAATCCACAATGTAAATTTTTCGTGCAGATGCCGTGAATTTTATGTGCAGATTTTCCCCATAAAATTGCTTTAGATGCGGGAAAAAATAAAGGTCTAAACAGACAATAACCAAAAATGCATGTAATCCACACGACTTTTATCAATTAAGTTTTGTCAAAGCCCAATACCATGAGGTATCAAAAACAATGCAGCTTTAACATACGAAAAAGAGACTAAAACTGCAGCATCCAAAATACGATAAAAATGCACTTAAAAATGCAATGAACAAAATATGAGTTATCTAATTTACATACTATGCTGAAGAAAATCTATAACATCAAAAACTTACCAAATACTCTTTGTGAGAACGTTACTTAAGAAAGAGGCTTAACAGCATAACCGCACCAAAACCTCATTAAAAAGCACTCCCAAAAAGTTTTTCCCCTCTTAATATATTGCAATTGTCATATTATATCGCACTGTGTACTTACAATTGCTAATTTTACCTTTCTACCCAGCTAATTAATTTCTTCTATTGGCTCTATGTAAAAACAGTGAGACTTTTCTCCCTGCATTTATCATTCTGAACTTCAACTCCTGATCAAGCTATATAATATGATGATTGCAATATGTTAAAAAGGACAAAAATTTTGATGGGAGTGCTTCTTTAAAAACTTGCAGATTTTTACAGCCAGGGTCTACATTCTTCATGTAGAAAAAAGCATCAAAAAGCTACATTTGAAATTAGTGTTAAGTTGGGAAAATAATAGATTGCTAATTTTCATTTCTTCATAAAAAAAAATAATAATTACCAGAAAAATAAGCTGTTTTATATTACTGGAGCTACCAAAATGAAGAGGGTTAGAGTGTCAAATCAAGACTATAGTGACCAGATCTGACATTCAATTAACTTCTGCACTGCCCTCGTAGTTTCATAGATGAGGTAATAACGTGGGCCTTTGATTCTTAAATGTGACACGCAAGGAAAAGCAGATACTTACAGTTGATCTTAGTAAAACCACATTGGCTTTTTCCAAACTCGAAGGGACACAGTTTGCCCAGACACTCCATTCAGGCTTCCAATAAAACAGGAGCAGAAGAATCCCACCAGATATACAATAGCCAATCACACAGAGAATAATCCATGGTGCACTTATTCTATAGCCAAAGATTTCCTGTGGACAAAATCAACATATAGCCCAATCAGTAATACAAATCAGGTATTGAAAACAGATCTGTGAGATGCAAGTTATTTGTGTTATCTCATCTATTGTGTTGTTTATTTTGGTTGTGGGGAATGGACAGGCCTACTATCATGCACCTCACTCAGTTGCCATTTTGAGAACAGAAGTGTCAATAAAGTCTGTGAAGAAGGCTGCACTAACAAGCTGGAGATCTTGTAATACCAACACTTTTCTTAAATCAAAAGTAAAGTCACCAAGTCCTTTATTACCCCAAAAGTCATACATAATACTTTTTTGGACCGATTTGTATGGAATCCAACAGAAAACAAACAGTATGTGTTTTTATAAAATTGTGGAGATACAGTCATACTGTATATCCCTGGCGGTAGTGATGAGGGAACATGCTCGGGTGTAATCATAGTATCTTGGTCATATTCATATATTATGTACGATTTCCTGTGGCTGCATGATTTGCGACTATTAGACAGCCTGAAAACATGTGGGGATTTTCTGTTTGTTAGGGAATCCCCACATGTGTTCATGCTGTCTTACGGTTGCAAATCATGCAGCCACTGGAAAGCAAAGATAATATACGAGCTCGCCCAGATGCTCGGATAACACCAGAGCACGCTCACTTATCACTACTAGGCGGAAATGTGCATGAGCCCTTAATATTTATGGGGGCATAAACACCAATCCATAAGTTTACCTGGAAATAAATGATCTACACATAAAGGGGTGCTAAATACCTACAAAAAGAAATTAAAAATATCATTAAAACTTAATAAGTACAATGGACAGTTAGAGGCGCAAGTGTAAAGGGAAAGGCATAAGCTGCAAATAAGACAACACCACATGGATGTCAAAAAAAGTTCCAGTAAGAAGTATCAATGATTAGCACTATGAATACCTTCCTAGGAGAGGAGTGGGATAATCAAATGGTTGTATATTGTGGGGTGTGTTAATAAAGTATTGTGAATAAGTCACCCGATGATTTCTATAGTGTTCAAGGACAATATTGCAGTTTACCAATAATTATGAGGATATCTTAATATATATGATCTCACTAAATTCCGCTGATATACTTGCTCATTACATGGAGATGAATACAAGTGGTTAATGCCTATAGGTCATGATATAAATGTACAGTAAATCATCAGAGGAAAAATGAGTAATCAATAGACAGATGGTGTTGTCAAGTTATTACCTTGCCCTGGTGAGGTTGTAGCTTGATCCTACATAGGCAAGTAGTGGAAAACCTCCGGTGGATGTCCACGCTAGTCATGAAAGTGGCTTGCGGCAGCAGATAAGTCTGTGTAACGGAGAGTTATCCCGGATGGTGGCAGGTGCTCCATGCGTCTCTTTTACATCGATGCGCAGGTGTCTATGCACCATGATACAGTCCAGCAATGTAGCAGCATCTGAGAGGCAGACAGGACCTGCATAACGTAGGTGGTCACGTGGGGTACACATGACTTGGTGAAGTAAGAGGTGCGGTAAGGACCAATTTCTATGCGTTTCGGAAATACACGGTTTCCTTATTCAGGGATGGTCCTGATGGTAACTTAGCAGCCTTATATTCTGTGTCATGTCTATCATATAGGGTTAGTAAAACCCAAACAGTTCCACGTCACTGTTTAGTCCTTTTGGCTTTAAGGAATCCAGGTGAAAGATCCACCGGCTCTCTGCTCGGGACATTTTTGATGTTGTCCCCTTTTCTCCAATGCTTATGGACGATTTCTACACCTGTAACTACTGTCCCGTGAATTAAACCACCATAATATTCTAGGTAATGCTTAGATAAGGGGTTCCCTTCAAATATAGTTTTAATGTTCCTCAGATGTTCATTAAGTCTAACATTCATAGGCTGTTTAGTACAACCCACATAATTTATCACAGGGACATTTTAAGGTGTAGATACACGCCTACAGTGGTGCAGGTAATGAAATCATGAATTCTGTGCCTTCTCTAGAAATGTTGTGTTGTTTATGCGTTTGTAATAGTTTGCACGTTTCACATTTTCGGCCATATCATTAAAACTTCTTGAGAAAGTCAGTGATGAAACATGTGTTGTAGTCCTGGGGTCCTACTATATGTGTTCTGCTCTTTTCTGCGGTCTGTTTTTTATATATATGAAATGCATCTAGATTACATTGATTACTTATTTATCTATTTAAAAATTTATTTTGTATATTTATAGTCCATTTACAGTTATATTTTGTATACACAGACTTAATATGTTTAGAGAATATAACACTATTAGCATTTTCTGATACATTTGTCGTGAATTTTATTTTGTGTATTGCCACCCATGATTTTAATGTATACATTTTAATCTTTATGTACGTATTTTTATTACTTTTTTTTGTGATTATTCACTTCCCCCTTTATGTGTAGAGTATTGCATACCTAGTGTGAATAACCACCTAAATTAATAACATTTATATTGTGGGTTATTTTGGGACATAAACGATAAAAAAGCACATGAAAAGATCACTGATTCATAAAATCAAAGCATATTTTCTATGGGACCTTTTACTGGGGCTTGATAGGTCCCTCTTCTACAGGTGCCATGCATTTATCAATGCTAACAGCCATATCTTTTGTTAAGAGATGCAGTTCAGAAACAAGTGTATCAAGGTAATGAGGGACTTTTCCACTGAAAAGGGTTGTGGCTTCGGAGGGTAAGGATTTCTCGGAAAACAGGCAAGTGACAATGTCTTATAGCTGCCATTGGTTATGTCATGCATAAACCATTAAAATCATAATTTGTCATACTATAGAAGGGTTACATGAGGAAACTGTAGCGCATATTCTATATTGGACACACTCCCAAACGTTAAGCTCCTTTTCTAGGTATTGTCTTAATCCAACTTTATTCAATCATCCAATAATTAAATACTTACCCAAGGTGTGAGCAGCAAAGATAAAAAGATAATAGCTGTTTCATTCCTTGTTACCTTAGGGTACCGTCACACAGTACCATTTTAATCGCTACGACGGCACGATCCGTGACGTCGCAGCGATCGTATGATTATCGCTCCAGCGTCGTAGACTGCGGTCACACGTTGCAATCACGGCGCTGGAGCGATGCCGAAGTCCCCGGTAACCAGGGTAAACATCGGGTAACTAAGCGCAAGGCCGCGCTTAGTAACCCGATGTTTACCCTGGTTACCAGCGTAAACGTAAAAAAAACAAACAGTACATACTTACATTCCGGTGTCTGTCCCCGGCGTTCTGCTTCTCTCCACTGTGTAAGCGCCATAGCCGGAAAGCACAGCGGTGACGTCAGACGTCACCGCTGTGCTCGCTTTCCGGCTGGCAGACGCTCACAGTGCAGAGAAGCTGAGACGCCGGAGGACAGACACCGGAATGTAAGTATGTACTGTTTGTTTTTTTTACGGTTACGCTGGTAACCACGGTAAACATCGGGTTACTAAGCGCGGCCCTGCGCTTAGTTACCCGATGTTTACCCTGGTTACAAGCGAACACATCGCTGGATCGCTGTCACACACAACGATCCAGCGATGTCAGCGGGTGATCAAGCGACGAAAGAAAGTTCCATACGAGCTGCTACGACGTACGATTCTCAGCAGGATCCCTGATCGCTGCTGCGTGTCAGACACTGCGATATCGTAACGATATCGCTAGAACGTCACGAATCGTACCGTCGTAGCGATCAAAATGGTACTGTGTGACGGTACCCTTATACAACCTCGAAAGTGACTGAATTTCAGCACTATTCCGTACAATCTCTGTATTTCATATGTTTAAGATATCTGAGTTATTTAAGAAATGTATACCCTGATCTGGAAGGAAGATGAACGTAAGGTATTGAATGTTGACTATGAAAATTGTACATTCACACTGAAGGCATTAAAACTATGAATTAACACATGTGGAATTATATACTTAACAAAAAAGTGTGAAACAACTGAAATTATGTCTTATATTCTAGGTTCTTCAAAGTAGCCACCTTTTGCTTTGATGACCGCTTTGCACACTCTTGGCATTCTCTTGATGAGCTTCAAGAGGAAGTCACCGGGAAGGGTCCTCCAACAATCTTGAAGGAGTTCCAAGAGATGCTTAGCCCTTGTTGGCCTTTTTGCCTTCACTCTGAGGTCCAGCTCACCCCAAGCCATCTCGATTGGGTTCATGTCTGGTGACTGTGGAGGCCGGGTCATCTGGCGTAGCACCCCGTCACTCTCCTTCTTGGTCAAACATCCCTTACACAGCCTGGAGGTGTGTTTGGGGTCATTGTCCTGTTGAAAAATAAATGATGGTCCAACTAAATGCAAGCCAGATGGAATAGCATGGCGCTGCAAGATGTTGTGGTAGCCATGCTGGTTACGCAGTATGCCTTCAATTTTGAATAAATCCAGCAAAGCACCCCCACACCATCACACCTCCTCCTTCATGCTTCACGGTGGGAACCAGGCATGTAGAGCCCATCCGTTCACCTTTTCTGCGTCGCACAGAGACACGGTGGTTGGAACCAAATATCTCAAATTTGGACTCATCAGACCAAAGCACAGATTTCCACTGGTCTAACATCCATTCCTTGTGTTCTTTGGCTCAAACAAGTCTCTTCTGCTTGTTGCCTGTCCTTAGCAGTGGTTTCCTAGCAGCTATTTTACCATGAAGGCCTGCTGCACAAACTCTCCTATTAACAGTTGTTGTAGAGATGTGTCTGCTGCTAGAACTCTGTGTGGCATTGACCTGGTCTCTAATCTGAGATGCTGTTAACCTGCGATTTCTGAGGCTGGTGACTCAGATAAATTTATCCTCAGAAGCAGAGGTGACTCTTGGTCTTCCTTTCCTGGGGCGGTCCTCATTTGAGCGCTTGATGATTTTTGCCACTGCACTTGGGGACACTTTCAAAGTTTTCCCAATTTTTCAGACTGACTGACCTTCATTTCTTAAAGTAATGATGGCTACTCATTTTTCTTTGCTTAGCTGCTTTTTTCTTGCCATAATACAAATTATAACAGTCTATTCAGTAGGACTATCAGCTGTGTATCCACCAGATTTCTGCATAGCACAACTGATGGTCCCAACACCATTTATAAGGCAAGAAATCCCACTTATTAAACCTGACAGGGCATACCTGTGAATTGAAAACCATTCCCGGTGACTACCTCTTGAAGCTCATCAAGAGAATGCCAAGAGTGTGCAATGCAGTCATCAAAGCAAAAGGTGGCTACTTTAAAGATCCTAGAATAGAAGACATAATTTCAGTTGTTTCACACTTTTTTGTTAAGTATGTAATTCTACATTTGTTAATTCATAGTTTTGATGCCTTCAGTGTGAATGTACAATTTTCATAGTCATGGAGATACAGAGAAATCTTTAAGTGAGAAGGTGTGTCCAAACTTTTGGTCTGTACTGTATATATATATATATATATATATATATATATATATATATATATATATATATATATATATGTGAATTACAAGACAAAAAGTAATATGGTGCACTTAAATGGAGCTTTCAGTCCAATTTGTAGGCACCATGCAATAGAGCAGGAGGAGCTGAGCAGATTGATATATAGCTTTGTGAGTAAAGATTCAGCATAAACTGTGTTTTCATCATTTAAACCCCTAATCTTTCTAGGATTTTTGTCCCAGTGGGCGGTCCTGTCAGTGACTGACATCTTTCTTTCAATAAAGATGTATACAGAGGTAGCTGTCAGTCACTGATAGGACTGCCCACTGGACCAAAATCCCAGAAAGAGCAGAGAATTAACCCCTTCACAACCTTGGGGTTTTCTGTTTTTTGCCTTTTCGTTTTTTGCTCCCTTCATTCCATTAAAACATAACTTTTTTATTTTTATGTCAATATGGCGGCGTGAGGGCTAGTTTTTTGTGTAACTAGTTGTACTTTTGAACGACACCATTGGTTATACTTTATAGTGCAGTGAAATTGCAGAAAAAGTGCAATTCCACAATTTTTTTTTGTGTTTTTTTTTACTATGTTCACCATGTTAAATGCCGCTGTTGGAGATTGACAGTGGCATTTATCATATTAACAGCTGCAGATGGATTGCAATTCCACCCACGAATGTTAGGGGCTGCATTTACACGAGCTATGATGTTTATATATATTTCACAGGTAATGAAGTGGTTAAATTATTAAAACGCAAATAAACTTTACTCTCAAAGCTATCTATCAATCTGCTCAAATGCCACTTGTCTGGAATATGGTACCAGCAGATTGGGACACATTTTCCTAGTTCCTTTTAAGCACAACCTCCTTCTATTTGATAAGCATTAGTGATGAGTGAGTGTACTGGTTGCTCAGGTTTTCCCCAGCACGCTCGGGTGGTCTCCAAGTGTTTGTAAGTAACTGCTCGGAGATTTAGTTTTCATCTCCTCAGCTGAATGATTTACAGCTACTACCCAGCCTGAGTACATGGGGGGTTGCCTAGTTGCTATGGAATCTCCACATGTAATCAAGCTGGCTAGTAGCTGTAAATCATTCAGCTGCCCCGATGAAAACTAAATCTCTGGCAGATGTTCGGTTCGCTATTATTTCCTGTCCCAGTTTCTTCACGCATCATGAGTCGTTCTCATAGAAGTGCTCCTTGTATTCTTTTCATCTTTCCTTGATCTGTTCTACTTATAACATTCATAAACTAACTTCTCAGCATAGTCAAACTACTCACATGCTACATAATGCAAATGCCATTACATAGGATGTAATAGGACATTGTACAACAGATGGCAATTATCAGGTTATATTCAAAAGCATGTAATCTAGATGTAATATATGAAAGAGAGAGTGCTTCTAACATTAGAGAATGATCAATAATAGAGATGAACGGTCGAAATTTGAATTTGTCAGCTTCTCCGAATAAATTCTCGGCAAATCGCAATACTGTAAAGAGTCTAATTGCCTTGAAAATACCTGCGTAGCACTACTAGGCCTAACTGAAGCCCCCTAGGCTTATATTGAATCATTTTTGAACATTTTAATGCAAACACAGACTTAGTAATGTCCAAGTCACCTCAATTTATTGGACTTTGGGAAAACAGAAAGTAACCAACACTGCAATTCAGATGGCGTGTACATTTCTAATATAGGACTATTACTAGAAAGCGAACAAAAAAAATGTACATCTATTTTTTACAGCACATCCCTTTTATGAGATAGACAATTGTGCTGAAATTTCTTGATTATGGAGGGTTTTCTTTTGATTTTTAAAAATATCTTATAGAGTAGCTTGACAATGTCACAATTTAGGAAGCTTTGGTTTCATGATTTTTATTTAGAAGTAAAATTAGAACAGAGGGTATTAAAAATCCACTCATTATTTGCCTTGCAAAAAATAAAAAATGCTGTTATAAAGGGATCTTACTGCAGTATATCATTAAATTCACACTGAGTTACTATGCAGTTACAGCACCTCCTTATATGACTTGAATCTTTGGATTACTATTCACAGACTTAGACTACAGCTACTATTCAATGTGCATTAGCAGTGCAGTAGCACACCAGAATAAGAGTAAACATTTTTCTATGCCTATCTTGAATGAGATATGTGCTTTGAACTTTTCTGCACTGTAAGATCCTAAAATGTATGCCTTGGTCAGTCCTCATCTTTTATATTGGCTGTGATAGTCCCCCTGATTAGCTGCACTAGACCATGGGATGAGATAGCCGCAAGGCATTAAGGGAGTGCATGATTGTGCCTGACGTTATTAGCCTGCTCACTGAGTCTTCAGCAGTTTATGAAATGTTGGGGGCATTACATTATTTATTTTGCAATGCTCACAATTCAAAGAGCAAAGTGTTCAACTTCATGGAGATCTGCATATTTGAGGAAATTTGACTCAAAGTCAATCCTCCGAGGAATGCTCCATTCATCTTTAGTCAAGAATTTTGCAGACTTTATTGTGTGTGAGGGCTGTACTAATACGAGTCTCTGGTAAATGGATAAACTTCATTTTTCTCATCACTGCTGAGACATATAATGTATATATTACTTATGTCATTATACAGATTCTCTATCACATTGATTAAAGATCTCTTAAAAATTGGTTGCAAAGATTAATTACTGAAAATTGAATTCCTGCGATAATTGGCCTTGACATGTTCATTCCATGCAAATCACAAAGTGATTGAATTGTTTTGCTTAAAGTCACTTTAAGATTTATATATATACTGTATATAATGTCTGCAGCTAAAATCTCCAAACATGTTAGCATATCTCATATAAAAATATAGAATGACATTTAATTACATTTTCTAAATTCAATGTTACTAATTTATTTGTGTGTGACGATTAAATAAGCAATAACAGTTCAGATAATATGAGTAAATTTCTACTACAAGGGGATATGGGTCATGTAAATTGTTGTTAATATAATACTGATATATTACTATGATATTATAAATACATTTATATAATAATTTAATACTACAAAATGTAGAATAAATATTACATAAAATACACTGCTCACCATTTCATTCTCTTCTCCTTCATTAATTATCGCACGGTGATTTTGAGGCTCTTTAGACTTCATGTTTTAAGTTTAAAGTCACTTCTTTTGCTTTGTAGCTCAAAGAATGTTCCTATGTAGTTATCAGGATTCTTATATATACTATGACATATCATCACTAGTTTAGTATAAACACCTATTATTGTGTTTAAGCACACCTCCTTATTATTTCTACAGCTGTAATTACTGATAAGTTCAGGGAAATTACTTTCATAATATCAGTATTTATATAGTAGTTGATGCCAAACCTGCAGCAGCTATGCAGCCCACACATTATGCATGCAAATCAATACCTAGTAATGCTCCTTATCCCACTTACTTAAATAGGTTGTCAGATACCTACAATGCCTTTTATGAATATCTATCTTTAAGTCGTAAGACTCGTAACCACTTTTGAAATTTGATCTATTATAAAATTCACTATAAAATTTCCCAAGAAAACTATTTCTTATATGGGCTTTCTTTTCCATTTTTAAGCAACGTTTTGCTTCAGGGGGGGCTCAAATGGGACGTCACAAAAGGATGGCTCCACAGTCACTTCCCAGCAGCTTTTATTACCCTTCTTGAAACATGACGGCCTCAGCTTCTGTCTCTGCCTTCCCATGATGACATCCCACATTTTAGTCGCCACCACACTTCTGTCGCCACTGCCATATTACCGGTTTCTTAAACAACCACCTCCTTCTCTAAAATGAATCATTATCAGAGGGCACTAACAGAAGTAGGGTGAGTGACACCAATGCTTCCCTACAGCTTCAATCACTGCCATGAAATGAATCATCATCGATCAGCAGTGCTGGTGTCATGTATCCTGTATCTATCATAGCCCCCTGATAATGATTCATTTTAGGGCGGTAATAGAAGCTCTGATGCAGCACTGTGATCACTCACCCTGCTTCTATCACCGCCCCCTGGTGATGATTTGTTTCAGAGAAAGAAGCAGTGGTGCCAGAAACGGGTACTTTGGCAGTGGAAACAGAAGTGTGGCATAGATTATTGGAGACTGAAGTTGAGATGTTGAGGGAGGCAGCAAAAGAAGCACCAGTCATTTCACCATCACCCCCCATCCACCCCAAAAAACTGGATGCCATTAGGGGATGTGAGTCACAAAGATTGTGGTAAGTGACCCCAGTGGTCCCCGATGATGAAGTTCTGTTCCGGGGGGGGGGGGGCAGAGGATGTGATAGAAGCTTCAGAAAAGTTGCTACAAAGGCCCCTGTATCAGACTCCCCTCAAATGTAACGTCACAACAGTTAAAGAAAAAGAATCACATATAGGAATTAGTTGTATTTAGAGAAGAGTTGAGAATTTTATGATAAAGCAAAAGACAAAATTGGTTAGTGCTTAAAGATAAGTGTTTAGAGTGGCATGTAAAAGTTTAGGCAGACATGGTCAAAGTTATTGTTATTGTGAACAACTAAGCAAGTTGAAAATTAAATGATTTCTAAAAGAGCTAAAATTAAAGATGACACACTTACTTTGTATTTTATGCAAAAAAAAAATAGATATTTATGTATATTTTCAACTTTTAGATCTTAACATTTTCAAAAAGGAAAATGGGCCTATGCAAAACTTAGGGCTTCCTGCATGGTTAGTACAAAAAAAAAAATTACTGAACGCAGCAAATACTATGCATCAACTTCGAAAGGAATATAGATTAACCACTATGTGGAATAAGTGACATATATTTGCTAAGTGGATGAATGGTACACTATTCGGAAGATTGATGGAAACCAAAGATAGAACTCCGAACTTATGATCTAAAAAGGAAAAATGTGGAACAATTGGTGTAAACATAAAAATACCTTTACACTACTACATGGTAGCAGTACAAGCAAGAAATGTGCCCGCACTTAAAAAAGGGACAATAATAAATCCAGAAGTAAAAACATACAATAAAGAAATAACAACGAACCACTAGTTAATAAAATGAGTCTGACCATATAGGTCTAATTATAAATGTCACAATGAGCTATATAAGCTTTTATTAGGTACAGACTCATTAAAGATATGTGCCCACTGCCCGAGGGAGGGGAGGAAAATTATTCTTCAGAGGAATTTTCCATATATTGCACAGATGTTGAAATCTTTACCTGAGGAATATGTGTGGTTGTGGCAATATGTGAAAAAACAGGAAGGAGATATGATGGATAAAAGTGTGTCAAGGGAATATATATAAGGGTATATGGAATATAAATATGGCTTTCTAATGTTTCCCAAAAATTGTCTGTCCATGATTTTTTTGATAAGCCATCCAAATTTTTTTTAAATAAATCTGATATGGGTCATTTGGATGTTTTGTGCTGTTATCATGATTTAAAAAGAGAAACCACAGTAGTTTGACAATAAATGGCTTCACCCAACCACTAACCATGAGTGGAGAAAAAGTTTTGGTGTTATCATTCATATTCTCTGAAAAAAGGCAGAGAAAGCAAAAATTCTGCCTGGGTATGTAAACTTTTGAGCACAACTGTAGATAGTATATATATATAGTGGGTACGGAAAGTATACAGACCCCTTTAAAGTTTTCACTCTTTGTTTCATTGCAGCCTTTTGGTAAATTCAAAAAAGTTCATGTTAGGCGTCGGGATTTTTTCGCTGTGAGATTCGCGAACCCTAACAGTATATTAGCAACAGGGTCTGGCTAGCAATGGCGGATGATCAGCATCTTCAGCGGTATATCCAGCAGATTGAGAGCATGTTGACCACTGTTGAGCAGGCGTCTTCAGCTGTGGATATTGCCGCAATGGTATATGAGGCTGTGGCCGCTGATATAGCTAGGGGGCGCTGTTTGTTCTCCCCAGAATGTACATGCAGACGGATGAAGTCCATAGGTGTGCATGAGAGTCATGGATTTCCGGTCCGGGTTTTCCATGTGGCTGAAGGCCACAGGTTTGTGTATGTTTAAAAACCCTGCAGTAAGGGGTATGGGTGTGTCAGGTCGTGTCAGGTTTGCGAGGTGCATGTCTGTGTCAGTCCGGTGTGTGCTGGTCTGCCGAGTGCATGGAGGCACAGGCCAGCAGAGCCAGCACCCAGGGCAGCTGAATAGCCTGGCACCCGCAGCGTACACAGAGATGCAAGTCGTCCATGGTACTGGTCTCGGATGTGGACAGTCCTGTGCCCGGAGGTGGAAGTCCTGTGCCCGAAAGAGGACTAGCATGAGCAAAGATTGCAAACAGGTGGATATGGTGCCCGGCTGCTATCCGGAGGATATCCTGAACTGTGTACGACTGTGTGAGTAAAGAGTCTGTAAAGAGACTGTGATACAGCGATGCAGGACACCCACGAGAACTAGTCAGAGGAGGGCTGGCGTGTGTAGTGTCTGCAACATATGAGGCTGTGTGTATGGAGACGTATAGAGACTGTGAGATGGCGTGCGGTCGCCCAGGGAAACTGGACAAGGGAAGTCTGGCCTGTTTAGAGATCGCAAATCTAAAGCCATGTGATATGTATTGCTCTGAACTGGTGTAAACTGGTCACTGATAATATCCACTGAAGTTATGTGCATTTATGTGAATTGGGCTTTAATGCTGTGAAGAAACACATTAAAAGAGACTTTTGTGTTTGAATTTGAGGGTTACTGCCTCTTCACTGCGTACGATGCTACTGCAGCCTTACAGGTAGCACAAGCAGCCGCCGAAGCCGCTACTAAGGTTACTAACAGTTCATTTTTTCTCATTAATGTACACTCTGCACCCCCATCTTGACTGAAAAAAATCAGAAATGTAGAAATTATTGCAAATTTATTAAAAAGAAAAGCTTAAATTTTACATGGTCATAAGTATTCAGACCCTTTCCTCAGTATTTAGTAGAAGCACCCTTATGAGCTAGTACAGCCATGAGTATTCTTGGGAATGATGCAATGAGTTTTTCTCACCGGGATTTGGGGATCCTTTACCATTTTTCCTTGCAGATCCTCTCTAGTTCCTTCAGGTTGAATGGTGAACGTTGGTGGACAGCTACTTCCTCTCCAGAGATGCTCAATTGGGTTTAGGTAATTCTGTCTCCTCCAAACATGACAAGTTTTGTTTCTACCAAACAGTTCTACTTTTGTTTCTTCAGACCATAAGACATTCTCCCAACACTCTTCTGGATAATTCAAATGCTCTCTAGAAAACTTCAAACGGGCCCGGACATGTACTGGCTTAAGCAGTGGCACACGTCTGGCACTGCAGAATCTGAGTCGCTGGTGGCGTAGTGTGTTACTGATGCCTTTGTTACGGGGGTCCCAGCTCTATGCAGGTCATTCACTAGGTCCCCCAGTGTGGTTCTGGGATTTTTGCTCACCTTTCTTGTGATAACTTTTAGCCCAAGGCATGAGATTTTGCGTGGAGCTCCAGATTGAGGGAGATTATCAGTGGTCTTGTATTTCTTCCATTTTCTTATTATTGCTCCTACAGTTGATTTCATCACACGAAGCTGCTTGCCTATTGCAGATTCACTCTTCCCAGCCTTTTGCAGGGCTACAATTTTGCTTCTGGTGTCCTTCGACAGCTCTTTGGTCTTCACCATAGTGGAGTTTGGAGTGTGATTGTTTGAGGTTGTGGACAGGTGTCTTTTATTCCGATAACAAGTTCACACAAGTGCCATTATTACAGGTAATGAGTGGAGGACAGAGGAGCCTCTTAAAGAAGAAGTTACGGATCTGTGAGAGCTAGAAATCTTGCATGTTTTTAGGTGACCAAATACTTATTTTCCACCATAATTTGCAAAATAAATCGTGCCACATCAGACAAGGTGATTTTCTCAATTTGTTTTCTCATTTTGACTCTCATAGTTGTGGTCTACCTATGATGTAAATTACAGGCCTCTCTTGAAATGGGAGAACTTGCAAAATTGGTGGCTGAATAAATACTTTCTTACCCCACTGTGTACATACATACTGTATATATATATATATATATATATATATATATATATATATATATATATATATATATATATTCTAGCTGATGATCCCAGCGTTGCCCAGGCATAGTAACTATCTGTGGTTAGTTATAACAAATTATAATGATTATCCTCCATCCCATAGTCCCGTGCCCATATACCCATCATACACAAATTCCGTCCCATGCCCATATACCCATCATACATATCCTCCATCCCATAGTCCCGTGCCCATATATACCCATTATGACATCATCTTCACCATGGCAACCATTCTGATGTCATTGTCGCCATGGCAACCTATTATGACATCATCACCATGGCAACTATTATGACATAACCGTCACCATTGCAACCTATTATGACATCATCGTCGCCATGGCAACCACTGTGACATCATCGTCGATACGCACATACCTACACACATACACTCATTTTTATATCTATAGATGCTGCCCCAGCCCTTATATACAGTATAATGCTGCCCCAACCCCTATATACAGTATAATGCTGCCACAGCTGCTATGTACAGTATAATGCTGCCCCAGCCCCTATATACAGTGTAATGCTGCCCCAGCCCCTATATACAGTATAGATACATACATAGCTGAACAGCCCGGCGTTGCCCTGGCATAGTAACTAATGGTGGTTAGTTCTAACAAATTATGATGATTATCCTCCATCCCATAGTCCCATGCCCATATACCCATCATGCATATCCTCCATCTCATAGTCCTGTGCCGATATACCCATCAAACACATCCTCCATCCCATAGCCCCATGCCCATATACCCATCATACACATCCTCCATCCCATAGTCCCGTGCCCATATACCCATCATACACATCTTCCATCCCATAGTCCCGTGCCCTTATACCCATCATACACATCCTCCATCCCAAAGTCCCATGCACATATACCCATCATAAATATCCTCCATCCCATAGTCCCATACCCATATACCCATCACACATCCTCCATCCCATAGTCCAATGCCCATATTCCCATCATGCATATCCTCAATCACAAAGTCCCATGGCCATATACCCATCATGCATATCCTCCATCCCATAGTCCCGTGCCCTTATACCCATCACCATCCTTCATCCCATAGGTCTGTGCCAATATATAGCCATTATGACATCATCTTCACCATGGCAACCATTCTGACATCATTGTCACTATGGCAACCTATTATGACAACATCATCACCATGACAACCATTATGACATAATCGTCACCATTGCAACCTATTATGACATCATCGTCACCTTGGCAACTATTATGACATAACCATCACCATTGCAACCTATTATGACATCATTGTCACCATGGCAACCATTATGACATCATCGCCATGGCAACTATTATGACATAATCATCGATACACACAAACACTCATTTTGTTGCCTATATTAACCAATCAAAGCTCAGACTAATTAACTGTAGCAAAGTAGAAGCTGAGTTTTGATTGGTGGCTATTGGCAGCCTGATAAATCCCTAGCGAACAGGAAGCCGTCCCCCCTGGCAGTATATATTAGCTCACACATACACATAATAGACAGGTCATGTGACTGACAGCTGCCATATTTCCTATATGGTACATTTGTTGCTCTTGTAGTTTGTCAGCTTATAATCAGATTTTTATTTTTGAAGGATAATACCAGACTTGTGTCTGTTTTAGGGTGAGTTTCATGTGTCAAGTTGTGTGTGTGGAGTTGCGTGTGGCGATATGTGTGTAGCGACTTTTGTGAGTTGAGTTTTTTGTGGCGACATGCGTGTAGGAACTTTTTGTGTGTTGAGTTGCATGTAACAGGTTAGTGTAGCAAGTTGTGTGCAGCAAGTTTTGCGCATGGCGAGTTTTGCACGTGGCGAGTTCTATGTGTGGTGCGCTTTTAGTATGTGCAAGTTTTGTGTGAGGCAACTTTTGCATGTGTTGCAACTTTTGTGCATGTGGCAATTTTTCTGCCTGTGCAAGTTTTGCATGTGGCGAGTTTTCCATGAGGTGAGTTTTGCACGTGTGGCGAGTTTTGCGTGAGCCTAGTTTTGCATGTGGCGAATTTTACGCGTGGCGAGTTTTGAGTGGCGACTTTTGTGTTTCGACTTTTATGTGGCAAGGTTGGTGTATGTGTGGTGAAATGTGGGCTGAGGGTGCTATATGTGTTCAAGCACGTGGTAGTGTGTGGTGCATTTTGTGTGGGTGTTCATTTTCCCGTGTGTGGAGTGTATCCCATGTTGGGGCCCCACCTTAGCAACTGTACGGTATATACTGTTTGGCGCCATCGCTCTCATTCTTTAAGTCCCCCTTGTTCACATCTGGCAGCTGTCAATTTGCCTCCAACACTTTTCCTTTCACTTTTTCCCCATTATGTAGATAGGGGCAAAATTGTTTGGTGAATTGGAATGTGCGGGGTTAAAATTTTGCATCACAACATAGCCTATGGCGCTCTCGGGGTCCAGACGTGTGACTGTGCAAAATTTTGTGGCTGTAGCTGCGACGGTGCAGATGCCAATCCCGGACATACACACATACATACACGCATACACACACGCACACATTCAGCTTTATAGATTAGATATATATATATATATATATAGCAAATGGTGTATAAAAGGGAAAAAAACAATAATGATAAACAGAGAAATACGACACTGAGGTGTACAAGTAAAGCAGGTTATGAGCAGACAATGTGCAAATAAAGCAGGTTATGAAGAGGCAATGGGGAGTTATACCTGTGTGCTCCATGGTCCAAGTGCTTCTCCTGCTTTCTAGGAATACACCATTTTCATTTTCAGAATGCTAGGCTGCTGCTTAGAAGAACTCATGGCTGCTGACTCTTGACACAAGGTCGGAGGAGGCAGGGTTTTTATAAATTTGCATCACCTGGCCTTTCCTAATGATGATATTGAACAAGCCATAACCCTAATAGGCTAAATAAGATCTGAAACATTGATCAAAGTTATCTGAGTTCACAAATCTCCAAGGGTACTCAAACGTTTGCATCGGCCAATTTTTCTTTTTGCAATTTTTAAAATGTAAAAAATGACAATATTTTTTTGTCAAAAATGCAAAGAAATGTGTAATCTTTACCTTTAGCCCTTTTTAAGAACATTTAATCATCAACTTGCTTAAGGGGGTATTCCCATCTTAAACATCCTATCCCAATATGTAGTAGGTGTAATAATAATGATATTAGAAATTTTCTATAGTTTTTCTGATTCGCTATGTCTCTTTCCTCATGTGCAGGTATTTCAGGACCTTAGGTATCCATGGTTATGACCCAGCAGTTTAGCTAGGGTTTTGGTTCAAGGGGGACAAAACTTCTGAGTGGGCGCCTAACCAGGTAACCTTGATTACAACTGAGTGACACACCCTAATAGAGGATGTAGGAGAATCTCAGCAGATGACAGCTCTGTGTTGCTGAAAATAATATCTATATAAAGACCAGCATGGATATTACCGCATATGGTCAGTGGTAGATACCAGTCCTATAGGATATATAGGAGATTACAGCACAGTTATAGACGGTGGCATACTGAGGACGTTCTTTCTGATCAAGTTGTTCACTTTTCACATTTTTTCCATCTGGCCTAGACCGACATGACAACTTCCTCCAGCCACAACTGATCTGCAGAGATTACAACAACGACAAATTTCACATCTCTTATTTTCAGCACCGTCCCCAATGGGACTATTCCCAGCCTGCACAAACTCCTCATCTTGCTGATACCCCAATGCTGAGCCGCTGCTGCCTTATGTGCCCCTAATACTGCACCTACTGTGTGATTCTTTGTGCCCTCTAAATTCAAAAGCAACCCTCTAGAATATATTAGTGTTGAGTGCAAGTGCGCTAGAAAACAATGACCACATTTTGTCCCCTAGAAAGTGATAATGCCCTCTGTGTGCCCCTTTGATCGTCACAGTAACCTGAGTTCCCCTATAACAATAAGTGCCCACTTTACATTTAATCATGTCCAGAGTCTCCACCCTGTACAGTTCCTGTTCTGCCTCTTCCTGATGGCTGCAAATCAGAAGCATTCTAATTATCAACTTTTTAGATAATTGTGTGACTTCTAATTACACCACCAGGCGTACACAGACAGTTTAACTCGGCCCACACTGCAACTGTAGGTAAGACCAGAAGAAACGATGCTGTTTTCTTCCAAAATCTTGTATTAGTGACAATGAACAGTAGGTAAAAAGGAGTAATTGTACAGGGCAGTACACATGCGTCTTGAGTGTTGGTTGCTGTAGATTAAACTGAGGAAGAAGGGAGAAGCAACCTAATACAGAGCCCAACTACGGGAGGGACATAGGGACAATCTTCACACAATCTAATTCTGCCTAGCAACAATAGGGAATTTTGCTGATTGGAGGAAAAAACTAACACAGAGGAATATACATTACAGGTTGTTCCCATTTGTGGGACACAACACTCCCCATCTGAAATCGTCAGATTTAATAAGTCCTTGGGTGACGTAAGGAGTCAATTATGTCCCTCGACGTCATGAAACCTGCAATGAGAGGAGAGAAGAAAAAACAGTGCAACAATCATCCAGTAATAAAGTCCATACTTGCAGTAAAATGTAGTCCTTGAATAAAAAATGAAAAAATAGAAAAATGAGTGTAATAGAAAAACTCATCTTCGGATTGGGGAAGCCGCAACATGCCAACTCTTCCACCAACCCAACAGTAGATGTTCTAGTCCACAAGGAGAAGTTCAAAGTTCAGTTGGACGCTGATAGTTCTGTGTCCTAGTATGGCATTAGTATGCAAAGGTATGCTCCCCGTCGTGGCAGAGTTCACTAACAAAGTTAAGTTCATGTGACTTCTGCTAAAAGGAGCCAGCAGATGATGAACCTGAACTGGATGTCAGCAGAAACGATGACTGACCAGCTTGAAGGATGTCCAGGGTGATGAGTTCTGGGCTTCCGCACTGGCACCTTGGACAAACAACTTGTAATGCAGTAGCCACGAAAACCTCATTGACATATTATTGTCCACAAATCGGGCTATAGTTAGCCCATACAAATACACCAAAAATTTACCCACTCTAGAAAGTATATAAGCCAGGAGAAATAAGAGTTTATAGGTACAATGAATAAAAAAATCATTTTTATTGAATTTATTGAAAATTAACGAAATTCATTACATCCACAATTAATGAAAGAAAATACAAATAAAGTGAAATGTATGCAGGGAGAAAACAGAGGTACCAGGGAGCCACTCATTGCATTTGCCCGATTGTGCCTAGAAATCAGTCTTTCATTAAAGTGCTTGTGCAGTAAACATGGCACCGGCTAGTTAGTCTATCACCAAAGTACTACATATAGGGTCAAAAATAGAACACCACATGGGACAGACAATCACTTACCACGGGCAGAGACCAGAGGGCCCTGGGCCGGGAGTTAGAAAGCCCTGACGCGCGTTTTGCGTCTCCAATAGACCGCTTTATCAAGGGGAGTGCAAGAAATTAGCAGCAAGGACCTTTTGTGGTCGCAAGATGGGTCACATGGTATTTAGGGAGCCAAACCGGGCCATTATAATCGGCGCATGAGCGCCGCATATCCCGGGTCCTGGAGGTACACCGGAGTGTCACGCGTTACTGCGCACGCGCGGGGAGAAAAGAAGTCCCCGAGCATGCGTGCAAGGCACAGAGATGCGCCGCCATCCACCAGGAATCCAGGGCAGTGGCACGCATGCGCACAACCACTGAATCACCAACGCAATGTCCGGGTAATCACTCCACCGTTCACCCACAACACATACAGGCGGCAATTATAATAATGTATTAAGTGGTCACCGCAACACAAAGCATATACCACAGTGAGCGTGTAAACAGGTATAAATTACAAATATCAAATAAGGATTCCGATGTCCACCAGTTCCATAGATCATCATCGGGTAAAGTTATAGCATAATTGGTGAGTTGAGTGGATGGCACGAAAAGTAAATCCAAAATCCACAGTAGATGAAAAAGAAGGACCACAACTTTTGTCCCACTGCAAGGATTGTAAAAAGTGAGAAAAGTTAAAATACAGTACAAATATAAATAATAAAATCAAAAAGCTAACACCCTGAAGCAAGGGGGTATGGAAAAACTGACAAGAATACAGATAAGTTGGTAGTATAATATAAATAATGAATCACAGAAAGGATGCAAAAGACAATGACTCGTTTAGACCCCTAGGGGTCAGTGTGTCTAATAATGTAATCCATTTTGCTTCAACCTGGGCCAAGATTTTTTTATAGTCACCACCTCTTATTCCTAAATGGATCACATAAATCCCTATTACTTTGAGGGAAGATGGTTCGCTGTCATGGTATTGCTTAAAATGACGCGGAATAGTCTTGAGTAGGGTGATATCGGCCGATGTCTTGGTCGCACAAATGTCCCGCACATGCTCACTCACGCGTACTCTAAGTTCTCTTGATGTGAGTCCGATATAGATTTTTGAACATCCAAAAGTAGCATAGTAAATCACATTTGTGCTACTGCACGATATCCGATATCTAATGTCAAATTGTTTTTTACCTTCAGAAGAGCAAAACATGGTGCAGCATAGGACATTTGTGCAGGCAGGACAGCGACCACATGGTGTAGAACCAACAATTGGGCCTCTAGAACTGAATGGATGTTTCAGGGTAGGTACGTAATGACTGCTCAGCAGGAGGTCCTTAAGATTTTTAGACCTTCTCACAGTCATGGAAGGGTAATCACCAAGAAGTTGTTCCCAGGGAGGGCTCAGCATTCAAAATTGGCCAATGTTTTAAAAGAATCTGCCTCATGTCCTCCCATTCATGATTGAATGTAGATATAAATCTAATAGGTCCATTATCAGGGGTACATGGTCAGGCTCTAGAGGTTTTTAGGAGATCGCACCGTAGAGTCGCCCTTGCTCTCTGATATCCCGGTCTGATGCACCGGTTGGAAGCGGTTTAAGCGGACAACTAGACAGACATCTAAGTCTAAAACTAACACAGGAATGCCATCTGGTTGATGGTTGAAAGAGTCTTTAAAGAACTACGGTGCAGAACTTGGAGTTGCTGTAAGGCCTTTAAAGACTTCTTCCTCGTCTCTCACCTTTGTTGTCTCTGACATGGTATCATAGTGTTCCTGTTGATGCCCTGAGTAGCAAGCTGTCTCAGTGGTAAACTGCCTTGAACTGCGATGGATGTCCAGAATGGATGGAGGTCCAAGAGGACCGTGGATGCTGTTTTCAACAGGCGAGACTCCTCGTTCAATAGCAAATTCATCACATGGTGATGCTCAGGAAGTGAACATGTATTGTTCGACTTCTGGCAGTGTGCTGACGCTAAGTTATGTGGGGAGAATGCTAGCACCATCGATAAGAGGTAGGCTGTTGAGAGAGGGGCTCTCACTCTGAGCACTGAAGCCTTGCACAGCTTCGGCTTGACCAGGCTTGGGATGGAGATAGGCGTCAAAGGTTGGGAACTTAGCAGTTACTTGCTTCTGATCTCTGGGCAACTCAGTCTTTGTGGCAAGGTGAGGGAGCTACCCAGCTGCTATAGTTGTCTTCGGTGGGTTTGATGCTTGTGACTCTGATGATCAGCTTGTCTACCTCTGTAGGTGGTGAGTTGTTGTCCTTGGTTATAGGGTCGAGTGCTGTTGCTTTGAGTTTGTAGTCTCGAGGATAAAGCAGACTTGAATTGTCAAATGATTGCTGTTGCCACTCAGTGTCGTTTGACTTCTCCTTCACCCAGTAGTGACATGGATATGGCAGGGGGGACAAGTTATGGTCATCTGATGTGATAAGGGTTTTGTAAGTTGAGCTGTTGCTTGGTTTCTTTGTCTGGTCACTACAGATGTTGCAGATGATGACCCAGCCTAGCTCGAGGTGCTGGGCGTACAGTTCATTGGGTAGTCTGTGGATTTGTTGACGCATCTTGTGCAGTCGTATAATGTCTCTGCTGAGGAGAATTAGGATGTCTGCTTTGTCATCCAAGGATGGGATCACTTTGACTATCATTCAGAGATGAGGATGCTGAAGAGCGACTTTTGGCGTTGGGTTTTCTTCTCTGTTGAATGGTATTTGGTTACACTCAACAAGCATGGGTAGTGATATCTCCATGGCATTCTTCTCAAGAGAAGTTATTATGAGGCCACTGGTCCTTCTTCCAGAGGTTTTTATAACGCCACTGCAGGTGCCCAAGTTGTAGGTATAGACATCTCCTTTTAAGTTGAACAAGTCGAAGAGTTCTGACCTGGCCAGTGATTGTTGCTCTGGTCGTCCAGACTAGCGTACACCTTGACTGCCTTCTCTGGATGACCCTTGGGATACACCCTTGCCAGGCAAATCTTCGCGCAGGACTTGTCTCGAAGACCTTCTCCGCAGACTTCGGTGCATGAGGAAGATACCGCAACATGTCTTGTCGCTTGGTCTGTACTCTCCCCACCATGGCTTGTTGTGGGAGAAGGTGTAGATGCAGAGTCAGGCTGTGATGGATGGAGCGCTTGTACGTGGTCTTTGCTGTCGCACTCTAGAAACTTGATGGCAATGATACAGTCCTTAGCAAGATGTTCGGTAGATGCACAGCATCTGAAGCATACTCCAAACTTCTTCCAGAGCTCCTTTCATTCTTGAAGGGGTTTCTTCCTGAAGCTGATGCACTTCGTCAGCGGATGTGGCGGTTTGTGAACTGGACACTGGCAGTTCGGATTTTCCTTCATTGCCTTTGTCTGGTGCTGATGTCGGTGTAGGCAGAACTTCTGTAATTTTTGCAGACACCGGACCGCTGTTGTTTTTGTCATGAGAGCAGGAGATGACGCAGAGCCACTGGGTTCTTCATGGCAGAAGCTCGGGTCAGTTTTGCACTCTGCAATATCCTTGATGAAGTCACTGAAATCGGAGAATGGAGGAAAAGAGACTTGGTATTGTCTTTTGTAGTTTGACCCTCATATGGTCCACCTTTCTTGTATGTTGTAAGGTAATTTGGGGACTATGGGTTTCACCCCACGAGCGGTGTCCAGGTAGCTGAGGCCAGGTAGATGTCTGTCTGTCTTCGCCAGCCGAACCTCAGACAGCAGATCGTTAAGTTCTAGGAATTTTGAGGCATCCTTGCAGCATATTTTAGGAAAGTCTTGTAATTGTTTGAACAACGCATCTTCTATTGCTTCAGGACTGCCGAAACCCTTCTCTAGTCTGTCCCATGCGGTTGCGAGACCAGTCACTGGGTTGCTGATGTAAACGGATCTGAGTCTCTTCATTCACTCTGTGGATTGTGGGCCCAGCCACCTGATTAGCAGGTCCAGCTCTTCAGCAGCAGTAATGCCGAGGTCACTGGTTGCAGTTTTGAAGGTACACTTCCACCCTCTGTAGATCTTGGATTGGTTGTCGAACCTTGTGAGACCGGTATTGGTGAGTTCTCGGTGTATCATGTACCTCACAAAGTCAGACATATCTGTTCTTTCTGACTTTGGGGGAACATTTAATGGCTGAGTGGCGTAGGCGTTTTGACCAGCAACCAGTTTGTGGTATACAGTCTCTGTTGTATGCAGGGCCGGAACCACGCCATTTTCAGGAGTGTAGTGCCTTGCCAGCATGTTAGGTTGCATGTAGACATTGGCGTATGGTTTTTGCTGGGTTGTAGGGTCTCGCTGTGTATTGAGGCATGAAGGAGGTTCAGGTTTCAATGTTTGTGGCACATTGGTCTGACCTTGAAAGCTGGGATCTGTAGACGGATCGATATCTTGATGCTTTAGAGAGGGGTCGGTACCGACAGGAATGTTGTTGCTGGTCAGGGGTTCAATGATTTCACCCAGCACATACTCTCTTGTGTGCTTAAGTGAGTCTTCCATGTCGAGTTCGCACAAATTGAGGCTGCCTCCTTGGCTCCCAACTAGAGCTTGCTTGAAGACCTTTAGCTTTGACATGGCTGCTGCATGTTCGCATTCCTTCTGCAGGGCTTCTATTTCCACCCTCTCACATGCAGATTCAGCTTCCATCTCTGCTTTCTTGCGTGCAGATTCTGTTTCCCTCTCTGCCTTCAGCTTGCACTTTCATAGATTCTGCTTCAGTACGAACTTTTATGAACTGCTCACTGAGGGTTGAGTACTTTGATGACCTTGACTTGACTGAGTGCTTTGAGCTCCTAGCAGACCTGGATCTGTGCAATGCTGCTTCTGACATTTGTGCAAATTTTTCTTTTGTCTTGCCAACAATGTCACACACGATGTAGTCTTGTTTGACATTGAGCTGCTGGAAGTCCTGGTGTTCCTTTAGAGAGTCTGGTGTATTTAATTTCAGCAGAGTAGAGATGTATTTTTTGCAAGTGTCCTTATAAGACTAGTATGCAGAGTACAATTGTTCAAGGGCTCACTCTGGCGGTAACTCATGAGCGCCGTGCACAGATAAGGCTACGTTCACATTTGCGTTGTGCGCCGCAGCATCGGCGACGCAACGCACAACGCAAACAAAACCGCAACAAAACGCACGCTAAAACGCTGCGTTTTGCGACGCATGCGTCCTTTTTGGCCGAAAGTTGGACGCAAAAAAAATGCAACTTGTTGCGTTCTCTGCGCCCAACGCTTGCGACCATGCATCGCAAAACGCAGCACAACGCATGTCCATGCGCCCCCATGTTAAATATAGGGGCGCATGACACATGCGGCGACGCTGCGGTGCCCGACGCTGCGGCGACGAACGCTAATGTGAACGTAGACTAAGACAGTCACTTGGTTCAGCACTCTTTGCCAAAGGGAAGTTGTGTGGTGTAGTAATTCACTTTTGGTGGATTCTAGGTTCTCTTTGACCTTCCATGTAGATTTAGTTAATCGTTTGGATCTCTCACTGCGAACTGTGAGAAGTTTTGTTTGCCTTTCTTGCTGCTGCAGGACTAGCAGTGAAAAGGTTCTTTTAGGCCTCTTTCACACTTCCATTTTTTACAATCAGTCACAATCCGTCAAAATGCTGAAAAGACGGATCCTGTGCAGATTGTAAAAAACGGATGCACAGGATCCGCTTTTTTGATGGATCAGTTGAGGCAGTTGTTCCCAGAATTTAAGGCCATGTGCACACCACGAATGGTGGAGTGTGTCTTCGGGATTTTAACAGCAAAATGGTGAGTTCTGTTGACCGCTATCAAACTGAAAACTAATCAGCCAATAAAAGAGAAAAAAAAATTAATGGCAGTAAGAAATATAACTACTTACTGGTGGAGTAGATGAGCTCTGAGTCCACGGCACATAGCAAAGTGAATACATGATGATGAAGGTGCTTGCTGAAGAAATCACACATAAAGCAATCCAACGAAAAGAAAAAAGAAAAAAAAGAGCAGCAACACTTCGTTCTTTCGTGGCATGTAAACCTTAGTCCTTTATTACAAAAAGTTTTACATGGACATGGTTTTACGGGCAGGACAAGTGCAGATAAAACAGGCAAAAGGACAGGACTGCATTCATATGCAAGAACTCGGGCTCATAGCTCCTTTCCTGACCCCTCTGGCGCTGCCGCCCAGAACCTACAGGTGTTCTAGAGGGGGTGGCAGTGTCAGAGGGGTGGGGTAAAGAGAAAGCTAACTCGTCACCAGCAGCTTCATGTGACGAAGTCTGACATGATACACCAGTGCTGGTGGATGAGGCCGAGGGATCAGATGTGAGGGAAGGGTCACATGAAGGGTCAGAGGGGTGGGGTATATCGACGTGGTTCCCGGTGGTGGACTCCTGTGGGATCGCTCTAGAGGGGTCCAACGCAGCAGCAGGCTCCCGAGTGCTGCAGATGGTGCTGTGAAAGAAAATAAAAACATTTTTTTATATATTGATATAGCCTTGGCTGAAGCCCAAAAAAAGGTTAGACAGGTAAACATTGTGACTTCATAAATGGCCTGTGGAATATTTACCTTCTGCTAACCATCGTCGACCAGAGGAACGACAGGGCTCGTCCATATTTGTATTGGCTCCTGCATCCTCCCTATCCACTCGGGGCCTTCATCTCCTTGTTGAACTCCCTCTTGAAGCGATCCCTGAGTGACCGCCACCGCTTCATTACCCTTTCACCTGTAAAGTGAAAAAACACATTTTGGTTACAACACATTCTGTCCTGCAACATAAATTCCTGAAATGTGAATACTTACGAGCATGAGTCTGCTGCCTACGTTCCAGGTCCTCCCAGTTGTCCACAGCGATAAAGCATACTTGCTCCCAGAGCCGACAGGTGATGAATTGATCTGCATGGCTGCGGTACCCATGTTCCACAGCGGCTCCCGCTCTCGTACCTCTTTGATGAGGCGGTCCACATCAAGACCCCCCTCCTCACCATCCATGTCAGGAGCACGCTGTGAAAACTGTCAAAAAATAAACAAAAAAAAATAATTAAACTGAAATCCACATCTAGTATACAAAACAAAACTTAAAAAACAAATGGTACTTCCTGGAGGCTGACCGCAGCGCCGATCACAACGCCGACCCTGGGAGGTGCTGGGAGAACCAGGATGGCGTTGGCCAAAACGTGCAGCAGACTAGAAAAAAAAAATATTAAATACACTAGAATTGACATCCTGCATAAATGGGGAATAAATGTCAAAATACAAGGCTCAACAAGTCAAACCAAAACATAAACCCCATCATATGTATGGACAGTATTAGGACAAACTGCAAACTATACTAAAAAAAGAAACAAGCACCACAAGCAGTTTTTAAATATCCAAAATTAACAAAATCTTTATTAAAT
The DNA here is from genome assembly GCF_051348905.1 of Ranitomeya variabilis. Classification (NCBI taxonomy): domain Eukaryota; kingdom Metazoa; phylum Chordata; class Amphibia; order Anura; family Dendrobatidae; genus Ranitomeya; species Ranitomeya variabilis. Next base: position 878,938,921 of record NC_135233.1, read on the forward strand.
ATAAAAGAAACAGACAGATGCAGTAGGGGCATGGGAATACATGTAAGAACACGGCATAAAACATACCCAACGAGAGCCGTGGACGGCCATATATACAGTATATTGGTAAAGAACCAAATTAAAACATAACGTGACCTTATAGATGACAATACAGGGCCACCCTGGTCAAAAGTATGTCATAGATATAAAGTGAAACAGTGCACATATTAGTATAATAACATACCAGGGTTGCACGTCCGTCACCACGCCGTCCACCGCTATCCCGGTGGACGGCGTGGTGACGGACGTGCAACCCTGGTATGTTATTATACTAATATGTGCACTGTTTCACTTTATATCTATGACATACTTTTGACCAGGGTGGCCCTGTATTGTCATCTATAAGGTCACGTTATGTTTTAATTTGGTTCTTTACCAATATACTGTATATATGGCCGTCCACGGCTCTCGTTGGGTATGTTTTATGCCGTGTTCTTACATGTATTCCCATGCCCCTACTGCATCTGTCTGTTTCTTTTATATTTAATAAAGATTTTGTTAATTTTGGATATTTAAAAACTGCTTGTGGTGCTTGTTTCTTTTTTTAGAAAAAAAAAATATGTTGGATGTAGGCATATGTTTTGTGGGGACTGTGATGTATGAACGTGCTCGCCACTAGTACTCGGTGTACTCGGTTTCCTCGCCAAGCATCGAGCATTTCCGGGATTATTCGGCGGTAACTGGCATTTTTGGCGGACTTTAGAGACCCAATCACGCTGCATGGATTGTCTGCAGGCCATGAAACACCGCAGCCATCTTTGATGAGGTCGTGCAGTGATTGGTTTGGCCGCACAGCATCATCCCGAGTATAAGAGACCTGGCGCCGCTCTGCTCGCCGCATTCTGCTCCGAATTCAGCGAGAGTAGGGAGAGCTGCTGCCGAGATAGGGTCAGAATCGTGGTTTTTATAGTTAGTGTAGGTCTTCAACTGTTAAATCCACAACTCCTGAGAAACCAACAGTCCTTTTTAGGGCTAATTTGTGGGTCCCAATATTGCAGTGCTAGGTAGGCAGGGCACAAGCTCCATAACTGTCTGCTGCTGCTGTAGCTTCTTTACTATATAACTAGTTGCATTTTTTTCTCCCAAAAATTCACCCCCCAAAAAAAAATATAGAGTCTGTTCTGTCAGACTGAGGCCTGTTTAAAAATCATAGTTTGTTAGGCATACGTAGCATGTGTGCTAGCCTTGCGCCACTGGTTTATTTTTGTGTGTTTTAAATTCACCAAAAAAGGCCTCATACATCTGCGTGTTACAAGTTTGGGCATTTTAGGCTGGTTTCCCACTTTTTTTCCTGTCTGTTACTCTAATTATATACAGCACTATTTTGCATTAAAAAAAATAAAGGCCACATATTTGGCAGCGTTAGGTGTGACGTTCCCACCGCTGCACAGGGGGAATCTCGAACCACCTCCGCTGCGGTCTCCCATTCTTCTCCGGCCACAGTGGAGCCTGCTCAGTGGAGACATCAGTCTCAGCATCTGGCTCAGGGAGATACTGTGCGCTTGGTTACTGCTGATCCAGACTCAGCCATTGTAACCAGCACTGTTCTGCGGTGAGCAGATGCTCCTGGGACTAAGTCCTACGTTTCCTCTACTGGGCATGCCCAAGGGACAACCTCTCATTGGAAGTCGGGGGTCACATGCTCAGGTCCCAAAGCAGTTCCAATTAGACCACTAGGAAGGTCCTGGAGAGCTTCCTCTATAAAAGGTTTGCATGGTCGCACGGCCATGAGCTAGTATCAACTTAAGTTCATATGTGTATGAGCTTAGCTACTTTGTGGTCTGTGTCAGCATGTGCTCTGGGTCGGCTGTAAGCCGTTAGAATTCCAGCACCTTCAGAGAGGAGTTTGTGTGTATGAATTCACGGCTGGCGTATAGCCACTACAATTTCGGCACTTCCGGAGAGGAGTTGTTTGAGTGCAGTTGCTGACTGTTTGACCACTATATGCTACATGCTTTGTCAGAGAGCTGTGATCCTCCTGAGGTTAACAGGGCACAGCGTTATATTTTATTCCGGTGACTCTGTGAAGCAACAGAGATCGCTCCTATACAGACCGAGTGACGGAACCTGTGTCTGTTTTGGCGTAATACCGCCATTTAGTGCCACCATTTACTAGCAGCAGGTTGTACTCCTGCACGGTGGACCCCGGGCTGCGAACGCACCAATATTATCTCCATATTTACTCGGTGCGTTACGCCAGCCCTAACAGGCAGTGTGGCATTTCCGTGACAGGTCTCATATATCTGCGTGCTCCAAGTTTGGCCATTTGTAGGCCGGTTTTCCCCTTTTTTCCTGTCTGTTACTCTAATTATATACAGCACTATTTTGCATATTAAAAAAACAGGCCACATATTAGGCAGTGTGGCATTTCCGTGACAGGTCTCATATATCTGCATGCTCCCAGTTTGGCCACTGTAGACCGGATTACCACTTTTTTCCTGTCTGTTGCTCTAATTATATACTGCACTCTTTTGCATTCAAAAAATACAGGCCACATATTTGGCAGTGTGATATTTCCGTAACAGGTCTCATATATCTGCGTGCTCCAAGTTTGGCCATTCTAGGCCGGTTTACCACTTTTTTTTCCTGTCGGTTACTTTAATTATATACAGCACTAATTTGCATTCAGAAAATACAGGCCACATATTTGGCAGTGTGATATTTCTGTGACAGGCCTCATATATCTGCGTGCTCCAAGTTTGGCCACTGTAGGCCAGTTTACCACTTTTTTCCTGTCTGTTACTCTAATTATATACAGCACTCTTTTGCATTTAAAAAAAAAAACAGGGAACATATTTGGCAGTGTGATATCTCCGTGACAGGCCTCATATATCTGCGTGCTCCAAGTTTGGCCTTTGTAGGCCGGTTTTCCACTTTTTTCCTGTCTGTTACTCTAATTATATACAGCATTATTTTGCATTCAGAAGATACAGGCCACATATTTGGCAGTGTGATATTTCCGTGACAGGCCTCATATATCTGCGTGCTCCAAGTTTGGCCATTTGTAGGCCGGTTTTCCCCTTTTTTTCCTGTATGTTACTCTAATTATATACAGCACTATTTTGCATATTAACCCCTTCACCCCAAAGGGTGGTTTGCACGTTAATGACCGGGCCAATTTTTACAATTCTGACCACTGTCCCTTTATGAGGTTATAACTCTGGAACGCTTCAACGGATCTTGCTGATTCTGACATTGTTTTCTCGTAACATATTGTACTTCATGATAGTGGTAAAATTTCTTCGATATAACTTGCATTTATTTGTGAAAAAAACGAATATTTGGCGAAAATTTTGAAAATTTCGCAATTTTCCAAATTTGAATTTTTATGCCCTTAAATCACAGACATACGTCACGCAAAATACTTAATAAGTAACATTTCCCACATGTCTACTTTACATCAGCACAATTTTGGAACCAAAATTTTTTTTTGTGACGGAGTTATAAGGGTTAAAAGTTGACCAGCAATTTCTCATTTTTTTTTAGGGACCACATCTCATTTGAAGTCATTTTGAGGGGTCTATATGATAGAAAATACCCAAGTGTGACACAATTCTAAAAACTGCACCCCTCAAGGTACTCAAAACCACTTTCAAGAAGTTTATTAACCCTTCAGGTGTTTCACAGGAATTTTTGGAATGTTTAAATAAAAATAAACATTTAACTTTTTTTCACACAAAATTTATTTCAGCTCCAATTTGTTTTATTTTACCAAGGGTAACAGGAGAAAATAGACCCCAAAATTTGTTGCACAATTTGTCCTGAGTATGCTGATACCCCATATGTTGGGGTAAACCACTGTTTGGGCGCATGGCAGAGCTCGGAAGGAAAGGAGCGCCATTTGACTTTTCAATGCAAAATTGACTGGAATTGAGATGGGACGCCATGTTGCATTTGGAGAGCCCCTGATGTGCCTAAACATTGAAACCCCCCACAAGTGACACCATTTTGGAAAGTAGACCCCCTAAGGATCTTATCTAGATGTGTGGTGAGCACTTTGACCCAACAAGTGCTTCACAGAAGTTTATAATGCAGAGCCGTAAAAATAAAAAATCATATTTTTTCACAAAAATGATCTTTTCGCCCCCAATTTTTTATTTTCCCAAGGGTAAGAGAAAAAATTGGACCCCAAAAATTGTTGTGCAATTTGTCCTGAGTACGCTGATACCCCATATGTGGGTGTAAACCATTGTTTGGGCGCAGGGCAGAGCTCGGAAGGGAAGGAGCGCCATTTGACTTTTCAATGCAAAATTGACTGGAATTGAGATGGGACGCCATGTTGCATTTGGAGAGCCCCTGATGTGCCTAAACATTGAAACCCCCCACAAGTGACACCATTTTGGAAAGTAGACCCCTTAAGGAACTTATCTAGATGTGTGTTGAGCACTTTGACCCAACAAGTGCTTCACAGAAGTTTATAATGCAGAGCCGTAAAAATAAAAAATCATATTTTTTCATAAAAATGATCTTTTCGCCCCCATTTTTTTATTTCCCCAAGGGTAAGAGAAGAAATTAGACCACAAAAGTTGTTGTGCAATTTGTCCTGAGTACGATGCCATGTTGCGTTTGGAGAGCCCCTGATGTGCCTAAACATTAAAAACCCCCACAAGTGACACCATTTTGGAAAGTAGACCCCCTAAGGAACTAATCTAGATGTGTTTTGATAGCTTTGAACCCCCAAGTGTTTCACTACAGTTTATAACGCAGAGCCGTGAAAATAAAAATTCTTTTTTTTTTCACAAAAATGATTTTTAGCCCCCAGTTTTGTATTTTCACAAGGGTATCAGGATAAATTGGACCCCAAAGGTTGTTGTTCAATTTGTCCTGAGTACGCTGATACCCCATATGTGGGGGGGAACCACTGTTTGGGTGCATGACAGAGCTCGGAAGGGAAGGAGCGCCATTTGGAATGCAGACTTAAATGGATTGGTCTGCAGGCGTCACGTTGCATTTGCAGAGCCCCTGATGTACCCAAACAGTACAAACCCCCCACAAGTGACCCCATATCGGAAAATAGACCCCCCAAGGAACTTATCTAGATGTGGTGTGAGAACTTTGAACTCCCAAGTGTTTCACTACAGTTTATAACGCAGAGCCGTGAAAATAATTTTTTTTTTTTTTTCACAAAAATGATTTTTTAGCCCCCAGTTTTGTATTTTCACAAGGGTAGCAGGATAAATTGGACCCCAAAAGATGATGTCCAATTTGTCCTGAGTACGCTGATACCCCATATGTTGGGGTAAACCCCTGTTTGGGCACACGGGAGAGCTCTGAAGGGAAGGAGCGCTGTTTTCCTTTTTCAACGCAGAATTGGCTGGAATTCAGATCGGATGCCATGTCCCGTTTGGAGAGCCCCTGATGTGCCTAAACAGTGGAAACCCCCCAATTATAACTGAAACCCTAATCCAAACACACCCCTTACCCTAATCCCAACAGTAACCCTAACCACTCCTCTAACCCAGACACACCCAACCCTATTCCCAACCGTAAATGTAATCCAAACCCTAACCCTATCTTTAGCCCCAACCCTAACTGTAGCCCCAACCCTAGCCCCAACCCTAGCCCTAACCCTAGCCCTAACCCTAGCAATAACCCTAGCCCTATCACTAGCCCTAACACTAGCCGTAACACTAGCCCTAACCCTAGCCCCAACCCTAGAACTAACCCTAGCCCTAATCCTAGCCCCAACCCTAGCCCTAACCCTAGCCCTAACCCTAGCCCCAACCCTAGCCCTAACCCTAACCCTAGCCCTAACCCTAGCCCTAACTCTAGCCCTAACCCTAACCCTAACCCTAATGGGAAAATGGAAATAAATACATTTTTTTATTTTTTTATTTTTCCCTAACTAAGGAGGTGATGAAGGGGGGTTTGATTTACTTTTATAGCGGGTTGTTTAGCGGATTTTTATGATTGGCAGCTGTCACACACTGAAAGACGCTTTTCATTGCAAAAAATATTTTTTGCGTTACCACATTTTGAGAGCTGTAATTTTTCCATATTTGAGTCCACAGAGTCATGTGAGATCTTGTTTTTTGCGGGACGAGTTGACGTTTTTATTGTTAACATTTTCGGACACGTGACATTTTTCGATCGCTTTTTATTCCGATTTTTGTGAGGCAGAGTGATCAAAAACCAGCTATTCATGAATTTCTTTTGGGGGAGGCGTTTATACCGTTCCGCGTTTGGTAAAATTGATAAAGCAGTTTTATTTGTCGGGTCAGTACGATTACAGCGATATCTCATTTATATCATTTTTTTAATGTTTTGGTGCTTTTATACGATAAAAACTATTTTATAGAAAAAATAATTATTTTGGTATCGCTTTATTCTCAGGACTATAACTTTTTTATTTTTTTGCTGATGATGCTGTATCATGGCTCGTTTTTTGCGGGATAAGATGACGTTTTCAGCGGTACCATGGATATTTATATCAGTCTTTTTGATCGCGTGTTATTCCACTTTTTGTTCGGCGGTATGATAATAAAGCGTTGGTTTTTGCCTCGTTTTTTTTTTTTTTCTTACGGTGTTTACTGAAGGGGTTAACTAGTGGGGCAGTTTTATAGGTTGGGTCGTTACGGACGCGGCGATACTAAATATGTGTACTTTTATTGTTTTTTTTATTTTATTTAGCTAAAGAAATGTATTTATGGGAATAATATTTTTTTTTTCTTTATTTAGGATATTTTTTTTATTTTTTTTTTACACACATGTGGGGAATTTTTTTTTAACTTTTTTACTTTGTCCCAGGGGGGGACATCACAGATCATTGATCTGGCAGTGTGCACAGCACTCTGCCAGATCTGCGATCTGCTGTGCAGGGCTGCAGGCTTACCAAGTGTCTGCTCTGAGCAGACACTCGGTAAGCCACCTCCCTCCCTGCAGGACCCGGATGCCGCGGCCATCTTGGATCCGGGACCTGCGGCGAGGAGGGAGGTAGGAGACCCTCGGAGCAACGCGATCACATCGCGTTGCTCCGGGGGTCTCAGGGAAGCCCGCAGGGAGCCCCCTCCCTGCGCGATGCTTCCCTATACCGCCGGTACACCGCGATCATGTTTGATCGCGGTGTGCCGGGGGTTAATGTGCCGGGGGCGGTCCGTGACCGCTCCTGGCACATAGTGCCGGATGTCAGCTGTGATATGCAGCTGACACCCGGCCGCGATCGGCCGCGCTCCCCCCGTGAGCGCGGCCGATCGCATATGACGTACTATCCCGTCGGTGGTCATGCGGGCCCACCCCACCTCGACGGGATAGTACGTCAGATGTCAGAAAGGGGTTAAAAAAACAGGCCACATATTAGGCAGTGTGGCATTTCCGTGACAGGTCTCATATATCTGCATGCTCCCAGTTTGGCCACTGTAGACCGGTTTACAACTTTTTTTCCTGTCTGTTGCTCTAATTATATACTGCACTCTTTTGCATTCAAAAAATACAGGCCACATATTTGGCAGTGTGATATTTCCGTAACAGGTCTCATATATCTGCGTGCTCCAAGTTTGGCCATTCTAGGCCGGTTTACCACTTTTTTTCCTGTCGGTTACTTTAATTTTATACAGCACTAATTTGCATTCAGAAAATACAGGCCACATATTTGGCAGTGTGATATTTCTGTGACAGGCCTCATATATCTGCGTGCTCCAGGTTTGGCCATTGTAGGCCGGTTTACCACTTTTTTTCCTGTCTGTTACTCTAATTATATACAGCATTATTTTGCATTCAGAAAATACAGGCCACATATTAGTCATTGTGATATGTCCGTGACAGGCCTCATATATCTGCATGCTCCGAGTTTGGCCATTGTAGGCCGGTTTACCACTTTTTTTCCTGTCTCTTACTCTAATGATATACAGCACTCTTTCGCATTTAAAAAAAAACAGGGCACATATATGGCAGTGTGGTATTTCCGTGACAGGCCTCATATATCTGCGTGCTCCAAGTTTGGCCATTGTAGGCTGGTTTTCCCCTTTTTTTCCTGTCGGTTACTCTAATTATATACAGCACTATTTTGCATTTTTTTAAAAACAGGCCACATATTTGGCAGTGTGGAATTTCCGTCACAGGCCTCATATATACGCGTGCTCCAAGTTTTGGCATTGTAGGCTGGTTTACCACTTTTTTCCTGCCTGTTAGTCTAATTATTTACAGCACTATTTTGCATTTAAAAAAAAAAACAGGCCACATATTTGGCAGTGTGGTATTTCCGTGACAAGCCTCATATATCTGCGCGCTCCAAGTTTGGCCATTGTATGCTGGTTTACCACTTTTTTTCCTGTCGGTTACTCTAATTATATACAGCACTATTTAGCATTTTTTTAAAAAACACGCCACATATTTGGCAGTGTGGTATTTCCATGACAGGCCTCATATATATGCGTGCTCCAAGTTTTGGCATTGTAGGGCGGTTTACCACTTTTTTTCCTGCCTGTTACTCTAATTATATACAGCACTATTTTGAATAAATTAAATTCACAAAAAAGCCCCCAAAAATAGTGTACAATAGTGTGTTTGAAAAATCATAGATTTGCAGGCATTCTGATCAGATATTATTTTGCTCCTAATAAATACATTTGTGTTGAGCTTTTGAAATAGTGCAGTAGTCCATTTAAAATGGGCAAGGCAAGGGGCAATGGACGGGGAAGTGGACGTGATGCTGATGGTGCATGCAGAGGACGAGGTCATGGCCAAGCTGAAAGTGGGCCACAGCAAAGACCCACATCTTCTCGCTCAACCTTCCTGTCCCAGTTTCTAAGGGACCGCAGCACACCACTATTGAAGCCAGAGCAGTGTGAAACGGTTGTTGGTTGGATAGTGAACAATGCTTCCAGTCACTTAGCCACCAGCACCACCTTGTCTGCCACATGGTCAAGTCTGAGTAGCTGTGAGTGTGGCTCAGATATTCCTCACCCTGATCCTCCTTCCTCCCACTATGCCGAGTGCCCTGAGACAACTGATCCCACACTTTGACACTTCGAAGAGCTGTTCAGTTTTCCCTTTCAAGATTCCGTACTCTCGGCCGGTCAACTTGAAGTGGGGCAGATGAGATCGCATGTAGCGATGCCCAAAGCTTTGACCAGCCACAGTCACATGAAGGAAATGGTGGGAAAGTGTCACAAGAGGTGGACAATGATGAGACACAATTGCCAGAAAGTCAGGAGGAGGAGCAGGGTGCGGATGTGGAAGATGAGGTGATGGATAGCATAGTGACTGACCCAACCTGGCAGGAGGACATGCAGAGCAAAGACAGCAGCACACATGGGGAAATAGGCATATCACCCCAACAGGCAGGAAGAAGCAGTGTGGTGGCCACAGACAGAAGGAGTGCATCCGTTCCCCGTAACAACAACATGAGGGAAGTTGCCATTCCAACTGTTAGATCTTCCTGAGTCTGGTTATTTTTAAAGACTCTGCCGATAACCCCAAACAGGCCATTTGTCGCACCTGCCATGCCCATATCAGCAGGGTTAGCAAAACTACCAGCCTAACCACCACCAGCATTATCAGGCACATGGCAGCAAAGCACCCGACTTTGTGGGTCGACCCCCAGGCTCCAGGAACACTGTCTGCAGGGGACACCACTACTTCTTCCACTGTTTTGCATAGAAGCCAATCCCCAGTCCACTGTGCATGTGAAGGTGCCTCTAGCCCTGCACCTGTTGTTGCCCACAGTCAAGCAGCACTATCATCAAGCCCGTCCACGTCCTTTTCCCAGCACAGCCTTCAGTTGTCTATACTCAAGTCATTGGAACGCAAGTGGAAATACCCAGCCAATGGCCAACAAGGCCACAGTCCTTAATTCTAACATTTCTCTTCTGCTTGTGCTCGAAATGTTGATTTTTGGGCTCGTTGAGACAGAAGCTTTCCGCAACCTGATGGCGGCGGCCGTCCCAAGGTACTCGGTTCCCAGTCGCCACTATTTCTCCCGGTGTGCCATACCAGCATTACACCAGCATGTGTCCCACAACATTAGCCGTGTTCTCAATAATGCTGTTATTGGGAAAGTCCACCTAACCACTGACATGTAGATGGGTGCTTGTGACAAGGGATGGTACATCTCACTGACGGCACATTGGCTTAACATAGTGGAAGCCGGGACCCAGTCGGACCTTGGGATGGAACACATCCTCCACATGCCGAGGATTGCAGGCCCTACATCTATCAGGGTTGCCCCCACAGTCTATGGCTCCTGCACTTCCTCCTTCACCTCCTCTTCAGCCTCCATCTCTGAAATCAACACATCAGTCAGAAGCTGGAAGCACTGCAGCACTGCCTCACCCAAGCGGCAACAGGCTGTGCTGAAGTTAATCTGCATAGCTGACAAACAGCACAATGCAGAAGAGTTGTGGACAGCGCTGAAAGAGCAGTAAGGTATTTGGATGACACCGCTGAACCTACAGGCATGGTTGTGTGTGACAATGGCCGGAACCTGGTGGCAGCTCTGAGGCAAGGTGAGCTCACACATGTACCTTGCTTGGCCCATGTGCTTAACCTCATGGTTCATCATTTTCTGAAAACCTACCCGGAGCTGCCGGATCTTCTAGTGAAAGTACGACGTCTGCCTGCCCATTTTACAAAGTCTGCTACAGCTTCAGCCTCCCTTGTTGTGCTTCAGCAGTGTTTGCAGCTTCCGGGTCACCAACTGGTGTGTTCTCCCCATACGAGGGAAGTTGTTGACTACCAACATCAAAAAGGCCGTCGATATTCAGTTCAGGCTCCACACATAAGATCTCAGGAGTGGACATGGATGTCAGACATTTGCACCATCCTACAAAACTTTTAGGACTGCACCAAGATGGTGAGCGGCAATGACGCCATAATTAGCATCACCATCCTGCTTCTCAGCAATCTGAAAACCTCTCTGGTCACAATTAAAGAGGATGCATTGCAGGCAGAGGTTGAGGACATGGATCAAGGAACCATACAGGGGGATTACACTCATCCCAGCCTCATGTCTTCCCTTCGTGGATTGGTAGGCAATGAGGAGGAGTAGGAAGAACAGGACCTACTTTCATGCACTATAGGTGGTACTACAAGCACAGCTATCATACCGTCTGTTCAGCGGGGGATGGCCTGAGGACAGGAAGGAGGAGGAGGAGGACAGCATGGTCAGTCGTCCTGTTGGTGAGGACACGGAAGTCTTGCCTGTTAGCAGTCTGGCACGCATGGCTGACTTTTTGTTGCGCTGTGTTTCACGTGACCCTCGCATTACAAAAAATTTTGGTGACACTCATTACTGGTTGGTGACACTTCTAAACCCATGCTACAAGGAGAACTTTCAACCTCTTCGGCCAGAGGCAGAGAGGTGTACTAAAATATTGCAGGACCAGAGGGCCCTTGTAGCGGAATTACTCAGAAAATTCCCATATGAGAACGCAGGCAGCAGACGTCAGAGTTTGTTGTACAACCAAGGAGTCCAAGCGAGAGAGACAGAAGTACAATACAGCTCAGGCAGGGGAACAATAGCAAAGTTC